>NC_138657.1:23104444-23704444 GCF_964273445.1 Streptopelia decaocto | reverse complement strand
TCAGTGCTGCAAACTGCTTTGTATAAGCAGATGTGATATATTTACAGAAGCCCACTGAAGTATACCAGACTGTACTGCAGCAAATATACTTGAATGCAGGGACCTGCTTTAATAAAGTGTCTGCCCAAACATCAGGCCATACACACCGGAGTCACAGTACCGCATTTATTTGAACTTCTAACTTTAGGAAACAGTTGCTGCTAAAAGCAGCAGCAAAACAGCCTACTACTCTCCTGAAAAAGCAGGAGTAAGTGCATTGAAAACACAAACAGATGCTCCCTGAAAGAACAAAGTGGGCTGTTTTGGACGCATTTTCTATCCTGGGTATGAGGATACCCAGAACTCAAGGCTCAAGGTAAGGACTACTTTTTTGTACTGAATTTTTCTGGTTGTCATCTGATCTGTTTTGTATGAAGCAGAGATTTTCCTGAGAAAGGGATTTAATTAGCTGACTTCATGGTTTTGTAAGTTACTGAAGCACCAACACAGTATCTTGTATCCAAGAATTTCAAAGTATTAGCCAAGTATGTGTAAACAATATCATGCTATTTTGCTGATAGAGAAGGCAAGCATGTACCTTAATAAAAACAGACTGAAGGACATCACAGGAATAAAAGCCACATCTCTTGAGGTTTCACTGTCATCCACATATATCTAGTTTTACTCTCCTTGTAGGGCAAACTAAGTGTCAGTAGAGCTGCAAGAGCAGGGCTGTCCCATGAGGGGCTGTGAACCAGGAGTGGAGGGCAACCTCAGCACCATGCCCTCCCCAGCAGGGCACAACTCTGCGGTGCCTAAGTATGAGCAGGACTGGTGACACGACCTCTCAACAACCCCTCACCAGACAAGGTGACGACTCAGGTCCATGTCCCACCCAGGGGACCCATTCAGGTGCAGCCAGCCAGCCCTGGAGACAGTGCAATCTACAGCACAGGCCCACGGTCCAGTCAAGAAAAGCAGTTAGTCAGGATAGCAGGGGACAGTGCTGGGCACAAACCTACCTAAAGCTCAGCTCAGGTGAGGCTTGGGTGCCTGGGCACGAGCTTAAAGTGAGCTCCTGGGCCCACGGGCAGAGGGTGCAGTGGTGGGGTCACCAATGAGGCTGGCCAGGGCGGCTAAAACCAACTGTTGCGCATAGTCCTCTGGCAATGAGGAGTCTATTGCCTTATGTAAAACATTCCATGTTCATTATGACTAGTTTTAATAGCAATCATCTCCCATGACCCTTATTCTTAGAGCAGCCACTTCTGCAGTATCTAAGCTCCTTCTTCTTTAACGGTCATATTTAACTATAGCCCTGCATGCTTCTATTTTTAAATATTGGGAGGGGGTTTTTGCAATAGGGAAGCATAGATGCATAGAGTTATTATATTCATACTCAAATATTAACTAACTGTTAAAAAAAATTAAAAGTCCATTAACTTCTTGTTGCTCTTCATTGCACAGCAGCACAATTCTTCCCTTAGGAAAGCAGAAACAGTCTGAGCTCCAAGTAGAGATTTGGAAAACTCTGAGCAGAAATACAGCCAACTTGATCCCTGTATGCATTCAAATGAACTTCTCTCCCTGAAAATATGAAAGTAATCATGAAACAGAAGTTGTCCAAGCTTCTTTATGGTTAAACTCTGCTGAGCCGACCACAATGCTGCTAACAGGTCTTATCTCAAGTTAGAAGGATTGGTTACATGCTGTAGCAACCTATGAACTTCTCTCTTTTTCAAAGCAAATTTGGTTAAATCTAACAAGATGCCATTTCAGGGCAGCTTCTGACAGCTACGCGGCATGACTTTGCGAATTTGCTACTTCTCACTATGCAGCAGACCGATCTCCTGATCGGTAGGGCTGATAACACCATAGGAAGTGGTGGAGACCTTCCTTGCACTAGTTCTGCCTTTACTGAACAATGATGCTCAAACGCTTTTTAATTTAAAGAGAGCATTATACAAGGTATCATAGTATGAAGCCAAATGATTTTCAGTTGAATAAATCATCAGCTCAAGTACTACAGAAAGACCTGATAGCAAACAGCTTAATCACAGAATCCTAGGTTGGAAGGGCCATAATGGAGATCCCATCATTTACAGAAAAAACAAACAAACAAACATGGCAATATGCAAGAACAAAGCAAGTACTATTAAAAAAAGAAAATGACAGATGGTAACTATGATACTTTCCTCCTCACAAACCAGGGAATAGGCTTCTAAAAATCTGCAGCATGTTTTACTAAGCAGCCCTGGGGATGTGAAAAGAGTTTCATAGCTAAGCAAACTCTATTGCTATTGAGGTTTTTAACCCCTGCCCTGGCTGTTGGGCACATAACCCTGGCATACAGTGTGTCTCAAACAGGAACAGGATTTTGATGGGACCTCTAATCCAGAATTTGTTACCAAATTGTTGAAGGTTTCTCTGTATGCTAGAAAAACGTTTTTTTCTATTTGTTTGCTTTCTGGTTCCTCTCCTCTCCACCTTCCTCCTCTGCATATTTCATATTTCAAATTTGTCTTGAGTAATATGTGCCAACAGCCACAGAAAAAGGGAAAAAAAACCACAACACATTTGTTAACATTTTTACCTACATAACTAACACCGACTCACAATACCACTGTCTGGCTGATGTCTCAAATAATCCCTTTTTGCTGGTAAGTCTCTAAAGGCTTTATTTGACAAACATAGAGATCTGAATATTTCAAGCTATAATATCTGGTGTCATTTCAAGTCAGACTCTATAATCAGACAAGCTGGTGCCTGAGCACTGTGCCCTGTCCAGGGGTGCTGGGTGTGTGTGAGGGCTGTTTCTGGATGCCATGTAAATAGCCAGAGTTGCTTTTCATAGGAACCATTGAGGGAAAACTACATCGCCACTGTGAGATCTGTTTCTCTTTATTCTTCTCTTTTTAAAAAATCATTTGCTATGCAATAACAGCACATATGCATTTTGTAATAGAGAGACTCGGAATCCAGCTCTAGTGTTCTCACAGTTTTAATGACACCTAGCCCTTGTCAAACAGGCGTAACAGTGGTACTTTCCATTGCTATTGACACGAGGGAGGTTTGTATTTCACCTGCTCTTCACACGTTGAAACACCAGAGTACTAAGTGGTTGTACCTGCTTCATCAATAATGAAATTATAACATCCAGTTCTTGGTTAAAAATACTGTATTTCTGCAACTCTTGTATTCTTCTACTGGTAGAAGTTCTGTTTTCAGCTCCTTAATTCAGATTTTCACACCACATTTGGAAGCTTCTCTTCAGACTTTTACAGCCACATTTGCAACATAGCACAGGACTCTGCCTGTAACATTGGCATTTCACTTTGCTGTCTCTGCAAGAGGCCTATTATTTTGAAATTCAGTTCCTAGTGCGAGTATGAAGAAAGGAGGGGTGAAATGTCAATATTTCAAGGACTGTATTAAAACTTAGGGAAGAGGATCACAAGACAGAAGTCTCATATGGCCAAGAATGTCACATGATTCAAGACTTGTGCACACAAACAAGCATTTCTTTTAAATCTAGCTTTTCTCCAGATTTTGCTGAGCAATGGCATATCTGGTTTTCCCATGTACACATAGAGCTGAATCTTGCTCTTGCAAGACCCTTTATGTTCAACAGAAGCTGCAAAAATGGAACATTTTCAAGAACTAGATCTATACACTTAATTTTCCTGCTGACTTCAGTTATGTATGTCCTATGCTTGCTTACAAGCCTTGCAAGCTTGTAATTTTTTCCAGCTGGAAAAGCAAAGATTGCAAGAGCAGTTTTGCCTGTGTGCCTTCCCACAAGCTCTCAGGTATCTATCAGAGGAATTAAACAGAAAATTAAATTTTGCAAACCCATCTCTTGAACTTGGTGAGTCACTGAGGTTCCCTTTTTCATTTCAATTGAGATTGATTAGAGTTCTATCTGTTTGGACATGGTTCCTGGATAAAATGGATACTCTGTCAAAGAACACAATTATGCTGTTTTGAAATGTGTTGTCTGAATAAAAGCTGAAGGAGTATCATTGGATACTGCGGATGAAGCACGAGCGTTTTGCCTCATTTAATGTTTGGGACTGCTCACGAGCTGTGTATTATGTATGTATCAAATGGAGGTGACACAGAATTGGCAATGATTTTGATTCTGGGCATTATGATTTTATCCTTTATGCAGTCTTTTTTGTATTTTTCAAGAAATGGTACTGGCTGATCCATTGATTTCAGAAAAAATAATAACATGGGAAGAAAATGTGTTTGCAACCTAACAGCCTACTCAAGAAGTGGACCCATTGACTTCCTCCTTCTGTTTACTCGGTGCCTATGCAGAGGCCAGCTTAATTGGATACTCCCTAGGTCCTACACTGCAAGGGGCAATGAACACAAGATACTTCTTCATACTGTCCATTTTGATAGATTTGGCAATGTTTTCCCCTCACCTCTTCTTTCTGTGATTCCCACATAAACACAAACTGCACTCACATAAGCACGGACATGCAGGTGACCAGATCCTGTACCTCCTCTGGCTGATTGGTCTTGTGAGTCAATAGTAAAATACATGCATGCCCTCACTCACATATCTTGCATGTATGTTCACATTTGCAGTCCTTTTCAGGTCACATACAATCATTTTCCACACTCTTTTCACTGCGCTTAGCCCTCGGTCAGATCCTAGACAGCAGCCTGCAATCATGAGGCTTTTGATTATTGTTCTTGCCCCTGCTGCTCTTCTTTGACATGAAAGCATGAGAGCAGCCAACCATTTTCAAGTGACAAGAACACCTTGAACTTACACACTGGTAAAATAACATTCTCACTGCTATCAGTAAAGCAATATTGAGCTGGCATTTGTTAGGGCAAAACATCAATGACTAAATAAGTGTTTAAGGGTTAACATTGTATTCCCGGTTCAGGAGTGCATTGCAAACATGCTCACTAATTTTCAACATGTGAATGAAACCTCTCGTCTTTACAGTAGGGCACAATAGAAGTACTAAGATGTTTAATGCATTTAAGTACCACTGAAGCCAATGTGAGTCACAGAGGCACTAAAAGCACATGCTTGCTAAACTGGTGCCTTCTGACTAAGCTTCTGTCCTCTAGCAGGCATGAGCATTTTCAGTCACAGAGGTAATTTCAACATATTTGGGGTTGGCCAGCAGTTTTCATTGACCAACATAAGTAAACAGAAAAATAACTCTCAATATGGAAGTATAGTATTCTTAAAAAAACCCCTAGTAATTATTCTTAATAAGACTGTAAATATGCCAGTCACTCTGAGACCCGTGCTTCCCAGGGTTGTTTAAGAACAATTGGTGCTATGTTTCATCATATGATTGATTGCAAAAAGATGAGTAATAGAAACATTTCTGCCTCAGTATGTCTTTATTTTGCATTAATTGTCCTTTATTTACTATAAGTATTAAGCAAAGTCATAGAGCAGCATCCAAGCTGGAAAACTGGCATCTAATGATAAATAACATGCTTAACAAAACAAGTAAGCATTGGTGTATGGAACTGTATTTTGTTCTGCCAGCATTCCAGCCTGCTTGTTTCCCACTCAATAGTTTTGTGGGTATGGCCTAAAAAGCTAAAATGCTTCTCCTTTTTTTTTTAATTAAGCTCATGTCACTGAAAACAAGTGTTTTGATTACATTTAGAAAAATGTCTAATTAACTCTATCAAGGAACTGCTGAAAGGTTGGCATGGTTCAGTGACTGAAAATATGTGACCACTTGAGCATAGCCTAGGAGCAGAAGTTCATATAGCACTTCCCCTTTTATTTTGCTGTTTCGATGCTATCTAATTTACAGCTCCAGAAGAACAAGCTCTATAGCTCCACACAGTGTTTATTTACAAAGGTCAAACCTCTAAACAGGCCATAGGATACTTAACTAGAAATTCTTCTGAATGTGGGTAAAGTCAAACAACTCTAGGTAATTTTTCTAATGCACTCTTCTTTAATGGGTTTATTTCTCTGATAGATTATTTAATATGTGTGAGGTCCACCTGAGACTATAACTGACAGTATTCTTGTGTGTGTATATTACCAGCTCGTCCTGATATTGCAGCTTTTGCCCCTTTCGATCTTCAGTTAAGTGCAAGCTGCTGCATCACAACTTGGAATCTGTCTCCTTAACTAATTTACTCACATAACAGTTCAGTGAGGCACATGTTACTAGCAAGATTTTTAACAACAAAGACTTAGGTGACTTCCTAGAGACCACACAGATGCCACTGCATGGTCTCAGAGCAGAAGTTAGAACTCTTGGCATTAATTGTCCTCACTGCTCTGAGCCTCCTGACTGGAAAACATATTCTGTTTGATGTGCAGGTGATAGGCATGAAGAGCAATTTACTCATCAACAGAGTAATGAAAAGGCTCTACTTTATGCTGATGATACCCTTGCATTGAATGGGTTACCATTTAGTCAGTGATGATCTGGGATGAGCGATCAGTTTTAATTTACCAAAAGATAAATGCTCTGCAACCAGAAGATAATTTTAAGTTTGCAATAGACCATTAACAAATACAAAACCAAAACAAAACCAGAGTTTGAACGTAATTTATTTTACATTGCACTTGAACAGAAAACAGCTCAAAAATATGATAACCTTCTCTGACAGTGTCAATTTCAGTTTTACCTGCACCTGTCTTTTACGGATGCTGGGACGGGTCTACATCAGTATCAGTTTGGCTGAATCTGACACAAGGTACTTATAAAAAAGATGATTTTTTTCAGTGTAGTCACTGATCACAAAAAACTAAAAACTGATCACCTGTTTCTTTAAGACACAACCAGGTCAGCATAGTCAGAAACAAGCTAAGGGGAAGAGAAATGAGGACTGGAATTTCAGTTGCCCAAGATGCTGAATGGTTGTAACACACAAACTGACAGGAAACCAGCCTCTTGAAACAAGTGTGTAATTTTTTGCATAGCACTTTGTGGATATTCACTTGCAGCACTCTGTATTTGCTTCCAAGCATCTTGGGAATAAATTCCAAAGTTCAGATGATGAACTGCCAGCAAAAAAATAAGAATAAATAGCTGAATCAGTATAAGCAAGTAATCAAAACAGAGTCGAGTTGCTACAGCTCTCTTTGCTTACCAAATAAAAGCCTGCAGAGAGCACTGCTAGTGCTATAGGCATCTTAATATCCTGCCAGCGATTGCTTAGTATGTATGCATCTCATACAAGTGCCTATAATGAAGAGACACACAAGAAAAAATTCAAGTTAATATCAACTAATCATATACAAGAAAATCCCTCTGCTTTCTTATTTTCTTTCACCTTGTCCTTTTTATCTTGCTTAAGAAGGTGCTTGCAAATGTGTTTTGCAGCTTGACACCTGTAAGTCATGACCCTGCTTCTTGGATAGAGGTGGTGTCCCATGCTGCAGATGATGTCCAACAGCCTACCAGGTCAGATTCCCACCTCCAACACATGTGTTCTCCTTTACTGTTCATCTTTAGACTGAAAACATTCTTCTTGAAATTCAATAGCATAGCCAGGGCATGTTTTATTACAGATAACATGCATGGATAACACGTTTCAATATAGCATATATTGCGCTACAATTCAAGTGCACTTTCGTGAGTTTCAGATGATACAACACAGCAAATGTTCGCAGAATTCCAGAAACACCTCGTAAAACCAATGATTTAAATGTATAACATATGACAAGTCTAGGTCATCCTACCTACCAATGCTTCCACACACAAGAACTCCTATCTCTCTATCCATTTTGTCTGCAATGCCATTTTCATGTTAATACACTGTAACTGCACTGTGTACCTTATATTTCAGGTAGGGGGTGTTACCTGGTAAAAACACACAGCCATCACCCCAAAAAAGATTAATTCAATTCTTCCCTCGCATGGTAGCTTTCACGGTTCTTTGGACAGTTTGTTTACAGTAATACAGTTTTTTATTGATCAGAGGTGATCCAATCCAATTAAATGATCTGCAGTTCATAATGTTGGTGCTCTCCTTAAGAGGCTGCATTTTGTGTTCCAGAATCTGAAAGAATAAACTTATTTCCTAAAGCCAAGACTTTAAAAATGATCCATGATTCTGAACATTTAATCTTCCTAGTATCAAATACCAAATACCTTCAAGGAATGCAATTCTCTAGACATGTTCAGAAACCACAATGGCTTTTGGCAAAGCAATTGTGCTCACAAAGCAAATACTTCAGTGGCATGCTACTCATGAAACTAAGAGCATATTAATCAGTCACTTAAACTCAGATAATTAAGTCTGAAAGAAGATAATGTATTTCTAAGGATATTTTCACTGATGTAGAAGAGGAATTTTTTTAAAAAATAACCCCCTACTGAATTTATAGTAATTATGAAAACCAAACTAGAAGTCCTCAGTGTTGTTTCTACATGGATTTTATTCCAAAGAACCCAAATCTTCTGCAAATATTGTGGCAGCTATGTTAAATCTGACAGCCCATGGTTTTAGTACATTTATTTATTGATGCTGACAATGATTAATCCATTAAGTGGTATAAGTTGCTTTCAGGACTTCCAAATTTTTTCTCCCTTAGTATTTGACTTTATATATTGTGTATGGCTGTTAATGCATGGGTAAGAGCTCTGCTTTGATTTCCCTATTTTCTCAGAAATAAACATTAAAAAATCTTTTGCGACCAAATTTATTTGATTTCAAACCTAACTAAACCATAACTATGACCACATATATTTCCACTCCAAAATTCACTAGCAAGTTTAATAATTTACTTGCAAATTTTAGGTTTGGGTTCTTGGATGCTTGGTGAAAGCCACATGTGAATAATGTACACATTTCCAAAATTCAAAATAAAAATGTGTCTTTTGTTCAGTCCACCCACTGAAAAAAAACCCAACAAACATTATTGTAAAACCTTACTGCAAAACACAGGAAACTGAGTTCTAACATTACTGGTTTAATACTGCTGGTTAGTTAAATAATTTGTCCAGTGAGAAGCTGAAAACAGTACTGTGTGACTTGCATGAAAAGATATACCACTATAAAAAGGATGAAACTTACATGCTATCAAATGGTAAATGACATTGTCAAATGATTTTGTGACCATTTATGAATAATAAATGACTACTAGGAAAAATGGGTGCAATGTATCCAATTAATTTTATTACCTGCACTTTCTTTGCTCACAATTAGTTATTTCTTCTATTCAACCATAGGCAGGTATATAAATAAAAACTAATTTGACAGAAAGTGAGTAAAAATGTATCCATTTAATCCAAAAGAACTGTACTGGTCTATTCCAGGATGATTGTTTTGAGTGGTATAATGATGGAGCCTAATAAATAAGTATTGTCCCAGTATTTTAGGTTATGACCTTACTTTACATAAATACCTATTGCTGACTTTGATTTTGCAGTAACAATATAATAAACTGTTCTTCCCCTTCTTCCTAACAGTCTCTTCACAGGAATACTCTTTCCATCTCTCTTGGCTGAATTCAGAAAATGTCTCAAATAATCAGTGTGATTTTTCTCTGTACTTTATTAAAACTCATGGCTTTGCAGCTGAGTAACATCAGCATTTAATCCACTGTTTTCGTTTTTTCTTCTTTTCCTTTTAAAATACCTAAGATTTTGCTGTGGTCTTGTAGCAAATAACTTCCCTTTTACTGTTATGGTTTCTTTTTTAATTCTGATATTAATATATTGACATTTCTTTAGATTTGATCTTTAAGGATGTTAAAAACCATTATAAGTCACTCTCTGAAATAATCCCTGTAGATGGTCTATAGGAAAATTAGTTCAACGTGGATCTGTTCCCAATGAAAAAGTCAATTTTTGGTGGCTCAAAGGATGACTAATAAAACAGGGAATTAAAGTAACAGGCTAATCTATGGCAATGTTCACATTTCAGCAGCAGAAATCTGCAATGTAAGGGAGTCATTTGTTCCACAGTTTTAAGAATTTCAGATGGTTTAATAAAGATATTTTGATGTACATAGCACAGATGCTCACACATTGTCACACACTTTCTGCGGCTTATATGACATAATGGCTGCATCTTAAAGGCCTGGCAAAAACTTCATGCGATTGACTACTACCATGTCTCACTAAAAGTTTTTCTGTACTTTTTTTTTTTTTTTTTAAACCTTTGAGCTGTTGCTCACAGTGATAACAGTGGGGAAGGGGAAATTTTTAAAAATTTCTCACACAAGGACTGACCTTTCATAATTATTCATGCAACAGCTGCAGATAGAACATTAGGTGAGAGCACGCTGCACAGCCTCAATGACAATTCACGGCAATAGCTGCAAATCAACAGCAGGAGTCTCACAGTGGCAACCGTGCAAAATACTTATCCTCCTGCAACATTCTCATCCCGGATCTACTTTAGCCACCAGCAGTTTCCCCTCCTTCCTTTCACTAGCTTGCAAATATTGAGATTTATGTATCTGGGCTTATGATATTTCAATGTCTCTGGATGTTCCCACAGGTCTGCTCAAGCAGCTCTTCCTTTTCAGGACACAGCTATCCCATGAGTGCCATTCCCAAAACAACACGACCGTCGCTGAGTAGGCAGCTGCAAGCAAGTCTTATCTTCAGTTAGGTGAACTTGATGATAACTGACAACTGGACCTCTGTGCATAAAGGGCTTTCACAACTCTGTCAAGCTTTGTTATCTTAGTCCTACTGCTATATCCTGTAATTGTGCCTTGGTAGCCACTGCCAGATCTGCTCAAGAAACTTTCGTGAGCTTGGTCCTCTGCGTGCATTTCATTTCTACAAAACTGTTGCATCCCAGGGTATACTGAGTTGCATTCTCATACCACAACACTAAAAAAATGTGCTTATGTTTTTGTACTCAAGTACAAACAGTCTATGATTTTAAAAAAGTCTACTATCATCGAATTACCATTCCAGGCATCTAAATATGTTCTTGATTCAGCCCACAAAAATGTACCAAAATGACATAGTTTACATAATATTAGTATCACTGATGTGAGGATTTTGATAGTCATGCTTTTAACAAAATCCTGTGCCATAATTATTTCTAATTTCAATTACGTGCCTCATGCCTTTCCACAGAGAAAGCAACAATCGCAGCAATGCAAACATTACAAAGACTTCATCCTCTTTACTTTTTGCAGTGTAGTCAGAACAAAATCATATAATGTGGTTGCTATTAACAGCAGTAACTGTTTTCTTCATTAATACTACTCTCAGCACACAGCCTGGCATTGTTCCACAGGAACAGCATGAGCTAGAAGCGTGTTTGCCTCTTATATGTACATGTGTCAGGATGCTGCAGCATTAACTAAGGAAGCTACAAATAAGTATGAAAGACAGACAGGCCCCTCACTGTTTCATGGATTTTCTTTGAGAAATGTCTCTGTAGTAAGAAGTAGTAAGACCAAGTAAGATGAAGTTGGAAGAACATAATTAATCCAAAAAGATGATTCTAAAAGTCATACCTATTCTTCAGGATCTATTTCGCAGTATTTATTTTGTAATGACAGGAATATAAGATGAATGAGATGCTGCTACAATCCTGAATATTAGTTCAACTTCCTGATTTAGAAGGCTAGTTATCAAAAAAGCAGGCTAAAAAGGGTTCAGAAAAGAGACTATAGCAAGGAAGGTGTTTGTAGCAGCAGCACTGACTGGCATCTGACAGCAGGGAATTTGATGGTAACACATTTCCAAGTTGCCCACTTAAAAATCTAGGGTATGCACTACCTTGGTATTTTGCTTTTTTACCACCTTTTTTTTTTTTTGAGGTATATTATGGTTTTGCCTGGATTCTAACATACACATTCTTTTAACTCACTTCTTTTTTTGTGTTTGTGTTCAGATGGAAATATTTCAGCTGGAACGTGGTATTCATATGGTAACAACAACAATTTAATACCACAGAGACGCCAGGAGAGAGCAGGCTTTGCATGTTGGGACAATGTTCTTCCACAGGAACTGCGTAATTTGCAAGCAGTGAGACCTGTTTCGTGATAGCCCAGTCCAGAAGCACTCTTTTAACAAGCAATGCTGGGGGACTGGTTCAAGTAAACTTCCAAAAGAAAGCTTTTTCTTTCCAACACAGGCACTGCCCTTGCGATGGTGTGGGCATCTGCCCTTAGTTGTCTTCCATCTCCTTTTATTTTCCAATTACAGGAGGAGACTAACAAGCCTCACCCACAACATCTAAAGTCACAGCTTTAGTTTTTACTTTTCATCCTTCACACCACGTGGCCCCACGCTCTTCTTAAAGTGTGAATAAATCCATTTGGGCAAACCACGGTAACAATGGCAACAAGATTAAGGAACAGGTTTTGGATTAAAAATAACCTAGGAAAAAAAAAAGTTGCTTTTTTTTTTTTTTTTTTTTTAATCAGATCCCCGATCCAACTCATCACTTGAGAGAAATGTTTGTTCCAGTGCCTGGCAGAGGCCTGACGCCAAAACCACGGTGTTGCACCCGCACTGCACGAGCCACCGCTCCCTAGCCCTGTGCCCGTGTGTCCCCAAAACGCGGCCTCGGCAGCAACGGCCCCGCTGCCGATTCACAGGCCTTGTCGCCCGCACTCGTGCTCCTCCCCCACAGCAGCCCTCCCCGGCACCCTCTGTCACCAAACCACTTCTGCACCTTTTAAGTGGCAGGCTGGACGGGAGAGGGACCTGCTCCGCGCAAAGGCTCGGCAAGCCGAGCCTCCCCAGGCTGCGACGTGTCGGCAGCCCGACCGCCACCGCCGGGAGCCAGAGCGCCTTTTACCCCACCGCGAACACGCCCCGTGACGGGAGGCGGGCGGCGGGACCGCGCACATCCCTGGCACTCGCCGCCCGCCCTGACACCAACCGCCACTCACGCGCACCCCCCCACCGCAGACGCCCAGGTGCAGGCGGTGCCTCTGCGCGCCTGCGCACAACACCGCTCGCGTTACTGCTGCCCCCGCCTCCGCGCGCACGCACTCCCCCCCCTCATTCCCGCCCCGCCTTCGGCGCTGGCACGCGCCTGTTCGCCCGGAACCTTGACACGGAGTCTCTCTGGGCCGGGAGCCTCACACACCTCTGACGTCACTTCCGCGCGGTCCCACTGCCAGGGCCAATGAGCGCCTCCGCGCGCGGCCCCGCCCCGCCCTCCCCCTCTCTCCGCTGCGGGGCTGCCGTCGCGCTCGGTGCCGCGGCATTCGGGCGCCGGAGCGGAGCAGGAGGGAGATGGCGGCCGGGGCCTCGGCGGCGGCGACGACGACAGCGACACGGAGTGTGGGCGGGCGAGGCACCCGCAGGAGGGAGGAACCGCCGCTGCAGCCGCCGCAGCTCCCGCGAGCCCGCTCGGAGCAGTGACCGTCCGCCTCCCCCGCCGCCTCCCCCAGGCCGCGGCCCACTCGGCTCTCGCCCCTCCCCGGACTCTCCTCCCCTCGGCGGCTGCAGCGCTCCCTGCCCCCACGCCCGCGCGAGAGCACCGGCGGCAGCGGCGGTTGGAGGCGACGGCCCGTTGCCCCGGCGGCGAGGAGGCCTTGGCCGGTCCCCTCCCGGGCGGTGACGGTGAGCACAGGGGTCCCGCTGCTGTGCTGGGGATTATGCGTGGTCGGCCCCGGGCCGCTGGTCAGAGCCCTTCGTCCAGAGGCCGTCGAGCAGGCAGCGAGCCCTCTTGCTTCTCTCCTTCGGCTGATGTCCCCGCCGCCCCCCGCCTAGGCTAGAGTGAGCTGAGAGCCCGCTGTTCGGGAAGAGAAATCTACAGCCATGTATTTTCTCAGCGGCTGGCCTAAGAGACTGTTGTGTCCTCTGGAGTCCCTGGAGCAACCTCTTCACATCCAGACGGATCCCCAGAGAGTTTTCTTCGCGGTGTTATCCCCATCTCAGCTAAGCATCTGGTACTGCAGAGTGAGTATCTGACCTGTTAGCCCTCAGACCCAGCTCTTGCAGCTGAAAAGCCCTCTCATCTGCAAAATATTTTATTTTCGTTCCTGTTCCAGAAAGGGTTGTGAAACTTGGCACCAAGTCTTACAGAATACATCATCGTTTTTGAATCAGAGGAGTTAAGCCACAATGTTTAGTGGTAGCAATATAGTGTTAAGAAAATACATAAGATCAATGTTCCTGGAGTTAACACCTGTTATTCCTGAAAACGAGACTTTTAACCAACTTTATTTTTTGGTTTGACGTTAAATAGCACATAAGTTTAAGAATGTTTGTAGAAATGCTTTTTTTTACAAATATGCTTTGTGTTTTCTGCCTTCATGTGTTGTGTGTTTTATATAAAAGAACATATGAACGTAAGAGATATGAAACTTTTTAAACACGGGACAGACTGTGACATTCTGTGTAACACAATATAACACAGAAGTTTGCAAACTTTTCTTTTTGCGAAAAGTTTCAAAGCTTTGTGGTGCTAAATGGAAGAATTGTCATGGCTTTTCCGTGGAAGTTGCTTCTCTAGCAACATCCAGTTTGATGGTATTTGAATAATTGACATTAAATGCCTTGCTTTTAAATCACTTTGAATTAGCATGGTAACAAAAATGCCGTTTGTTAGTTTGATTTATGCAGTCAATGACACAGTTGTGATATTGACTTTGCATTTTGATGCTGGATTCTTTTAAATGCTGCCTAGATTAGATCCTAAATCTGTCTATAAATATCTCCAACTCCAGATAATTTATAGAGTTCATCTCAAATTACAGGAGAAAACTAACAATCCAGTTTTAGAAAGATGGTACTGTAAGGTATCGAATGACAGTCATACCCTTAAAATCTTGTTATGTGGAGATTTCATCACTTTGCCTTATGTTGTGCTCTGCATGGCTGTTAATTATTTCCTGGGTGGGGTGCTGATGCTGGTTTTTTGTCCAGTTAGGACATCCTAGCCCAGTAACTATTCTGTGTGAACATCATCACAGTGCCTCTGTTTTCTTAGGTTTGTGGCACATAGTATAGATAAAGCTTGCACTTTTCTAGCTTTTGCCAGTTTTTAAACTTACAGTTGTAGTCCATCAACAGAGCAAAACTAAGCTTCTTTTTCAGGAAAAAAAACAAAACAAAACAAACAACAAAGAAAGAACAGGTTTGTAGAAAGCTTCTCAAAATGTGCCCTGTTGTCTAGAAGGTAGTTTACTTTATGGTCTGTTCCTGAGGACAACGTTCATTAACTTACGTGCTTGGACTTGTTTTGAAATATTGAATGTTGTGTAACTGGCTACAGACACAGCACTAAAAGAAACCACTTGATGCAGAATAGTTGAGCAAACTTACAGGTCATAACATTTTTTAGAATACATTCTAATTTAGTATGTAATGGGTGCTTTTGAGGAAGATGCTTGGCTTTGCCAGGCTTGGTCACTGACTCAGACTAAAAAGTGTGTTACAATCTCACTACTTCTGTGGACACCCAGCTGTTAGCAAAATCCTATAAGACAAAGCTTTCTGTTAAGGGCATTTTTTAAGAGAAACTCTTGCATTTTTATGCATATAGCTTGGGGTTTGGGTGTTATGGTGGGGCTTTGGGGGGGCAGGGGACTAGCAGGGGCGGGGTTTGTGTGTATGTTTTGGATTTTGTTTGGTTTTGAACTAAAAGCTTAAAATTGAATGTTGCACTTCTGTAAAACAAAAATTATTGAATTATTGCATTATAGAAAATATTTTCATTTGACAGAAGTATCTTCTTTGGAACAAGGCTAAATTCCGGTCAGGCTGAACTAATTCAATTTCTTGAAGTAGAAGAGCCTTCAGGCTAATATTCTTGTTCAGACATTACTATCTCAACTATGTATGAAAGGTTTCATCTAAGAATGAGGTGATGAGGTTGGTGGAGTTCTGGTTTGAATTTTTCCAGAATGGGGCACTTTGAAATACTGTCAAGTGTTTGAATTTACATCAGTATGTGTATTTTTCAAATGGTAGTGTTTAAAGTTCCTTTTCACCTGCCTTGTGCTAACAGCTAATGGAACTCAGGAAAGTTTAAAGTATGGATCGTTTTCTGGTTTGGAAACAATAAATGTGTGAAGATTAGAAACTGGGATAAATGGTGTAGTTAAAAATAGATGGAATTCTGTTGGTGCTTTTGAGCCAAAAAATTCTTGACTATTCTACATGTTATTTTGCAGGGAGAGACTGGATTGTAGATAGAAGGACCACTGATCAATGTGAATGTTTTTGATCATGCACAGTACTGGTGAAAGATTTTGAGCACACACCCCCAATATGTATACATTATTATTTTTTTATGAATTCTATGCATGTACTACTGTACTAGTAAGCACATCATCAAGCATACACAACATAGACATTAAAAGCTAGAATAGAATAGACTGTTTCAGTTGGAAGAGACATTAAACAATCATGTAGTCCAACTGGCTGACTAATTTAGGGCTGACCAAAAATTTAAACGTGTTCTTAGGGGCATTGTCCAACTGCATCTTAAACACCGATGGGCGTGGGGCCTTGAGCATGACCACCTCTCTAGGAGGCCTGTTCCAGTGTTTGAAAAGAAGAAAAAAATTAGATAAAACTGAAGTTAACACATTTTAAAAATTTTTACTTTATTAATGGTACAAAAAATATTGTCCTTGCACGTCAATGGAATATATTAAATGCATCCCACTCTGGAAGCTGCGGTTCAAAGTCTTTTTTTTTTTTTTTAAATCAGAAGAATTTTATGGTCTAGGAACCTCAGAAGCTTTCCTTGGCATGAAGAAGCTAATGAAACAGTTTTCATTGATGGTATTGGAAAGCTTGTTAGTGTTTTAATTCTGGTAACGTTAAGTACTTGGATGCTTGAAATGAGAAACTTTAGTTCATGAAAGAAGCTTTATGAAATGCTGAAACAAGGCAATTGATGTTTAATAGATTGACTTGGGAACTAAATGTGAGGTCTCACAAGGCATCTGTGCAGTTCTAAGTGTCGTGATCTTTCCTGCTTGCACCCGTATTTTAGTGTCTCTTAAGGTGGACTAGTGATGGTTTTTGCAGGGTTGTTCATGCTGAATGTATAGAAGCCTGGGGTTCTTTAGCTTATGAAGAGATCGAAGGAGCATTATGTTTGGCTCATTGAAAGTGTTACTCCTTTAACAGTAGTAGCTTTTAATTTAAAATTGGTTTGGTTATGGCGTGAAATAAGAGCTTGAGACAGTACAGGGAATTCTAGGCATTCACCCACAGGGTTCTAGATATTAAGGGAAGATATATGGAAACAAGGAACGAGATGTGATAATCAGTGGAGTTGCCTTAGTAAGTGTTGAAGGGTTAATTGTGTGCAACAAGAATAGTCTGATGTAGTTGTATGTATAAATATGGCTCAGCATTTCCTTTCTTTAATCTTAACAAACTTGTAACAATGACAGGAATAAGTACTGGTCTTCAATATTTAATGAAAACTCCTGTAGGCTCTTGGACTGTCTGCTATGACTCTGCCAGTCAAAACCAGTTTTGTAAGCTCTTTGAAGCCAAGAGTACCTTGCCACAGCTACTAATTTTGAGGAGCGTTTCTTAAATACCTAGGAGCTTATTAGCTTATGATTTGCATCTACTCTTGTTTTTAAACTTCCTGTTTTTTTTTTTTTTTTTAATGATCTGATGTTGAATCAGGTCACCCAAATGAACTACAAGCTTAAGTAAAGCATGCATGTAGGAATCCTAGATTGTTAAATAATCTCTATTCATTTTAAATGCTGAATAAGTCTATATTCAGACAGCTCTTACAAATCTTGTGTGCTTTACAGTCTCTAGCTGTTGCAATATTAGAATTGAGCTGGTTACGTGCTTTAAATCTAAGCACACAGATTATTTAAACAAATAGGACAAAACAGGGGACTGTGCTTCTGTTACAGAAGTGATCTCCACAACCTGGAATTTTGGCATGCTGTAGAAGGAATTACTTGTGACACCAGTGCTCATAGTTTATCCTTTTTATGAATAAACATATTTTAAGATATGCATTTGAGTTTGTAGTCTTTTTTAATTACAGGTGGCCATTAGAAGAAAATAAGATATGTTTTCACCATGCTTTCAGGATTATACTTTAACATCTCAGAACTGTAAGCAGAATAACTTACTGAATTATTTTATGTGGCCTTTTCCTAAATAGGATTAAATACAATCTCGGTACAATTTTTTTGTGTAATGTGGTTGCAAAATGGACAACATGTGTCCTGATAAAGATGTAAGTGGTTGTGTATTGTGAACAATATGACACAGATAACATCAGTGCAAACTAAGAGGTCTTGCCCCTTGTGCTGTTTTTTCTTTAGTAATTTAACCCTTGAGATGCTAACCTCTTGCTGATACTCATCAGACGTTTGTCTCAGAAGGCCATTTATTTTTATATGTCAGTAACAGTAACAATTGTGCTCCTGCTTCTTTATAAAGGAGTATTTGTGGTTACATAATTAAATAAATGAGAAGTACTTGTTAGACTGATGGATTTGTCATGTGAAATGTAAAATTGTCCTGTGAATATTCAGGAGGTCTTACCAGGCTTTCAGTGTCTCCTGTATTAATATAAAATAGATTACTCCTGAAAGATGTCTCAGAATTACTTGTGTACTGGTGTAACTGAAATTGAGCTAGTTTTCTTCATGCCACTAGAATCTTCATAGCTAGCACAGTCTTTTGTTTAGGTTTTCTGTGAGAATAATGAGATAACACTGCTTGTTCCCTGGGGGAGAGTTAATGTTTTTCTTTTACTGTCTAGCTGTGTTTTTGAGAATTTTGAAGAGTGTAAGAACTCACTGATACCTTGGGTGTTGGCTGGAAAGCCAGGGACTTTGGATGTTCAGCTGCAGGTACAAATTGGTAGGAGTGGGGCACAGGCAGGACAGCACCTGGACTGACATCCAGGTTGATAAATGAAATATTCCCTACCATTAGTGTCATGCTTCATATAGAGTTGACTTTTCCAGCTAGTTAGTTCTGTTAGTTTGGGCTTTCCATTTCATTAGTTTGGTTCCATTCTGGTTCAATTCAGTGTTAGTTTGGCCTTTTGCTGCTCAGCTGTTTTTCAGTTGGCCTTTGGGCACTTTTGCCGGTTACCTCTTTCCTCACTCAGTGGGTTGAGCTGTTCAGGACCAGGGTGCTCTGAGACAGTTTGTTTGGTGTGACTGGAGTTTTCTGAAGGGTTGTACTGAGCTTTTTTATTTATTTATTTTTATTTTTGTTTTATGTATTAGTAGTAGAATATTAATACTGTTTTGTTGTCCTATTAAACTGTGTTTATCTCAGCCCAGAGTTTCTTCTTTCTGTTTTAGTTCTGTCCCTATCCCACTCAGAGGGTGGGGGGAGTGAGCAAGCAGCTGTCGTGGTCTCTTAATTGCTAGCTGGGGTTAAGCCATGACAACTTGCATGAAGAGAGAAGCATCCTCAGTTATGAATTCTGACTGTCCGATTAGTTGCACACAACAAAGTCGTTTGCCTGCCACTATGATATCAGAGTTGAGATTAGTGAGTCCGTTCTCCATCACATGGAATTCCATTTAATCTGTAGTAAAGCAGTTGGCAATTCGTGGGGCTGAGGAGCTGCAAAGATCTGTAGAAAATGGCCTTTCTTATTGGCAGCATTTTTGAGCAGTAGGTTGACTGAAAACTTTCACTTGGGAGAGGTAGTGATTGATAGCTCTGATGCACTTCTGTTTTTTAAATTCTATCACAGTAGCTCATATGAAGTACAATATTGAACTCTTTCACAGTAGCTTGCGTGAAGTACAATATTAGTAGCTGTGTCTGCTGTCTTTGGATGGACACTTTGCTGATTCTAAGCTTTCCGGTTGCTTTTAAAACTGAATTGAAAGAGTTAAGTTTTTATAATTAACTAGCTTTTAGAAATTATTTTCTTACCACCTTGTATCTCTGTTACTGGCAACATGGCTTTTTTTTTTTTTTTTTTTTTCCTTCTGGTCCTTACTAATGAATTTCCCTCTTCCTTCTGCATGCATTTGTGCCATGCTTTCTTTTCTACACCTTACCTTTCTGGTTTATTAGTTTATAAACATACAAAGCTTCAGCCTTTAAAGTGGAGCACAGACCATCTAATGATAAAATAAAGTACACAATGTCACCAGGCTTTTGTTTCATTTTATCCCAGCTCTGTGTTTGTCACTTAGATTGTAAGCTCACCAGAACAGCATGGTGTTTTGATTTTTATATTGTGTCTACGGAAGCATTGAAGTATTTGTCTTACAAAACTAAACAGAGTGTGTGTGTTTTTGAAAGAAATTGCCTCTTGATTCTAAATTAGATGAATTTTTGATATCTAGAATGCTAAGTTGTTAGAGGATGAGAATATTAAGATTTTGACAATTTTTTTATGGCCATGCAGGTTCTTGTGTTGATGTTCCATTACAAAACCCAAACCCATCTAAATACCACATTGTCAGCTGCTAATACTGTTGCATGCTCTCAGCAAATACAAGAGTCTTCTCTCTAGACCTGTCAGTTGTGAAAAAATTGTTAGTCTTCCAGATATTCAGTGTCTGAAAGCTGTAATTAAAAAAAAAAATATTTGGAAGGTAAATTAGTAATAGTGAATTGGTGGCATTAAGAATGAGAATAATTTTAAAGAGAGAAGGCAGAATTAAGGGTTGTGAAATTTACTTGTTTTCAAAATTCAAATTACTTTGGATTTATAGATACAATAAAAAGCAAAATAAGTATAGTACAGAGTGAACATGTTGGGCAAAATATTCAGAACTTCTCAATGTTCTTGACTATTATGTAGGCAGAAATAATTTGACTGTGCAACTTAATAACTGTTTTAAACTTTATTTATTTATTTATTTTTATTTTAACTTTTTGCAATACATAAAAGTTTCAGTATGATTAGATCAAATTGTTGATGCAGCATTCTTAGAATTTAGGCGAAGATATGAATTTGTTATTCATGTTTAATACAGATATAGTAACTACTTCTTCATTTTGCGTAAAAATTATAGGAGTGCTGGTGTCTTACAGGAACATCCACGGGCCTAAGCAAGAGCATTACTTCATATTTTCATTAATGTTTTGGGTGACTATAAATGGCAGTGTTCCTGTCTTGCTCACTTACCTTCTGGATTCAGGTGAATTAATGCTAAGAGAGCAACTAAAAAGAAAGCACTTTGAAGTTTCAGTTGTCTGAATGCATACATGCTGTTAGGTGTTTACTTCTCAAACTTAGTCCAGTAGTTTTCCATCGAATTAGCTGACCTACTTAAGTCCACTGTATGCACAGTTTATCATTAACCAGCAACAAACCACAGAATCCAAATTAAGCAAAATTCATTTTTCATTATTTTATATTCTCTCAAACATAAAATGATTATACCTCTCTCCACTTGGTTAATGTATTGTTTTCTTTGAAGCCCTTTGAGGATCTCAATTAGGACAGACACTTGCTCCTGTGAGGGCTGCTGTTCAAGTCTGTTCTACTTGTCCTATTTAAAGACGCCAGTTCAGAGCAACATTCGCATCTTAGGTTAGGGTTTAAATGTCTATTTGATTTTCATTTACATAAATGTGGTAACATTTTGGTGCTTAGGCAAGTGAAGTGATATGCCATGTTTAAGCTGCTGTGTATGCAGACCATTCTGCCAGGTTCTAAGGTGTAATAGCTTTCTTGTGAATAAATGTCACATTACAGTATCAGTACTGTCATTGTGTTCTGTAAAAGTAGCAATATAGAAAGAAAATTGTTGTGCATTAATGAGCTTCTAAAACTTTTTTGTTTATGGATTTTTGTTTGGTTGGAGTTTTTTGGTGTTTTTTCTTAATGCTGCTAAAATGCTTGAGGCACAGAAGTGCTTGAAGATCGGCCTCCAAATCTGCAGTTAATCTGATGCAGATTAACCAAGCTTGTACTATCAGAAGGCACTTTTTTCTCTGCGTATCTAAGGCAGTAAAGGTGGGTCTAAGCCAAGCTGTGAAAGGCTGTGTGTTATAGGTCATGAAAACAATCAATAAGATTCTATTAATAATTAGTTACCTATTTGATGTTATGTAACTTGATTTGCAAATATCTGCAAAAGAAGCCACATGAATTGAAAAAGCTGGTGTAAATAGTTCTTAGAGTTAAGATTAGTTTGCTTGTTATACTTTACAGTATAAATATTTAACTTTATTTTTGATAATTAAGTTCTGTGTGGGTGTGCAATTTAAGTAATAATGCCATTTACAGGATGCAGAGTTATACCATGAATTTACCAAAGCTAAGACTGCCTGTGTGACATTAATTCAGCTTCTTCTTTATATGTGTAGTAAAAAATCTAATTACTTTGTTTTGTACTCTTTTTCCCTTTAAATTATTTTTGTTTGTGACTCTACTTTTTCTTAAGGGAAACTGAAGCAACTGATTCCAAATGTGATGGTAGTAGATATCCACCTAATTCTGGAGTAGCAGACACATGCATTATTTTTGGGTAGAATTAATGTTTTAGATTTGTTGTACCAGCTTCTGCTGTTTGAGCAAGCAAACTATCTATGAACAATAGGAAGTTGCCATCACTGGTGGTGGTAGTGGTGGATGACAAGTTTTGCCAAACTGTTTCATGTTTACTTTCAACCAAAAAAAAAGTGTGATTACTGTTTAGCCTTTTGGTTCCTTTCCACAGGCTGGAGAAGTGTACTCTTTGGTACAGAGTTTGCTGCTACAACTCTGAAGAAACATTGGCATTGATAAAGTCAGGGAGAGCATCTGGTATGAAGATGAGGAGAAATGTCTTTAACAAAAAGTGTGATTTGTTTAATGTAACTGAAAACTGAGAAAATACAGCTGTCATCTAACTAATATATATGGACATACATCTGAGTAGTGGATGGTAGCAGAAGGGGACATACCTGTCTAAGCTGAAAACTGTTATTGGTTCAAGAGCAAGAAAGTATAGACAGTTCTCAAATATATTTGAGGGGGAAGAATGTTTCTAAGCACTGGAGCAAGGAAGGGTAACTTTCCATTAGTTTTTTTGTCACAGCTCTCAGCTGCTTCCGTGAAGGGCAATGAAGGCTTAGTGCCTGTGGTAGCTTTGTCTGGGCTTCCTGACCTCGAAGCACTTCTCTGTTCCCAGGAGGAAACGTGCTCATAGGTGCAACTTATCACATACAAAATCTTTTCAGCAAATGTAGAGGTGTATTTTCTGCACAATTTCTGGTGACCTTTTCTTGAAGGGATATAAACCAGATTTCCTGATTATTATTCTTGTTAACACAATGGCCCATCCAATTAGTAGAAACTAAGCAAATGAATTGTACTAAATACATTGCATAGAATATTTCATCCTAGTTAACTTGACAGTCTTTTTCATTATAGGTACCAATTTGAGGTAGTTTTGTTCATCTGGAGCATCAGTCACCCTTTGTCTGACTTGAAACTACTTCTGTATTCTGTAATGACTCCTTTCTGGGCAAACACAGTATTTTATTTAAATGTTCTGGGTTTGAAAGAGTGAGATTAGGAATGACAGTGTGGCTGGATTTAAGCATAAACTCAATTTAAAACCGGTGTTGTGCAATGCATTGTCAAATAAGCCCTAATCCTTTTAAACTCCCTCTTCAAGGCAACAGTGTTGTTGCTGTTAAGTAAACATAGTTGCTTGAAGTTACATCACAATATAACAAGCATCCCATTCCTTCTGGATATGAGATATAATTATTATTTTTTTTTTTCCTCCAGCCCAGTGTATTAATCGTAAGCTACAAGGAACTACCAAAAGCAGCTTCTCAGTTTGGACCTTATAAACAAGCAGAATGGCGGCCTGACAGCACCATGATAGCTGTTTCAGTAAGTAGGGTTTTTTCTTCTTACTGTAGTTAAAATATTGCAAAGAGAGTTTTGTATTACCAATGTCTGTGCTTATGCAAACCTGCAGACTGTATATACATTTAACTGGTACTTATCTTGTGAAAATATATAATAGTACCCAGTTTTTTTTGGATGATAGGAGCTTCCTTCAGTAGTTTTCATTAATCTTTTTCCACTGAAGAACGAACTGCAGTTCTTTAAATTAAAATAGTATGATGTGTTTGCTAGGGCTGATATAGCATCTCATTACTTTAGTAATGTGATCACAAAGAATAAAGGAATCTAAAGACATGTGAATGAAAGAAATAGGTGACATAAGCATATTTAGATCGATAAACAGGGTTTACAGATGTTTCCAAAATGTGGATCTTAGAAGGACAGAACTGTGACTTTATTAAGGTGCAGTATCTTTTGGTGTTAAAAAAAAAAAATCCGAGGCACTGAGAACACAGAAACAAGGGCAGTGACAGGTGATACATAGATTGTTCTGTTAAGAGTCTTAAAGGTAAAGATGAGATCTTGTCTCACTGGAAGTTTTTGTTTCCTATCTGGTACTATGGTCACAGTGCTAAAGTGGAGTATTTCAGCACCAGCATTTAAAAATTAATTCAAGGTGGACACAACAAAGGTGTAAGTAGAGTTTATAGAGGTCAGAATATGGGATGTCACTCTTGGTGACTTTTGGTCAGATCTTAAGTTAGGACCAGGTCTTAAATTGTGTAAGTTTGTTTTTTTAGCTTTTTAAAATAAAGGCTGTTGTATTTCAGATTTTCTTGTGAGAAGGTGCAGGATAAAAGAACGAAGTCATCAAACTTGCCCATCAGAAGTTGATGATGTGGAGTTATAAATTGAATAACAGCTACTGTATTTGTTGGTACACTGACTTCATCTCGTAATATAAACCATTTTTTTTGCTTAAAATGATGCCAGTAATGCTTTGTATTTTTTTTAACCAATCAGATATTGTTATCTGAGTGGAAAATACCATATGGTTTGTGGAATAGTTCCTGTCTCTACTAATATCACCATGACTCTAAATCAAGTAAACTTCCTGTGCTTCTGTTTTCATGTGTGTAATGCAGGGCAGACTTTTCTGAGTACTTGGTTTAGAATGTTTAAGTCGCCTAAAAGTATCTTGTGGATTCAGTGCAGTAAAGTATTTCTCTTAGTATCAGATTATATTTTCAGCTATCAAATGCTAGTGGTTACCAGCAAAGGCAGAAGGGAGCCTGCTGTAACTTTACTATAAATAAAAAATAATTCTTCAGTTTTATAATACAGCATATAATCACAAGTAAACTGTCCAAACACATTTTAATTATATCTTTATGCAGCAGTTCAGGAGAAATGTAGGTTGTTATATTTAACTACTTTGCATATTATGATTTTTCTGTGATGTTGGGTTCCTTTTGCTTGAGAGACCTTATGGTTTAGCTGACAGTCAGACTTTAATTTCTGGCTTTATTTTCTGCCAGTTCAGTTACTGTACTTTCAAGTTTTTCTGCAGCTAAATGTATAGTGTTCTTTTTGGCAGATCTTACCAGAATCTACATGCCCATAAAGTCCCAGTTTGTAAATAGTCAGACAGTTTATATAAAGTAATGAGTGTCATGAGGTTTCTAAAATTTTTCATTTCTTCTGATTATCTTGTATCTCCTTGGTGTTAATGAGTCCTACTGAAATGATTCCTACCACATTTACAAATATTAGTATTTTTGTTATAGAGAGACAGGGCTGAAAGGCAGGTTTGAGGGGTTAATGAAGATGGTGTTCTTGCTCATGCATACTTCTATCCCCAAGTAAAACTATGAACTTTCCAAGAGAATTTCTCCCTTCTTTGTGACTTTTTCTTAAGAAGAAAACTAACAAGTAAAAATAAAGGAGCAATAGGAAAGCTAATTATTAATTTAAAAAAAAACCCCAAGTAGTTTGTACTACTAGTTTTGTTGAACTGAGTTAGCTTCAGTTAATTACTGAAGTCCTGTGCAACAGCTAAAAATACTATTTTGAAAAGCTGGGTTGGGTGATTTAGTTTCTGGCCTGTTACTACCTGTGTGCTTGAGTTTCTTGATTGTAGTAGTTCTATGTAATAAAATTATGTTTTACTTCATTTTTAATAAGGTAAACAAAAGGCTCAGTATGTACTTATTAGCCAAGTGGTACATTCACTTTTTTCTTAATGACATAATGATTGAGAAGATAATCTGGATTTAATGTCCATTACAGTAGTGATATACAGTGGTTTTTGTTTCTGTCTGCCAGAGTGTTCAGAGCATCTCTATGAAAATAAACCACTTTGCAGTATATGCTTTGAGATAATTATTATTTGTACTGAAGGCAGACTTTGGTCTAGCATATAAGGCCTCATAAAAATATGTCAAGCAGCTTTAATGGTAAGCAGTTAAGCAGTTCTCACACTGGTATCATCCCCTAGCAATTCTAACTTCTTCTACTACTAGTATTGTCTGTTGCTGAACTGTTGTCATGTTTTCTAATCTGATATTTTTTTCCATGATATTTTGTAGTTTCTTCTCTCATATTGCTGCATTTGTAATTTTTCCAGTGTTAACTAGAAAATATTTTGTTGCTTGGCTAGATTAGTACACACGCTCAAGGTAGGTAGTTCTATTAATTAAACAAACTTGTCAATTGGGTCGAGATGCTTCAATACATAGGTATTTTAGTCCTTCCCCTGCTACAGGCAATCCTCCAATATAGACTGTTCTTCAGTACGCATTCCCTTAGCTAAGGCAGAGCTTTATTAAACATGTAGCATACCAGAAAACATGTAGTGAAATACCTTGCAAGGTACTGTATATATATATTTTTGGCTGTCAAAGGTGAGAATTATCAGGGAAAGGATGAGGGTGGTGGTTGCTTTAGTAAGTTTTGTTGCAACATGGACCTTTCTAGAGCAATGTAGAAACCTATGTGAATGAATATGATCAATTGACAGGGAGCATATGGTTGAATGCTTCTGCATGTCATCCAGCTTGTCATGGAACTTGATGTTCTATTTAGAAATGACCCTGTAACAGTAGCAACTTTGTGTTTTGAATAGTGTTCGGTATGGCCCTTTTGTACCTTAATATCAGTATAAAGATACTTCATGGTATTGTTTTACTTTTCCTTCCAGGATAAGATAGCTTACAGGTTAAATATTTAATGATGTAATGGAAAGAACCTGTAAAGATGTTAGAAATGAGCAGGTTTCTTTAGCACATAATACCTGAACATCATATTACTGCACATAGAAATGCTTCCATTTGTTTTCAGCCTGTCTCAAGCTCACCATTGAGGTTCAAATTTTATTCTTACATGAGAAAGGTATTTGCTTTGAGAATTGTGTTTCTTGGACTTTGAAGCTGAAACACAAGTTTCTTTCATAGCATAAAGCAAAATGTTTGACTAGGGAAAAACATGGCATCTGTGAACTCATAAACTAAGATAACTTTTGCTTTTTCCTTTATTCAAAGAAAAGGAAACCAACCTTGCAAAGCAACTTGAAACCATTCATTTCAGTGCTTCTTGTCTCCAGTGCTTTGTGTATATACCCCGCCCATATTAAAATGATCAGATGGAAATGGTGTTTAACCAAAATGCATTTGCCAGTTTGCCTGAAGGGTAAATTTGTGCTTTAAACAAATTGTACTTCTTTGAACAACTAACCTGTTGGTCATCTGCCTCTCCTGTGCTTATGCGAACACTAGATCAGCTTCTAGTCATGACTGGAACATGTGATAATTATTGATTTGTATTTGTTCTCTGAATAGCATTATAGTTTGAAGTTAGTCTTCCAGAATGACAGAATATGACTTGGGATTGAATTATAATAGAATTTTTTCAGACACCTGAAGATTTTGAAAAGCTGTTACGTAGATGCTGTGTGACATGAGGATTTTTTGAAAACTGGATGCCTAGCTCTGAGAGCCAGTGCCCACCCAGCTTCTTTGAACTCTCCGGTGTTTGTGTGTGTGTGTGTGTGTGTGTTTGTGTGTGTGTGTGTTTGTGTGTGTGTGTGTTTGTGTGTGTGTGTGTTTGTGTGTGTGTGTGTTTGTGTGTGTGTGTGTTTGTGTGTGTGTGTGTTTGTGTGTGTGTGTGTTTGTGTGTGTGTGTGTTTGTGTGTGTGTGTGTTTGTGTGTGTGTGTGTGTGTGTGTGTGTGTGTGTGTGTGTGTGTTTGTGTGTGTGTGTGTTTGTGTGTGTGTGTGTTTGTGTGTGTGTGTGTGTGTGTGTGTGTGTGTGTGTGTGTGTGTGTGTGTGTGTTCAAACACCTGGAGTTCTTGCTCTGAAAGCTTCCTACCATCTACTACAGGCTTTCTGCATTTATTCTCTTAATTGGTGGGAATTAGGTTCTCAGATTCTAAATAGCTGATATAGCTGTCTAGTTTTATGTACTCTTATGAATCAGAGGAATTTTTTTGCTGGATGCATACATCATGAGTTTTAATTAGAATGAATTTCAATACACAGTTTTTTAAGATATCTGGTACTTGTTATGAGTGTATATTTGTGCTCAATATATAAGACATGTAGAAATTGTAAGATTCTCTATAGATTTTACTCATGCAGATAGACCAGATATCTATCTTATCAGTGTTTCTCTTTCAGACTGCAAATGGATACATCTTATTTTTTGAAATCCCATCAACAAGAGACAAGTATCTTTATGAGCCAATGTATCCTAAGTAAGTATTTCAAAATTTCTTTGCATCCTCACAGTTTGGAAAAATACATATGACTAGACAAGTCCTAGGCAGATTTTATGATAAAAAATATTTACTTCCAAAATATGTTTTAAAACTTGTTAAGCGTATGAATCATAATTCCTATGAGTTAGAGTCAGTTCAGAGAAGTCGGTCTAATTGATGTGCTGTGCACTGGTGAGATTCTTTAGCTCCTTTTTATAAGCTCTCAAAATCCTAAATAGCAGGGTTATGATTCTTTAATTTTATAATTTGAGGTAGTCTCTTGAACTCATCATGTTTAACAAGTTTTAATAATTCCTTTTGAGTAACTCAGCTGAATAAGTCATGTAAGAACTATCAGGGTGCAATTTTTTAATAAATTCCTCTCCATTCCCCCACTTTGTAGTAACTTAGAGATTTTTGAAGCAAATGGGGAATAAATTCTCAATATTTTGGAAAGAATATTAACCAGTTCTAGTAAGAATATATGAGTATTTTAGCTGCAGTGCGTTATATTGTAATTATAATTTTCCTTATTGTGAATGACAGAATATATATTAGGTGTTAAAGTGTGACTGTATGTTGGATGTATTTGTAGTTGAGTCAGTTGACTTCTAATAGGATTTGTCAAAATTGGAAAATATTTAGGAGAAATTAAAACCTCAAGGGATGTATTTATGTGTGTCTGTGTTGTGTTTAGATAGGCAGAATCTGTAGTCATTGATGGGATCAAATTTATCCACACGAATAATGAAACAGTCTTGATTTCTCATTGGCTAGAAGCTGCTTTTTTGATATATCTCTGTATATATATACTTTCATCATTGTGGTAATCCTAGTGAACTTAATTTAAAGTTTTTTACATATTCATAAATGAGTTAAGTTTGATTGGTGGGTGTCTTCAAATGGATATCTGTGAGGAGTAGTGGATAACCTATGATGTCATGTAAGAGGAAAATGTTTTTGTTCTTCTAAACCATAACTGTTAAACCATGAACATTAGAAAGAAGAGTCAGGTCTTCACAAGCATCTACCTTTTAAATCTCTGTTCTTTTACAAGTGCTTATAGGAAGAGATGACCTGTCAGGTAGCAAATGAATTCCTGCTTCATTGAATGGAAGGTTTTATGTTTGTTGCTACTATAATGCATCTTCTGGCCTGTGAAACAGCCTTCCAAGCTCTGGATTTAAATGGAATTTACTGTTGCAACTCACTTGTCTATTTTTCAAAAACCTGAGACTAATGTAGGCAAACCATATGACATCACTTGCCTTTTCTGAGACCTGAATAGCATTTTTTTAAACTGAATTTTTACATCTGACTTACTGTTATCAGAAAAAAAAAACCAGGAGCCAGCCTGTTGCTGCAACCTGTTGCCATAAAGGGAAAGTGTATCTTCAGCTGTGCATAGTGCAAAAGACTAAACAACAACTTGTGGTACTTTCTTCTTGTTCAATTTGGAAAGTTGGGGGTTTTTATTGGCAAAATCTGAAAATATATGGAAAACTGTATAAAATATGCAGTAAGAGTTCAAGAAGCAGCTTTGATTTTTTTTTTTTTTTTTTTTTTTAGACATGCCACATGTAGAGAGGTTTGAAAATACCTATTAAGCTGTCAGTGACTAACCAATTGAAAGTTTATATAAAACATAGGTAATTGATTTTTATTGACTACATAAAAGCGTGTGTTGAAAAGATCTACCTGATAGCTGTGTTTTGAATGGTCAGGTTTTTAAGGTATATAAATATAGCCCAAACGTGTATAATGCTGATACTGTGGGTGAATAAGACAAAGTGTTTATCCCGAGAGTGTTTATGACAGGTTGCATAGAATCTCCTAAGACTAATGCTTGTGCTTAACTGTAAGAAGGGGAATAATCTCCCTCAATTTATTGGGATGACTAATCTGTCTATATTTAGCCCTCAATTTTGAAAACCTACATAAAATTGCTACTGCTCAGGTTATACTAGATCAAAACAAAGACATAAGCATTTGTGTGTGAATAATGCCTGCTGTGATTAACAAAAAAAAAATGTTCTATTAGACCCCAACACAAATTGAACAAACTAACTAAACCAATGTCTCAGAATTGAAACTTGTAACTTTCTTCTGGCATATGTTCATTTTCCAAATATGATACTTCACCGAAATGCTTGGATTTAATTTCTACTGTACAGAACAATAACAAATTAATTTTCTTAAATCTGAAGTTGTTACAAATCAGTGAAAGGCCTTGTATGTGACTTGCCTTGTGCTTGAAAGGGACATCTTACTGTTTTCTCGCATCGTAACAGTGTGTTCTTGGGTCCTTCATCTATGTTGACAGCAGTGATTGTGCAGCTGTGCCTTAAGTAATGTTGGTTTGCTGACCTGATGGGGAAACTAAACCTGCCTGTCTCCCTTCTTTACCCCTCCCCATCCCTTCCTCCAGGTTCCAGTAGCTTAGCTTGCAAGTTGACTTATAATAAAAGGTTGGCATTAGAAAATGGTGACCTTGAAGTAGCACTGTGTAGTAGCACTGGGAAGTTCAAAAACATAGAGTGACTGGTCAGTGATACTCCTATGATAGTTCTCATGTGATAGTTCATGTTAAACCAATTGCTTGCAACATTTTAACTCTCATGCAAATATTATGTCTTCTCCAGCTCTGTTTTATGTGGTTATTTACTTACATTAGGCAAAGTGAGTGAGGAGGTGTTGTCCTTGCATTAGCGGTGTGATAGGACAGCTGATGGAAACAAGTCAGTAAAAACTTCTGGTAAGCAGAATGAAGCCTGTTCTGTAGTATCCCTTCTTTAAGTAATAATGGCCAGTTCTGACAGAAACATAAAAATTTCAATGTAGTGACTACAAAAAATAACCAAAAATTCTCTTAATCCACCTTCATCTTGAACAGAATTCTTAAGTAGTGCAGGTCAACTTAATGAGGTGGTTGTACACTGGGAGTACAAACCAGTAATGTCCTCAGCTGTGCCAAAATCCTGGTGCAGTGTTTTCTAGTTCAGTCAGTATCCTGAAGCTGAATATGTGGCTAGGTTTGATCCCATACAAGTGAAGAAGTTGAGAAAGGTGGTGTTTTAAATTCTCATGTCAGCTTAGCTCTCATTTAAATGAAATTTGTATGTCTTACCATAAGTTAAAAAAAGAGGGTCAGCAAGGTACGTGATAAGGTACATGATAGACAGACACTTTCTTGACTTTAGTTACTTTTGCAGTGTTCCAGATTGGGACAGTGGTAGCAGCAGTAAAGTTATAGCTTTATGTGTTATTGGTATTTCTTAAATAGGTGCTTTAAAATTTGCTTGATAGTGATTTAGCTTTGATTTGGAGTAAAACACTAAAAAAGTGGCTGAAAATAGAAATCACTGCTCATTCATCCATATTGGAGAGGGTTGTTTGTGGAGAAAAAGTACAGTCCTTAGTTTATAGTTGGTATTACAGAGTTGTTGCTATATATGGCTCTTGAGTGAGATAATCCAGAAGACCCTGACTGTGTTTGATCTGTTAACAGAACTATTCTAGCATATAGTTATTGTATAAACTGTAGTAAGAGCTGCAGAAGTATTTTGCTGGTACGAAACTGCCTCGAAGTAAAACAAACAAACAAACGCCCAAAGCAAAACTATACGGGAAGTGACAGAAACACTTTTGCTTTTTATAACTCAATATGCATTGCAGTATATCTAATCACAGTATATTTTTTTTGTTTGCTTGTTTTGTTTTTTTGTGTGGTTTTGTTTTTGTTTTTTGTTTGGTTTTTTTTTTTAGGTCAAAGTCTCTGCCTTCTCTCCCAATCTAATCAACACATGTTTAGTATAATAGAAAAGCTGAAGTGTGATTTGAGGCTAAGCTCTCATCATGTTTGAATGCAAGAGTCTCTACTTCCCTATATTTTTTAGTAATGTGAAATAACTAGATTTTGGGAAGTGATGTTGAGAGAAATCCCTCTGCGCCTTGCTATTGTTTGTTTAAAACCAGACAGAAACAGGGTCTAGTATGGTTTCCTGTTTAAAAGTGCCAATTTAGCATGACCTCCTTTGCATATCAACCTATTGTAATGGTCTTGATATTCTGAAATTAAGTGTTTTAATGGAAGTGCTGGAATTCAAGATTATCAATGTTTGTGGCTGGAGCCCATGAAACCTTGTAATTTTGATCTATCAATATCTGAGGGCGTAGCTCTTACAAAATTGAGAATATATGAAATACTTTAAGATGGCTGAGTGGAAAATCTTTTTTAAATGCTGGCTATTTCATACCTTTAGAGGTTTATCAGTTTAAAATAAACTTATGTAGATATGGTACAGGTTAAGAAACTGACATTTTATGTAAAATCTGTTATTAGAATATTGTGATGAAACAAGTGCTTGTAGCATAAGCACAGCAGTCTGTCATGAATTCTGAGTATTCATATATGTTAAAAAAGAAGCTTTTGAAATTTTTCCTGATGTCAGTTGACAGTTTTTTGTCAAACTGCAGTATTTTAGAAATGTTATCAATTGCAGTTGTTCTCTTGAAAGAAATATTTCTGGCTCTCTTGATATTTTTCTAGGAATTGCTAGTCTCTTCTTGGAATTAACAGACATTCAATGAAAACCTAAAGTCTCCTGCTTAATTTGTTAGACTAAAAGCATGAAAATCAGAAAAAAAAACAGTAATTGTGGTGGGGTTTTGTTTTGTTGTGTTTTGTTTTAAATTGAGCCAGAATAGTCTACAGCTTCCTTCCAGCTCTTGGAGAGAATCAGTATTGGCCATTAGCCCACATTCTGGGATACTTTCCTGCAGTACTTTCCAGCAGTGAGTGCAAGTACAAAGTCCCACTTATATTAGTTCAATCTAATTTTACCACCATATTACAAAAGTCATTATTAAGTGTCGTGGTTTAACCCCAGCCAGCAACTAAGCCCCACAGAGATGCTGGCTCATTTTGCCCTGATGGGATGGGGGAGAGAATTTGAAGGGTAAAAGTGAGAAACACAGTTTATTAAGTAAAGCAAAAGCTGCGCACACAAGCAAGGCAAAACATGGAATTTATTCACAGCTTCCCACAGCCAGGCAGGTGATCACCCATCCCAAGGACAGCAAGGCTCCAGCACGCGTTACTTGGGAATACAAACACCATCACCCCAAACGTCCCCCTCCTCCTTCTTCCCCCCCAAATACATGCTGAGCATAATGTCATATGGTGTGGAATATCCGGTTGGCCAGTCTGGGTCAGCTGCCGTGGCTGTGTCCCTTCCCAACTTTTTGCGCACCTGGCACAATGTGAGAAACCAAAAAGTCCTGGACTACTTAGCAACAACTGAAACATCTGTGTATTATCAACGTCATTCTTATTCTAAATTGAAAACACAGGAGTATGCCAGCTCCTAGGAAGGAATATAGCTCGTTCTCAGCTGAAGCCAGGATAGTATCCACCCTTTGTTGTATGCCATATGTGTCATGCTCAGCTCTGACACTATCCAGTACATTCACACTACCCACCACTGCCCTTCCCATTCTTTGATATAATAGACAGATATAATTCCCTTTGTGCATGAGCCACCCTTATGAAATGCCTGTAAAATGTCCACAAAGTGTCCATTGAGTTCATTTAGTCGATGACTTTGGGCTCCATCAGTTATGGTTGTCACTCAGGAAGGAGAGGTTGTGTGTTGAGTGGGATTACTGGGCACCAAAACCAGCTCAAGTTGGGTCACTGCTGCACTTTTACTGCTTCTTGTAAGGCTTGTCCTCTGTTGCTTCATGTGGTTCTTGCTATAGTGATTCCTATTATATGCAAATCAGATCATGGATTACAACAATTTAAAGGCATTTCCATTCTGTTTAGTCTGGCTTATTGCGTTTAACATTGCAATGAACCACTAGCCTGGCTAGTAACAAGGGGTCCCGCTATAGTTACTCCCTTAATATACAACTCAAATGCTGGGTTTAACATTATTCCTAATATCTCTACCTTCTTCCCCCCACCCTGGGTGACAGAGGGGAATTGGGGTTGTAGTCAGTTCATCACACATTGTTTCTGCTGGTCCTTCCTCTTCAAGGGGAGGATTCCTCATGCTCTTCCACTGTTCGAGTGTGGGGTCTCTCCTACAGGACACAGTTCTTCACAAACTTCTCCAACATGGAGAAGCCCTTCCCATTGGCTGCAATTCATCATTAACTGCTCCAGCATGAGTCCCTTCCAGGGGTACAGTCCTTCAAGCACATTGACCTTATCTGGCATGGTCCTCCACAGGCTGATGGTGGATCTCTGCTCCACTGTGGACCTCTGTGGGCTGCAGGGTGACAGCTGGCCTCACCATGGTCTGCACCAAAGGCTGTGGGAAAGTTTGTGCTCCAACATCTGAAGGGCCTCCTCCCCCTCCTTCTTCACTGGCCTTGGTTCCTGCAGAGCTGTTACAGCTCAGGTTCACACTGGAGTTCCAGCCTGCCCAGTACAGCAGCACAGAAACAGCAGCGATGCCCTGGCCATCTGCCAGCCCAGGCGCATCGCCATTGCTGTTATCAAAATGTTCCCAGGAACAGCAGAGTAAGATCGTAAGCAGTAGAGCGAGTAGCCACTAATAAGCACTAGACTCTAATATATAGTAAGGTAAGCAAGCCCCGTGGCAAGCACAGAAGCCAGCTGATTAATAGCTAAGCAGCAATAACACCTATAAATTTGATCTAGCACATTCCAATCAAACCGGTAGTTGTCTTGAACCCTTCAAGCCCCATGTTAAGTGCCAAAAAGGACTGATGTCGTTTAACCCCAGACAGCAACTAAGCATTACACAACTGCTTGCTCGCTCTTCCCCAGTGGGGTATGAGAGAAAACAGGAAGAGTAAAAGTGAGAAAACTCATGTGTTGAGACACAGTCCATTTAATAGGTAAAGCAAAAGCTACTGTGCACACAAGGAAGCAAAACATGGAATTCTTTCAATACTTCCCATGGGCAGGCAGGTGTTCACCCATCCCCAGGACAGCAGGGCTCCATCACGTGTAATGGTTGCTTGGGAAGACAAACACCATCACCCCAAACGTCCCCTCCGCCCCCTTCCTTCTTCATCCCCCCAAATATATGCTGAGCATAATGTCATATGGTGTGGAATATCCCTTTGATCAGCTGGGGTTGGCTGTCCTGGCTGTGTCCCCTCCCGACTTCTTGTGTGCCTGGCATGGCTGAAAAGTCTTTGCTTAGCAACAACTGAAATATCAGTGTATTATCAACATCATTCTCATTCTAAATGGAAAACACAGGAGTATGCCAGCTCCTAGGAAAAACATTAACTCTTCCCAGGCAAAAACAGGACACCTAGATAAAACATGAAGAAAACATATCTATGGCCATACAATGGAAGAGTAAAATAAAATTAATCTCCACCTCTGATACACTTCAGAAAAGTGGCAGTGCATACAAGAAAATTTGTAGCTTTGTAAGCTGTGGCAAGGTATGGCAATAGTTTCTTGAGGAGTTCCCAAAGGAAATTGTATAGATATTCCTTTGTTTAGCAGTGGAGGTTAGTTGTTTGAGTTTAGAGTTTTGGCAAGGAGGGTGACTTGAGGATTGGTCTCTTGAAGAGACAGCATGTGGTGACTTAATGCTGAGGATATTTTTGCCTGTAAGAAAGGCAAAACCTAAAAAACTTCACGTGGCTAATAAACTAAACCTGGTAACTGGAGATTCTTTTGCCCCAGGTTTTTCATATCCTCATGTGAACCCTGTATTTCAGGGGCAGGTTGTGGGGTGAAATGAAATGAATGTGTAAATTTAGACTGAGACCTCAGTGCTGTAGATTTTTAAATATCTGAAAATGCTTTAAAAATGGAAATTGTTTTATAATCAATACAGGCTAGTGTTTATATCCTGGCTTATAATGCTGTATTGTTACTTATACGTCTGGTTACTGTATTTGAGTCCTACTCTTTCTGGCAGTTTTCAAAGCTTTTTACTTTTCTATAGCAAGATGGTTTATAGGTGCCATAAATTACCTCATCAGTGGGGAGTTTTTCCTGATTCAGTGGACTTAAGATTAGTGTGTACAAAAGTTTTGAACTTCAAACTCTGCAAAGGTAACTGATGAGGTGTACAGTTAATTAACTTACTAAATAATTTTTGTTTGGAATTAAGTTTGTGCTCAACTTTAACAGTGTGGTTTTCCCTCTAAATTGTTTTTGGCATTGGTTGGAAAATGTATTTTTAAAACTGGATTAGTTGTAGAATTTTTATTAATCATTATGGCACTTGCTAGCCTTTGCTGTGGTTTGAGAGGTTTAAAATGTCATCAAGAAATCTTTGCAACTGGAATAATAGTTCAGTAAACTATTTAGCTTTTTTACACAAATAGTTAATATACTAGCTAGTTATTTCTCAAACCACAGAAACCTGTTATTGATTGTGTAGAAAAGGCTGTACTAAGAACTGCTTTTCTAAACCCTTATTCATTCTTTATAGTTGTTTCTATAGACTGTCTTTTAAATTTTTGTTTGTCCAGCTCTTCCTGATCTGTGTATGTATAGTTCTGGATCCAGCCAGACATTTAGTCTTCGCTGGTGGCTGCCTGCAGTGTACAGTGGAGAGATGCAGGTTTAGGGGTGAGAAGATGCTAGTTGTATGGGTATCAAAGCTCAAGATGTAACTTGTTTTACTTGTTTGAGAACCATTCCTAAAAAGCATGGTGGGCAGTGAATTACTAATGAAGAATCACATGTTTAGAGGTGATGATGCAGGCTCTTTGAATCAGGTATTAACAAAATCAAGTCTTCGGCTGTACAGACAATTCGCTGACTGATGTCTTCACATGAGCCATTTTGAAAATTAATAAACATTATGCAATTGTCCTAATGCAACAATAATAGTTGTTGTCAGTTTTTTGCTTTTGTGCCTTCAAGAAGATCAAGTTCTTGGTGGTGTTAATTCATTTAGAAACATTGTTTGCCCTGTTTGTCTTGCAGGCCTAATGCTCTTAATATTAGTAGTTGAAATGTCAAGGCGTTTGGGTTTTTTCTTTTTTTTTTTTTTTTACCCCCCGAAAGTACTATTGAATAAACTATTTTAGCACTAAGAATTAGAAATACCGTATCCCCAAAGTAGTATGAAAATATTTTACCTTGTTTGTATCAATTACTTGTTTTAAAGATACTTACTGATGATCAGGTCTGGAATCTTCAATATTTTTTTCAGTGAAATGTCACCATTACTTCTGAATCAGCTGCAATTTGATTAGAGAGACTGGATTATTTGTTTTTTATTTTTTATTACTGTGCTACCTGCCATTAGCCCCACTATTTGGGCTTTTTCTGGAAGCTTAATATTTGTTGATTGTGAGAGTCTCTCTGAACTTTTCTGAGTTATTATCCAGCCATAACAGCTGCCTATATTACTATGATTAGCCTAGATAGTAAGGTGAAAACTTAAATCCTAATGTAATGCTATTTCTACCTCTGGAATAGAATTCTCCAGTAATAAGCAGAAAATGGCGACCATTATTGTGAAAACCCGGAGACTTAGACTAAAGAAGATAATGTGTTATACCTTAATTGCAAATAATAAAGAAGTCCATAGGTACATCTTTTCAGATAGTACTGTAAATTATTTCCAAAGTATGTCTTAGTTGCTTCTGCTAGCAGCAACTAAGTCTGGTAATTATATTTCTGAGTGAGTTTTATCCATGGATGATGCTGTATCATTTAACCATTGTTCATGTAGTGAAGGACATAAGAGCAGTATTGTGTGCTGGATGGGTTCTGTTACCTCCCTGAACCTCACCCCTGCCCCAGGTATAAACCCCAAGGAAGGTCTTCCCAGTTTGGGGGAGGCTAGCTGACTGTACTTTTGCATGGTGCTGCCATGCCTAAGGTTTGTTGTCTTTTTTGGGGGGAGGCAGGAGATGGTGGGGGGATGGCAAGGGTTTAAATAAACTTCTCCATTTGCTCATTGTTGCATCTTGCATCAGAGTCTGAGCTTACAGTTTTTTGTTCTAACAGGACCAGTGTTACTTCCAGAGCCAGTTCTTCCCCTGTGAGGAAATCAAATGAATAGAAAGTGTTATGACTTCATGCTAAGAACTTTAGCCATTCACCTATTTATGGGCTTCTCTTTCATTTTGGGCATGTCAGGTTAGAACTGAACAGCAAGAGAGGGTTAATGGGAAAATTTAGAGAATTGAGGACTGGAGAAAGAGGACAAGCCCTTAAGGTAGACTTACATTTACTATTGTTCTTTACTTAAAAGGTGATTCATGACATACGGTTACTTAGTCTTTCAACATCAGAAAGACATTTTGTTACACCATATAGTGCTCTGTTTTCTGTGAACAAGCCTATCACTGATGACACGCAAAATAGGGAACAGATAATGAACCTGGTGATGTTAAAAATATCTTGATCTTCAAGATCTGAAACTTCCCCACAGACCTTCTAATCTACTTTTAAAAAAGCAGCCTGCATCTTCCTGTGTTTGGGGGTTTTCTTGAATTGCAGATGTAGTGGGAGATTTTTCTCAGTTCTGAGTGTTAAGAGATTTTATTCACAGGTTTAGTTATGTTAACAGATACCGTGCAAATAGAAGTGAAGTTATAGTATTTGTTTTGACATGCAGTTGGTCGGTCACTGGAACATGTCCATTTCTCTCAATTCTTATGCAAAAGTGAGTTACTTGAAGTTTGGCTACAATGATTGCAGATGCTGATGTGGCAACCCAGACTAAACATTCTTTCCTGCTTCCGTCAGCAGTACACATTCTTTGTTTAAAGGTCAAAGTAACTAAACTGGTAAGGCTGACTCATGCAGATGTGAACTGCATGAACGCAGTGCACTTTTGATTGCGCTCCCTTTGCACCCATAGTAAGGGTTTCTGTTTTAATCAATGAATTCAATGTAACTGCAGGCAATGAATTAAAATACTGACATTTTGAGTTTCGGTCATGATAATAGTTCCCTCAGGGGAAAAAGATACACTCTGCAGATGGTAACAGATTTGCTTAAACTAGCTCATGAAACTGAAAATATTCAAATATTCTTGCAAACTATTTTTATCTGATATGTTTAAGGGAAGAGAAGCCTGACCACATGGAGACTTGAAATTTCTCTTCCAGCAAAGGATGTGTTTTGTTTTAAACTATGCTGTTCCCATTCTGACTACAGTTTGTGCTGTGCAGAAACACAGTGTTTGTACTTGGTTATGTACCTCAGTCGGTTACAACAGGCATGTTATATGGTGCGTTACATGGACATAACAGTAACATTTATGCATTACACAACCCTTTTCTCTCAATTTTAGTTGTTTGCTTGGAAGATTCTTGATAAGCCAGAGTTATTTGCTCTTGCTTAGGGGTATACTATCTGGACTGTTATGTCCACATGTGTTGAAAGGCATCTCTCCAAACACCTGGGGTTCTGTAAGTGTTTCTTCAGCCCCCAGGGTGCTGCAGTGCAGATAGTGACATAGAGATTTGGAGGAATTAATCCTATATCATGTATTTTTTTATCTGTGAATTCCTTCACTCTGAAAGATACCAGACCGCATCAGGTGAATTTGACATCATGAACGCAGAGAAATGCACTCTCATGTACTGTTTAAAAAGTGCTCACAACCACCTCATGATGCTAGTATTAACTAGTCTATTATTATTGTTGTTGTTGTTGTTGTTTTTGTTATTGTTATTATTTCTGGCCTCCTGTGTGTCCATAATAGCTAGCTTACAAGAAGGGCTGTTCTTTCCCAAGACAGCTGTATTTTGTAATTAATTTTCTTTTGAAATGCAAAATGAACATTTTAATAATTTAATGTTAATCCAAATTATTATCTGTGGGTGGTAGATTAATTAACTTTACAGTAATTTTACTCATTTTTTGCTATAATCCTTCATGGTCACCATGGTTTTGTTCTGGAAAGGTGTTGCTGCTTCATCTGCTACCTCCAGAATGTGAAAGGTTGCCTTTGGTCTTACCTTAGCTAGCATGTATCTTTGTCCTTGCTGCATAAGAAAAGGTGTAGTATCCATCAAAGAATAACAGATACAACTTTTGTGTTTTGCTGTGAAATGGTAATGGAATTAAAGCACTAGATATACACTGAGATAACCAAGGCAGGAAAGAGGTAGAGGTATCCTTGCAGTGTCAAGCTTACCTAAAACTGCAGCTCCTTTGATTTCTGCCATGTCTTAGGCAGCTGCATTGGCTACCCTGGTGTAAAATAAGTGTTTTGTCAGTTAAAATCCAGGGAAAAATCATATAGATTTGTGTACCTATCGTTTCAGACTAAGGAAGTTAGACTAAACTCTAAATTTTCTACAATGCCTTTTTCATGCATAGCTTGCTTTGTTTACTACCATAATAGCCAGTAAACTCTAGCTCTGGAGCCCTCAGTACAGGACAGACATGGACCTGTTGGAGAGGGGCCAGAGGAGGCCACAAAAATGATCAGAGGGCTGGAACAGCTCTGCTGTGAGGACAGGCTAGCAGTTGGGGTTGTTCATCCTGGAGAACAGGAGCCTCTGGGGGGGACCTTATTGCGGCCTTTCACTACTTAAAAAGGGCCTGTAAGAAAGATGAGGACAGATTTTTTAGCAGGGCCTGTTACAACAGGACAAGGGTTAATAGTTTTAAACTAAAGGAGGGGAGATTCAGCCCAGACATGAGGAAGGAACTTTTTACAATGAGGGTGGTGAAACACTGGCACAGGTTGTCCGGAGGGGTGGTAGATGCCCCATCGCTGGAGACATTCCAGGCCAGGCTGGACGGGGCTCTGAGCAACCTGATCTGGTTGAAGATGTCGCTGCTCATTGCAGGGGGTTGGACTAGATCACCTTTGAAGCTCCCTTCCAACACAAACTGTTCTATGATTCTATAATGCTCATGACATGGATGAGCTGGATGACATGTTGCAAGACTTAAGATTGTAGGTCAGTTTTCATTAAAAAAAAAAAAAAGTTAATGAAGCACATGACACATCTGATAGCCCAGACAAATAAGACATATGTTAATGATGCTGTATTGAGCTTTAAAGTCACTCCATTTTGTTAGAGAATGAAATGTGAAATTTAAAATGAATAAAATAAAAATTGGAAACTTTCTACATCTGGAAGTTCATACTACGTAATGGTCTGTTTAAAGGAAGAGAATCAGTGCTTATTCATCACTTTTCTTAGTAGTTCTTAGGTTTATTTATTTGCAATAGGGAGATAGATTTATATGAATTACTCTAAGAAGTGGCTACCTGTTGGGTTATGCATGTTGAATAAATAGTATAAACATTGATCTGAAAAAAGGAACTGAAGAAACATTAACATTTTACTGTCTATAATATCTCTAATGCATCTTGGCAAAGAATGAATTGGAGATACTTAAAAATTCAACACAATTAATTGAAATTGTTGAATACCATTTTATTGAATCAGAATTTGCCTTAATATGTATCATTTATTTTAGGATTACTATAAGACAGGCTACACAGCTATTGTAGTGTTCATTCTCTGTTCATTGTCTAATTTTGCTTACATACTCTTTATAGGCATATGGGATGATATGACTGACTAAACATTTTGCTCTGAAATGATGTCCTTGATACGTGAGCGCTGCTTGTGGCAGGTTGCACCTGTCTGGTGTATATATTAATATATGTAAGGGGAAAGGAAGCCACAGGAATGTAAGTCAGTAACTTTTCTCTTTTGAGGGACATTTGTTTCAATTATAGTGTATCTCTTATTTTAGAGGAAGCCCACATCTGAAGGGAACCCCACATTATAAGGAAGAACAGTGTGCTCCTTCATTAAATCTAGAAATGAAGAAAGTGCTGGACTTGCAAGCCTCTATCACAAGGTATGTTCACTAATCATGTCTTAAGAATTTTTCTGCATATAGCCATTACTTGTTAAAAAAATGAAGGGGAAACTGGATGGAAAAAAAGCTTGTTAAGGACTAATAGTTACTAATACTAACTCTAAGGAGATGAAAAAGTAGATTGCTGTTTAAGAATTCTTTCTGTGCTTGGCTATACTGATATTTTTGTCAAATAGAAGTGTATAGCACATATATGTTCAGTATTACATTATGTTACTGTAAATGTGTTTGTGCTTGGGCTTAAAGTATGGATTAGAGATTTTGTGGAGACATAGGATATATAAGAGCAAAATGATACATAGCATTTCAACATTTCTTGAGCTGACCACAGAGAGTCCCTATTTGTCCTGGAAAAACTTTTTGTTTACCTCTCCTTTTTTTTTTTTCTGGTGATTGCCTTCCCTTTAAATAAGCTTTGAACATGCTAAGTGTGTGTGTGTGAGAAGTTGGTGGAACAGTATAGCACTGGCGTGGGGTGGAAAAGTAACAAAGTGAAATTTGTGAATTAATTGATTTTTCTATTGCATTGATTTGATATGTAGTTTTTTAGAGAATGACAAATACCTTTATTAGTTTGCAGTCCATGTTAGAGGATCTGCTTGTTGCTACTGCTGATGGATTTCTCCATCTTATTCACTGGGATGGTGTGACCAACGGAAGGAAGGCCATCAACCTATGCACAGTTCCATTTTCTGTGGACCTGCAGTCTTCTCGAGGTAGGTTTTGGGGGTTTGTATTGCTTATGATTGTTAACTATTGGCAAAATACCATCTACTATAAAATATTACCTCTGTTCTCAAGCAGAGATGGGGAAAATGTGCATTTCATAAATGTGAAAAAATAACCTGTTGAAATTATTTTTTTTCTGTGAAGTAATAAGTAGACAACCGAAATGTCTGTTGGCTTGCAATACCACTGTGTTCACACATTTTTAAATTACTGCTATTTTCTCAGCAGGTTCGTTTTTGGGCTTTGAAGATGTTTACATCAGAGATATGGAATACTGTGCCACACTTGATGGTTTTGCTGTTGTTTTTAATGATGGCAGAGTTGGTTTCATTACACCAATGTCAAGTAGATTCACTGCTGAGGTATTTTTGCTTTAGCATTTCTAACATGCACTCTACAATACGTGTGTTTTCCTTGGTCTCTTCATTTCAGTTAGCTTTCTACTTTAATTTCTGTTCAGCAAAGAAATCGAAATTTAGCAACTGCTTAAGAGATAATATAAGAACAAGACTGTGTTTCATACCATTATTTGAACTACTTTGAGCATAATTGATAGTAGCTTTAATTTTTGCTTATTTTTTCAAAATGTCACTATGGTTCTGAGGTCTTCTTACTGTCTTTGCAACAGACTTCCTGTTGCTGGTTATAAGGGGGTTATAGGAGGTAGTTTCTCCTATGGCAAAGTATCATAGGTGCTATTTCTGTCTTTTAGCTGTAATCGAGTCTAACAGTTCTCATAGTGACAGTGTACTTCAGCATTTGTTCTAAAGGAATCCTTTCCAACTTAGGTGTTTTCTTTACCTGTAATTCAGCCTACAAACTATACTACATTTTGTCATTAGGTCTCTTTATTTTAATTACAAAAAACCCAAAAAGATTTGCCTAACCTGTCCCAAACTCCTTCACATACTTAACAATATCTACTGTTGCAGATGGGAATTTATTTTCTTGCTTTGCATTTTGTCTTCATCCTTAGTACTATCTACTTATGCTGTATCAAGTATGTTCTTGCATTACAGGGTATTGACTTACTTTGGTTATTCAGAACTCTGATAAACAGTTTACTTACATACTGGCATCTTCCTGTAATTTTCATTAAGAACAGTGAAACCAGTTTTACATACTGTATTTTGTTTACCTGAGTCCTGTCAGTTAATATTGACATTTGCAATAGAAATTTCCTGAGGTGTTGAAGGTCAACTGGCATATCTGTAATATGGATTAGATGGGTAGCACATGGGTAGAAGCTGACTATCATGAATAAAAGACCTGTTTAACCAAAAATTCTGTGGATTCCTTTCTTTGCAGCAGCTCCATGGTGTCTGGGCACAAGATGTGATTGATGGAACTTGTGTGGCAGTGAATAACAAATACAGGCTAATGGCATTTGGATGTGGCAAGTAAGTTTTGTAAGGCTAGTTCAAGGCGGGGGGGGGGGGGGGTTAGATTTCACTGAAAAACTTTGGGGTGTAAGCACTAGTTTCTTCTTACCAAGTTGTGTTGCAAGACATGTAAAGATGAGAATAATCAGTCTGTCAAGAAGGTAGGAGGGAAGAAGAGAAATTATTGCCTGCTTGAACTGCAAGTGAAATTGATGCTTGCTCTTCAGCTCTGGAAAAAAATAAAAAGGTGACTGGACCAGTTGCAAGGATTGGAAAGTGCTGTTTTCCCAGTTAATCTCAAAGTTAATCTCAAAGCCAGTTTTAAGCAGTTAATTTTATTAATATTGACAAGAATCAGTACTTCACACCCAACTGAGAAAATGCTCTGTGAAGTGTTGATTTATTCAGGGAAGATGTTGCCTGTTTGAGTAACTGTGAATATTTAAAAATTAAATGTTGCAAAAGTGCTTTTTTGTGTGTGGTTTTATGCTTACTTCTCCTTCCAGAGAGTTCGTTCTGTATAATGTTGCTTTAGCTGGTCTAGAGCGCAGGTTTGGTGTTTCAATTAATTAATTAATTAATTGGGGTTTCAGTTTTTGTTTATTTTGTTTTTTTGTTTGTTTGTTTGCATTTTCATTTTGTTTTGTGTTTGGTTTGATTGTTTTTAATTTGCGTTTTAGAGCATTTCAACAGATCTGGGTGGTTTAGTCTTCAACTATCTTCTTAAGAAATAGTGTTCTCGGTTGTAGTAATAATGCAGCATGCTGGTAGTTTGCCCCTGAAACAGGAATGGTTACTATAATTCATTCGTTTTTGTATGCATTAGTACACTCCTGATGAGAAATTTGAGCACCAATTGAATACTGACTTCCCTCATGGATTGTATTGCATTTGGAAGTCATAAATATGTGGATTGCATATTTTCAGAGTACTAAGTAGTCCTAGTGCATTGGTTATTACAGTATTTCTGGTTTGGGTCCCCTGCTGCCTTCTGGAAAGTATCTTACACATTTGTGTCATAAAGTTCTTTGAGTGTTACTTGACATAATGTTTCTGTTCTTGAAAAGTTTGGTATTAGTGAGAAAAAACCAGCTTTGTATTAACCTCTTGAAACTGATGAGAAATGTAAATGGTCTGTGGCCTAAAGCATGTGTAATCTCTTCCAGCGGCTCTGTGCAGGTTTATACGATAGATACCACCACTGGTGCCATGCAGTTTTCTCACAAATTGGAGCTGACACCGAAACAATATCCTGGTGAGCTACTTTTATTACTAGAATTTTCCAGCTGTTTTTAGGGAATTAAAAAATATTTTTATCCTTGACTAGTAAACAATTATTTGTGGTTTGCATTATCACTGATGGGATTCCTACTTAATCTTGCATGTTTGTAGTAATTCACTATCATGCATTTATTCTTTAGCTGCTTGCTTGTAACTAACTTTTGGATATGTTTCACATGTGAGTGTCTGAAGTTGTTTAGGCTTTTTTTTTTACTAAATCTGAATCTGAGGTAGTTTATAGGCAGTGCTGTTTACGATTGTTCCTTTTTAAGTGCTGTAGATCTTAGGAGTTCCCACATGTAGCCTTGGCGTTACTTTTTCATTACCCACCTGAGAAAATGTGAGAAAACTGATCATGAATATCATAGAAGTGTGAGTTAACTTGAAACAACTGACAGGTAGGGTATAGAAAAAAATTGAGTAATCCAGCACTCTGCCTGAACTGCAGTGAACAAAAGCTCAGTGGAGTTTTTCATATGAGCTTTGTGGGTTAGAGTGAGGAACATACAGAGTGGATAAATTGCATCTTCAGCTGAAAATGTTTGCACCTATTACGTCTCAACAAAAAAAATCAAATATGTAAATAACAGAGTTTTACAGTTGTGCTAAGTTCCAAAGAAAGAAATTTCAAGGGTGACTATAAAAATCTTTTATCCTAAAATAACTTTACCAGAATTACAATTTTATGGTTGCATCCTAGCATGATATCTTTCTGGCCTGCTTCTTTGTATTCTTAATTTACCATGAAACCAGACATGTACTGGAAAGGAATTGTGAGTTCTTCATTTGTTGCTTATTAATTTTGAGGTGGCGAGTTTAATTGAAAAATCAATTGTTTATTTTCATATATTTTTGCTGGTTCTCTTACGGTGAAAGGAGTTGAAGCATATTTGATGTTTTTCACATGTTTTTTTAATTGTCTGTTTTTAAACAGATATTTGGAATAAAACAGGACCTGTTAAACTAATCAGATGGTCACCTGATAGCTGTGTTGTGATGGTGACCTGGGAATGTGGAGGCTTGTCCTTATGGAGCGTTTTTGGTGCTCAGCTTATCTGTACTTTAGGAGGTGATTTTGCGTGAGTATCTTTAATGAAGTTGTAAAATGTTTTACTAGAAACTTTTATTTTTCTAATTAAAAACATTTAATTGGAAAATAAATAAATTAATTAGCTTTTAAAAATCCTTTCTCTGTTATAATTCCTTATATGTTGGAGTAATTGAGTAAAATTTAGGAGAGAATCATTTGAATATAAATGAAAATGTGTTATTCTCCTTTTGTAGTGGTCTTTTTAGCCATAAAAGCAAATTACTCTAAAGGCAGTTTTTAGCAGATAAATATTAAAATTCCCTCAGTGCCAGTACATTCTTGCTGAAAATGTGCTAACATCCAGAAATCACAATTCAATCAGTTTATGCCAGACAACTGATAATTGCTTTTCCTTTTAGGCAGTGTCATGGATCAAACAGGCTTTGTAATTTGAGATGAGGTTCAATATGGTACTATATGACAGTACAAAGATATGAAGATAATTTCTTATTTTGATGAAGTTATTTCCAAACTCAAGCTTGTTTTGTTCTGTTTTTAAGGTATCAGTCTGATGGTGCCAAAAAGGACCCTCTAAAGATCAGTTCTATGGTAAATATGATGTAATATGAATGTAAAAATATTGTAATAGGTTGTTAATTTTAAAAATTATTTTTAGTAAAACAGATTTTAAAAATTTCAAACTGACTTTCTTTAGTTTTATTACTTTCAAAGAATAAGATCTCTTTATTAAACTTTCTAACACCAAAATTATATTGAGGGAAAAGGGGAGAACTGATGGGTTGTGGTTTGTTTTTTTTTTTTTATGTATAGTCCTATTCATTAAGTGTGCATGACATGCCTTTTCTGGGCATTGCTTTTAATGTTAAGAATGAACAGTTTTCGTTTTCCTTATCCTCATATCTTTTTTTTTTTTTTTTTAAACTGCTGCTGTATTTCAGAGTACAATGAGACACAAAACACCACTATTTGTAAACTTACATACTTCCCTAAAATTACTGTCGTATCTTTGGCTGTTGAGGCAGCTTAACTTAATATGAATATGAACTCAAGAGAAACTTAATTGCTGCTGTTTTAATACAAACTCATTAACATTAAATCCTGCTAGTCTGTCTAATCACTTGTTGACAAATATCAAACACAATCAAGGCCTCTTTTACAAACCATGATGAATTGTGTACAATACTTCTAAACCATGATTTTATTTATTGATAGCCTAGTTGCTATGAAGATTGACAAATTTAAACGTGCATCCCAGGTGGATGTACATATTTGTGAGGACAGTACAATGGATCTTTTATAAAAGCACACAGATTGAAATTCTTATAGTGTTGAACTTAATGAACAACAACTAATGTAATTTTGAGGATCAGTATTTTTTCATACTTGATTCTCCTTGCATCTTTTTTGTTAGTTGCTTTAAGCTGCAAACTAAACAATCTTACGTGCATGTCTTGCATAGTTAGTTTTCATTTAATCAACATTTTTAAATGAAGAAAAGAATTCAAGCTAGATTCTTACTGTTCCTTGTGGATTTTACTGCTATGGGTTACTTACAATTCCTATAATGATACATCTTAGAACACCAAACACTAAGCTCATGTCTATCGTAAGATCAGTTACAGTAAGTTTCTGTAATTCTTGTTTTCTGAGACTACATAGTGTTGGGTTTAGGTTTTTATTATTATTATTATTTTACATTCAGACATGGGGATCAGAAGGGTATCATCTCTGGGTTATTGATGGGAATTCTTCAAACATTAAACCTGAAAGAGATGCAAATAATGAAGCTCACCAGTTTGGTATTCTGCAGTTTCATTTCATCAAGAGTGCACTCACTGTTAATCCTTGTATGGTAAGTTTTGTGTTGATAAATATCCTTATTTTAGAGCATATTTCCAGTTTTCAGGTGACCTCTGAGTTATTCTCTTAACAGGTTTTAAGTCTGTTTTGCAGCCATTAGATTGGTCTCCTATTTTTATCATAGGGCCTTTAAAATGGTCCTTTGGAAATACTGTTATGCAATACTGTAACATAAAACCTACTAGCAATACCGTAACATAAAACCTACTAGTACATCGTGGTACAAAAACTGAAAACTGCTTTAACGCTTAGTTTTCGTATTGTTTACGTAGAACTCATTAAGATATTGATTATATGTTTTCTTTTGTTTTCTGTACAGGTAGTTCAAAGTTGCTTTTTGTTTTGTTTTTAATATAGAGTAACCAGGAACAAGTCCTCCTTCAAGGAGAAGATCGCTTGTATTTGAACTGTGGAGATGCAACACAGGCTCAGAGTCCCAGAAATACATCAGTGCACTCTGAACATAAGCCTAGCAGGGAAAGAGGCCCATTTTCAGATGGCAGTTTAGATTCTCAGGGTTTAAGCACTTTACTAGGACACAGGCATTGGCATGTTGTACAGGTAATTGTTGTGGGTTGCCCATATGTGATCTGTGCTTGTGAGAGTTTGTAGGACTGGAATCTGTAGCTGTTCTTCTCACTCTCTGCCATACTCTTTTCCTCTAGTATGAGGTCATTGCCTATTTATTGTCTCTTGGGTTTCCCCTGATACAGCTTTTTCTGATTGCCAAATGATAAAGGAATGTTGGCTGTCTTAGTCTTGTGGCTATGAGTTTGCATCCTAGCTCAAAAAAAAAAGCTGAATATCTTTTTAACTTCTGGAAGGAATAGTTAAATTAGCTTCCTGTGCTTCGAAAGGGAGAATAAGTGTGACATGCAAGAAATCCTTTAGAAAATTGTTCTGTTATTTTATGCAAATTGCTTTAAAAATATTCAACAGATGAATACAGCATTTGTACTTTGGCTGTATTTTCAAGCAGTCTTAGATGGCATCTATTTAAACATGTAATTAAAACTTCACAGCATCAAGCTTGCAAAGAAGAAATTATTTCCAGGGCTAGTAATGGGGCAGATTCCATTTTAGCTGTAATATAGAGGAAAAATTCAGTAAATTTTAATCTGTGGTCTGTTCCCTTACAATCTGTAATTCTAACGTGTCTTCTTCCACACTTGAATCGGTAGATATTTTTCTAAATAATGGTTTTTAAAAGGCCTCCAAGATTTTGTTTTTCAAATAGCACATGAATTGGTATTAGTAAACAGCATTTGACTCTTGGCATGTATGTCAGGTTCTAGATACTGTTGAATTTCCACTTTAACTGGCCAGGTAGCTGTTCTGTCTTCTGGAACTGGCACAGTAGGGAGAATTCTGTGTAGGAGTATAACACAATTGAAATTACTGTGGAGAGCAACATTCCCATGAGAACAGCCAGTAGCTGGGTAATGAGAGCACTTATTGCCTTGTATCAGACCAAGGACGGGTGTTTGAACAGCATTTCAACCTGGATTTGTATCATTCCACGTGACATGAAGAATGCAGGATCAAGATTTAATTTGACATATCCCAGTCAAGTGCTTTCATAACATGGCTTTTGGATGTGCTGGTTTGTATTTCCGATGGGATTAGAAATTTCATCCTACCACTCAAAGTCCTTCCTGAATTTGTGTTTGTCAAAACTTGTATGTTCCCAGGAAAGGTTCTGATGGAGGAGAAGTATGTAAGGGGGAAAAGAGCAAATTTTAACTATTAATCTCTAACATGGTATTAGTTGTTTTATGTTGTTAATGCATTTCTGTATTTCTTGTATTAAAAACAAGCTAACGTTTAGGCTTCAGTAACTTTCAGGGGTGGGGGGGAGAGGCAGGGAAAGTAATTGTCTTTAAAAAAGAAATCCCAACATTAAAAACCTTTAAGCTAGCGTTTTGGAAAAACAAGGATGTCGTACATGTTTCTTTAGAACGTTATAGTTAATCACTAAGGGTGCTTGGTATAGTTACGTGGTGTCGGTTTTCTGTTTTTTTTTTAGATTCATAGTACGTATCTAGAGAGCAACTGGCCTATAAGGGTGAGTTGTTTTAAGAGTATGTTCTTGTCTCTTTAAAAGTATTGGGTTTTTATAACTGTCCCTTAGGTTTAGATGAGCTGTGGAAGATTAAATCACTTTTTAAATTGCAGAAAGAAGAATATGCGTTTGGCAGTAAAGTAGATAACATGAAGATACTTTACAAGTTTTGACTCTGGCATATTGCCTTGTAGTGACGTACTTGGATAGGATATATTATTTAAATAAGTTCCCTCCTGAGGTTCTGTTTTTTTTTTCTCTTTGAACAGTTTTCAGCTATTGACAAGCTTGGACAGAATGTAGCTGTTGTTGGCAAGTTTGGTTTTGCACATTATTCTTTGCTTACCAAAAAATGGAAGCTATTTGGAAACATTACACAGGTGAGAGGTTATGGTACTGTATTGAGGTCATATTTGTCGATATGAGATTCTTGGAGGAAATAAAAAAGTATGTTTTCCAAGTAAACAACCTGCAGACACACTTGGGAATAAGGGTGCTGGTTTTGCATGTGTTTTTCATAAAATGGCTGAAGCGCTTATCTTGTGGCTTTGGCACAATAATTTGTGTCTGATTATTAAAAGGTTTCCAAATCTGAGTGTGCATAGTCAGACACTTAGTCCCATGTGTCTTATCTGAGAGTTTGTCTGAAACATAGCTTTGGATGCCAAGCTTGTAAATTCTGGGCAGAAGTGGAAAGCTAATTTGAGAGAGTTCAGGGACGCCAGTAGCATAAGGAACTGTGTAGCTGTGTTTTGTCGGATGGTGTTCGTCCTTCACAAAGTTTGGTACTTTGGGTTTTTTTAAACAACAGAAACTTCATATACATAGTTTGTCTTGCCACTATCAATAAAGCTTATAGAGATCGAGTATGGTTTTCAGAAGACACCCATAGAATGTACGTGAGTGTATATGTATATTAAAAAAAACCCAGACATATATATGTCATTTGCTTGTATTTTTCTTTTCAGGAGCAAAATATGGTGGTAACAGGTGGCTTAGCATGGTGGAATGACTTTATTGTTCTTGCATGTTATAATTTAAATGATCATCAGGAAGAGGTGAGGTATTTTTCCTCAAAGTAAATAAATCACACTTAGAATATCTGATCTATAGTAGTATTGTAAATCTGAAAAGCTTGCTACATAAGTATCAGAACTTCTTTATTAATATGTAAGTAATTATTTGCAGAGAAATTTATTATTGTTACTAAAAATGATTTTCTGCTGACTACCATGAATCTACTCGTTCCTCTGAAAACTTCATGACATTTTTGCATGTTGGCATTAAACCTGTTTTGTGGTATTTTGGCACACTTCTGTCAGGTTTTAAATTGGATGGGCAGAACAGCATTGCTTACTGTTTGCTGTTTAAAACTAAGGAATAAAACTCATTCCTTACGTTTGTTGTTCAGTACTGGAGGTTTGGCTGTACTGTTCTTTAACCACTTCAGATGCAGTAATGTAATGCAACGAGTAAAACATTTGATGAAACAAAAACCCAGTAATGTGTCTTGCCAGATATATTGGACAGCCATTCCACAAAAAATAAAATGATCGAATGTGGAATTACTATGAGTTTGTTGGTAAACAGAACCTGTATTCAAACTACGTCTTTTCTTTGTAGCTGAGAATCTACCTGCGAACGTCTAATCTCGACAATGCATTTGCACACATCACCAAAGTGCAAGCAGACACGTTACTACTGAGTGTCTTCCGGGACATCGTAATATTGTTCAGAGCAGATTGTTCCATTTGCCTTTACAGTATTGAGAGAAGGCCTGAAGGGTGAGTGTCACTGTTTAAATGCTTTTGCAGTATTAATGCTTGTAGATCTGTTCTCAGGCTGAGTAAATACTTAAAATAATATAAAGTTTAGAGTCAGATTTTTAAAATACAGAGGGGTGAGTGTTATCTGTGTGCACAAGTGGTAGTTCATGAGTGTTGTCACTTGTGCACATGCAAGTAGGCACGTTAGGTATGGAAGTGGTGACTGACATAGGCGTGTTTCCAGCTGTCTGTATGAACATGTTCTAGCTGATAGAAACTTGAAAAATGAATGTAAATAGAAGAAAAAGGTACTAAAAGGCACCCACATATTTGAATGTTTCTAACATTAGAAGTAGGAATTGGTGGGAGGGGCAGCAGGGTAGCAAAGTTCAAGAGAGAAAAGTTGGGTCTGTGGTATGGTTGTGGGGACCTATTTTGGTGCAAAAGAAGTAGCAACATAAGAGCCCAATACTATCAGACTGCTAAGATAAGTGAACCTAAGGAGGAGAGAAAAGTTCCCGGATAGTTTTTGAAGTGCCTAAGCAGGTGATTTTTTCTTACTGTTACGGTATCTTGGTTTCAGCAAGAAGGGAACTTTCTGTAGCAGAAAGCAAGCTGTCGATCCACTTCAGAGGAAATATTTTCAACGTTTTTTCAAAAAAAAATTCCAACAAAATCCAAACCCTAGACTTGTCGCATTGAACAGTGACTAGAGTATTATTCTGAGGTATCTAGTGATATCTTCTATCCACTCATAGCTGTATTCCCCAAAACTATCAAGATGAAGTAGCCCAGCCTAGGTTTATTTGGTAACTCTATGTAGAGGGCCTGTGGGATTCCTGGTTAAAGGAAGGTCATTTTGGTCTGTACAGTAAACTATTAGCTAAACTTAAGTTGTTTATTTTCATTAGGTTTACTTCAATATATTAATTTTATGTTAAGTACTATTTAAAAATTGCTAAATGTAGTAATCTTTCCTTTCAGTCTTAACCCTACTGCCAGTATCCAAATTCTTCAAGAAGTGTCCATGTCTCGGTACATTCCTCATCCTTTTCTTGTAGTGTCTGTTACGTTGACATCGGTGAGGACAGAGACTGGCATCACCTTGAAGATGCCTCAGCAGGTAACAGGTCTATAGTGCTCAAAATTTACAAGAATCAGTGCCTGAATTTGTTAGCCAAGTCCTCAAAGGTTGTCTGGCTGATAAATGAATCATAAATCAGTGGTACTTCTATATGGTAAAATGCAAACTTGTTTTTTTTCTGATGCCTGTTATGTAGACACTGTATGTGTGAATTGAGGGGACAGTGAAAATAAATTCTAAAGTCTTACTTCTATTTCTGATCTTCTCTTGTCATCTTTTGAAGCTTGGAGCTGAATCTTGGAGGACGAATTAAACTTAACCTTATGTCAAGTGTCTGTTTCTCTGTTGTGTATTAAAAGTTGGACACCAGGGCAATTCATGACATTAGAAGTGCCTTTCTTGCTGCAACGAGTGCATTACTCAAAGAATAAATGGAAAAAAGAGAAGATGGCATATGACCGTATAAGGTTACTTCTAGCCAATTTCCTACTACATTAAAATAAATTAAAATAATCTCTCCCACTTGTTACATTGGGAGATAGACCAACAGCCAAACAATGACTATGGTGTGAAGGCAAAGCCCTGTTTTAACTCCCGGAAATTATTCGGGCCACTGAAAGCACTGTGCTTACATTTTCGTTGTCTGTGGTGTAAACAAATTAAACTTAACTATTTGAGTAGCTGTAGTATGCAGCATATTTTCTCATCAGAGCAGTTACCTTAATATAGTTTGGAAGTTGCATTGTCTGTGACACAGGCACATAGTCATGTGAAAGTGCTTATGTCTCTCCACGTACCACTGGCAAATATGAAAGTAATGGCACAGATGTAAAATCTGGAGGTTTGCACTTGCTACCTTCAGTTTGTTCTCATTTAGTGGCTCGCAGTGCTGAATGTGTGTCCTGAGACTTTGATATGATGTTAGACAAAGGCATAAAAGGCAACATGCTTTTAGTTTTCTAGTCCAGCTTGCTGTGAGACAGTGTCCTTATTACTGAACTACCTGACCTACAGTGTTTCCTAATTCTGAGAAAAAACTATGGAAACTTTTAGAGCACTAATCATATTTTAAATGTAGCTTCAGATGGAACAAACGTTACCCCTTTTCTTTCTGAGAGCCCATAACTTCAAACTTGTTTGATCCTTCTGATCAGAGGAAAAGTATTAATGTTGGCACCGAGTATGACACTGCACTGTAGACAAAACAATGTGTCTGATGCAGTGGAGTGTGTCAGCCTTTTCAGTGCTGCTATCTGTTGGTGACCTTAACTCCAGATGCTGTGAACTTACTATACAGGCCCTCTGCCCATGCATCTTAAAACTGAACTTCATGCACAGCATGGTATTGGCTGCAGTGACTTGGGTTAAAATGAAAATGAAATTTCAGTTCTGAAGTAAATATTTAGAAAGAATACTTTGCTTTCTTGATATACCTAACTAGGAAGATTTTTCTCTTACTGCAGCTTTTAAAAGTTCAAGATGCTGTACAAGTGTGGCTAAACTCTTGGCTTGAGTACCAGTGTTAGTCTTTGCAGTCAGATACTGGCAATCATATCATGGCAGTATTGATAAGAATACAGAGGTTTATTCTTCTTAAAATACTGGTAGCTTACTCATGCCAAGAGGCATAGTTGGAAAAAGCCCAAATCAAATAAACATATGGAATGAGTCTAGTGAAGAGAAATCTTCCAGTATTTACTCCTTTGCACAAGAACTACATAAATGAATCTATCTGTAGGTACTCAGTTCTGCTTGATTTTTCTGAGTCCTGAATTGAGTTTGGTTGTTGTCATCTCTGTATTGCAGTGCAGTTAATTTATTCTTTTTATTCTGGGTTTGTATTGTGGTTATAGGCAAAATGATGCATTCAAAAAGCTTGAATAATTTGCATTATACTCTTTTATCCTTAGGCTTGTGAGGCTGAAAGTATAATGCTAAACTTAGCAGGACAACTCATCATGTTGCAGAGGGATCGATCTGGACCCCAGATACGAGATAAGGATAACAATCCTAATCAAAAGAAGCATGTGAGTAAATATATGTGGAATATTGTATATAGGTTCAAAGATGTTGTGAAAGACTGAAGAAGTTATGTAAGAGAGTGGTGCAGGCATGAGGAAAAAAGGTCTATAATGCAAGGCAGTTTCTACATGTACAGGCTGAATTGTTAGCTGGAAGTAAATCACCACTCCTGTGATTTTTATTTTTTTTCTCTAAGAACCTGTGAAACGTTGGTACTTAATTGTGTGAATGTCTAACTAAATTATTTACTACTTGACTTTAATACTTGTATTGCAGTGAAAGATACAGATTTTAAGCATAAAGGTCCTGTGCAAATTTTGGTGTGCTCTAGTGACAGAAAATCTCTAGTCTATCTAAAACTATTCTGTATGTTTATGGAACATTACATTTTTTTGCAGAGTATGATTACAAAGTTCTTAAAAACAACAAGAAGAGAAATCAGTGACTGAATTTTTCAATTTTTCTGTGCTGAGGGTTAAAAAAAAAAAAGAAAAGGAATAATGAATTCTGATTTTTTTTTTTTTTTTTTTAATAGCTGCCTTTTTGTGCTCCAGTTGTCCTAGCCCAGTCTGTTGAAAATGTATGGACTACTTGCAGGGTCAACAAACAGAAACGCCACTTACTGGAGGCTCTGTGGCTCAGCTGTGGTGGGGCAGGTATGAAAGTCTGGCTTCCCCTGTTTCCCAGAGATCATCGAAAACCGCATTCGTTTCTGTCAAGACGAATCATGCTGCCTTTCCACATCAACATATACCCGTTGGCTGTTTTGTTTGAAGATGCCTTGGTTCTTGGTGCTGTTAATGACACTGTGCTCTATGACTGTTTATACACTCAGACCAGTGCTAGAGAACACTTGGAGGTTCTCTTTCCTTTCTGCATTGTTGAGAGAACCTCTCAGATCTACCTCCATCACATTTTACGCCAGCTTTTGGTTAGGAACCTCGGTGAACAAGCCTTGCTTTTGGCCCACTCCTGTGCCACATTACCATACTTTCCTCACGTACTAGAACTGATGCTTCATGAAGTGCTGGAAGAAGAAGCTACCTCGCGGGAACCCATTCCCGACCCTCTGCTTCCCACTGTGGCGAAGTTCATTACAGAGTTCCCCCTCTTCCTGCAGACAGTTGTTCATTGTGCTAGGAAGACAGAATATGCCCTGTGGAATTACCTTTTTGCTGCTGTTGGGAACCCAAAGGACTTATTTGAAGAGTGCTTAATGGCCCAGGACTTGGACACAGCTGCCTCTTACCTTATTATCCTACAGGTAATGGTACCTCATAAATTCTAAGAGAGGTGATATTTACTGTTTACTATTCCAAAATATTGTCATATCAAAGTTACGCATGTTAAACAGATTTTTAATTTAACAGTTTTCTGTTGAGATTATGTCCCTCTATGAAGGGGGGGATATCATATGATGCAAGTAGTTAGTTTACTGTTATAAAAAATAAATAATGGCATGAAATTTGCTTCTTCTCACCTCTGGTATACTTGAATGTGACATAATGTGACTTGACTTAATAGGACTTTTGTTGCTTGATGGCAGAAGCAAATTACTTAATTTGCTTTGTTGCTTGCAGAATATGGAAGTTCCAGCAGTTAGCAGACAACATGCTACTCTCCTATTTAATACTGCCTTAGAGCAGGGAAAGTGGGATCTTTGTCGTCATATGATCAGATTTCTTAAAGCCATTGGCTCTGGAGAAACAGAGACACCTCCAGCTACACCAACAACTCAGGTTTGTGGTGAAAATAGTAAATACTGTGCATCGAGCCTTGTATGATTAACCTTGCTGCTGTATAGCACGTTTGCTCCTTTGACTGTATGTTTGGGTTTTCTTGATTTTAGGAACCTAGTTCAAGTAGTGGCTTTGAGTTCTTCAGGCATCGCAGCATTAGTTTATCCCAATCAGCAGAGAATCTCCATAGCAAATTTAACTTGACAAAAACACTGAGTATGCCCTCTGGCCCGTCTGGAAAAAGGTAATTGGTAGTAATGTCTTTTCCTTCCTCACTTTGTTAGGTACCATACTAACCGTCTTACAATTAAAGTTGTGGAAATACATTGTATGATAGAGTCAGATTTGTGATAGTCTCCTTCCACATCCTTCTGCATTTGTCTTTTTCTGACTCTCCTAATGTGTGTGCCTCTCGTATGTTCTTGGAAGAATATATTCTCAGACATGTAAATATATATGTGTGTGTGTATATATGGGCAGACATGCTTACGTGGATATTACTAACCAAAAGCCTCTGATTCCACTGAATGCATACATAGTGATTTAAATAGTTAGGGAGACCTTAAGCCTTATCTTTGAATGGTCTGTTTTGCTGAAAGATGCAGAATTCATAGTGATAGGTGTTAATATTCAGAAGTGGCTCTGAACTGAAATTCATTATTATCTTGGTTTCGGCTTCTTTTCCCACATAAGACCTTCAGAGCAACTTAGTACTAATTCAAATGCTTTTATTTTGTAATTTTCCATAGAGAGTACTATCTTAAGAGTTTTGATAGGAAGGGTCCTAGACTAATACTTGAGTTTTTCTCAAAACCTGTTTCTCAGAAGTCACTTTACAGTGGCATCTTCCTTTTATCTCCTCTTCTTCACTTTTTTTCTGCATTGCTAGTATTTTAATACTCTATGGACACTGCTGCTGTTGTATCTTCTTCCCTTATTTCACTTACCTTTTGAGGCAGTAGAATCTTTTAGAGAATATAAATAGCAAGGAATGGTGGAAACTGCTTTTGTTAATATATAGAAAGTCCCACTGGTACCTTGATGTACTATGGTTGTGGCCAACAGCCTTTGCAACTCCATTTTATCAGTCTTAATGTCACTCACTGTTCTCTGGTCTGTCTATAGGTGGAGTAAAGACAGTGACTGTGCTGAGAACATGTACATTGACATGATGCTCTGGCGGCATGCTCGGCGTCTGTTAGAAGAAATCAAGTTGAAAGACCTTGGCTGCTTTGCTGCGCAGTTGGGTTTTGAGCTCATTGGCTGGTTGTGCAAGGAGCGAGCAAGAGCTGCGCATGTGGAGGATTTTGTGTTTGCTTTGAAAAGGCTACATGAGGATTTCCACTGGCCATTTCCAGTCATACCAGCCTCGTCCATTAATTCACCTTTCAAGAATGGAAAGTACAAAACAGGTGCCGTAACATCTGAGTTGATTTGGACCAGGTTTTTTTCCTGCAGTCCTGCAGCCATCAGTCTGAATCTGTCCTTCCTCAGTTCAGCCTAGCAAACAACAGGCTGAAGCTTGGCACCTGCAGAACTTTCTCATACAGGGTGTGTTTTTTGAAGGGATTCCATTTAATGCAAATGACATCTCTTGTGTAGTCTGAACACACTACTGTTTCTGTTGAGGTTTCTTGCTTTCTCAGGTGCATTGAACTGGACATCACTTGTAGCAGATGTTGAGTTGAACGTGGATATTGCTCCTTGATGTGAATTCTGCTACAGAAAATTGCTAAAGTCAACACTATTCTTATATAAGTCGTTAGCTGAGGTTTTGAGTAACTTTTTTATAAAAAAGTAATGTTCACAATATTAGAAATTTGCTTTATGATAAAGTGTAAGAATTTTGAAGGCTTGCTGTAAACATCTATTGTATTATTAATCTCCCACTTCAATAGTTTATCTTCTTAGGCCGAAGTTGATACCAGCTGCCAAGTCTTCCTCGTTTCGGTAGTAGCAGCACCATTGTTTAGTTCTATTGATGCCAACATTTCATCAGCTGATATTTTTTTTATTCCTTTGACATAAAAAGCTGATCAGAAAATCCTGAAATACCTAAACTTGCACTGCATTCCCTTTTGTGGTGATCCCTCAGTAAACAAATTGAATATTGACTTAGAGACAAGTTTTAGCTTTCTGAAATGCCTGGAGAGAACTTGCCAAATTTCCCTTTTGATCGTTACATGATTTTCCTTTGGTGGGCTCTGTTCTGTTTTTTAGCTGTGGGGGAGCAGCTGCTAAAATCTCAGTCTGCAGACACCTTTGTAAACATGGAAATGGACACAGGAGTATCAAACACACCTCGGAGTCGCAGCTGGCTTGGCACTATCAGCTCGTCTCAGAGAGAGGTTGACACAGTTTCATCCCATGGACCACACATGCAAGATGCGTTCCTTTCTCCTTTGCTAAGTAAAGGTTAGTCACTCTTCCTTCTGTCTGCTCATTGGAAAAATGCACCTGGAAGTACGTGCTTATGTTTTGATGTTGGCATGCCACTGCTGCATTGTTGCTTCTCAACTGCTGATAACCATAATTCAGGAAAAAAAATAAAAGAGGACTTTGAAAAATGAACTGGAATTTTTACAACAGAAAGTTAACACCCATGTCATACATCTTTAAGTACCTGAAGTAGAATACGAAATTGGTATCTGTTGAAGTTCCATCTGTCATGTTAACTTCGAGTTCATTCTTACAGTCTGGCTGAGAAGAGTGTTCTAAGTTTTTTATCTTTGTCTCTTGCATGGGTCAGCCTCTTTCACAGTTTGGGGCTGTTCTAATGCATGAACTTTGTGCTTTTTGATTTCTTTAGAAAGATATTAATACATTCTTTATTGATGAAGTTGAGGAATTTATAGTCCCATAGTTTTCTTCTTTCCTGTGGCTTTGTTTAAATCACTTTTCTAAAAGCTCAAATGTGTGACCAGCTTATGAAAATACAAAGGGGAATTTCATTCCCTGTGCATCTTTTTGACCACAATCAGAGACAGGAAATGTTTGTCTGACCATTCATCTCTTTTTTTTAACTCCCTCTTGTCCTCAAGCATAGAGCAACATATTCAACAGTGTCTGTGTCATGTGATTTCCACTTTATTAGGGGAAAGACCTAAGTACCTAAGTGTCAGCTACACCTCCCCAAGATGCTAAGGCCTCCTGTGAGAGTCAGAGCATTTGGAGCTGCTATTTAACAAGCTAACAGGCTTTAAAAAATGAAGAAAGAGTGAGGTTCTCTCCCTCTGCTTGGCCATGGCCTCATTCTATTTTCACACTGCTTTCTCTTGTTTATTACTTCTGGAGACTGCAAGAATGCATTCGGTTTAAGTAAGTTTGTTATAGAACTCTCTAAAAAGGCGTAATTTAAATGGGCAAAATTTATTTCTCTTTTCATTGCACTATCTTGTACTGCGTTCTGCCACTACCTCTGTTTCTATAAATAAGCATCTCCTTTTTTTTCTGAGCTGGATGAAGACCTTTGAGTTCAATGGACTTTGGTATGCATTTTGAAACAGGTCTTTCCTAAGTGAAACTAAATTAATAGTCTTTAAAATGTTGCAAGCTGAATAATAATAATAATTTCACAAATAACTAATCCAACAGTGGTATTTATGGGCAAGAAGCTAATAAAATAACTTTCTGACTTTCTAAACATTTTCCACAGAAAAGATGCATTTACTTTAGTATGGAAACTGTTCTGGAGGGTGGGTGCCTTCTTGACTCACCACTATAATGGTTTTGGTTTTGCTGTTACTGTCCTGTGAAAATTCTGTGGCTACACCTACTTTTAATGTTTTTATTAGAAACACTTATTTCTTTTTGTAATTAGTGCAAGTAAATATTCACATTACCAAGCATTCAGAATCTTCAGGGTTTTGTACAACAAAAAGAACTTGCTATTGCATCTTCATTTTTAACAAAGGTTATATAAGGCAGCATCTTTAGACAGACTGCAACCCTTCCTACACACTTAATTCTAGGATTATAGAGTGTAAGCAGCTATCACTGTGCTCTTACAATGATTGCCAACCCATCTTCAAGATCCCTTATTGATATTATTCTGCAGAATTATTTTTATTTGATAGGAAAACTACTGCATTCCTGCAGTAATAATTCTACCATATATAGTGCAACAAGAATAATGCTGAAGAGGAACGGACAGCATGCCTGAAGTAATTTCTTAGCACTGCAATACACAGCAAAGCATTGTTGTGTAATTGGTCAGTTTCTAGAGGAAGTAGCTCAGAAATTCTGAGTCTTACTGAAGTAAGTGGTTTCTTTATCCCTTATGTTTCTGGATGTTTTTGATAGGTGATGAATGCAGCATTGGTTCAGCAACGGACCTGACTGAAACGAGTTCTATGGTGGATGGTGACTGGACCATGGTGGATGAAAACTTCTCCAGTCTAACTCAGTCAGAGCTTGAACACATCTCTCTAGAACTGGCCAGTAAAGGGCCACACAAGTCACAGGTCCAGCTGCGGTAAGTGACGTCATCGATAGATTGGAAAGTTAAAATGACTAGTAGGCAGCGTTAGGAGAAAGAGACACGGTCTACTGAATCACACTGGGATTTTGTCTTCAGTGAAAAAAGAAATAAGAATACCTTTTTCCCATATAGGTACTTGCTACATATCTTCATGGAAGCAGGATGTCTGGATTGGTGTATTATCATAGGCCTTATCCTCAGAGAATCTTCAGTAATCAACCAGGTTTTCAGTATAATGCAATCCTCTGATATTGATGGAGAAATCTGTCAGAATATCAAGACTGGCCTATATGCTGTTGACAAATGGGCTTCTACAGATTGGTAAGTGATCTTTCCCACCTTTATTTTCATTCCTGTTGTAGCTGATTAGTTACCTAAAAAATAACTGAGAGTTATCTCAGCCCTAGCTGACACAACTGTTTAAAAGCCCCTTGCAGAAAATTTCAGGACAGTCACTTAATACAGTTGTGATCAAACTGGAAAAAAACAAAACAAAACCAACAAACCAAACCCAAAACAACTAACCCCCCAGCTTCTGTTTTTTGATTATGTTGCCTTTTCCCTCTATTTTAAAACAAACAACAACAACGCAAAACCACCACCACCACCACCACAAGTTTCTGTACTGAAAGCATGCTAGAAGATACTAATTTATATTAAAGATCTCCTAAGAAAAGCTGCTTTTCAGGCATATGACAGAAGTACTATTTTTCAATTAGCTCATGGTGCTCTATACCATTATTTTCCTAGCCCTGGGTACAAGCCATTTCTGAACATCATCAAACCACAGATCCAGAAACTAAGTGAGATAGCAGAGGAGCAAGTACAGCCTGAAGCTTTTCAGCCCGTGAATCCCTCTAAGGTTACGGAACAGGTGAACCCCAGAGCTGAGGAAAGCAGGACTTCATCTGGCCATGGCACTAATCCTCAGAGCGATGGTGGCAGCAGCAGTGTGAGCAGGCATGAAGAGGACAAGTCTAAGACAGAGGATGAGGATTCACTTCAAGACAGCAGTTATGACTGTATTGTGTCATAAACAGAAGATGAAAAACTTGCCAAGCGTCACGTGTGAAAGGAAACAAACCAGCTCTTAGACACGCTTCTCTGTTTTGGATTTGAACTTTTTTTTTTCTTTTTTTTTTTTTAATTTCAATCTTTGAAATCTTTAGTGGGGATAACTAAGCAGCAGTTTCATCTTAAAAATTCAAAAGGAGGCAAGATTTTTTTTATGTAATCTTCAGACTGCAGCTTTAGGTTTTCGTACTTAATATTGTTTAGAGACAGTGAATACATACGGAGACAGGTTCAGCTAATGTTCATCAGTACCTTTACAACACCTACGTGTTCTGAAGAAACTACTTATGTCTTGCTTGAGTTTAAAGGTGAAGAGGGGATTAAATTTAAAAACTCTTATCCTTTGCAGCTTGCCTGCCTAAGAAATATCTGATCAATGCAGTTCAGATTGGTTTGATACCAATATTTTATATTAAAGGACTGTAAAATATATTGTATGTTTTTGTGAATACTCTTGTACAAATACTCAAGGTTGTACCATATTTGAAGGTACCAATATGTAATGTGCATGTTTCTAGATTACTAGTAAAGTTAAAGCGGAGTTGCACTTCTTTCTGGATGCGGCATACTTTACTGACCTAACGTTGACAAAAGGTGGCTCAGCGGTTTTTTACTGCCACTTACAGATCTTGTATTTGGGTCTAAGGGATTGCTGAAGGTTATTTATTTCATTGTAAATTCTTTTTCTGAAAAAATGAATTTTTTTAAGTGTAAATACTCATCATATACTCTGGCTATGGGAAATTAGTTTAACAGCTCATACTTAAACATTTTTCAAACATTTTATAATATGCATACTTGTAACTGAGACATATTTAACTTTCATACAATGTTATGGAAAGCTGGCTGCAGAAGTCTGTTGCTTTGAGGGTACTTATTTTTTCTAGCTGCTGTCCCTATGTAATAACTACCTGTAACAGTATTAATTTAGATATTAGCTTGTTTGTACTGTGCAATCTGAAAAAAAATGCAACATTACTCATTTTATACAGAATAAAGTAGTTTATTTTTTATAACATCACTTGATTACTGACATGGACCAAACTAGTCATCATAGGGTAGTTACAGCATCTGTTGCTTTTCTGTTGTAGTTACTAAATGCACATCCATTTAAACTTTGAAAATTAAGAATATTCATGATTAAGTTGAAATAAATTGTGATTTTTATCACATTTATTTCTTTTGTAGATAAGATCAAGTGCTTTAAAATGTACAAATATTAAACTGTTGCTTTAGAACGGCTTTACTAAGCCAATACAACCAGTACAAGTGCAATAGGTGCAAGTATTACTTGGAAAGCTGGAGATTTTAGTGAGTGCAACTTGAATTTCCTTTGAAGAGGTGAAACTAATACTGGAGTTCTAGGAAAGAAATCCGGTTCAAGAGTCCCAGCATTAAGCTTAGTCTGCATTGTAGCTACTGGTTGCAGATAATGTCTATCATACCTACAAGCCCGTTGTGATTTGACATCAAAATCCATTATTGTTATATGGGGATACTTTAAGCTTTTTATGATTAAAAAAACTGCTTAATCCGTGTTAAAAGAAATAAAAACTGTGCTTCAAGTTACGATTTTTCTGTGGTTCTGTGGTAATGATGTAAGCCAAGCCCATCCTGATAAGCTTCTGCTGTTCAGGTTTTGGATCTGTGCAATTAAACACATACATTAACTGATATACTAACATTCTCAATATTAGTATCTTACTACTGTGCTACTCTTGTTTAGCAGTTAAATCTTTTTAGTTGTGAAATTTTAGGAGTTTGTACTTCCTAGTAGTAATTATCTCTATGCAAATCTTATGTGCTAATTTTGTATTTCAATTTCACTGCTGTTATACCTGTAATTAAAAGACAAATGTATTCAACTTTAACTGAAGTTCCTGCTGTGGAGAATAACTATTTCTGACTTCAAGCCATAGACAGTAAATTGCCAGAATCCAAGTAGGTTGTCTCAGAAGAACAGAAGCTCTCAAAGAAACTACCTGATGAAGATTGGTTTAGTTTGCCACACCATGCCCCTGTGTCCTGTTTTACAGGATGAAGGTAACAAGCTTCTAAGTTAAAAATTACCTTATTAGCGCGTCTTTGAAGTTGCATGCACGTGTTTTGAAAAGAGGTGTGCTGGGTTTAGGTGGCAAGGGTGTGGTAGCAAGGGGAGGCTGCAGGGGTGGCCTTGGTGAGCAGAGCCCAGGAGCTGCCCACGTCAGACAGGCAGCTCCAACAGACCCACCGTGGGCCACAGGTGAGCCCATCAGCCAAGCTTGGCTTATATATAAATATAGAAAAATGTATTTAACAAGGGATCAAAAAAGACTCTGCAGCAGCTGTGAGAGAGATGAGTGAGGAAAAAAAAAGGTGAGGAACTGTCCTGCAGACAGCTGGGGCCATAAAGGAGGAGCAGGAGGAGCTGCTCCAGGTACTGGAGCAGAGATCCCCCGCAGCCTGTGGATCTGTGCAATTAAATACATACATTAACTGATGTACTAACATTCTTAATATTAGTATCTTACCACTGTGCTATGGTTGCTAAGCAGTTAAATCTTTTCAGACCGTGGTGAAGCAGGCTGTCCCCCTGCAGCCTGTTGTGGAGCGTATCGGGGCAGGTATCCCTGCTGTAGCCTGTGCAGGACCCCACACCAGAGCAGAGCTCTGAAGGAAGCTGCGCCCACGGAGAGCCCATGCAGGAGCAGGTTTTTTGGCAGGAACTGCTGGCCGTGGGAGAGCCTGTGTGGGAACAGCCTGTTCCTGAAGGACCACCCCATTGAAAGGAGAATCCAGACTGGAACAGTTCACGGAAGACTGTATCCCACAGGAGGGACCCCACGCTGGAGCAGGGGAACAGTGTGAGAAGGAAGGAGCAGCAGAGACTGGCCATCAACATGAACACAAGAAAACCAGGCCATTTAACCATTCGAGGATCAGCATTTTCTATGGCATTCCAACTCACTGTCTCCTCTCGCTTTGCTCATCCATCTCACATACAACTGGCTGCCCTGGTTCTTGCCAGCCTGGCCTACCAAATCATTTAGCACTTAATGGCACAGAAAGATGACATATTTCCTCCACCAGCATTTGCATATCATTAATTTTTCTTGTTCTGGTTCACATCTTATATAGAACTTAATTACCTCCGAAAAACAGCAACAATGCTGGATTATTTGCTACCCATAAAAAAAAAAAAAAAAAATTCCTCTCACAGAGGTATACTTGCAAAAGTACTTAAGTCAAATCCAATTCCTGAGGATAATTTTCACCATCACATTTGTCAACCTAAGCTCATTTTTCACTAATGTGTTTTAGTCCAAAGCAACCAATTTAAACAATTTTTGAGCTGAAGTGTCTGTAACTACAGGTTGAGGTCCATTGCTACATGAACAGAAATACAGGAACGTGTAATCTAGCCAGAAACTGTACAAAAGAGGTCCCTTCTTTTAATTATGAGCTGAAGCAAGAAGTTGTCTACAGTGTAAGTTGGGGAACAAGCTGTTGGAGAGCAGTGTAGGGGAAAGGGACCCTGGTGGACAGCAGGATGACCATGAGCCAGCACTGTGCCCTTGTGGCCAGGAAGGCCAATGGCATCCTGGGGTGTATTAGAAGGGGGGTGGTTAGTAGACTGAGAGAGGTCCTCCCTCCCCTCTACTCTGCCCTGGTGAGACCACATCTGGAATATTGTGTCCAGTTCTGGGCCCCTCAGTTCAAGAAGGACAGGGAACTGCTTTGGAGAGTCCAGCGCAGGTGGTGCGCTGATGAAGGGAGTGGAGCATCTCCCTTATGAGGAAAGGCTGAGGGAGCTGGGGCTCTTTAGCTTGGAGGAGACTGAGGGGTCACCTCATTAATGCTTATAAATATGTAAAGGGTGAGTGTCAGGATGATGAAACCAGGCTCTTTGCAGTGACAACCAATTGTAGGACAAGGGCCAATGGGTACAAACTGGAACATAGGAGGTTCCACTTAAATATGAGAAGAAACTTCTTCACAGTGAGGGTGACAGAACACCAGAACAGGCTGCCCAGGGAGATTGTGGAGTCTCCCATTCAAAACTCACCTGGACACATTCCTGTGTAACCTCATCCAGGTGTTCCTGCTCTGGCAGGGGGAGTGGACTAGATGATCTTTCAAGGTCCCTTCCAATCCCTGACATTCTGTGATTCTGTGATAATGTGATAAGCTGGCTTCAACTGAAGGAAGGAGGAACCCCAAGAAAAAATGGTCAGAGACCCAACTTACTGTTTGAGCATAATTTCATATCCTACAGCTGAAGACTGTTGAGATATTCTAGTGGTCAGCAAGATAATTGCCAGTTTATAGTGCATGGCAAAAGTAGTCCCAGTGCTTCAGAGACAGGAGGAGCCTTCCCATACCATTCTGAAAGAGATACAGCTTGGGCAAATTCCCACTGTCTAACCACACAGTTCTGTGACAGCACTTAGAGTTACCGTTCTTGTGTGGCTTTTCAAGCATCCTTCACTAAGACCGTGTATCAAGTTCTAGGATAGGTCATCCTGCAGGCTCCTTTTAGATCATTATCAGGAACCAGATTTGGCTTAGCTCCCAGGAAAAAAGTAATGAACGCCATTACCGTGCAAGCGAACTCCTCAGCAGCTCTGTCCCACATGCTACAGTTAGCTCTGCATCAACTTGTTAGACCTTGTCTGTTTGGATAGCGTTTTTCCAACAGGCTTGCAACCCCCCCGAGATGGAAGAGACGTTAAAGACAGGTCTTGCTAACACAGAATGGCTCCGCTCAGCTCAACCATCTGTCACTTCATGTATAACTGCTGAAATTCTCCTGTGCATTGTACCTATCCCAACATTATTTCTGCAAGTGCCTGCTTGTACCTGACAGGCAATCTGAAGGTACTAGAGCTGCATTATGGCGTGTAACCAAACATGTACAGGCCTCCGTTACAATCACATGCTTAAATTCATAAAATACTTACTTCTGAAACCCTTTTACCTGTAAGACACAAAACAGAGTACTAGGTATGTTAACAGAGAATATAACAGAATCAAAAAAACACCGAATACCAGGGAAGAACTCTAGCATTAAAGAAGTGTAAAGCAATTTAGAAAAGGTTGTGCATGTAAATCGTTTCAGATGAACACTGGGGAATTCCAATCAACTAGCACTTTCTGACCTCACTAAAGACTTTTTCTACTTCCATGCCCTTCTATCCTTAAAATTACCAGCTGCTTGTGTTGTGTATATTTCACAGAATAAGACACACAACACTTTTTATGATAAATAATAAACCACAGTAGCAGAAGACTAATCTGCTTGTACTGAATGGGGAAGCAGATGGACACTAAAACAGTTAGCAAATGTTTCCATCCTGTTTTTCTACATGCGATCAGCAATAAATTTGCTCTCAACTAACAGTCTTGCAAACAATACTTAGTTTGCTACCAGTGATTCCTCATACCATATCTTGTTTCAGGAACAACCTTACTCTTCAGTCAACCAGCCAGGGCCCTGATTTTAACAATTCCCAGGTAATTTTTACATTACTTAGCCATGCCTATCTTCTACATAGCTCTAACTCTAGCTGTCCAACTCCAGCAATGCTTAGAAGTATTTCTAACCCAAGCTTCAATAAAACATCAGTGCATTGAATAAAAACAATTCAAACATTTCCAACCAAAATGATTCTATCTGGAGCACAAGTCTTTTTAGGAGTGGCTGAGGGAGCTGGGGCTGTTTAGCCTGGAGAAGAGGAGGTTGTAGCATGGAGGGTGTTGGTCTCTTCTCCCAGGTAGCAAGTGATAAGACAAGAAGAAATGGCCTCAAGTTGCACCAGGGGAGGTTTGGATTGGATATCAGGAAAAAATTCTTCATGGAAAGGGTTGTCAGGCATTGGAACAGGCTGCCCAGGGAAGTGGTGGAGTCACCACCCCCTGGAGGTGTTTAAAAGATGTGTTGATGATGGTCTTTCGTGCCAGAGTTAGGTTATGCTTGAGCTCTATGATCCTGAGGGTCTCTTCCAATTGAAATGATTCTATGAAGTAGGCCTTTAATCATGAAGGAAATCAAGCTTCACTGGTTAAATTTTGCCTTTATTTACAAAGATGGAAATGTACAACAAACTAGACATCTCTCATAATCAAATTATGTAATAAAGGTTAAATCCTGAGTTAGCAAAAGTTATTGCTTCACTGAAGTTGCAGAAATTGCTAACAGGCATTTTTGTATTTTTGGCTCCCAGTATGAGTTCTTCACAGAGCACTTTCGCAGAGTTTTAAATCAGAGGCAAAATACAAAATAAAAATCAAAACTGAGGAAGATGGTAAATATCAGTGCAGCTTTAGTTAACCAGCTGTGCATCAGCTAGCGTACAGTACTAAACATTTGTTGAGATTCAAGACACGAGTTATGAACTAAAACTCCGTTTTTCAACTCATTAATAGCACTTAAAAAAAAAAAATACATGTGTAATATAGGGATTGTAGTTTCAAGTCAGATACAATCAAATGAGTTATTATTAATGCACATGTTAACATAGAAAGACCCACTGGATTCATTATACTGATGGCCAGCTCTTTATGATTACAGTAATTAAACCTTTTACCTTAGTCTATGAGTCAGCTGACAGTCTTCATGAATGTATGAAACTGGTTCTTGCCACTATGGTACACAACTACAGAACAATTCAAAGAAAAATACCTGATCAGGGAGCTGCTGTCCATCGCAGCTCACAAAAATGGAAGTGTCACAAAACTTTCTTCCACATGCCCTGCAAACTTCCCAGTACTAGCAGGTTTTGGCTTGATGATGCATGCACAAAATCTGCTTTGCATGTGATTTGGCAATACTCATGAGAGGAACAAAATACTAAATCTGTACAATAAATCTGCATGGCATTGATGCCACAGAATGTTTTATAACTAGTTTAGAAAAAAGCATGAAGTTGTTTCTTCAGGTACACAGAGTTCTTTGAATTTTATAAACTAACCATTACACTGCAATGAAAAGAAATGGGATTATAAGAAAAACAGAGAGGTTAGTGGCTTCTGAACTCAAAGCTTGTCAACTGAAACTGGAAGGTATTCAACATGACTCACAGTCATTTATAAAACCCATTTTGTGGAAATAAAACAAGAGCGATCCAGAGATATTAGACATCTTTTTAAAAATTACTCTTCTTGGTGTTTTCCCTTATGGAAAACAAACCGTATTTTAAGAAACAGTTAAATGTATTAGCAAAGTGCTATACTGTCACATTACCAAAAGTCTCTCCAGAGGAGATACCAAAAATTAGCCAATTCTAATAAATCAGAGTAGATTAATTATAAGACATTCATGTAAAGGAGTGGGGACTTGGCACTCTTACATACAAGAGAGCAAGTCACATGCTTATATGCTGATACTGAAAGATCCCAACAGGAACCAAAACACAAGATGTTAGTCAGGTCAACCTTACCCACTCTAGTTGTAACACTGAAAACACAGGCAAAAGGGCAGAAACCAAGTTTTTAAGAGAAACAAATTTTGAAAAAATAATCTAGATAAATAATTACCACGTTCCATCAAAATATTGATTTTTCAGCATTGTGCATTTGCCAGTGACTTGGAATGCAACCTACACAAGCATCATAGCTTTCAGCAGCTTCATCCAGTGACAAAAGTAATGTTTAGGACTTCGCCACCTCTGCTCCCCCACCATACAAACAAGCGTCTTTTAGCTGAAGGACTTACCTTAGGACGGACAGGATTGCTAGGCAATAGCCCCCTCATGTGCGCGAAGTACATTTGCAATAACATCAAAATAATTTCACGAGGCCCTTCTTTACAATTGCCCTCATATTATGCTAATGTTACCTCCTCAAATGCAGTTTTCACTTCTGCCATTTCAGTGGAAGAACCAAGGTGAACTGTATTCACATTGACACGAAGTATCACAATATCCCCAAGAGAGCAGTAGCCTTTAAGCAGCCAGACTACCAAAGAGACACCATTTGTCGCCAAAGTACTTTTAATTCTTGTGAAAGTCTCTGGCATCTTGTTAAAACATGTTTGCTACAACAGCATTCTGCATCAGAGAAATACTGTCAGTGCTAAAAGACAAAAAGGTCATAAGTGCAGGACCAACCAGAAGAAAATGTCCAGTTTGGTAGCCTCTCCAGTAAGGCATAGAGTTGAGGTGACTTTTGATCTTCCCCAAAAAAGTAATGTGCTGCTATGGCAAGGGAGACTATTCCATGAGAATGCTTTTCTGGGGCCTGAAAGTGAAAAGAGGGAAACACAGACTTTTATGATTGTTTATGGCTTTAAAACGTAAGGTCAATCCAGATCAACTTTTCTACAGACTTCTTAGTAACTATGCAACAAACTTCATCCTGCGGCTCTTGGTCCTCTATGTTAAAACACTTTCCAACTTCAAATGTGTCTGTCTGATTACTCGATGTGAACGGAACTTACAACTAGGTATTTCGATCACAGCGCCTCTGACATGGTACCTTCACTTGCACATGCTTTAACTTCAATGCTTATATCTGTCAGTTTGCTGACAAATCAAGACGTGGACTCCAACATAGTATTTATATTGATCCTTATATTGTGAATCCTCAGGAGGAAAAGACTTCCCTGCCTAGCTTTGCCACTATCAACCTTGCAAAGCTTGTCACACCAGATTCCTGTCTGCCTTTATCAAGTACCCTCTATTTAAAGTGTTTAGACTGCCTGATCCAGGAAGGAACAAGCAACTTTCTGAATTTTCAAAGGTTCTTGTAACATTTATTGAAAGAATAATACACTGTTAAACCTATAATAACAACAACATACAAATCAGTAAAAGATTCTTCAGTGGCAAGTTAACAAGGGGGGGGATTATAAATCCAACTAGAAAGGCAATACTGGAAGCCTTGCTTCCAAGTGAAAATCACGTAAAAGAAAATTTAGAAAACAAAGCTTTTACAACACTATTCAGCTTCAAGACAGATAAGTTTCCTGCCAAGGACTCCCTGTAATTTCCCAAACCCAAAATTCATGTAAATTCATGTTTGGCGAGCTAGTGCACTAAGCATCAAAAACATGTGTGAGCTGATTAATACAAAGTTGGCGGACAAATTAAAAGAGGGAAGCAAAATTAGGATGTATCAAATATGGCAAAGATTAAGAAAGTTATTACAACATCGTTCACATAAGAATGCAGAAATGGTGACAACAGAGCAGACCAAGGGATCGCTGGGTTTCCAGCAACAGGATACTCACTGTCAGTTCCACCCAAAAGTGCCACGGCGAAGCCTGCAGCCCGTGGGAGTAAAACACAAAGTAGTCTCCTCCGACACTAGCGACCGGTGTCCCATCCCCGAGAGACCAGGTGGACAGAGCCGACCCTTCATGTGGTCGAACATACAGAGACATGTGACTGGGACCTGCAGAGACAGAGACACCTATCAACATGTATCCACAGGTGGAGGTACAATAACCATCTGCTTTCCTATATAGTAATACAAAGATAACATGCTACTATCTGTGTCTTCCAAAATGTCTTCGCTACAGAAAAAGCTTCAATTATTTGTAAGCAGTGAGATAAATGAGATGATGACGTAGAAGAGAGACAGAGTTACAAATGGACCTTAAGAAAGGACTGGCTATAAAAAGATCAAGGCTTACTCGAAATAGACAGCATTATCAGTCCCCCAAATACCAACTGCAACACAACACCCACAGCTTCTAGCATGTTATGAAACCGACTTAATTCATGCTAAACTCAAAAACCTCTTGGGAACAGCAGTAGAACTTGCAGCACTGGAGTCAAAACCTAATTTATTATGGGCATAAAAATAAACACAAATCACAAACCAGAAGCTTCAGTAACTGTCACTCACCAGATACTTCAAAGCTTAGCCTCAGAGAGTTCCGGGGCGTCAGCTCCTTGGACAGAAGTTTAAAGTGAATGGGGCTTCTTGGAAAAACTTCAGGAGCAGGAAGATACCAGTTTTTCCTGACCAAAAAGAAACAAGGAATTTGCAATGTAACACACAGAGGTACTAAATATGAGAAGCCAGGAAGTTTTTGTATAGTACAGCTGCCTGTGCTCTCACTGTACTGACTACTCAAAAGCTACTGTTTCTGGCAGAAGGTGGGTAAAATTAGCACCTTCTGGCCAGATAAATATTTAAAGGGCATACTGACAGAATAACAGTCAGTGTGTTCATTCATTACCTTTGCCTTAATTTACAAAACAATAACACAAGAAAGAATATTTGCATCTTAAAACTGCTACACTTTTGCTCACAAGATTTTTGTGGTATGAGAAATAGTCACAGCAGCTGGTTTTCTTCTGTGGAGACAAGCTATTCTAGACCTCCTCTGCCGTCAGCTGGGGCTGGGGGAAAGAAAGGAAGAGACATACATACTCCCATTCTGAACTGCCCTTTGGAAGGCGGCAGTTCTCCACTTCTTCTCCACCAGCGCTGACACTGATTTTCCACACATCAACTTCTACAGCTCCTGCAGCAGACCCAGCAATCTCTTGCAGAGATTCTGGCTGAAGACACTGAACCTAGACAGAAGTTCAAGTGTCTTCTAAACTGGAAGGATTATTTACTTTTAGACCAAGATTAGCCTTTCTTTTTCTTCCCTTACATAAGCAAGATTGCATAAACAACCAATGTGCTTTGGCAGTAAGTGCAAAAGTGAAGCAGAGTTCACACCAACCGGAACATGAAATGCACTGGCAGAATCCAAGGAAGGCCACAGAAAGGAGCCTGCTCCTCGCATGGAGTCCTAATGGTGTCATTGATTTCAGGTACATGGGGAGTTATATGAGATATTCCATTGTAATCAAATCCATTAATCCATATACCAGAGTCACTTTTAACCACATTTCCATCTAGATCATGAAATCTTCTGCTCGTGTGCTAAAGTAGGAAAAAAAAAGTACACAGAAAGATAATGGAGCCTGTGCAGTTTGTAAGAATCAGGAGTGGTTCTGAAATATCCTTCATGTCAGTCCTTAAAGTCTACTGCATTTTCAGTATGCACAGAACATGCATCTGAGTATGTATGAGTGCACAGAGAATTACGCATGTAAAAGAAACATACCATCAAAATACCTACATTCAGGAGATGACTGTGCCTGTAAGTATTTGCTCATCTTCCATCAGTTTCACTTTTTAAATTACCATTGCTTACTCAACTCTCCCACTTAAAACCCCCTAAAAAAAAAAAATCTCTTCTTCTGACATGGATGAACCAAACACAGGGTTTGAACATGGGAAACTCTACGCAATGCTTTCAAATCCAGGAATAATCATTAGACCAAGCAAGAAAGGGAAGGTTAATCTCTTTTTGGGGGGTGGAGGAGGAGGGGATTAAGCTTTGAAAAAAATCAAACACTCTTGCAACAAATAAAGGCAATACAATACGCAAGGCTTTTCTTACCTGGAGAAAGACTCGCTTAGGCTTTGGATTAGCCTCATCAGAACTGTAAGGAAAGAAGATTCCACTACAAACGAGAATCAGAGTGACTACAAACACAGCAGCTAAAGTTACTAGCGTCGTTTTTGTACTTTTGACAAGGTAAATGAAGTTAATCTAGAGAATAAAAAGACATCCCAGTTAAAAAATGGCAAGATTTAGAAATAAGACACTATTTGTATAACTCTAAAATCCAATTATGGAACTGGAAGTACATTAAGAAGATAGCATTGTCAGTAGTACCTGACACAAGACACTTCTTTGTAACTTCAGTATTTAAAACCAGAACTAATAAAGTGAGTACTGCCTGGAGCTTCCAAAAATTTCCCCTTCCTAAAACATCTGTGAACAACAAACCTATAATTTTGTTAAGTGTAGGCTATGTATTTTTTTACCCATATACTGTACTTCACCTAAAATGAATGCCTGTTCAAATTCCAGCATTAAATGCACATTTTACATCAATCTTTACTACTAGATACTAGATACATTTCTGTAGCCCCTGCTTCAATGCCTTTTCTTTGAGTAAGTTAAAACATGGAATCTTTGACACATTTCCTGTAAGTTTCCTGTAACATTTAAGGCGTTGTCAACGTATCATTAACTTCAAGTGTTCAGAAAAACATTGATTTTAAACTCAAGGAAAGGTTTAAAAGTTTTAAACACTTAGAAATTCTACTTACAAAATAGGATGACAGAATTATAGTCGTGACCACAATTAATCCTGCTAACACTGCATCTGGTGGAATTTCTGAACCACTTCGTCCCATGATAGGAGTAAACATTTCAAATACAGTCCAACTAAGATACATTGTATACAGATAGGGAACTAACATTCCCAGCATGTACATCATGACAAACTTCATTGTTGCACCTATGGGGGACGGGGAAAAAAAAAAAAAGACAAGTGTTCTGTCCCAAACACTGTTTAAATATTACAATATTTTTTAACAACCTCTACTGTCCATTAAAGTATCTGATCACTTATTAATAATCTCATACAGTATAATTAGTTTTAGCCTGAGACACAGGATGTTTTGAAGTGTTTTTTAAAAGCTTCTCCATACTTTTAAATTGTCTTTAGTTCAAAACCACTTTTTCTTGTGACAGAAACATCGCATATGTACTCTGGCTACCCAAAACACAATGTCTGGAATTTATTTTGTTTAAATAATAAGAGTGTGGAGGAAAACACCCAATATACAATAGCAGGAGCAGAGGTTTAAAAATACAACCCTCTTCCCTTCAAAACTCATACCTTTTTGGCTGAATTCTTTATGGATCATCAGCTTAGTGAACAAAGGAAATGCTACCCAGAACGTACAAATGAATGATGAACAAAGGCCCAGATGAGTAATCACAGCCAATGCTACAGTCCAAATCATCAATGAGGCGTCAAAAAAAATATCTCCCGGATACTGCTCATTCATATTCTGCAACAAAAAAAACAACTTGATTAATTACTGAGCATATTCCATGTATCACATCTCACGAGAAAGGTTAGAAAAATCTTACTTCTGGTATATAATTGTTTTCCTTGGACAAAACAATTTTGATGAGCATCATCTTACCATTCTCTTACCATTTATAGTAACCCATGACAGTACACTTTTTAAATTATTTTTAAAACCTACTCTGATATAACCTCAAAAGGAGATTACATGGGCTGGGGCGGAGGGAGAAAGGGAATGTACAAATGACAACACTAAGAAGATGGAAGGCTAATGTTACAGGTACACAGTCAAACAGGGCCTTTTTATAAAAAGCACTGGTATTTGTGAAGCATATAAAAAAGCTATGTACTACTTATGTGTCACAACTGTCACTTCAGAAGTCTGCTTTTTGAAGTATATTATTTGTTTTGAAGAAAAAACGTGCGTAAGTCAGATAATACCAGATATATTTTCAAAAAGAAGGAAGTTTAACCATAAAAAATGTGTTTTGTTTTTGTGGTGTTTGTTGGTTTAAGTTACATGGGCAATGATGCATTCTTTGTAGTGCAAGATCCTTAACCGTGAATCCTGCTTGCAGGGAGCATTGCTTGTGTGAAAGCACCTAGTTCAGTTTGGGGGAGAAGGAAAAGAAAGGGGGAGAAAGAAGGAAAAGAAAGGGGGAGAAAGAAGGAAAAGAAAGGGGGAGAAAGAAGGAAAAGAAAGGGGGAGAAAGAAGGAAAAGAAAGGGGGAGAAAGAAGGAAAAGAAAGGGGGAGAAAGAAGGAAAAGAAAAGAGTCAGGAGAGAAACATGAGTTGTCAAACCTGTTTCAAAACAAAAAGTTTATTAATTCACAAAAATCTTGAGCCACCAACAGAAAACACGTAGGCACTGCCTATGATAGCCAAGTAAGATATGAGCTTCCAAAAACTGATGTAACTCTTTAATACAACTAAGTTACAGAGGCAGCATAAGCTGTATGGTGTACTGCATGCTGCAGCATGCAAGAAAATCAGGAGACTCATGACGTACCGATTGGTCTGCTGATCAGACAATCAGCAGGCAAGAAGTGGATCCAGAACCTGGAATGGCTGAACAGTTAGCGAAAGTATGCTCTCCCGAAAGACTAGAAAATGGTAACATAGCAACTATTTTATAAGTGGCTCACATTTTCCACAAAAGGACACAACCACACACACGTATTTTTAACACACATATACCAGCTAACACTCCCCTTCCCCAAACAATTAAAAATCCCACTTCCAGATAATGCATGGTAGATCCACCCAGAACTTTCCATACAATCAAGTTTCAGTAAGTTCCTGAACTTGTTCAAATACTTGGACGAAGCTGGATTTGGCTGACAACTTGTGTTTCCTAAATTCCCTTGCCCAAAGCTTGTGCAAACGGCTCACAAGATCAGTAACAGCAAGCTGAATAACTAAATATTACTGTGCCTAATACCTAAACCCAACAGGCTCGAGTAGTTGACTTCTGCCCAGGAAGAGTGTCATCTGTCAGATAACTCAAGGGATCACCTCAAAGCCATATTTGTTTTAAAAACAAAACCACTAAACTACCATATAAACATTTTATATTTTCATCAGCTAAAATTATGACATGGTTACGCAAGTTAAATCATGCTGGTTAGTCCATAAAAAAGAACTCTAAACAAAAAAGGTAGATAGACAGTAATCATGACAAATTACAGCAATGGAAAGGTAACATACCAAATCCTCACCAAGCCTCGCAGGGACCTAAATGACCTGCACCTATTGCAGAAAAGAACATGGGCTATCAAGAGCTCTGTTCCTTCTCCAGCTGTGGTCAAAGCAACTAACAATCAGAATAATCATACAGGGAAAAGTGACTGCTCAGATTTTTACAACAGCTTCAGAAAGCTCTGTACAGCACAGATGCTGTATTAGATGAGGGCATGACAGAACTAGAAATTCTGATAGATGTAAGAAAAAAATTTCTCATATGAACCATCAGAAAAAAAATATCATTTGCTTAAAATACAAATGACATCACCAAAACAATACACATAACAAAAGGACAGAATAAACCAGAGATAACTGGAATTCCAAGCTTCACAACAAAATGTAAATGATAAATTAGATAAAGACTAAAAATATTAAAATATGCATATCAAAATAATTTATTAAATTTGGTGAACACATCATACAAGTACATTCAGAGGCAGGAATCTGGTAAGATTCAAAGAACATTTGAGTACACATATAGGTTCTGCAATTATCAGGAACACTGAAAGGTATCAAAAAACCTGAATTCCTCAGCTCTTGCTCTCATCACTGAAGTAATGCCAGGAAGGGAAGGTGCAGACAGGGAAAGAAATAGTACCTTATACTGCCTTCCACTAGGCTTTAGTCTCTTTTCTGAAGCAGCTCATGACACACGGGTCATTAGCAAGGAGAAAGCCTTAACTGACGAAGCTCTCAACTCTGATTTAGTAGAGCAATCCTTACGCTAAGACGACGCAATTTTTACAGCAACATTTTAAATACTTCTCTCCAACACAGAAAACCTTTTGCATCTTTTTAATCACTGCAAAAATCAAGTCTTGCACAGATTAAACAGTACATTAGCTTTCCTCATTAACAATGAAGTGAAGCTTACCTTGTAAAGTAACTTCTTGGCCAAAGTATGCACAAGAATGAGCTTAGCTGCAGCCGCAGTGCCATAGAGAAACACAGAAACGTAGAAATGGGTGTACCAAGAAAGAGACCGTCCAATGACAGAGACAAATGCTGCCACAATGAGGACCGTCGCCAGGGTGCAGACCCAACTTATCAGTGCTAAGCCAAATGCAGTAAAAAGTTTCTTCAGGTTATGAACACCTACAAAGAAGAAAAAAGTTTCATTCAACAGTCATGTACTCTACTGCAGACTATCAGAAAGATGCCAATTAGCCCACAGTATAATTGCTTGAATGACCAAAAATAAACTGCATAAGGAGTCCACTCTGAAGCTTTCTTAACAGCTTGGTCTAAATCACTTCACCTGCTTCTTCGCAAATCTTTTTGCAGTCTTCTCCAGTGCCAGATCTATTCCCAGAGTACCAGTGTATTTTGCAGACTACCATGTTCCCAATAGTAAAAATGTCTCTAGGGAATCAGTATAGCCACTCCACCATCCACAAAACTTTTCTTGTAACTTTTTCTTACTCCAAAAAATGTTTGCTGGATATGGGGGTAGGAAGTTAGAGGAGGGGTGTTTGTTTTGGTTTGACTTTAAAAAACAAACAAACAGGTATGTTTGTACACATAACTGAAAAGGTCTAGCTAGCCAATTTAAATTGTTTTACACCCTTTATTAAGTTTTGCTATTTTTTTCCCATTTGTTCTTTTCTTATTTGCTCCTGCCTACAGACAGGTGTTAAAGAAACATGATCTGAAAGCCCAACTGTGCTAACAGAATAGAGTTTCTATAGATACTAAGCCACTTTTTTCCATTGTCAGATCTTTAAGAGATTTAATTTTTTACCTTCATGAAAAGATAAAAGACATAATTGTGATTCCTAAATGCTAGACATTCAGGCCTAGGATAGTCTTTCTTCATCAAAATTATTCACAGCTGAGAGATTTAAACACAAAGTGACTCCTATGGCATGCTGTACAGCTGTACATTAGCTTTCCTCATTAACAATGAAGTGAAGCTTACCTTGTAAAGTAACTTCTTGGCCAAAGTATGCACAAGAATGAGCTTAGCTGCAGCCGCAGTGCCATAGAGAAACACAGAAACGTAGAAATGGGTGTACCAAGAAAGAGACCGTCCAATGACAGAGACAAATGCTGCCACAATGAGGACCGTCGCCAGGGTGCAGACCCAACTTATCAGTGCAAAGCCACTGAAGTTTATCTAAATTTATTTCTGAAGTTTATCTAAAAAGATGTCTTAATTGTCTGAACACTTCTTAATCTAGTAATTGCTATTCGTTAAAGAGTAATGTGATGGATTTTTTTAAGAACTAGACTTACCTCTGGTTTTGGGCTGTAATATTTTTTTGCTTAAATAAAAAAAAGCAATTGCTGCTGTAATATAGTTCATGATGATGCCAACTCGAGCAGGATAAGCCAGGACAAATAAACCAAATACATCAAAGAATACAACATTTCCATGTCGATACTCAAATGATTTAGCCAATTTATCTGATGTTGCTAGGTATTTTAGAACAGCTAGAATATTGTCACCTATTAAAAAGAAGACACACAACATAACATCAGGGTTGAAGAAACAGTACACAGCATTCTTTTAAATATAAGCACCCTTAAAAATAAAACTGCATTAAAATATCTTCAAATATGTGAATATACAACTGATTATTCTGAAATAGGTATTTGACTGTATGCACAACATAGTATTTTCAAGAGCTAATCTAAATAGCTGTCACTAAAATAAGCATACTTGGGAAACTTCATGTATTTAAATACCATAGCAACGTAGGGAGTACTCAAGCCTTCTGCCCTTTTTCAGGTCTGATATTAAAGCACTAGACTTCAAGGCTAACCCACAGAAGAGTTTATAATTTCTTAACCTTCCTCTTCTCCTCCTTGCCACTAGTAACCCCTCGATGTTCCAATGACTATGATTTGCCCAGATGACTGTCAGGTGGGAGATAAAGCAGCTCTTTTTCTTCACAGCCTACAGGTATCAACCACCTTTTCCTTTTCCACAGTACAGCCCAAACGTATGCAATCAAGTGAGAACAGCTTTCATATTGCTTTTACTTGGTCTATAAAAGTGCTTACTGGTTGAAAAGTTGTCTCTATGTAATAACCATGACCAGTAAAATCAGCTTTCCAACACGAATTTGTAACGGTACTTTGCTTTGCAACTGCTTTGGTGCAAGAAAATGTTTAACACTCTAGCTAACTTCTTTATAAGCTTAAGGAGAGAAGAAACAGTCAAAAATCCTGGAGGCATTTAGGATTATGTTAGTTTTTCCTGGGAAACTAAAGGTCTTACTGTAATTTTCTTTACTGCAATCTGTCAAATAACCTGCTACGAGCACAAACTTAGTAGAAATTAAGTCCTGTTTATCCAATGCCTGTGTGCTACCACTTAAGTTTCACAGAGATCCATTCTAAAAGAAAAACATCTGTTGTCAGATCAGTCTCTATGACACTGACTCAACCATAAGCTTCTCATGATGAACGTTCATCAATAAAGGGACTTACTGAGAGAAAAGGAACACAGAGCACTGTAGAATCAGGTATCGATGGCTACATGATATCCCTAATTAGATTTCACAGTTACTTTCAAATCAGTGTCACTGAATGGTGATAAAGTTTATCTTCCCGAGTTTTTTAAAGACATGCATTCAGTTAATTCCTTGTTCTAATTCCGTAAATAAAATTACTAATTTCTTGTGAATACAGTTGTACAGCCAAATGAAAAAGCAGCTACAACACTACTCTTTAGTAAATTACCAAATTCTTGAAATACCAACCTGCTCTCTGAATGGAATCTGTTGAAATTCTGTCTGATGTGTCATACTCTGTGTGATAAATGTAACCGTTTTCAATAAAAGCCAAATCTATTCCTACAGAGAGAGAAAAAGCATGCTTGAAGTTATGCAAACCTAAAACCTCAAAACAAGTATGTATAAGCCTCAGATATATTGCACACAACACATTGGTCTACTGTCACTCATTGTCCTTAAAGATGAACAAAATACTCTGGTTTGTAAAAAGATGACTAACTAAGATTCCATGTGAATTTTAAAAAGGACACTTTTAAAACATTTTCAAATATCTGTCCTTTCTAATGTATTGATTTGCATGACATCTGTACACAAACTGATTTCTGCTGGAGAAACAAATTAAAATTCTCAATCAAGTCAGCTTCAAAAAGATGTCCAAGACACTTTTCAAACGTTTGCTAGTAAAACATAAATATAGATCCACACTGAAAAGGAATAAAAAGCAGGACTGTGGAACTACAGAAACATCTTCTCAAAATGCTACGTGTGTTATTTTTACTTCTAATTTGTCAGTCTAACAGTCAGTCTGAACAAACTCCTAATTTAAAAATCTAACTAACTTGGAAAAACAAACAAAAATATTAAAAAAAAAAAAAAAAAAAAAAGAAAGGTTTTTTACAAGATAAATTATACATTCAGTGTATCCCAAACACACAACCCCTCAGTTGCATATGCAAAAAGCTGCTGGTTGCAATCTGAATCCTCACAATTTTGCAGAGGTTTAACAAAAGAGACCTCAATTCTACCAGTGGACAAAGACTAACAAACTAGTTCTTTAACTCAAATATTTCATTTCTATTTGTTCAGAAAAAACAAAGGCAAGTGAGAATTAATTTACCTTTTATGATCCAGGTTATGATTCCAAACAAATAAAGAACACCCTGTACAAAATCACCTACTTTATTTCAGACTAGAAGAGTACTTTGAAAGAGTTCAGAATACATCAACATGTTTTATTCAAATAATCAACTCAGAAATATCACTTTTATTGAAACTGACTCCAATGACAAGCTGTGTCTGACAGCAAGAGTTTTACAGAAGTTAAGATTCCTTTGACATGAGTTTGCATTGTGTGTTACACATTTTTTTCCACTGGTTATCCTCTGCAGAATGGACAGCAAACTGTAAACAGATCAGCAAAACCAAAACCCATTCCCTTGCTGTCCTGTGCTTGTTTATGACCAAAAGAAAAAAAAAAAAAAAGAAAAAAAAAAGAAAATGCATTAATTACTAAGTCACTGTTTTAAAAAAAAAAATATATTATTTTGGTTTATCCATTAGACAGACACTTAATTCCCACAGGCAAGTTATTAGCATCATTAACAAAATGTTTCAAAACAAAAAATTTAACAGTGTATTGTTAATGCCTGGACTGTTTTCCTGATTTTTAGGAAGCTTTTCTAGCACGTAGTTTCTTTCTGGAAAACAGCAGTCTTCCGAAAAACATCTTTAACAAACTATACAACAAGCCAAATCTAAAGGCTCTTGCCTTAGAAAAAAGCAGTAAAATTTGTTCCCATAATCCACATTGACGTGTCTTCCGATAACATACCTGGAATGTTACCAAAGTCCCTGTAGATACGGAAGTCAGTATCTGCTGGGATAATACCACTCTGAAATATTTCCTGTGCCACCACAGAGGCAAAGGGATGTTTGGCTGCAAGTATGTATGCTTGTACCAACCAAGGATTCTCAGGTCCTGATGAAAGATGAGCAGAAAGTTCACAACAAAGACTTTTTGAACTTCACTTAAGATACGTATCTCTATGGTAACAACACAGAGGAACTCACTAAAGTTTAATGCTGTTGCCCCACAGTGTACATACTAAATCCATTTGTGTTGGCTGAATGCCTCACACTTGACGGAAAGAATTAGTTACACTTGGGGTATAAAAAAACACTGACGCCTTGAGTGTTCAGTGGCAAAGCAGCTAAGCCATCTCTCATAAAAGACCCAGCACTAATGGAAAAGTCACAATCATTAGCAGAGCTTCCAACTTATTGTCTACGATGTTCAGAGAAAAGTCTCCCCACTGAAGCATTCAGTACAAGTAGACAATAAAGCAGCTCCAGCAGCAGAAGGAGGTTTGCAGTCCAACTAGGATAGAGCAGAAACTTAACTGCAGCCTACAAAACAGAAGTTTTGTGGCTTCCTGAGCAGCAGATTAGAGTTCTGATGCAAACCCCTCCCTGCAAAGATTTTGAAAGAACTACTGTGAAAATTAAACAAAGCATATGAAGGTACGGCTATGAGACATGTAAGAGATATCCAATCTGTTTTTCTCCTTATTACCTTGATGTAAAAGGGAAATACAACTTCTGTAATTCTGTTCTACATAGGCTTGCCACCTATATGAGGCAAATTCTGTGGCAACGCTTTAGCCTACATGTATCTAAAGATGGAGAGCAACTTATCTGCTGCACAGGGTGGGGAAAGAAGCACAGAAGTTCTCCTATCTTTTGCTTATGAGTCACGTTCAAAACTCTTTCAAGTCTACATTGTTCATTATCAAATTATCCTAGTGTAGAAACTGGACATAATGCATGCTCATACCTGTTTGAAAAACAAGTTCTTTTCCTCCTACACCTGCTGCCTCCAGGTTAATAAAAGCTCTAATTGACTTGGCCCACTTGTGTTGTGTAATGAAGCCGTGACTAGCCTTTATGGGAAAACAAACAAAAAATACAGGTCAAATAACTTCCATACCAGCCTAAATTTATTCTTTCATCCTGTATAATCATAAATCAAGATTGGACAAGGTAGCAAGATCACTTACTACACAAACAGATGCAAAAAATTCAAATCTTCTAAATAAATTAATACAGACAATATTCTTAATCTAAGTGTATTTTTCCTGTTGAAATCAAGTACATTTTCCTCAGAATGTTAAGACTGGCATTTAACTAATATTTCAACAGATTAAATGTATATGTGGCTTGTATTTACTCTTTCCTTTGTCAGAATTTTAATACACAGCTTTGATCTATATTTTATAATTCTGGCATATTCTTACCTGCAAAATATTTTCCTCTGCACCATTAAATAAGAATATGACAGCATGCTGCAGGGGTTCTGATGATTTTGAAAGAGTGTTAAGTATTTCAAGCATCACTGCACAACTAACAGCATCATCACTGGCACCTTAAAATAATCAGCAGAATAGTATACCTTAGAATAAATGCACAGAATTGCAACAAAGGCTACAGAAGAAAAAAGCTTGATGCTATCGCAGTCACTTCATTTAAATTAGATACAAATATGCCAAGCTTTAGTACATTTTCTGCTATTGCCTATACCTTGTTTCTGTACTAGTCAAAAGCAATAGCAGAAAGGAAAATAATGTTGAAAAGTTGAGCAAGTGGAGTACAAGATATCAGATCAAATACTACTGTTCAAGAAAAGCAGACTAACGAAGTTACTAAGCAAGCAAAGTGATAATTATCTGTTTTGCTAAGAACAATATGGATAAGCAAGGACATAATTTTCACTTATACTGTACTCAAATTTTTTAAAATAAACATACTCTCACAAGTCACTGTAAAGCATTATACACTGTTACAATGCATTTAATTGCACAAAATCCCAAAGTAACATAAGGCCAAGACTGCAAAATAAAGCAAAGGAAACAACAGAATTTACACCTTTAAAACATTCTTAAAATGCAAGGATACGTTATAGCACAGCATTTTCATGATAAGATGCTTTCCACCACCTTTCTTTCTTTGCAGAAAACCCCTTTTGCTCTGAGCTCAATTGTCTGTTCTCTTCGAATTCCTCATCCAACCCTGTTCTCCACTTCCTCCCCCTTCCTCGCACCTTCTCCCATGGCCTGCCATTTTTATATCTTGATTAAGCATCCATCTTTCTGTCAAGGTCTCCCACTGCCCCATTTTGCCCACTTTGGTGCAAACTCTAGCATCTCCCTACCCCACTCTAATCAATAAAATCTGGGAGCAAACAGAGAAATTTAACCTCATTCCTTTTGGCTTGGGTTGCACAAACAATATCAATGTGCAATGAGATGACAATGAGAGCGTGGGCAGGCCATCATCCGCTATTAGGACAGACTCATTAGCTGCTAAAACGGTTTGATTTACACATCAAAACCCAGCTTTTCCAAAGCATGAAACATGGCAAAATTTAGACATATCTGACCCTTACATGAAAAGGGCAGATTCTGGATACAACCATACATCTCAGTCAAAATCTTAGCCTTAGCTTACAGTATGGAAGTACCTTAAACAAGTAAAACCAAATTCTTTCCAATACACTGTTCTCTAATTTGGTTCTCAGAAATTAATGCCCTGTTCTGCCAAAAGCTTTCCAAAAAGCAGCCCCCCCAAACCAGATGATTTAAACGCTTATTATATTCCTACTTGAATTTACCAGACGTCTACTCTTAGCCACACTGAGTTATTTTATCTAACTTGTGCTATGTCAAAAACTTAGCAGAAAAGTTGTTATAGTTTTCAGCGAGATTATCACTTATCTGCCTTGCTGTGAAGCTATGGTTTAAACAGACATAACAGATTTACATCTGATTAAAGCAGCCATGTAGTCACAAACTGTAACAAAAGCACACAGAGAAAGTATTAACATGTTAAAACCATGTATTTACAAAGCTGTTTACAGCCTTGCTACAATAATTACTTAACATGATTAGATTTATAAATATGCAAGGGGACAAGAATAAGACAGTATTCAATACTGAGAGTGAAAGTAGCAGCAAGAGGTACACACTACCAAGGCAACAGTACCTTAATCTTTGATCACTACAGACTTTTGAGACAGAAACCTTGCAGGTACAAAAAGGAAAAAAAAAAAAGGCAGCATAGCTTAAGGGTATCACCCTAAAAATTTGCGATAAAGCACAGTATCAGCAAAGGGTGGGGAAAACACAGACTAGTTAGTGGGGGTGGTAACAGCTTCTGGCACTAGGCACCCTGTGAAAGGAGAGCCAGGGTTAAATCAGTATATAAGTATGGAAAGACCTGAATTCCAGGTAGGAGCAGCACACGAACTACATGCATAAGCAGTAAAATACAAGAAAGTCAGATCCAACCAAACTTTCTAGAAATCTAAATATAGCATGTGTAATTTGCTGTCTAACAGAAAGCAAGAGTGAAATCCTGACTCTAATAGGACCAACCTGTCACTCTACTGTATCTCACTGAAATCAAGCAGACTAGTTGACACATGCAGTATTCTAGCACATGGCTGTAAGGCTACTTGGCATGAGAAGACAGTGAGACAAACTCTGTGGCTCATGTAACATATAGAAAAGCAGAATGAACGTGCAGACCTACCTGGGGTATTTGGTACGGAATCAAAGTGACAATTGGATAACACCGCATGCTCGGCTCCATTTTGGGGTTCCAGCTTCACTACGACATTGGTTACGTTTGCATAGTAACTAGTAAAGCCTCCTAAAAAGTCAATGCTGAAGGAGCCTGTGGGCCTCTGTATGTCTACAGACACCTTGTGAGCATCTGTGCTTTCTCTTTCTATTGCCCTAATTTGTTCTAAGAGGTAGTTAACAGCAAAAACTTCATTTTCTGGACTTCCAACTGTTCTGGGCCCAATTGCTGTTAAGTTGTCAAGATATTCCCTGTAAGAAACAAATCACACATTCAGCATCAACACATTCAATGTTTACCACATAACTCATGTACAACTGTAACACTTCTGCACTTTGTTCTATTTCAAAATTCACAGTAAGTGGAAGAGATTAAAGTCAATTACACAGTAACAGTCGGCAAGATGCCAAAGATCAGTAATGGGGATATAGCACTGATCTTTACTCAGGGCTCCCCATCCTCCCTGTCATGATATCAAACAAAACTACCAGTGTTCTGATTGAACATATCAACCCAAAAAGAAAAAAGAGAGTGAATGGAAAAGAGGAAGATTCTGTCTTCAGCAAGGTTCTGCACACACATACATGCTCCTCCAGGAACGTCTGGATAAGCACACTCTTGGTAAGATCCACACCGACTAAAGTTTTTCTAAGAAGCTTTCCCTGACACCAGGGAAAGTAAAGCACCTTTCAGAATCGGCCCCTTTAAGAGGAAGCCCACACGAGAGCTGGAGCCCTCGAAATATTTTCACCTGCTTTCTGCGAGCACCCAAGCGAGCTCTGGGTTCCTGCCGGGGCACCCAAGGCACAGCCCCCTGCCCGGGGCAGAGGTCTCTCGGCTCAGCCCCCGCACCGCGGCACCTCCGCCACCACTCGGCCGCCGCAGAGTCGGGCCCGGCCGCCGCCACAGCCTCCCCCGCCGGGACCCCGCGGAGCGCGAACGGCGATGGCGGCCCCTCCGCCCGCGGGGTGACCCCGGCGGACTCTGCCCACGGCTCTCCATCCGCCGCTGCCCGGCCAAGAGGGGCAGCCCCGGCCCGTCCGCCGTACCTGGCGCGGGGGGCGCTGAAGTCGGGGGGCCCGGCGCCGGACGGCGAGTTCAGCAGCTGCCGGTGCGCGACCTGCACCAGCGCCCGCAGCGCCAGGAGGTACAGCAGCACCAGCGGCGCCACCTGCGCCTCGGGCAGCGCCAGCGGCCGCCGCCGCGGCCCGCCCCGCTTCTGGCCGCCGGCGTCGCGGTCGCCGTCCTCCCGCGGCGGGGGGCGCCGCTCCTGGTCTCGGTGCCCGCCGGCCGCGCGCACCCGCCGCACGGGCACCGCCGCGCTCCGCTCCATGGGCCGCGCGCCGCGCCGCGGGGACGCACGTTACGGAAACGGACGAGGGTCAAAAAGCGTCCCGGCCGCCTCCTCGCCGGGCACCCCGGAGACAGAGGGCGGGGGGCGTGGTCCCGGCGAGTCACGGGGAGGGGGGCGTGGCGGGGTCCAATCACCGCCCGGCCCAATCACCGCCCGGCCGTTGCCGCGTGGCGCGCGCCGTGTGCGTTATCCCCTGCGCCAGTAACGGTCGTTCCTCGCCTAGCGGGGCCGGGCGGGCGTCCAGCATCAGACCGGAAAGCTCTCGGCGGCGGTTGCCGGTGAACAGCACGGTCCCGGTAGCGGTGGAACCGTCTATGTCGCCACAGCGCCTGGGCGAGCAGTGCCCTGTGCTCCATGAGTAGCACCGCCTCGCTCACAGGGATCACAGACTCACTGGGATTGAAAGGGACCTCGGAAGATCATCTAGTCCAATCCCCCTGCCGGAGCAGGAACACCTAGATGAGGTTACACAGGAAGGCGTCCAGGCGGGTTTTGAATGTCTGCAGGGAAGGAGACTCCACAACCTCCCTGGGCAGCCTGTTCCAGTGCTCTGTCACCATCACTGAGAAGAAGTTTCTTCTCATATTTAAGTGTGCCAGTCGTCTTGTTTTCACGGCATACGTATACTTTGCTATTAATGCTAAAACATGAAGGTGTGCAGAAGTAGCCGTGGTGTGAGTGGGGGTGCAGCAAGAAGTGCCAGGAGCCGCCCCAGCAGGGACAAGGGACGGTGAGCTCTCACAGACGTGAAGTCGTGGCACCGGCAGTTCCCGGGGCTGCTGGGCTTTTTTTCCGCTAGTGCAATATAGCTCTGGCATTTTGTAGCTGTAGTGCTGCCTTGCCTGGGGTTCAGGTAGCCCAGGGTGAAGTGCCATGACTCTTGGAAATGCTAGTGAATAGCAGGTTCTGGTGAAGTCATGCCGCAGGGAGCCTCCGTGAGGATCGGGCCCCAGCTGTGACACAGGCTGTCACCCCTGCAGCACTTGTTTCTCTCCAGGGGGCACGCTTCTGCCTGCTCCCGCAGTGTCTTTGAGAGATGGGACAGAGCTTTTCCGATCTTTATCACACTCCTTTGCAAGGTACCTAGCTGCTCCTAAAGATAACCTAAAAGACACTTGTCTTTTGTGCTCTTTGATGTAGTTTGGAAACAAAATATGTAATGATATGATGCAGATAAATGGCTGTTTCAATACACCCAGTGTTGCAGCTAAACACTGAATATGGCTGCTTTCTACCTTAGCTCTGTGTTGCCACATGGAAGATTTCTAACAGCAGTTGCAATACCCTTCGGGATGAAAAATTTTGAAGGAGTGGTGCACTAAAATGCTATTACTATTCTCTGCATACTCCAGGTGCTTTAGTAAATTTCCATGTTCTGGTTTAGTGAGTTTTCTTATTTGCTTCACTGCACGTTTAGTACAGACAAGATTATTGCTTACAGTTTATGATTTACACCTCCAGATTATGCTGTGGCATTTAAGACCCAGTGCCATAGTTCTAGGCTGAGAGGTTTGTTTTAGTCTGTTTTGATAAGTTTTTCTTCCTGCTTTTGTTTCACTCATCTATGTTACCATCCTATTCACAAGTAGATTAACATATCCCCAGATTTGGGTCTTATGAGTAGATTTTACATTAGAAACAGGTTATTTGTGAAAAATTCCATGTAAATGTTTTCTTAAAAATGCAAGTGCATAGTTAGTGCAGTGAATTGCTTGCAATACAAATAACCAAAGCTAATTAAATGTAAGCGCGCAAAAAGGTGATGGGATGGAAGCTGCCATTTGAAAATGCCATGTTAATAATCTCTATGATGCTAAGGTAGTATTACTAACATACATTTTAAAATGTAGTCTTAAAGAAATATGCAGCCAGTGTAGATCTACATTTCTCCTTTGAAATACCTGAGCAGGTCTAAAATGTTTTATAGAAAAGTCAAACATGGAATCAAGTATGGACTTTCATCTTTTATTTTGATTTCATGTATAATATCACCAACGCTGAAGTACTGGGAGCCACCACTCCTGAAAACCCCACCTAAGCAGCTTTATACAGGGGCATTTTCTTTCCAGCAGCACATTTTGCTGCATTTCAATTTGACTCTTGACATGGAAGGTAATACATAGTTTGAGAAGATCAGAGCTACACATTATTTGTTTGTTTTGGCTCTATGCTTACTTGAGGATTAGAACTGTAGAAGAATTTTATCATTTTCTTAATGGTCTTTTTACTTTTATTCTTTGGACAACATTTGAACAAAAGACTCCTCAGTTAAGAAAAAGACCTGACTGCTGATTTTTGTGACAGTCATACTATACAAGTCAAAACAATTTTTAATATTCTGTCAATTAAAAATTCAGAACTAATTTTCTGCTTTAGATCAGAAAGACTTCTGATGTTTAGAATACCGACAGCCCTTTTGTCATCTGTTCTGAGAACAGCATTTTAGAGAGCACTGTGTGACATGAATTAAGGCGAAAGTATAGTACATACAGGTTTTGACATGACTGGAACGTCAGGGTCAAGTACATCAACAAAAACAGTGCCCTTTATAGCTCTGTTCATCTGGAATGACCGACTTAAGATAATTTGATCTAATTTCCAAACAAATGATTCAGCATAAATTCGTTTTGACTTTATGTCAAGAAAACTGAGGCTTAACCTCGTGTCTTGCAGTTCACACTGCTTAATTTTGTCAGCTCACAATGGAGGGAAAGCCTTTTTTTCATAGAGCATGCATTATACTTGTGAACTATGTTAAGCAGAAAAAGTAAAAATCCAGTCTCTCATCCACAGGGACTATGGGCCTGCTTTGTTTTCTAACATGATAGCAAAACCAAGTTAAATGACAGCAGAGTAACACTCTTGCTTAAATACAAATAGAAAGTTTTATAGTTTAAGGCCATCATCAGCTATTTAAGGAAAGAGAATTAGAACACTGACTTCTGAAAAGCATTTAATTTTGATTAAAAATAAATAATGATGAAGCATCTGTTAATTGGTAGATTGTTCCCATAATCAGTAATTTTTTTTTTCTTATTCAAATGTGACTTACTTCTGGCACTATTAATAGCTTCAGTTTTCCATCCATGGGTTGTTCTTATATCTTTGACTGATAAATTCAAAATCACTTTGTTACAAGATTTCTGGTCCACTTAAGCGTTAACACATTATGATCAGGACTCCTCTTACTTCTTCAAGCTTGAGCTTTGTAAGAGGTTACTTTTCCAGTCCTGTCATTCTCCTCGCAACTATTCTCTGCTGATTTGCCGTTTTTCAGTAAATGTCCTGCATTGATGAACCAAAAGGAAAACTAATATTCCAGTGCCTACACCAGTGCCACATACGAAGGTAAAGTAATTGGTACCCTGCAGGGAGACGGAGCTTTTTGTTTGCTTTAACGTAAGCATGCTGACACGATTCTGAAGTGTCAGTTCTGTCTTGGGAATCTGTTTCTGTCTCTACAGCATGTGTCAGCCGTGTACTCAATGTCCCATGGCTTCTCTGACAGGCAGGGACTTCCAGACCAGGTTTCAGTGGAACTGAAACTCATCAGGAAGCGGGAAACCCTGTGAGGAATAGAAACCAGATTTTACATCCTGAGTTTCCAGGGCATATCGTGTCAGTCTTTCCTAGTGACACTTGTGTATTTGAAAAAATCTTGCTTCCCCGTGGTGCATCCAGTGCTGGACCACTGAGCATCTGAGTGCTCCTGCTGCAATAGAGCTAGATCTTCACTCCTTCCTCTAGCATCATATCTATCTTCTCTTTGATCATATACCTGTAGCCACAGTGTTGTAACTGGAAGTTTGTAGTGAATCAATTTTCTATCCTGTCTCTGAGGGTTTTTTTTGTCATTATGGCCTGCAGTCCAGTTTCCATCTCTTAATTATGGCCTGCCTCTAATTCTGTATAATGCAAGCTTGAAAATGTTTGCCTTGCAAACTTGGTAAGCATTCAGTATTGCTCTGATGAAATAGATGTTATTCTTAATTATCTGTAGCTATCTTAGTCTTAAAAACAAAACCAGGAAGAATTTTTTAAGAACTCAGTGCAAGAATCCACCCTTGTAAAAATACAGGGCAGTCTTCTGTAGCCTGTATTCAGTTCAGGTATAAAGAGCTGTTCACTTTGAGAACTCTTCTACATTGGTACACTTCAGGCTGTCAGTGAAGTCTACATTTCTTCTTTTTGGTCTTTATTGCCTCACTTTATCACAGAACACTACAATACAGCATCTAGCCATGGATGACATTGTAAATGGTAGTCTAGTTTAAGAAAACAGCACAAAGAGTTGAAGCTTATATCCCTAAATGTCTGTGCTCTCAACTGAATCCTTGTAAAAATCTTTCCCAGAGGAAATTTAGGGGTCATTGAGCCAAACACATCTGTTTCTTTCCCAAGATACAGGACAGAACATGCCTCATCAACAGTCCAGATGTACCCAAGACCTGGGCATTTCCATCATCATCCTATAGCTAAAGGAGAATGCTTAAACCGTGGTCACTCATTTAAGAACTGAAAGTTGAAGAACCACCCGCAGATTCTAGATTGGTAGGGTACAGACACACTGTTTGTGCCAGCACTGTGCTTAACTATTTTGTTTTGATGGGATTAAGCAGTGCTTTTCCCTCTTCCCTGTTTAGCAGTTCTCATTTTCTGTGCTCCCTCATTTTCCTACCCTGTTATTTTGTAATGGGAGCTGTAATCACAACCAATAATTAGATAAAGAAAATGAACTGATTATTGTTTGTCAAAAACCAAAACAACATTTCTTCAGACAAACATACCCTCCCTTCACAGCCAATTTAGACTCAATGTCACCCTCTTCCCTGTGGATACTCTGCCCTCTTTTCCATGCAGGCTCAGCATATTAAAGGGAGGCCGGAGCTTTACGTTGGCTGGTCAGCACCCTTTGCATGATTTCAGGACAGAAGGCTTTTTCTTGTTTTGCTCCCAGGCTGGAAAGGTTCAGTCAATCTTAAGCTAGTTATAATTTCTTAAGCTGATAATAGGAATACTAGAACCCAGTCAAAATATAAGCCATTTATTCTTCCTTTATCTATTAAATATCTCATCTTGTACAGTCTGAGAGCTTCTGCCAAAACCTGATCACTTAATCACTTGATTGCTAACTCTTCTGGCTCCTTAGCCCCTCAGATGTCTGCCAGCCATCACTGTCAGCTATCTTACCTCCACAAAACACAAGCACAGGAATCACCTCCTTCATCAGCCTAACAACATGATGCAACTGAATCATCTTAGTTCTCCTTCTCTAATCACATCAAGATTAATCTCTGTTTTTCCTTCAAGACCTCAAGTCTTTCCACACTCACCTACATTTCTTACCCAGTTTGCTTTAGCATCCCGTGTCAGCTGTTTTGGCAGTGATATCAGCCTGTTTATTTCTTCCATAATAGTTTCCCAGTCCTTTCCTATGCTAACATCTCGCCTACATACAGTCCTCGGATAATTCACATTCAGGCCACCCCATATTACATCTGCAATCATTTAATACCACAAACCAAAGGTAAAGTCATTTTGATTCAGTAATTTTGATAAATATTCTCTTAGTTGAGAAAACACATGACTTGGGAATATTTTATCTTGGCTTACTATCTGTTTATATAATGCTCTCAGAAAGCTTAGGTCAGTAAAAAAAGCATGTGTATGTGATAAGAGCTGGTAGTTCCAGGTAGAGGGACAAGCATGATCACTGCCAAGGACGGCTGAACACAGGAGGCATGGTTTCATAGAATCATAGAGTGTCCTGAGTTGGAAGAGTCCCACAAGGATCATTGAGTCCAACTCCTGTCCCTGCATATGACAATGCCACAGTTCACACCATGTGTCTGATGGCATTGTCCAGTCTCGTCTTGAACACTGTCAGGCTTGGGGCTGTGACACCTCCCTGGGGAGCCTGTTCCAGTGCTCCACCACCCTCTGGGGGAAGAACCTTTCCCTAATGCCCAACCTAAACTTCCCCTGCCACATCTTTCTCACATTCCCTCAGGTTCTGTCATTGGTCATCAAAGAGAAGAGTTTGGTGTCTGCCCCTCCTCCTCCCCTTGTGAGGAAGCTGTAGCCACCATGAGGTCTCCCCTCAGTCTCCTCCTGGCTGAAGAAAGCAAGTGATTTAACCGTTTCTCATACGGCTTCCCCTCCAAACCCTTCACCAACTTTGTAGCCCTCTTCTGGACACTCTCCAGTAGCTTTATATCCTTTTTATCCTGTGTTGCCCAGAACTGCACACAGTGCTCCAGGTGAGGCTGCACCAGTGCAGAGCAGAGCGGGACAATCACCTTCCTCGCCCGGCTGGCAATGCTGGGCTTGGTGCACCCAGGACACAGTTGGCCCTCTTGGCTGCCAGGGCACACTATTGGCTCATGTTCATGAGCTGTCCGTCCTTCCACCTGAGGACAGCTGACTGCTAGGAGACTTTGCCAGGCTCTGTGTGTATTTATGGCAGGCTGGCCTTTTACATTTGTGCAGTTTATTTAAATAATAATTACACTGCGGAGACTTGTTTCACTCATGTACTACAATAATAATAAACAGCCAATAGATATCTTGTATCTTCTTTGAAAGCAACCCTATTCCAATTGAGAAATCGGTGAACAAATTCTCTGGTGGTGAAAGGGAGGAAATAACTTTTAAATCAATGTAGCTGAAACCATTTACAACAGCACAGAACACAGTCACTATTTCAGTTTTGAGATTATTAGGAAAAAGGCATTTCGAAAAGCATGTATAGCCAGCCCCTGTTTAAAGCATTGCCAGTTTTGTTCTACAAGCCTAATAGTAAAAGCCACAACATGGATGACTCCTGAATGGTTAAATAATTCTTTATGACGTGATTGGGCAGAATTTAAGCATAATCTTTTCCTAATCATGAATCACCGTTATTCTCTGAAGTACAGATGTTCCAGGCAGATTCTCATTTCACTTCACACCAAATATTTCATATAGCAGTCTCCCTATGAACATATTATGCGCTTGTTCAAGCACTTAAAGTAAAAGCTAGCCCTTGCACTTAGTGACAGCTGAGCTGACAAACTAGATCTTAGCAAGTTACTCGTCTTACCACCTGGAATAAGCTGTTTTCTCCAATGTAGGAATGGAAACCTGAAAGCTCTCTTCTGTGTGTCCTAAAATGCTTACATGCTAAACAAGAAATAAACTAAGTAGTATTTATAGAATTACAGTCTAAACTTTTTTTTTCATGTCTCTTAAGGAGAAGTGAGAGAGGCTTAGGTTTAATTTTGAAATGTAAAATGTGGAGAAAAATGGTAGGTGATTAGAGAGAAATACCATACAAAGCTGAAGGTATAGCATAAAGATTCTATATGCTGACAGAAAATTGTGAAAATAGTGTTTTAGCCTGTGAGCAGTGTCACTGCTGACAATTTACTCTGAAACTTTGTCTTCAAGTAAGCTCATAATTCAGTTATCATTCCTCATTGACATCACTGAATTTACCTGCATTTCCTTGTCTATAAGGCAGAGCTTCCAGGCTTACAGCTTCACAGGAGTGTGAATGTACTAATTGTGCTATCACTGCCATGTGAATTTATCCTCTGGATTAAGCACCCTCATCTGCCAAATTTTGTTTCTGTCCACATTTTCTGCCTTCTGCTTTGTGAAGGCACCCAACTGATTTCTCTGAATTGAGTAGCTGCCCTGGCGTATTATTTTGCCCAGCTGGATGGGTCTACCACTCTGGTTCACTGCATAAGTGCCCACATTGTAGCAGGAAGGTGAAGAAGGGATGGCAGCAACTTTTCTGTCAGCAGTACCCACTTAAATAAATACACTTCAAAAACTGCCCCATAATTTTTCTTAGCCATGTTTTTGACTTCTCCAGCACTACACAGCAGTCCTAGAGAATCCTCCCAGTGAAAGAAAATTTTAATGTCACCACACCAACTTGCTGATTTCCTACTTCAAAAATGCCCAAAATTATGAAATATATCTGTTTCTTAGTTATGCAGGTCAACTGACCAATCTGTATGTTCATACTTCCCCTTAGCACACACAACTACACAGATCACTGATCAAGTCCTAAGGTAAGCACACAAGCATGTAAATAATAGTATTACAGAAAGTGACAAGCTACTGCAACAATCCACACTCCCCCCTCAAGTGTTTCAATAGCAGGGAATAGCCCAGTGCAAGGCAAATTGTTAGGAAAGACAGAATCAATTACAATAAGCTAGCAGTGAAAGCGTGAGGATAGAAACTTTACAAGATCCAGCAGTATATAAGGAATTGGGGGCCCTTAAAAAAAAAAAAAAAAAAAAAACACAACAAAGAGACTGCTCGGATACAGTGAAAGGTTCTGACCATCCGTGTTGCAGGCTCAGGACCTGGAGAGCATATTCAAGCTTCCCATCATCTCTGTAGTTGTTTCAGGCTATGTGATGCTCAGCTGTAGCCAACATCTGCCCAGCAGAACAGTCACAAAGAAGCCACAAATAAATTCCGTATTTGAACAAACATTGACAATAACTGCCCCAAAACACCAGAGAGTTTAAGGGCAGCTGACACACCCAAACTTTCTGATTGGCCCAGTAGTTGAGTTTAATAAAAACTACAGACAGCAGTCCAGGTCTAGTACAAGTACGGTGCAAATATGTTATAAAATTTGCCTTCTCTCATTCCCTCCCTCCATCCCTGATTTTGCTTTCTTTGATCTCTAGTCGGGACAGAACTTTGTTTTTCTGAGTGTAGGTGGAGTCAAATGACTTCTGGGGAGGTGAGGAGGGGATTCTTATAAAATCTGACAGCTTACACATCCTGAATGAGACAAGTTAGTTTGTTCAGATAGACTGTGCACGCAAGGCACAATTGGTAAGATGACCCAGCGGTTTACAGCAGAACTGAAGAACTTACATATGACTGGAAGGTGAAGAAAGAGCTTCATATCACATAAAAGCCTGGGTTACCTGAATAAGGTACTTTCTTTATGCTATACTTTACTTTTGTTTCTTCGTACTGGCTGCTCAGAGCATTCAGCACCTCTTGTCCATCCTCATGTGCTTTGTCAGTAAATTATGTTATAGGTCGTATCGATTAGGCTGGCTCTTACTAAAATTATGTTAATGAAGTTAGAAAGGAGAATTTTGTTATGAGGTCCTCTTGAATTTGTGTCTGAAGAGCAATAACTAGCACGGCTGTGTTGTATTTGAAGCTGTGGTTACATGAGAGCATCAGCAGAGACAGTCTGAGTGTTAGCTGAAGACCAGAAGTGTGACAAACATAAGTACTTGTTGCCTGGCTGTGTACAAAGGCACACATATGAAGGAAGTTTCAGCATAAATGACAATTGATTTCTGTGTTTCTTTCCATCTTCTTTCTAGTACAACAATTTTAAAAAAGATTCTATTAGCTAATCTGTTGTCAATTTATTAAAGGTCTACTTTGGGTTTAATTATATGTAGTTGGCTTTGCTAACTAGTTCTTACTTAAACATAGTCTAGTTAATACTTCTCTCCCAGTATCAGCCTTTGCTAAAAGTAGTTTTCCCTTTGTGTACATCAAATGTGTTCTTTTCTTCTTGTTTCCCTTTTTCTCTTTCTTTTTCTTTCCCTTTTTCTTTTTCTTTCCCTTTTTCTTTTTCTTTTTCTTTTTCTTTTTCTTTTTCTTTTTCTTTTTCTTTTTCTTTTTCTTTTTCTTTTTCTTTTTCTTTTTCTTTTTCTTTTTCTTTTTCTTTTTCTTTTTCTTTTTCTTTTTCTTTTTCTTTTTTTTCTTTTTCTTTTTCTTTTCATTTTTCTTTTCCTTTTTCTTTTCCTTTTCCTTTTCCTTTTCCTTTTCCTTTTCCTTTTCCTTTTCCTTTTCCTTTTCCTTTTCCTTTTCCTTTTTCTTTTCCTTTTTCTTTTTTCTGTTCCTTTTAATTTTCCTGTTCCTTTTCCTTTTCTTCTTCTTCTTCTTTTTCAAATCCAAGGTAGACTACCATGCTTGCCCTGGAAACCCAAACCAAACCCACACTAACAAGTCCTGTTTCTTCATCTAAGCATGGAAAAACTTAATACTCACTTATTTTGTCTTCTTGTTTCTGCAAAGTGCTAAGTATCACCAGCTCACAGGGAGTCTACCCCACCTCTGAGAGAGAATGAATTCAGTTATTTGGGAAGCTTTGTGTACAAGTTGCATGAAAACAAGAAGGCTAGGATTCGTGGCAACAACTTTCTTGATTCCACCAGCAAGTTGTTCTGCAGTGTGCAGTAAATATATTAAACTAACATGCTCTTTTGTGAAAAGCAAATTAGAAAATGGAGCACAAGATAACCAAAGTAACACAAGTATCAGTCTTCACAAGTTTATGTGGCACCCTAAAATGCAAGCAGACAGACCAACTTTATATAATTTAATTCTATTATTGTCTGATAAGCCTTCTGAATCATTGCCATGAATAAAAGCTTGGAGAACTTGTAAAGCATGAATAGAGGAACAGCCCCGGTGCTACAAAAGGCACCTTTGTAGCTATCCAGCTGCAAAAGTAAAGGTTGCGCTTTTGCCTGCATGTTCTTGCTAGCAAATTTTGCCGTAAGGGGAATGATACTACAGGCTGATGCACACACCAAGCAGAGATAGTAGTTTGTGGCTTTCCTGACTGAAGCTCCTGTGTCACAGGTCATCCATTCCTGCTGCCATAGGAAAGCTCAGAGGGATTCTAGGCAGAATCCCAGTACATCCAGGCATGGCTTTACATTCTTTGAGGGATCATGTATGTGGCCAAGCACAACAGAAAGGACAGTTTCCCTGCAGTTTTTTTCCTCCTTTCTCTTAAAAGCTTAGTTTCAGTGGCAAAAGGAGAAAGTAAAGACATTAAAACCTTACCATTTATCATTACTCAATATCTAAGATCAAAAAGAAATCCTGGGTGTTTTTTTCAGCTTAGTTTTTTCTCAATTACATGCTTGTAGTAAACTTTCCCTTGCAAGTGAGGGAGAGATGAAAGCAGAGCAGAGTTTAGTAATAAACATGTCTACCCATTGCAACATCTGTGGTTTCTTCTACGCTGTCCAGGCATTCTTGCAACTCCCTACAGTATGTAGCTGCACTGCCCTCAAATCTGTAGGGCTCCTGGGAGATAACTACCACATTGATTAATCATGCAAACAAAATAGTAATTTCGTTTTGGAGCTGCACGTAACACTGGGGTCATTAAAAGAGACTGGAGGCTTAATTCCGAACTGTGACATGAGAGATGTATTTGTGGTCAGGAAAAAGACTGTTTATTTAAGTATTGCGAGCAGTAGAGCCTGATATATACTCCTAGGGCAGAGTTTGCCTAATGAAGGTGAAGGGTGGTGGGTGGTGTCAGGAAGTAGAAGATGTTAGCATGCCTTGTTTAGTCTGAGTGCTGTCTTGTAAGTAGAATTTTTTCTGTCTGTCTTGTGTCAGAAACCATAGTCCCTTGCCCAGGCATGTCCATGCAGAATGCAGTAACATCTGTATCACTCTGCCTAGGCAGGCTTGTTTAGCCTGAGTGTTTTATCCTGTTTTATGTTCTTCAGTATCTCAAAACAAATTAAGACCATGCCGTTTGAGCCCAACAATATAAGAAGACATGGCTACAGCTTGACCTAGATTCTGTATTTTTTTGTAGTGTGTGAGCACTAATAAAAGTATTAAGGTTTTCAACCTCACAAAATTAATGATCTCTAAAAGTATTGGCTGCATTTGACGACTGAGAAAACAGTAGTACAGCAAGATCAAAAAAAGCTTGGTTAAGGTCACTCAGAAGCTGTGGGAATGAAAACCAGATTCCTTCATACAGACCTCAACCACAAGGCATTTTTCCCTCTCTTGTGGCTGAGTTCTAAGATTTTCAGGATATTGTCTGAAACCTTGTGCAACTGATTAATATGTCTAGCTATGTCTGTCATGCAAGTGTGTCCAGTGCCACATGTTAGTCCAAAGTTTGAGCCAGACACATAACAGCAGAATGATTTTGCTTCTGATCCCTACAAGACTCTGATAGCTTCTTTCTTCCACCCTTTTGCAGTGTTTTAGGTTCTCCTGACATCATGTACCTCAGTGGGGCAGATCACAGGACTAATGACTGCTGCTTCGTACTGGAGGGCTCCTAGTGGTATGGATTCCCTGAACCCTCATCTTTCCCAGCTGCACACAGGGAAAGTAAATGTAGGCATCTTCAGCTATCTTTAGCTCACATTCTTCCTCTTAGAACAAAACTGATTCCTGTGCCGTGTCTTTTTTTTTTTTTTTTGTCTCTCACATTTTGTACAACATGCTGACTCATAATTTAGTGTCCATGAAAAATAAGGAAAAAGTAGGGATGTTTCCCTTCTGCAACCAGATACAATGTCCCCCGTACACTGTGTGATTACTCCAAGTTTGTCACAAAACTTTTAAGGGGAAGTATGCTTCTTCAGTTATGCATTTAATAAGATGTGCTTGCCTGTTAAGATGGCTTCAAAAGGAAGCATGTACCCTGTGCTTTGCAGTGCTGGAGCCATTAATGTTTATAAATGCTCAAGTGCTGATGACCCTAAAATTCTTACACAGTGTTTCTTGCAACTTATACTATAAAACTGGCTATATTGGTTCAGGTCAAAAGGGGATGTTTAAGAATAGACTAAGCATGAAGTGATGCTTTCCAGTTTCTGACTACTTGCAGTTTGGTGACTTCCTAAGCCAGGGACCATTTTTAAGCATTTGGTAATCCTCAATAGTTTTGTACAGCACAGACTTATCTACTATTTACATTTTACTATCCATACTATTATGTGGCAGGGACCTCCAAAGTTTCACAGTGTGCAGATAGTATTCAGACACCCAGTACCATATCTAATACGGGTTTCCTAATACATTCCTCAGAGACCAGAGTAACACTCAATTTCATGCTGAATACCATTTTCGAGATTGTGCACATCCTGTTTACATAGGGAGAAGACCTGTTGCCACTGGAATTACTAAGAAATTGTCATGGTTATACAGTATTGCTTACAACAACAGCGAGAGTTAGTATTTTATACATTCCCACTCTTTAGTCAAAGTTGTCACTTCACATGGGAATTTAGGTACAAAGGACAACCAGAAAGAAAACAGGTTTGCTGTATTCCTGGAACTTATGCAGTGATCAAATAGACAGTATCAAGGTTGAGAAGATACCATAGTCAATAACTTCAACTTCAGTTCTTTTGGTTTTAAATGTCATTTTTGTATTTGACAAATGGAAGGTACAATCCTTTTTTGAGAGGATGCCATTTCAGGATTGGAAAGTCCACTAAGTTCAGACTTCCAGATAAGTAAAGTAGCTTTTATTTCCAATTACATGGATACCCAGAAGATTGAAACTGACAGACATCCTGCCCTTTCAAGGTTAGAAATCCTTTTGGTTTTCCTGCCTGTTGTTCTGTCACACTAGTGATACTATTCAGAGGGGCAACTTAGCAAATATAATTATGCTTTATCCATGCACGCAATTATGAGGAGAGACTGGTGGATACAAACAACTACCTTGACGGCTTTGAAGTTTGTGAAGTTAATTTTAATGCCCATTGAACATTAGAAAGAATGCTATCCTGTCAGGCATTTAATTTTCTAATTGTTTACTATAATGCATTGGTTTGAAAAGTGAGTGGAATAAGTTTCTTGAAGTTACTGGAATGGGTAGAATCCTAGGCCTGTCTTTGAAAATCTCAGTGTCTACTTCATCTCTTTTCCCATTTTTTTCTTTCTTATTTTCACTTCTGCATGCATCTTTTTTTCTGCCCTCCTCGTGAACATTTTTCCTTTCTTCATTTTTTTTTACTTTATTTATTTTACTTTCTACTCTGCCTTCTGTCTCCTGGGGCATCTGTTTCGCAGATAATATTTCCAATTGAACCACTGAAACGTGTATTGTATTTTCACTTGGTAATTACATGTGTAAGTCATTCCTAGATCTGTTAGTTTATTTCTTTAACACTGGGCCTTCTGCTAATTCGCAGATCTGTTAAAAATCCTCACCGCTATCACTACCGCCCCAGAAAAAAACAAAATTGAGAGAAGACCCAAGAACTAGAAAGGATGCAGGCCAAAGACAGCAGTCCACCAGATGGTGGCTATGGATGGGTTGTGGTAGTGTCAGCCTTCATGGTGATGGGCCTCACTGCTGCTGTCCTCAAGACTTTTGGTCTTTTCTTTGTTGAAATTCAGCAGCACTTTGATGAACTTGCAAGCACCACTTCTTGGATCACATCAGTGACTATTGCCATCTTTCATTTAGGAGGTAGGTAGAAGTGCTCCTCAGCACTTTATTTTAATGCCTTAACTACTCAAAAAAATTTGAAGAGCTGTTTTAAAAAAACACACAAAATGAAAACATGTAAGGACAATACTTCCCTCTTTACAGAAAGCTGGTATTTGCTTCCTCTCATAAAAATGTATCCGTACCTCAGACATGGAATCAGTTAATGAAGACTCTGTACATATACAGGAATCTGGTCACCTTAAAGAACTTCAGGTGCCTAGACACATGATGCGATTTTCTTACAGGTTTTGAATCAAACTCATTGGAGATAATCCTAAGAACTGCAGAGCTTTTTGGATCAAATTCTTAAAACAGTTTTTGCAAGTTCACTGATCTCACAGTGACTGTCACTTTTTCAAAGTACTTTAAGACATAAGGACTGTGACCCTGCCTAGCAGATAAACCATCTGCTACCACAATGGTGACTCTCAATTCTGCCTTCCCCCCACTTCTTATTTTTCTCTTCACCAAGATCCTCCTTCCTTCCATGTATTGCCAGTTCTGGCTCTTCTTTCCCTCTTAGGATGATTTCAAGCCATTAATCTAACAGAAAACTCACCAAGTTAGAAAGAAAAAAAAATACTTCACTTATAGAGAACATAAGGAAGACTAGGACACACAAGCAAAGAGAGAATAAACTATCCCAGTCAAATGCAATGTGCTATGGGATCAGGTCAAATATCACATCTCACCAAATGAAGGAGGGAAAAATATAAAACATACTGCATTTGGCTCTTAACTTAGTTGTTTACAGAGTCCTTTTTGCCCTTGTAAACTGGATGATCCCTCACCATTAAGGTGAGGGTTCTAAATATGCAGGTAAGAACTGTGGAGGATTTGTGAATTCCACTCTGCATATTCCCATATAGATATATAGTTGCAATAGGTAAGTATCCTTACATAATAGATGTTATCATAATTTTGTTTGTGATTACATGCCATAGCATAGACACTATATAATTGTATGCATCCTACTCAGTCCACACCTATCAGTGTTTGTAATTGCAGTGCTTCCAAAGATCATAAGCAACTGATCTTTCTTGGAAAATGTGTTCAGAAGAACAGAACAGTAATTCAAAGTCAAACTAAAAAAATAGCCTAAGTCATGTGTTGAAAATATTTTGTAATTTCCATAAACTGCTATCCTTGATGCTTGATTTGCAGTATTAGAGTTTGTTTCATTCTGACAGAAATAATTAATTGAAAATCAATTAAAAACAAACTTTTCCATCTACTTTATGGACTACAGAAATGAATACATGGGAATCTATCAATTTGGTTTACAGATTAGGCTTATCACTGGCCTATTGTGATACTATTTTGTCATTCAGACATATGTACTTCGTGAGAAAAAAATGTCAACATAGGAGCATGAAAGAACTCAAAGTCCCATGTTGGATGTTTTTTTAATAAATATTTACATTATATAGGAATGTATCAAGGAAAGAGCATATTAAATAATAATACCAAGTATAAACCAGCAAAATGGTATTTGCCTAGCCAGGTGTGAGACTGGCCTGCTTGAAAGAAGGCAGCTATCATTTTCGGCAGAAATTGTTTTTCATCCTTTGAAATCTTACAAAAATATTCTTTTTTCAGTGAATACAGCTTGATGGCCAAACATTCCCAAACCATTCTGTATATCAGCTCATAATGTCTCAGGTCACAAGATAATTTTCCTTATCTTCTCCTGCCTTTGCTTCATTTATAGGGACAAGAAGACTTTCTGCTGAAGATCATCTGAGCCTCCAGTTCTTTGACCATCTTTCCTGGCCTGGCTTAGTCTTTCTTAACGTGTTCCTCTGGGAAACCTTCAGTGTCATTTGACTCAGTATGAAAGATGATCAGTGAATTATTAATTTTTCCCATTTGGATCCTTTCAACAGCAGCTCTGTGTCTTCTGTGGAAGGAGAGCACACGCTTCTACTTTTGCGGTTTGCACCTGCAACAGGCTGTTCAGTTTACTGTAACAAGGATTTTTCCCATCATACACATAGGCCTTCTCTTGGTACTGACATATATGTCTCATCATCTTTCTCTTTGTACTGTGATTGTCACGCCTTTCCATTGTTTGTAAGTTTTCTGTGTATTGCTCTTTATCCTTTCAGACCCTGGACCCTAGCTATCTTCTCCGTTTCCAGTTCTGTGCCTGCCTTCTTTCTTCCTCCTGCTATGCCAGGCTCCATTTCTTCCTATTTCTTCTCCTCATTCTCTATTTAAAAAAAAAAAAAAAAAAAGCTTTTTGGTAATATTTCTGCTCCAAGTGCAAATCTTTCCTGTATCTTTAAATACTTCCACAAATCTCTCTTGTTATCCTGAGTCTACTTTTCTGCTCTTTTGTTCATCATATGTGTATGATTCTCCAGCTGTATATGCTTTATCTTGTCTCAACCTTTCCAGTACATCTTACAGACCATGAATGAATTCCGGTATCATTTTTACATGCTTATCAAATAATTTTAATTTTGCTATAGATGCCGATGGCACATTTGTGGTTGGTATAACTTCTGCCAGCTACCTGCTGTCGGACAATGTACGTCCTGCAGATTTTGAAGCCATTAATATCTATCTGCTTGGCTTATTTTGTTTGTCCTAGCTGCCAAATTATCTTCATTCTTATCTCACTTGACACAGGTGAACATCCAACAGCCTGCCCCTACAAACTACTGTAAAGCCTCCCTTGCTGACTGCCATCATTTCATTGTCTCCCCACTTATTTCAGTTTATAAACACGGTCCTCATTAACCAAGTTTTGTTTTATCCCGGAACTCCAGTTTCTAGAATATCATTAAATTGTAGGGAGCTGATTCCCTGGTTGCATTAGGAAACCCTACCGAGAACTGGTAGTGTCAGGTGTTACTTGGGATCCCTCTAGTGGCCTTGGTTCTTCTAAAAAAAAGGCTATACTGACTTGGAAACTAACCCCACAGAACAGAAAATGCCTTTCTTTGATAGGCGCGGCCTTGATCTTTGCTCTGTGATGCTAATGGAAAACAGCCAGACAGTGTAAACTGATCCTTAATTAAGCAAAAATATTGCTAACATGTCAGGTGCTGCCAGACAGTGCTTTCGATTTTGGAATAGCTGCACCAAGTCAGCCCGGTACCTGGTGCAACTTTGCCCTCCTGTGTTGAAGAGTTCCTGCAGTCTGCTGAGACAAACTATAGCACTGAAATAAAAATTTAAGAAAGTAATGGCAAATTCCTGGAAAAATACTACCTCTAAATAAACCTCTGGTTTTGGTCCTTTATGAAGCATTTGCAGTTCCATGAACTGATGATTCTGCAAAGCTCTAGAAGATAAACATTAGTTTTCTCCAGAAAATTTTCATGCCAGCCATATGAGTAATACACTCTCAAAAATACAGTTTTCATAGATTAACCTAGAGAATCTGTGGCATGGGTTTCGCTTCCTGCTAAAAGGCTACATGGCTTTCTGTCACGTTGCTAGTTGTATCCTCATATGAAATTCAGTAGAGCTGTTCCACAAGGAAAGCACTGAAATGCTCTTTCCATTTAAAAAAGTCAACATATTTTTAATATATTTTAAAATCTGTGCTGCAAGGACAGTCATTTCCCTATTAGCAAAGATCAATTTTAAAATCCTGATTGATGTCCCCTGCCCCATCCAGCAGAATTCAGGCTGAGACAAGCATTGTAAGGGTATTTCTCCTCCAAATGCTTTATTTGATTGTTTGCTCATGATGATCAGCTTAATATGCCTGACTTCTTTATCTTTCTTCTATTTTTCCACTGATCCAGCCCCTGTGGCCAGCTCACTATGTGTACGATACAGTCATCGGGCAGTTGTGATCACTGGAGGACTCCTGGCTTTTTCAGGAATGGCACTGGGATTTTTTGGACTCAACATGGTCTGGATGTATGCAACAACTGGCTTCCTACAGGGTATGACTTTTTTGCTTTATGGATTTCTTTCACCAGCAACTCAGAGCGCTGTGCTGTGCTGATTGTAGGAGTTTTAAAATATGATTTCTGTTTTGATTTTATAAGCAACTAGAACCAGCAAGCCTCTTCAAAGGTCATTTCCCGCACGCCTCACTCAGGAAGTAAGAATTTGTGCTAGAAACCTGCAATGACAAAGAAGGTGAATAATTTGTAATTTTAACCTGCAAAAGATATGCAACCAGAAAATGAGAAGTGTTTCTACTCAGATCCAATAGGTCTGTGAAGGTTTAAGGAACCTAAAGGGTGCTGAAATACAAGGATATAGAAATTCCAAATTTTGTACTTTCTATCAAATAATCTTACATTTTGAACACAGGCCCAGGATTTCAGCTGATTCCAGTCCTTTCCTTTACTCCAGGTAAAAACAGTTCATAAAGTTGTCTCCAACAGCTAGCAGATTTTCCTGGAACAGGAAGAGAAGCTGGCAGGGAATAAAGAAAACCATTCCCAGTTCCATGCTGGATGCCTGAGAAAATGTCTGGAATTTGAGCCCTCTGGCAGTCCTCAGCTGCCAGATAGTTTCTAGGGAGCCATTAAAATCGCCATAAGTTAGAGCAGGTTTAAACCCCGGTCAAAACAGTCAGGAAAGAAAATGAAGAGCAAATAGAGGTTAATACACCATCTTCCTTCACATCCTCCCTCACCTTCTATCCTGAACACAGCTCAGTTTAACCTGGTGATCTAATCTAGGACCAGCCTTGATTAGGACAGCAGGGACACTTTGAGGTCTGTCTAATCTGAGACACGGGGCCATGTGATTTCTTACCCAGTGGCACACTTGTCAAACTAGCTCTCTTTTTCCACAGTGAGAATATACTGCTGTATACTTCATACTGCTGCTTTTTTTCTTGAACATGCACTATATTCTTACAGAACCTATGCCTCAAATGCATTCTTACACATAGCACAGCAGAGCCCATGCTTCTGCTAGGAACAAAAATATTTTTCTTTTACCAGTCTTTAACTTTGCAAATGTAGGAGCACTAACTGCTTTAATTTCCACCTTCAGAAAATACTTCAGTAGCGGTTAACTGGTGCTATTTATATTGGTGTTTTTCAGGACTTGGGATTTCCTTTTCATGGACACCAGCCATTAGCATTGTTAGCCATTATTTCTCCAAGAAAAGAGCTTTGGCCAATGCTATTGCCAGTGCTGGAGAATGTGCCTTTGCATTCACGTTTGGGCCATTTTTCCAGTGGTTGATTAGTCAATATGGATGGAAAGGTGCCCTCCTGATCATAGGTGGCATCCAACTCAACATTTGTGTCTGTGGAATACTGATGCGACCCCTGGCAAGCAGCTGCCTCCTTGAGGACAGACAGTCTAGAGTTGGGACACCACCTGACAATGGTGCATCTAGGACAGATGAAGATAAGTCTCCCATCACACACAAAACCTTCAACTGGATGCTTGTGAGGCAACCGGAGTTTGTGCTTTATGCCATTTTTGGCATATTAGCTGCTATGAGTTTTTTTGTTCCCCCGTTATTTTTAGTTCCATTGAGCTACAGCCTGGGAATTGATGAATCGTGGACTGCATCCCTCCTATCCATTTTGGCTATGGTGGACTTCACAGGCAGACTGCTATGTGGCTGGTACGCCAACCTCAACATTACCAAAACTGTTCATTTGCTGACAATGACAATTACACTGATCAGCACTTCCTTGATGCTCTTGCCACTAGCTAACAATTACTTGTCCTTGGCAATATTCACTGGCTTCTATGGATTCTTCTTTGGCATGACGGTCGCTGTTCACATTACAGTCCTAGCAGATGTTGTAGGCATGCCAGATTTTGACAGTGCTTTAGGGCTTTTCATGCTCATTCGAAGCACTGGAGGTTTCGTGGGGCCTCCTCTTGCTGGTAAGTTAAGATGGTACTCTGCCAAATGCAGTTAACAAGAAAGGGGAATGGTAATCCAAGCCAAAAAAAATCAGGATCTGGAACAAAATATCTTGCTTTTTTAGCTCAGAGGTATCTGGACCAAGAAGTATGTAAAAACAAAGAGTCAGTTTACTTTATCTGCAAAATATTAATATCTTGCTGCCTCTCTTCTCTGAGGTTTTAGAGATACTTGTTCAGTATGAAAGCAGGGAAGAATGTCAGGGCTTTTCATGATGCTGCTCCTGTTTCCCGAATCCCACCTGATGGACTTCCACTGTCTTGCTATGCAAGTGTACCTTTGTGACAAACAGCAGATCCATACATTCAGAGATGGAACTGAAATCTGAGAACTAGTGATGTTGCATAAATGCTGGTATTGTTGGAAAGGTTTCTACAAAAGGTCAAATTGAACAGTTTGAAACATTAGGCTATGTGAACGTCAAAGAAATATTCGCAGAGATGCCTGCTGTTTGCAGACAGCGTTTGAGCTAACCAATATAATAAATGTGGAAGGCAGCACAGTGGGAAGACAGAGCAGACAGTGAGTCAGCACATGGATTTATGGGTTGGAAATTAGACAAAATCATCTCGGAAAAATGCAAGGCAAATAAGCTGTGAGCTGGAGGGTCTTTAGAAAGTGACATGACACTCATCCAAAGACCACTGCTCATGCACTACAGTGACTTTTGTGGTAATGACACCACTAATAGGTTGCAAATGGGTCAGACTAAATACTGGAATATTTTAATTCGCTTTTGAAAATATAGGAAATGGGAAGGTTTGTAGAGAATTTGAGACAGAACAGTATTAGAAGTATATTGGGAAGATCTGAAACCAAAAAGATAACAAAAAATTTATATAGTGGCTGGTCACTAATACTGATTACCCAGGGATCAGTGTGAACTCTCTGTATATATATAGAAAGCTAAAAGGATGGTATGGAAGAGGAAGGAACCCTAAGTGCTTCTTAAGCTCTCCTCTCCTACTTTAAGAGTAAAATCTATAAGATGTGTATTCAGAGTTCTGTTGCCCAACAGGCCTGATGTTAAATTGGAACAAGGGCTTGGGAATACAATAAATGTGGACAAAATTTCTAATGGGAGACCAAGCAGGCAGCCTTCATGAGCCCACCAATGAACCTGCTGTCGTACCCACAGTGCAGCTGATACTACCACATATACTGCTGCTGCACTACTATTAGTACTTTACTCCTATCTTTTGAGTACTGTACATGGTGGCATTAGGTATTTTGATTGGCTTAGAGTTGCTTAAAAAACAGGGTCTTTTGTTAACATCTGTTACTCTGCAAAATGAAGAGGAAAGCCCGTAACACTGCAGGCAACCTCTCCAATTGTGTCTCCAGCAGAGGCCACTCCTTTCCTTTTTTAATCTCCTACTGTACAGTTATGGTACAAAGTACAGCAACTGATGACACCACAGAACGTGGAGCTGCTCACATACAAAGCTGTATGTTTGTTTGTTTGTTTTTTTCTGCCATGACCTGAGTTGTCTGCCATGTTTGAGGTTGGAAAGTGCTGCAAGCTGCACAGTATTTTGTTTTACTAGCAATTTACATATGCAAAATAAATGAGATGTGACTTGTGTTTCACATTTTAAAATGCCCTAATGGGGTGATGTTCCCATGCATGGGAACTCAACTCATGATGTAGAAAGCTGCAGGACAGATATGTAGCTAGCATACACCCTTTATGAGAAGATAAGTTCACGCTGCTGAGCTATTTCACATCAGCTTGTTTCTATCAATCACATTGCTATCATTTGTTTCTCTCCAGGTCTGATCGTGGACATGGCGGGAGATTACAGAGCAGGCTTCTACATGGCAGGAGCCACTCTTGTCCTGTCAGCTGGATTTTTAGTTATTTTAGATCAGTTTCAACAGAGGAAGGAAAGAGGAAGCCAGACTAACGCTAAACTTGAAAAGTCAATGTTACCCTACCCATCCCTCCATCTCCTGAAACTTCAAAACAGTAGGTATCGAGAACACGATGCAGTGGTGTGACTACATCGGACATCTTACAGCATTTCAGGATATGTGGAAGTGTTTTATTTTCTCCAAACTCAATATTACTAGGATTTACAAAATGATGGAAGTTTGGGATAACAACGTTTGAAACTGAGGAGGAAAGTCATTAGTTTACAAGCAAACCACACCAGTAACCATTATCATACTATTTTGATGCTGAGTTGCATTTTGACTACACAAGTCTTCAACACAGTCCCACAGGGCTGTGATAAGTGAAGTATGGAAATGATGGTCTAAATGAAATTACCTTGAAGCATGTGTGCGGTGTATAGAAACGCTCTCCCCAAATACAGGCTGCAGCCATCACTATCAAATAGGAAGAGCCATCAGCTCACAGATATTTAGCTTGGGGATGTAGTGTTCAGTATTTTCATCAAGCAAGTTGGATGTGAAAGCAAGAGTAAATCAATATAGTTTTGAGCTAAAGCATTTGCAAGCAATCTACAGAGCAGGGCTGGAATCTGATAAATAAATAAACCTAATAAATGGGAAAGTTACAGGAATAATGCAATTCAGTAGAGACAAGTGCAGGCCTAAATATCAGAAATAAAAAGCAAAATATACACACATAAAATGGGGAAGGATTGATGAACAATAGAGGAAGACCCAAGGCTACAGTGGGCTCAAACTGAGTAAGAATTCCTAATGCAGCCCTTTATTAAAAATAGAAAATGTCTTTCTGTGCTATGCTAAGATAGAAGAGATAATGATGCTTGCAAGGCTTTAACTGGAAGTGATACATAAGTTGTAAAGAATTAAGTGGAAAGAGAATGAGAGAGGTTGAGAAAATAGAGCCTAATGAAAAAGTGTGTGAAATAAAATTTGTTTGGTTTAGAAGGTAAAAGTCTGTAGAGAGCATGAGAACAGCCTTCAAATTCATAATAGGTTGAGATAAAGAAGGCACAATAAATTCATTTCCTTGCTAAAGCAATTAGTAATTGATAAAATTTGTTATGTAATGGGGAATAAACATCATTGTAGCCTGTTAAACGCAGAAACAGACTATAGTGAGAATAGGAAAACACAGAGATATCAAAGAATAGATCATACATGAGAGAGAATCTAAATATATTCAGTTGTGCGTCAGAACAGTGGGATTGACTAGATGACTTCCTGAGGTCCTCTTTAGTTGCAGGTTTCAACTGAGACTCTTTGGGCAAATATTTGATTATTTGATTTATGAAAATAAAAGGAGTCTGTATCCAAATCACCTTTTTTTTTTTTTTTTTTGGTCATTTTATTTTTTCAGGCGAAAAAGAGAACATAAAAGAAGGGAGGAAGTGCTGCATAAAAGGAAAAAAACATAGCACTTAAAAGCTTTCAAACTATTACAAATGTCATAGTTGCCCTAATTAGAACTTCAGAAATTTTTACTATTGAAGCAATTTAACTGTGAAGCCAAGTTTAACATAAATAATTCATCTAAAATACTTATTTTGTCTCACAAGAATAACAATTATTCTTAAAAATTAATTTAACTTACAGGAATTTAGCTGAGCCACTAATAAATCAACTATCTGTGAGGGTTTGATTGCAGAGCACACATTGGAAGGGACACAAATGGGTAGGCAAAATCTTGTAGCAAGCCCCTGAAATATCTGATTAAACAATTTTTGATCATGTCCATTTAAAAATGCTGATTTGCTTAGAAAGTATTATTCTTCAGTCTTCTGCAGTGTTCCAATATTTTGAACAAGCCTTTATTTTATAAAATAAAAGGAAGTTTCTCACCCCAAACCAGTTAACCACTCACTGGCAGAAATAGGACCATGAGGCTTTAGGAAGTATTACCATTGTCTTGAATCCAGGTATGGCCTCCTGAAATTACATGCAAGGAAAGTAATAACTCTGCCTCGCCCTGATAGTGCCCGACTGCATCCAAAAGGTTTTCACCCATGGGTGGTCATCCTGCGTCTCAAGGAGAAAGTGTGATAAATCTGGACAATCCCTTGGCCTCAGAACCTCCAGTCAACTGTGGACAAAGTAGCAGCAAAAAAAACCCCAAACACTGCCAGAAAATTATCCAGTAATTTTTTTCTTAGAAAAAAACAAGGTTCAGGAACACAGTAACAACTGCATTCACAACATCTGCTTAGCATAGCCACTACAGGATTAAGACCACCACTCCTTCTGCACTGTACATTGTTCAGAGATGGAGCAGAGGGAGATGAGTCTGACACTAATGACTACAGTATCACTTGGAAATTACTTGAGGAGGAACTTACTTTCCTGAACCCCAGCCTTTCAGGATGACAACGTATTAACAGTGTCTGTGCAAGACAGTCCACAGGACAATGTGTTGCTTCCTGGAGGTGCCTGTATGCGAGGCAGCAGCAATCTGAGGAATAGCTTATTTCCAAAAACTCCAAACCAAGGCTAGTGCAACTGTTCAGCTCTGGAAGCCAGATAAGTAAATCCCCAAAACCTTGGAGGGATAAGAAACTCTCAGCACCAAGTGAAGGGGGTATTAACTTATTCATGCTTACTGTACTGTTACTGTTAATGTAGATTTAGCACTGAAATACTTGAGAGTTTCCACTGAAGTTCCCATAAAACTCAAACCCGAAGCCTTTACTAAGCCAGGTGTAAAGGTACTTAGGTTTCTGTGCTCTGTCTGCTGTAGGAAGCCTCAAATGCCAGAGACAAATAAAGATTAAAAATTAAGGGAAATAAATTAATAAAAATCTCATTATTTTGTTGTAGAAAGATGGAATGACACTATCAATAGCATAAAAAACAAGTTATTCTTTTTAAAAGGTCGAGCATGTTGTTTTCAGTTACACTAGAAGGATTAATTTTATACCTAGCATCAAGATCCATCAAAGTGCTCGCTACAGGTTGCTGGCTATCACAAAAGGCCTGGGTTGATTTGAGGTTTCTTCTAAGTACTCCTCCTCTTCATCCTCTTCTTCTCCTGAACTGTTATCATTAAAAAGGTAACACCTGTGGAATGCACACGCCAGTTCCAGTGACATTACACTGATGAAGTTAGCAGCACCACCTCAGAGAAATAAGATTTTGTAAAAAGAACTGAGATCAGAACCAGGACATGGTGTTTCACCTTCTCATCCATCCAATCCTCAATAGCAGCATTGTGCATTTATATGCTGGATGGCACCACAGACCCATGACAAAGTTGTTCTTTCCCCCCCCGCTTCCTTGTTATACTATTAACAAGAGATTCATTTGAACACAAAATACTCAATCAGTTGATATTTTGCCCCACAGACTGCTTGAGGCAGAGACTAGTTTTGGTATCACATGGCTTTTCTCTGTATCTCAGTTTTGATTCTAATAAGACCAAACAGTACCCTTCAGTTATCATCCTCTCCCAGAAGTGAAGCTTTTCTTCAGAAAAACACATGATTTGATAATCAGCTCTATGACAGTTTCAGAGAACTGCGCAAGGGCTGGCATGTTGCTTGAATACCTCCAAGGATTGAGTCTCCACAATCCTGGTGGACAACCTGTGCTAGTGCTCAGTCACCATCACAGTAAAAAAAGGGGCTTCCTGATGCTCAGCTGGAGTCTCCTGTGTTTCAGTCTGTGCCCATTGCCTTTCATCCTGTCACTGGGCACCACCATGGAAAAATATCTGAAGAAAGACCAGATTTTTACCATAATTAAGTAAAACACACAAGCAGAAGAACAGTCGGGCTCTTCCCAGCCCCATAATACCTAAGAATATTGGTGTTAAGAGTTTTCAGTTGATTTTCCAAGGAAATAGGTATTGAACTCTCACACTACCTCTTCTTTCCTATTCACTTGTAAGTCTGTCAGCCATTATCAACCCCATTTAGAGCCAGGTCTGCAGTTTCATAGAGAATAACAAACTTCAAAGGTTTGAGTCCTTCAAATTGAAAATCAATCAAACAAACACAAAAAACCCAACCAACCAACCAACCAACCAACCAGAGGCCCAAATTAATGATTCATTGGGAGAAACGACAAGCAGGACATGATTCTTGTATCTTCTCTTTTTTTGGAAGTAACTAACACTGCTGGCCCATCATAGTACTCAGACTTCTGAATTAATCACAGACTGCCATTTCTCGCCTGGTGCTGTAAATAGAATTACTGTAGTGTAAGCACAGGCAATTCATACAAATCCATAGGAAACCAGGCTTTGTTAGTTCTGCAGCCTATGAGACAGACTCGTTTATTTTGCAACATTTGCTTACCAGTACAGAATCAAAGTGTACTTGCCCTAATCTAAGACAATTTGACCATGGTATAACAGCATCCATCTATGAGTTCTGCTCCAACTATACTAGTTTCCACAGTGTAACAATGGTCCAAAAAGTGTGCATCAAAAAACTGTGGTTGAACACATGCAAAAACTCTGTTTACACCAGCCCTCTGTCACAAAATAATCAGCTCTAAATCAAAATATGTTTGAATTTAGTAGCAGTCTACCCACTGTAGCAGTTTGAACTGATTAAGCAGGTAAAATGGTTTTGAGCTATTCCTCAGCGGGTATGTAATAACACAAAGAAATGACAAACTTTTCAGCTGCTTATCAGGAGGGAAGGACGCAGACTGTAAGAAAATGAAAAGTCGTCTCCTTGCCTCTTTCATGCTAATTAATGCACTCAGAAGCTGTACTGAAAGGAATTTAAACTCGTGATAGTCATAAGAGAACAGATCAAACAAGAAAAAAACAGACCAAGTCAAGGAAAAGAAACCTGTACTTGCCTTCCAGTTAACAGACAGGATACAGGTCTGAAGGAGGTAAGATTTGTATTTTTTTATTCTACCCAAAATTTTCTGTGTTGCTTTAATATTATACTTAAGAACAGGCTTGACACTCTCTAAGTGAATTTTGAAAATGTTTCATTTCCTTGGCTAGAGTTCTCTTCAGTAAAGTCATTACCTTGTGTAAGGTAGGTAGATTAGCTGGATACTATCGCACAGGATCCGTTGTGCTGTTTGAATGACAGAAACATGATTACTTGTGGATTTCTTCTTCACTATGTTTGATCAATTAGATTTTTTAACTGTTCAGATTGCTTTTGGCTAGATGATTATTCCTTTAAGACTGGAAATTAAGATAATGTAAATTCCCTGCACAGCTAAGTACAGATTGTCAGCAGATATAAATTAGTATAACTAACTGCAAAGCAACAGATCTCTGAGAGTTTACACCAATTGAAAAGCTGTGTCTTGACTGCTTACAGGGAATCACAGAAATAAACAACTGCTTGCAAGGACAATATTAGTTTTTCTTCTTCTGAACAATTTTTCTTGTCCAGGTAAATTGCATTTCTTTCTGTCTTCCTGAGAGATTTTATTTCAGAAGTCTGCCATCACTTAGTACCTAAAGAGACCAGGTCAAATTCTTCTCTGTTACGATCAGGTGCCAATACCTTAATGTCAGCAGAGCTATTCAAAGGTGTACTATAGTTACAATTTTGAGTTTTGCCTTAAATTGGGACAGTTGCATATGTATATAGATCCACTAAATTCTGAAGATATTAGATTGTCCTGCCTCCCTAAAATGTTCCTGTTACAACAAAAAAGTTGATAATATTATGCTTTAGAGATAACAAATTATTTATTGCACTGAGGCACTGTATTTCTGTCCTGTAGGTTTGAGCAGGACCAAGCTCACAAAATGCCCAGAAGAAACTACCATCCAGATGGCAACTTTTTCAGAGGGAGAGGACACAGCTATCTTGCAGCAGAAGAGTAAGCATAAAGCAAAACATATGTTAGCATATAAGCTGGTGAAAAGAAATTTACATTGGAAAGAAATGTACAAAATAGTACCAGAAAAAGTCACCATGGTATACAGGTGGAGTGTATTTTAGCTATCCTGTAGTTATATGTAATGTTTGTAATTGCAGAACCATACCGAGCCCTCAATGGTTAAGGAAAGTCAGAATTGCAGAATTCAAGACCCTAGAGTTTGATTATATAATCACAAGTCATTAGTCTTTATTTAAAAATTACCAGGTTTATTGAGGCTTATTTATAATTTTCTTTCGAGGCTGTTGAAAGTGATCTTTATGCTAAGTTTTATCTCCAGATCCACACACCTCTCTTTAGACCCTCAAAAAGACATTGTCTCACTCTAAACAATAATATAAGTGAAAACCCCAGAGAAATGGCAAAATACTATCAAAAAGCAGATGGAGACATCAATGCCCTACAAATGAGACTCTCAGCAAACTGTGTCTGGGTGACACTCCACTTAAGCAGAACTAATTCAACTAAGTTGTTAGTTTTGGCTTACAATAAAATATGATGACCAGAGACACTATCCGACTGGTGATGTGTTCCTACAGTGTGCTTGGGATATACGTATGTGGAATGTGCTTCTGGTACTGCTTTACTGGCCCCCAAACTTGGTGACTTGTCCCCGAGACCCACATACCGCAAGGTATTTGTTTTTCTATGTTCATCCCTGTGCAGAGAGAATAAACAAGAGGGAAGGCACTCTCATAGTTCAGTTCAGTTCTCCAAAAGAGAAAGCTGGCTACTCATGGTCTCAGCACTTGAAACAAAGTGTGCTCACCTCTAACTGCCATGAATTCCAGTGGCTGCAGTTGTGAGTAGTTTTTCTAGATGCACAAGGGAAAAGTGACTCTCTCCTTCCAGTACCAGAAGAGGCATTAAAGATTTAAGCACAGATTAGTAATAACACAGCTGCCACTTTAACTGGAATTGCATGAAATTGCATACAAACTTTTCGTACTAAACTCTGGCCAACATACAGTTAAAATCATCAACTCCAGAAATGACGTATGTTCTGTGCAGGATACAGGCTAATGACTGGCTAAAATTACAGAGCACACAAAAGCAGAGAGCAGCCTCAAAATGCAGAAGAGGCAGAAGTTGCTTGGAGAAGCAGTCTCTCCAAGTTTTAACTGTGCTGGGAATAGTAACAAAACCAGTGGAGCCCTCTTGTAACTTCGAAGATCAGCTGCAACACAGCTGGACTGGGAAGCAAGTGAATGCCATGAGCTGTATTCCTGGGTTAAACAGATGTCCAGCCAACACAAAGTCTTGAAGAGGCAAAGCAACTTTCAAGATTCAGGTACTAGTGAAAAAGAAGATCCCTTTGTCTCCAAGGAGTGACATGCTTCTAACAGCACACAATTCAGACCAAAAGCCAGCCTGTTCTGTCACACCAGTCTGCTTGCATCTTCTTTCAGGCTTCTTAGGTCACAATGAAACACTCATTCATGAGACTCTGAGTCACTGAAAATGATATAAAAGGTCTCTGATAAGTCACATACCTCACTCCTCAGTCCCGATGGAAAAGCCTGGTAGTAATTACTGCAAGGCAATTGGATATAAGATATAGAACAGTATGTTAGAATGAGTCCATCCTGACTTGTGGCAATATTTTTTCCTATCCTCTTTTCCCTTTAAGAGTTTTGCAGACTCTTCTGTTCATGAACGGGCAAAGAACAACAAAACAACACCAAACAAAACCAAAAATCAAACCGAAATCAAAAAGACCAAGAAAACTCACAAAAACAAACAAACAAACAAAGACCCCAAACCAACCAACAACAACCCCAAAAATCCCAACAACAACCCGACCAAAAAAATTCTGTGTGTCTTAACAGGGAGGATATTAGCTCAGGAGAAAGGGCTTTTGTGACTAGGAAACTTGCAGTGACTTTGTCATCTTGCCTTCTGAGAGACAGTGGCACTGTGCTACTTCTCTCCAGTCCCCGGTAGGCAGTGGGAAGGATGTCTCACAGCAGTTTGCAAAGACTCTGTTCCCTAAAACGACACAGTGACACCAATACTGTGCCTGGAGTGCAATGGAACAAGAACTATAGAGTTATAGAGCTCTTTATGAATAACTTAAAGTTTACAAGTCAGGTTTGGAGGTTGTGTAGTGTTTTATGTATCCAAAATATCCTTCTGTCACCAGCTGTTGTTGCAATATGATGCAATTAAGATACATTTCTCAATACTTGCTGCTTGGAAAGGTTTAGCAAATAAACATGAGATGTGTCTCTGCAGGTGTGGCATTCGTTTTATTTCGCATTCTCTTCCAATATCGCAATGCTGTTTGCCAGATTTACAGGGAGCAATTTTTTTAGAAGCAGTAGTCACTAGTAGATTATTATCTTTGAAGCGGTATATTCCTAATTTTTAAAATGCGTAAGAATTTGGCAGAGAATTTAGCTAACTACTTAATCTACAGTGAGTGGCTGAAGTTACTGATAAACTGTCTGTTTTCAGAGGTAAAATCTGCTCCATGCCTTCCTTTGATAAAAGGATACCAATGCAAGCTTTTGATCTAATCACTCGTGCTCCCAGAAGAATTAATCTAGCTCTGGTGTTAATGATTTTGTTTTGCTTTGCCAACAGAGCCCTGGGTATTGGACTCTTCATTTTGCTGCTGGCAATTTTACTCATCTTTGGCTGTTGGTATTACAAAAGACGTAGTGGCTACAAAAGTCTGCGGGTAAGCACGGCAGCTTACTTCCTAGCGTGCAATTACTTTGACAACACGTTATCATTACTTGCATTACACTAATACAGAGAATGTCAGCTATGTAATGGGACATCATTATCTCGGGCAACATATACACTGACATATATAGAGGTAAAACCGCACAACATGAAACACACCTTGCTCTGAAGAACTTGCAAGCCAGGCAAAGGGGTAAGAGGAAGAAAAAGCATCAGGAGGTGAAGCCAGTTGCCCAGCTTTGCACAACACATCAGTGGAAAAACGGATCTCTAGGAAGCATTCTATTTAATCTTTACAAAAAAACCCCAAGATGTGTTCTGTGTATTTTCATTTAAATAAAGACAACATATTCACTCCTCGTAACACTTACCCCTAGATGAGGACAGATATGATTAGAGTAAATCTAGGAAGCAGATAAGAAAAACAAGTGTTACAAGTAACAGTAAAAATTATGTCAATGTGTGGGTGATGCATGATTTATTTGTATAAAAGTTGACTTGCAGTTTTAAAATTTACAAAAAAGCAGGGCAGGTTTGAAGTTTTTTTTCTAAACAGTACTTAAAAATTCAGTTTTGTGTCTTTTTAAATAATGTATTAAAAAAGTACAATCCCTCTCAAAACATCTGTTGTTAGAAGAGTCAATGCTTGATCTTTCAAGTTCTGCCCTCTCTCCTACGAAAGGGTGGCCATTTTTAATAGTTTAAAATGAAAGCTTTATCCAATTATACATTTTACAGTAAATATCTTTTAGCTATCGTAATATTTTTTGAAAGATGTGACCACTTGGAATTAAAAAAAACATTTGTCTCATCTAAGTCAGCAAATCTATTTCCTTGCTGTTTCAGATACTTTGTCCTGTTACCCTTCCCGTGATATATCCAATATGTATATCAACTGGCCACAATACATAAACCATGAACTTTCATAGTGACATGTTGTAAAAGTGACAGTAATCTCAGAAAAAGCCTTCAAAAAGCAAACCAGAATTCTTTCATGCCTGCTTTGCACATCATGGCAAAAAGCCCAGTCTCTTTTTAATTCGTTCTCATTGCAGTTTGCTGCTTTCTGGCTTTGAAAGCCTCATTTTTATTAGGCTTTTTCACTAGGGGAGAACTGGTATGAAATGTGTGCAAAAGAAATGGTGGAAAAAAATGAGAAGAAAAAAAAGCTTGAGATTTAATAAAGAAATGGGTGGGATAAAAAGGAGGAGGCATTCAGACACATGAGAAGGTGTCTGTTCCTGCAGCAGTCCCGGACCTAAAAAATGTGATCCTCGTGGGTTTTTTTGTCAATTTAATCGGATAATACAGGAGAGAGAGTATGTCTCAGCAGAGACAGCAAAAACCAATAGGGAGATTACCCCTCTTGCTGGCATTGTGTCTGGCCCTAATCCCAGAGTCTAATACGTACTGTAGATGTGCTGTGAAATATTAAATTAAGCGCTATGTGCTCCAACTTCACATTCTCTTTTTCCTTTCATCTTCCCCACATTTCTCTATGATCTGTCAAGAGCAAAAGCACTCGTGTGGGCACAATACGAACCGTGGTAGGTGAGGGAACAGCACTGGACTGCAAAATGCCCCTGCAGGAATACAGGAACTTTAATTCTGTGGTAAGTTGCAACTCAAGGTCTTCATTGCCTTTGTTAACAAGTAGTGTTTTGCCCAATTTTTACTCTGAAAAGGGTTTTTTAAAATCCACTATTAGGAATTTTTTTTTTTTAATTCTCTTATTTCACCTTGCTTTATTCTTAAGTTGTATGATTTTTATGCAATCTATTACAATGATGTAACACTTGAATCCTGAAATATACTGAATTAACAAGCATCTCCCTGATAGATGTTCCACCATTCTTACAAATAATGAACGGACTGTGTCTGGTGTACTATACACTGACAAAGACTGCCAGGAAACATTGTAAAACTTCAAGGTTTTAGCTTCTCTAATCATTATGGAAAGATGAACATTAGAACATAATTTTTAAAAAGTTAAAATAATTTATAAACATATATGTCAACTTATGGGTGTGTTTAAATAGTTTTAGAATGGGAAAAGGCTAATTTACAATTGATTTTAAATAAGATGCCCAAATTGTTAACATTGGAAATAAGACAATGTACCTGCATCAAGACCCTCAAATAAAAGTTTCAATATTAGTCTTAATTCTCAATATATATATATAAATATTTTTTTTAAATTCCTATAATTATAACACTGAAAATGATATTTTGCGGTGAATGACACACACAAAATGAATGCAATCTAATGCAAAACAACAACAAAACCCAACATATTAGCAAAAACTAACCTAAAATAAAAATGAAGACATAATGAATGAGCTTAGCTATTTTAAAGTGTAGTACCATATCTGTTATGAAGGTAAATATTAATAGCTTGCTGCATCTTTAGTATAATTTGTTTGTATCTCAGTTGTTTTTTCAATCTTTGACACCCATTTTCCTTACCATAGGTACCTGATGCTCCACCAGCTTATGAAAAAATTGCTGCAGAACTGTCACCACCACCTTATTCACCATGATAGCACAACATCTTAAACTCTAAAAATACCAGTTCAGTTTCTTCACGCTCCTTCTTAATTTCCTATACATGCTTTACTTCCTTAAAACTAAAACAAAACAAAAAAAATCACATGCTTCATTAGCAGTTGCTGAAAATTATTCCTGCTTAGTTTACAGAACTAGTTCTTGAAATGCCTCAATAAATCTGAGTATGCTTTTGTTTTACGTTTTTCATTTTCTGTGGTCAGATTAATACACTATGCTCAAGTCTGGGCATCTTGCATCCTTCATAGATCTACAAAGAGTAAGTACATACCACTGAATATCAACCAGAGTAGGAAGTGTTGCATATTTGTTTTCATTTTCCCCACTTACTCTCCCATTCTTTAAAAAATAAATTGTTCCCTTGAATGCACTGTACAAGAATCTCATAAAATGGACAAATCCATCTGACTACATGTCCTGTTACGAAGACTAATCATTTCCCATACCAGCAGTTCTAAAATTAACCTGCAAAAAGTGACTATGTCTTACAACAGGCTTTTATTAATTCCTCACATCAGTTGTTTATGTGCTTCTAGTGAAATAATTCCTTATAAAACACAGAACAAGATTCAGGCAACCTAGGAATTTCTGCTTAGAGTACATAGTATTTAATTCCTGTCAATGAGTGTGTGCTGTTTTGACTAAAAATGAGTTAACTTTCTTCATGCAGTTAGAAACCTTTCTTTTTCATAGCTAGCACACTCATTATTTGGACTTGGTTTGAGAACAAAAGATAACAGCCCGGGACAGAGTTAATGTTTCTAATGGCTCTGGTCTGAGAGCCAAGGACACTCTGAGCGCTCTGTCCACAGGTGTGAGGAAGTGGGACATGGATGGGGCAGAGCTGAATGATATCCAGACTGATCAATCAGAGTATTCCATCCCATTAGTGTCATGCTTCATATTTGAGGGGAGTCGGGATCTTCTGGTCTCTCTGTTCTCTTCGCTCTTGGAGACCTATTCATGGGGGTTCTGTTCAGGACTTCCGTTAGTTCGACCTTTTGCCATTTTGCAGAGGCCTCTGGGCTTTTCTCCCTTTTCCTCTCTTCTGTCTCCGGGATCAGCTGTTGGGACCAGGTGCTGCTTCCTGGGTCTGGCTGCTCCGTGTGGATGGAGTTTGTGAGGAATTGCATCGAGTATCTTTTATTTTACATTCGATTTCTATTATATATTTACTAGTAGTGTAGCAGTATTTTGTTATTTTATTAAATTGTGTTTATGTCAACCCACGTTTCTCCCTTTTCTCCCTTCCCTTTTGATTCTCTCCCCTATTGCGGGGGGCGGGGAGAGGGGGAAGAGGAATGAGCGAGGGGCTGTCATGGTTGTATTGCTAGCTCAGGTTAAACCACAACAGGGTGTAATGACAATCACTTCAGTTTCCTTCTGGCAGTCTTGTGAGAAAGCAAAGGAACCTGTTAGATTTGAAGCTTTATGTGGCATCTGTTTCTAACATAATGAAACAATACAGAAGACAACAGACTCCAACATGTTGATTTCTCCAGGTTGCCAGAACACTAGCAGTAATAGAAAACAAAGGCTTGTGATACACAGAAATTAGGCTACATACATTTGGCAGTTATTGTTTCTTAGCCTTTTTTGTTTCTGTTTACTTGCCAGATTATTCCTTAAGATTATATGCAGGTCAATAAATTTATACACAAGGCTTAACACCTTGCAGTAGGAGGCAGCTTAAACTGTACAAAGTTTGTTAAAATGAAAATTAGTTACAGAGGAAAATCATTTTCGTAAAACAATTATTAACTGATATTAGTAAATAATCCAGTTCTTTGTCATTAAATGTGCAAGCACAAACACCCTGAAACAAAAATAGTTTAGAATATCAGGTAGGTTTAAACTCCGTATGTGGTGAGAAATAATCAGACATCAGTTATTTGAAATGTTTCTTTTATAATAAAAATATTGATATAGAATAGTAAAATTACATACTAGTTGGAAGGTAATAAATATCTGTAATTGTTGTGAAACATTTAATGAACAGATCTGTTTTTATAAATTTAGCTGATATGTGTATTTAGAAATTTAGAAAGGTACTTTAACATAAAAAAGCTGTCATACTTCCAATACACACCTTTAAGGAAAATATTCTATGGACTTTTTAGTGACAGGAAAGAGAATACACAGGCTGACAATGGCTGACTAATTTTTTTTCAGCACTGGCAAGCTAAAGCTTGAAGCTGATGATCTTTAGCAACTCTTTACTCTGCAACTCTCCAACTTGGGGCAACACCCTTTCAAATGACTGTGGTGCTACAGTTGAATGGAACTGACATATGCATTCATGGCTGAATAAAAAAGTAATTTCTATATAGATCGATTACTACAAAGTGGTGAAGTGCTTAGAGTTAAAAAAGCTTTACGTGATCCCACACATTTTTCAGCAGTGTCAGTATTAAAAATGTCACTGACCATTTCAAAAGCTCACAAGGAAGTTAACATCAACTTAGTAGAAACATTGATTTATTTCCAGGACTATGTAAAGTCAAATTGCTGGAACTGCTCTAGCCGCTAGAGCTAGAACTATTGAAATTTGACACTAATTCATAGATACTTAAAGGAGAGATAAGCTGTCTTAGAAACCTATCCTTAGTTTTCAGAAAGTCCTCACATTTTTCCTTCCTATTAAAGCAGTATTCTTTCTTTACAGACAGTAAGCTCAGATTTTAATTGGTACACAAAAATAAAATGAAGAAATAGAGGTTCATAGAGTACTATATTACATAGGTAAAGCTTCATCACTCATGCTAAACACCATCACAAATTCAGTTTTTCAAATCTGGCTCTATAGCCAAGCAATGTACACTGGGGAGGCCGGCTGCCAATCCATTAAAAACCACCAGTACAGGACAGACCGGAGCCAGCCCAGCGAGAGCCGGAGCCGGTGAGGTTCAGCTGACCACGAGGTTCAGCAGAGAGTAGGAAACTCAGCGGGAATAGAGCAGGGACAGCGTGTTTCGCAGCGTGTCCCGACCCCTGCAGCCCCGGCAGCCATTGCGAGAGAGCGGCTGACGTGGCGGGGGGGACGTTCCCACAGCGACGGCGACCACACCCCCTGCCCTTGCCTTGGAAAAGCATCAGGAGTAGTCGCTGCCCAGCAGGCGCAGGGCGGAGCAACCAGCTTGTGTAGCGGGTGAGTCCCACCCACACTGAGCTGCAGCAGCGGGTGTGGGAGCTTGTGCAGCAGGGCGCAGAGATCGCTCATTGCCTGTCAGACTCTCTTACCTTTGCCAGCGTCCCAGACTGCTGACGACCATGGTCGCCTCCAGGACGAGAGCTTGTCTCAAACAGACTGTGGCAATGCAGACTGAGGTTCTGTCCCGAACGGTGGCTGTTCAGGTCTCCGGCTGCAGGGAGTGCCAGAGCCCGCTGCTGCCGGGGAGGGAGGCCAGCGCTCCACCTGTGTGAGGGGTGAGCAGGTGCAAGATCTGCTCGACATGGTGGTGAAACTTAAGGAGGAGGTCGAGAGATTGAGGACCATCAGAGAGTGCGAAAGGGAGATCGACTGGTGGAGTAACACCCTGACGTGCCAGTCGGAAAGGCCCCAGGGAGGTACCCCCCAAAAGGAGACGGACCCCCTGCCCCCTTGGGCAGAGGGGGAAGTCCCAAAACAGCCCCTACCCCGTCACTGTTGGGCAGAGGTAGGGAACTGAAAAGACAATGAGGGGTGGAAGTATATTCCAGTTCAGCGTCACGGGCAGCCCCCTCTCCACCTGCTTTGCCTCCCCAGGTGCCCCAGGTGATAATAGGTTTGAGGCCCTGGATCTTGAAGAAGAGGTAGGTGAGGAGGTGGTGCCAGACATGCTTACAAGGTCACTTAGGAAGAGGTGGTTGACTCCACAGCTCAAGACTGCCTCCAATAAGAAGGACAGAAGGGTAATTGTAATAGGAAATTCCCTCCTGAGAGGAACAGAGGGCCCAATATGCAGAGTTGACCCTCATCTTAGGGAAGTTTGTAGTCTACCTGGAGCCTGGATCAAGGATATCGCTAGAGAGCTCCCCAAACTGGTGCAGCCAACAGACTACTACCCGCTGCTGGTCTTCCAGACAGATGGGGAGGAAGCTGCTTCCCATAGTCTGAGGGGAATGAAGAAGAATTTCAAGGCCTTGGGAAGGATGGTGAAGGACTCTGGGGCTCAAGTGATCTTCTCTTCACTCCTTCCATCTTCGAATGACTTGTGGGATAGAACAGGAAAATTCAGTCTCTAAATGGTTGGCTCCAAGGCTGGTGCTACAGGCAGGACTTTGGATTTTTTGATAATGGCTGGTTTTATAAGACTCCGGTCTGGACAGTGTTACGCGGGAAAGGTTTATCTCGCAGGGGCAAAAGGATGCTGGGGCAGGAATTAGCTGGGCTCATTTGGAGAGCTTTAAACTAGGCTCGAAGGGCGATGGGGTTGTAGCTGGGGTTGTCCCAGTGGGGCAGCATTCTAGAACCGATGAGGACCAGGTGGCCTCCTATACCCCTAGGGAGAAATTGGTGTGCTTGGCATGGTCCCTGAAATGCCTGTACACCAATGCGTGCAGAATGGGGCATAAGCAGGAGGAGTTAGAATCCTGTGTTCGATCAGAAGGTTACGATCTAGTGGCAATTACAGAAACATGGTGGGACAGTTCCCACGACTGGAATGTGGTCATGGATGGCTATGCCCTTTTCAGGAAAGACAGGCCAGCCAGGCGTGGTGGTGGAGTTGCTCTCTATGTGAGAGAGCAACTACAATGTACTAAATTCTGCCCAGGAGCGGATGACGATCGAGTTGAGAGTGTATGGGTCAGGATCAAGGGGCAGGCTGGCAGGGCTGACACTGTTGTGGGCATCTATTACAGGCCACCAGATCGGGCTGAGGAAGTTGATGAGGCCTTCTATGGGCAGCTGAGAGTGGCCTCACAGTCACAGGCCCTGGTTGTTGTGGGGGATTTTAACTTCCCTGATGTTTGCTGGAAGGACCATTCAGCCAGCCAGCCACAGTCCAGGAGGTTCCTCCAGTGCACTGATGATAACTTCCTCATGCAGATGGTGGAGGAGCCGACTAGGAGAGGTGCACTGCTGGATCTCATCCTCACTAACAAGGAGGGTCTGGTCGAAGCAGTAAAGGTTGAGGGCTGCCTGGGTTGCAGTGACCACGAGATGGTGGAGTTCAGCATCTTGTGTGGTAGGACCAGGGCAATAAGTAGAATTGCAACCCTGGACTTTAGCAGGGCTAACTTTGGCCTTTTAAAGCAATTGCTGGGGAAAATCCCATGGGCAAGACTGCTTGAAGGAAAAGGGGCCCAAGATAGCTGGGTGGCATTCAGAGATTGCTTCTTCCACGCTCAGGATCAGAGCATCCCCACACGTAGGAAGTCAAGGAAGGGAGCCAGGAGGCCTGCGTGGTTGAATAGGGATCTGTTGGGTATGCTCAAGCAGAAGAGGAGAGTTTACAGGTCATGGAAGCAGGGGCTGGTCACTTGGGAGGAATATAAGGCTGCTGTTAGAGGATGTAGGAAGGCAGCTAGGATAGCCAAGGCCTCCTTAGAATTACAGCTGGCGAGAGGGGTCAAGGACAGCAAAAAGAACTTTTTCAAATACATAGCAGATAAAACTAACACCAGAGGCAATGTAGGCCCACTGATGAATGAAGTGGGTGCCCTCGTGACAGAAGATACAGAGAAGGCAGAGTTACTGAATGCCTTCTTTGTCTACTCTGCTGGAGGCTGTCCTGGGGAGCCCTGTACCCCTGAGACCCCGGATGAAGCCAGGTCAATGGAGGAGTTTGCTTTAGTCGATGAGGACTGGGTTAGGGAGCAATTAAATAGTCTGGACATCCCTAAATCCATGGGTCCAGATGGGATGCATCCGCGGGTACTGAGGGAGCTGGCTGAGGTCATTGCTGGACCGCTCTCCATCATCTTTGCCAAGTCTTGGGAAACAGGAGAGGTGCCTGAGGATTGGAGGAAAGCAAATGTCCCTCCAGTCTTCAAAAAGGGCAAGAAGGAGGACCTGGGTAATTATAGACCGGTCAGCCTCACCTCTGTCCCTGGGAAAGTGATGGAACGGCTTGTCCTTGGTGCCATCTCAAGGCATATCAAGGATAAGAGGGTTATTAGGGGCAGTCAGCATGGCTTTACCAAGGGTAAGTTGTGCTTGACCAACCTCATAGCCTTTTATGAGAATGTAACAAGGTGGATGGATGATGGCAGAGCGGTGGACGTGGTCTACCTTGACTTCAGCAAAGTGTTTGCACAGTCTCCCATAGCATCCTAGTTACTAAGTTGAGGAGGTGTGGTCTGGACAATAGAGTAGTGAGGTGGGTTGCAAACTGGCTTAAGGAGAGAAGCCAGAGAGTGGTAGTCAATGGTGCGGAGTCTAGTTGGAGGCCAGTATCTAGTGGAGTGCCTCAAGGGTCAGTACTGGGGCCAGTATTATTCAATCTATTAATTAACGATTTAGACGAGGGAATAGAGTGCACTGTCAGCAAGTTTGCTGATGACACCAAGCTGGGAGGAGTGGCTGACACGCCGGAGGGCTGTGCTGCCATCCAGCGGGACCTGGACAGGCTGGAGAGTTGGGCGGGGAATAACCTGATGAAATTTAACAAGGGCAAGTGTAGAGTCCTGCATCTGGGCAGGAACAACCCCAGGTTCTAGTATAGGTTGGGAAATTACATATTAGAGAGCAGTGTAGGGGAAAGGGACCTGGGGGTCCTGGTGGACAGCAGGATGACCATGAGCCAGCACTGTGCCCTTGTGGCCAGGAAGGCCAATGGCATCCTGGGGTGTATTAGAAGGGGGGTGGTTAGTAGATCGAGAGAGATCCTCCTTCCCCTCTACTCTGCCCTGGTGAGACCACATCTGGAATATTGTGTGCAGTTCTGGGCCCCTCAGTTCAAGAAGGACAGGGAATTGCTGGAAAGGGTCCAGCGCAGAGCAATGAAGATGATTAAGGAAGTGGAGCATCTCCCTTATGAGGAAAGGCTGAGGGAGCTGGGGCTCTTTAGCTTGGAGAAGAGGAGGCTAAGGGGGGACCTTATTAATGTCTATAAGTATATAAAAGGTGAGTGCCACAAGGATGGAGCCAGGCTTTTCTCGGTGGCAAACAATGATAGGACAAGGGGTAATGGGATCAAGCTGGAACACAAGAGGTTCCACTTAAATTTGAGAAGAAACTTCTTCTCAGTGAGGGTGACAGAGCACTGGAACAGGCTGCCCAGGGGGGTTGTGGAGTCTCCTTCCCTGGAGACATTCAAAACCCACCTGGACATGTTCCTGTAAAATCACCTAGGTGTTCCTGCTCCAGCAGGGGGATTGGACTAGATGATCTTCTGAGGTCCCTTCCAATCCCAAACATACTGTGATACTGTGATAGGTCAGAACTTGAAAGCAAGAGATCTGTAACTGCTAAACTTGCATGCTGCAAGAACTGGCTACATTATCTACACACTGAATCACACTGCACTTGACCCAAGATAAGCTAAAACTCTCTAGGATGACCGTCCCCTTAAAAAGAGAAAGGCATAGAAACTTCACAACTACCACAGCTGCAGAATGTGGTATAGAGTTTTCAGATCTCCAGAAAAGGCATTCGTATTAGTCAGTCATATAGACCAGTGTAATAAATGGTCATCAAAATTTAGCTTTTTAATTTCTTTGTTATGGTCATGTACAAGGAGGGTGTAAAAGTCAAAGACCTCCTGCTCCTCTTTTTCTACCCTCTTTGCAATCAGATGCCTTGTACTACAATTCTCAACAAATATGGCCTTTGCACTCTTACTTTCTTCCACCAAATGAGCAAATGAAGAAACCCATTGACAATCTGAGTTCTGCCCCAGGACGCTGATGAAGACAGGTGGCTGGTCATAGCTGGAGGATGAAGCTCTGCCTGTTACTGGTCTGCATTAAATTGCTTCCACCAGAGAAGCAGATACACTGTTATTAAAGCTTACAGGTACAAGAGGATCTCAGCAACATCTCTATAGCTACGCGTGCAACTCTTATCTAGATACAATTAACAACTTGAAAACCAGGCACTTCATTAACATAGTGTGGTTTGGTCAGATTGGTTAATTATAATGGTAGTAGCAGTTGCACTGTCTGTTTGGATTCCTGATATGATCCTGCTGGATCATCTGCTTCCTAAGCAGGTTACAAGCCTCAGCGTAGTGTGAAAGCATTCCAGAACACTGGTCAGCCATCCCAGCCATTGCACAATGGTAAAATGCAGCAGGTCCTGACAAGTGCAATCTTGCTGGCATGCTCAACCATGGAGCAAAACACTGGGCCAAGAGCCATAAGGTATGTACTGTATACATCAGAGAGCTATGACAAAAGACCAAGGACTTTCCACAGGAAGCACTTTGTTTCTTAAGAGTCTCACCAGTCAGGTATAACAGGACTAGCACATGCAGCTGGTTGCCAGGACAAGCTGGTGCTGTTCACCTCAGCAATGTGTGTTGGCTTAATACCTGTTGCAGCTGGGGATATAGATTATCTTAGCCTGAAGAACTGTATTACTATTAACCATATTGCTTGTAATTTTTCAGTTAAGTAAAATATTGCCAGGATATTTTGATTCATGTTTATGTCTAATATTGGTAAAATTTCCATTATTTTGTTGGTATATGTCTGTATATTTATGTGACATAAGAGCACATTTTCTTGCCTTTAAAAGCAAACTTATTTTCACTTCTTATCTAAAGAAAAAGGGTAAAGAGTATCTCTGTTCTTTGGAGAAGTAGCATTTATTCATTTGTACTTTTCTGTTGACTGCACATTAAACTATGCAACAAAACTGAACAACTGTCATGTGTTTTCCAAGCCATGTCATTTTTGTTGCCCATTAGGTCTGAGAAGTGCTCCAAAGCTTCAGCGTTGTCTTTAGGCCACACATCTGCACTGAACCTTGCATACAGTAATAAATGTTAGCTAGCAGCAGTACAAAGTTTAAAAGGCTATCTACAGCTGCTATCTACAAATCCTGTATGTGCTGACACCTGAAAAACAGCCCATGTGTACTTTTTGGAAGTGACCCTCTATATTCTGCACCCTTACACAATCCTCCAATTTTCATCTTGCTTCTTTTTTTTCAGAAAATCCTTGGCTCAAAGGCAGCTTGGTTTCTAATAAGCAGAAAAAGCTATTACTTCGCTTGCTGCAAAGGTCTAGCTCTTCAAGACCTTTTGTCCACCTAGGTTCAACTCTTGGCCCAATGCAAAAGACCGCATTTAGCGGGTGGCAGTGTCCCCAGATGCCTTTTGCTCATGAGAATATAAAGGACAGACCCTCATCTATCTCATCCTCATCCATCCTGAACCATCTCTCATCAAAAGAGAACCAGAGACTAGTGGGACTTATTTTACCAGGAAAAAAAAGGTGGAGAGTTGCATCCACTGTGACAACATTATTGACACCTAAGCCACTAGACACAGAAAACTCTTGCCGTGTGCTAGTGGTGAACTCTACTCTTGCTGGACTCACGTGGGCCAAAACCTAAACAGTGCTTGAGCAGCACATGTGCTTTCTCTCTTCCAAACCATTTCAGTAGAGCCCAAAATGCATGTTTGGACCACATGCTTTATTTGCTCCTTCCCTGAGAGATACACTACCTGAGTCAAGTGCAAATCAGTATGAGACCCAGAGTGAGGGCCTAGTGTAAATAATTCAGTCTTCTGATGCTGATTTTGTAAGGTGTTTTCAACTCTGCTAGCTTCCATTTCTGGGTGGGAGGAACAGACTGCCCTGCTGCACATGCACTACATACTCACTTTTGTTGAAGAGTATTTTCTAAGGTAGAGTATTTTCTAAGGTAATGTTTCAAATTCTAGTAGTTTGTTATTTTCTATTTACCTTGGAAACAGTAACTGATTTCTACTTCTGCATACCATCACTTACACTCCAAGTAACTGACTCTCGGGAGCAAAACAGCTGCCCCTTCTAGACTCTGTTCAGTGCTAGATTTGCTGCCTGCTGTTGTTTGCAGCAGGAACTTTAGGCTTGTTGTCTGGAAACCATATTCAGAAAAATCTAGGAACTGCTTCAGAATTTACCGTGAAACAACAAAATCATATGGTATGTGTGAATATTCCCTTAACACTAATCTCCTGTAGTAGCATCCTTGCAAGAATTAAAGGGTATCAGATGCCTACCTTGTAATAAATTACTCCTATTTCTGTGTCTCCAGCCATCTCTTCTCAAACATTTTTGATGTCAACACAGATTTAAGAAGCCTGTCTTTCTTACAGTTTTGATCCCCAGGATATGCAGTTCACATGCTCTACACCTCTTGGTTTTTCACCTTGCCAAGAGGAAGAACAACGATATTTCAAGTAATTGACTATTACTTGTTCAAAACTTCTGCTTTTTAGCAGATTTCATGCATGTCTCCTACCACTTCTTAAACTGGAGTAGAAAATTTGTGCTTTTATGTCCATTGTTTTTTCTGTTCCGCTTCTTGGAATTACTGCTCACCTTTCTCCCGCATGCAACTCTCTGGCTGCAAAATCTGTTTGTTCATGTCACAGACAAGTCCAGGCTGAGTTTGCATAATTCTCCTGGAGTTAGTGTTGGAGGCTGTGCATACATACCAAGGAAAACTAATTCATACTTGATCTATTTCTTGTTCTTTCCACGAAGCATTTTCTACCGGCCACTAGAGTGAGATAAATGCACAGTCCAAGGTGCAGCTCACACCAGGACCGGACTGCTGTACCAGCTGTATCACTTGCATTCCATGTGCCAAAGTAAGGAACTCACTTTTGAACACGGACTGTTTTTTAACAAAAGGTTATGTTTTTGCATCAATTCCTTAGGCCATGGAAGGAAGGAAAACACTTTAGGACAGGACTCACCCAGTTTTTGTGTTTGTCTATCAAAGGTTCTTCCAAGACCACCTTGTAGAAAAGCACCCTACAGTCAAGAACAATATTTTGAAGGCATAACATATAGTTGAACTGTAGAATACTGGCCAGAAAAGCCTCAGTCAAATCATTCTTTTCTTAGTATTGGCATGTTGCTAATATGAATCGACAAGGTTTTTTATAAATAGATGTAAGCAATTCCTCCTCCCCAGTAATTAAAATTTAATATAGTGCTAAAATACCTGATTTCTATACTGCGTAAATTGATTCCATGACAATTGCACTTTATTTACTAAAATCAAGACACCCTGTGACTACACAGTGATACCAAATCACTAATCCCTCTTTGATATTCTATTTTACTGTTGCAAGTGATCAAACAAAAAGGGAATGAGAAATTATTCTACAAACACCAGCATTTTATGTGGACAGGATCTCAACGTATATGCTGGTACTAGGTGAGCATAATCTACAGATAGCCAAAATAGTCTGTTGTGATACTCAAACATTTACTAGAAGGAATCAATATCAACAACTAATTAAATACCCATATTGTCTTCTTTTTATGACTTCACTATTGATAAGCAAAGTTCTAAAGCCTGAAGACAACCACAAAAATCACAGTTTAAAGTGGTTCCTTTCCTGTTTTGTCTTCCTGTGCTATTTAATTTTTACTAATGCCAACTTTCAGTACCACTCACATTCCTGAAAACAACTTCATTTTCTAATTACATTTTCATCTTCATAAAAAGCAAGAATAGGGAAAAATAAAGCAGTAATCTAGTTGTCTAAGCTTTATTCATGGATGGGATGCTGGAAGAGGAGTCAAGGGACTAAGGATGCTGTTCCCCATTCTTCCATGTTGCTACAAGAACTTTGTACTTCATTGTCTTCATCTGCAAAGAACTATATTTATGCAGATTTTAATACATTTTCTTGTAATAAGCTCCTTTTCAAGAAATATTATAAGCAATTAATAACATTTCCTTTGCTTTCACATACCATTTCCATTTAATGTGTTTAGTTCAGCTAAAATTGAAATAAAAGATACCGTAGGAACACCAACTTCCCACAGAGCTTCTGGACCAACCATATATGAAACAATAAACTATGTTAGTTTCCAAGTTTACATCAGCCATCAGATTATTGATCTGCAAATTCAGTATTTTGAGGAAATAAAAGACATGTTTATAAAGACCTTAAAGTTTCTTTTATGCCACTGTAGTTTCAGGGACAATACTTAAAATAGAACGTAGTCTGTGTCACATTTGCAAAAGTGGCCTCTTCAACAACTTGAAAATTTTTAAAATCATCATGCACTTAATATACAGACATAAGCTGGTATCCTATGCACAAAAATAATGAGAGTTTAAAAAAAAAATAATTTAAACAATAATTACAACAGTTTGTCCCACCTTTTCAAGAGAGCTAAAACAAAAGTAGGAATTGTACAGAGAGACTCATGGTATTTTGACACTGCTGTGTATTTGGTTTACAGCTGATATTTCTACCAAAAAAACACAAAAAAATCAAACAACACACTAAATAAAAAAACACTCTCAAAAAATGAAATAATTGCTATGAGAGAAAAATAATCACCACACTGTTGAATAGATTCATAGTGCTTTTAGAATGAAAGTAGCAGATGCTAGGTTCAGAAACAAACAGGAGATTTACTTATACACTGTGTGAAAAACTCTTAACCATAGGATGCTGTGGATGGTAATAGTTTACATGTGTTCAAGAATAATGCTAGAAGAGATTGGTCAGTTTCATCAAGAAAAATACACTGAGGGTTATTACATTGAAAAAAAAATAATCACAGCTCTCTGAGGAAGACTCTGGCTCACAGATTAGTGGATACTAGAAGAGCATTCGGGCCTGTTACTATGCTCTTTTGGGCTGCTACTGTTGACTGCTCCAAAGACATGACGCTAGACAGACCTTTAGTCCGATACAGCACTACTAATCTTATTTTGAGTCACTAACTCACTTCAGGTGCAGCTTGAAGCGAACAGGCTGCATGATTTAAGCCTTTGTGAACACCTCCTGCTGTTCTTTTTAAAGGAAACAGCCTAATCATAACAAACATTTATGTTTTAATAAAAATTAAAATCAATTCGGGCTACTAAAATTCTGCACTACCACAAAAGATAAGCAAAACCAGCTATTCAACAAACTCTGTGATGAGGCTATGGACTCCCTTCAAATATCAGCTTTTAGTAATTTATGGACCTGCTTACATGAGACAAATAAGTTTCTCTTCACTTACTTATCAGGATAATTTTTGCCTCACTTTTCACACTGTATTCTTTGCTATATCACACAGTGAACTCAGAGTGGGTTTGGATGACTTGACAGTAACACACTTGGCTTGAATAGGCATTTCTATGACTCCTAATACTTGTGAGATTTACTTGCTTCTAGTATAGCAGAGGCAGAATCCCTAGAATAAAATGGCAGTACACACACACACTTTTGAACAGTGAGGCAAAATAAATATCACTTTCTACTCAAAGCAAAGCAGAATTTTTGTGCTGAATATGTCATTTTAGGTAGATATCAAAGATACCATCCAAAATATTTTGAGTGATTAATAAACCTGAAGTTTTGTATATAACATATTGTCTGAATATCTATGTAGAATATCTGAAGGGGTCTAAAGGCTTTTTACCAGCTCTGAAAAGTTGAATTTGCTTTCTTCAAAGATTGATTTTCATATGTATCTTTGGTTTATGTGTAATTACATGTCTTTTTAACTTCAGGTAAAGACACAGATACTTCTGCTTTTTCATTGTGTCGATAGGTAGCACTGTGTATTGGGTACAGAGAATGAAAGATATGTAGCAAATTGTTGATGGTTGTTTACCGTCATTTGAAAAAAATGTCTTACTCTGACCAACATTTATATTATCATAGAAGAGTGATAGGAAGAGGAATTTACTCACAATAGTTACTAACATTTGTTTTTACAAAATAATAAATCATGCAAACCCATCACATGGCAGTCTCAAGCCTTTCTCCAATAGGATTTGGAATCTGAACATGTGTCCAGTAGAGAATAAGTCTGTGAAAATTCTAACCAAACTGGGCCAAGCTTTGCATGTTGCAAAGTTTACACCTGCCAAATTATAAAATATTTTTTAAAAACAATTATAAAATATTATCATACTAATTCAGACAATTTCAGGTAAATAAGTTGAGTTCTGAGTTCCCCAATTAAGCTTTTCTAACTTTGGTCTTTATTGGAATTAATTATAGCATAAATCTTTCTATTACATTAGCACACAGAAAAATGTCATGCAAGATTTTCTTCTCCATCCAGGCTGCCTGCAATAGTGGAACCTAGTCTTACGTTTTCCAAACAATGTAGATAGTCACATTACAACAAACATAAATAAAAATTAAAAAGGAAAACCAGCCATTATAAAAGAAGAGAAAAATCCAAGGAAGTCCATCCCAAGGTTCCACCAGTGAAATGGAAATAAAATGTGTTGATGGTATAAATGGTTTTAGAGTATGTAAACTGTCCGTGAATAAACTGTCATAATCCGCCATCTTCCTCTGTTGGAAAAGTCACCTGCAGCATTCAACTGCAAAATGCAGTCAGATTCAAAAAGCCTTAATATTGCAAACTCTGGCAGGCAGACACCATATACTACTAGGTATTTTCAAAACTGAATATGTAACACCTTAAATGAGAAGTAAGAAAAGTGCACCAGGTAGCTTTTTTGTAAAACAAACCCAAACCTTCTCTCATCCCAAGACTGCTGGCTTCCATCTTTCCCAGTCCTGAGTTAAGGTGGAGATTGCTGATTCAGAATGAAGCCATTTCCCACTCAAAATTTTAGTTAGTGCAGAAAGGGAAGGCACCTGTGGAAGGCACAAGCCTTTCCTCCACGTACTTTCCCAGAGCCCTAGTTAAGTAGTTACCAGATTACTTTTCAAAACAACATGAAAGGCAGCCAACACAGAGGGAATAAGCTGTGGTTTTATTCTTCAATGCAAGATCCAAACTGCCAAACTGTGCATAGCAAATGGGGAGGGGAAAGAGAGAACTCAACAAGATGAGGAGCAAAAGTTTAAGCTGTGTCTTGATGAAAATCAGTCTAAGAATGCTACTAAATACAGATTTGCAAGCTTTTATCCCCTTTTAAAGTCATGGCTATTAAAAAGGCAACTAACATTCATGGGTTATTTTGAAATCTTCCCTTCTAGTGTCTATAAAAAAACCCAAACCAAACCCAAATAAGCAACAACACCAAAAAACAACCAACCAACCAAAAAAATCACAAAACCCCTGAAACAACTAAAAAAAAAGATCCCACACATACAAAGATGTGAATCTTCCAAGCATATAACAGAGACTATGACTTTAGATTTTAAAAGAGCACTTCTAAAGTATCATCTTCCATAAAATAAAAGCAGCTAGACAAGCACTCTTTCTGCATATGCTAAGTCTCAAAACATACCAAAACACTTCACCATTTCTACGAACACTGCAGCAGGGACCTGTAAACTCAGGTGATCTGCAGAAAACAATCCAAGCATTTCATCATATCAAAAGCTGAAGCTAATCCAACAAACAGTGAATATACTGCATAAAAAGCAAAGGTTTATGAAATATGTGCATTATTCCCACTCAGAGCATTCATAAGGCCTCCTTTAGTACTGTGTGATGTTTTATCACTATCCTTTCAGACAGACCATTAAAAGCTAAAGAAAAAAATACAGATCTAGAAAACATCACTGGTGAAAAAAACTAGTAGCTTGTTACGGCTAGACAGAAAATTAAAGAGTGACCAAATACGTGGAAATGCACAGAAGGCTATAAAAAGAGAACAACAAACTGTTTAACAGATCTATGAGCTTTATGACAAAACATGGTAGCAACCAAACATGGAACAGCAACCAGTGTGACTTAGACTGGTATCTGGGAAACCATTTTCTGCCTTACCACACCACTGGAGATTTTAGGCAATATAAGCAAAATTATTAAGACTGGATGAAGTATGGGCTATGTCACCATGTATTAGAAGATGAAGAAGATGGCCTTCCTTCCAACTCTATCAAATCACATGAAACTTAAACCACAAGAAGAGATGAAATAATTTCATTCTACTATATTCCTGAGATGCAGGAATATAGTAGAGCTGAGATGCATCCGCATTAAGTAGGAAGATGTATAGATATGTATTCTGCCATGGTGTAGCAGATACACACATTTTTAAACTATTGCCAAGACAAAGCAGTACAGCAACTTGATTTATTATATGCAGATTTTTCTGCATTGTTGCTAAACAGTACACTGGTCCAAAGTTACTAAAATACTTAAAAAACTATACATTATGTAAACAAAACATAAATAAGACAGCATTGTTCTTTGTACATATAGTTTAGTACAGATTGTTAGGAAGTCATGAATATGTACAATTCTTTACCATAGCTTGCATTTTTATAATGCATATTTTTTTTAACAGAAACAAATCAAAAATAAATTTGACAAAAAGGTGGTATATACTGTCATAAACACACTGGCAAACAGTCCGTACTGTAAGATGGAACATGTGCAAAAGGCTAGATTTCTCCAAACTAAAACGTTTAATGAACTCATTGGTAATTTCTGACCTTTTACTGAAGAACTCTCTGAAAACATCACTCTGGCAAACTAAATATATTTTTCTTCTTCATAATCCCCATAGGTAAACCGGAAAGAACGGTAATCTTAAGTCATTTTGAGTAAAACAACTGTTGCAAACAACGTGAGAAATTATTCAACAGTTACAACTTCCAAAGTCAGAAGAATGCCCCAAAACTCCGAAGTGGCTCATTTGCAGTAAATTCAAGATGCAGCTTCGTCAGGTTTATCAAGGCAAGATGACTGAGATGCAGGGAAGACAGTGGTAGGATTTCTGCTTGTGGACACAACAACAGGAGGCAGTGATGAAGACAGGGAAGAAACTTTTGAGGCTGGAGTGTTGATAGCATTCAAAATGGCTCCCTCTGGACTGACCAACAGTTTTTTGATAGAAGTGTCTAAGTGTGTCACTGAAGTGTTGTTTGGTAAATGAGAGTTCAGAGGATGAACAGCAGAATCAGAAGATGCAGCTACAACATTAACTGGAGATTTTATCACTGAAGACACAGATGGTGTCGCTGCACACAGTGGAGTAGATGAGCTAGCTGGAGTACTAAATGTCTGGGGTGTTGCATGTACGATGGGTAAACCATCTGCAGACCCAAAAGAGTTCACAATTTTTGTTGAGCTTTTCAAAGGATGTTTTGATATTTGCCAACTTAATGAATTACTTGGTGCTAGCATGATTTTTGAAGTTGTTGGATTAGGAATTGGTACACTTTGAGCCTCTTGACCACGGTTAATAGTTAAAGGAGGAGTTTGTTTTGTATTACAAGAGAGAAGAAGAACATGGCTGCCAGCTCCAAGGCCTTGTGGTGGAACAACAAAACGAGTACCATTAATCATTATCTGAGTTCCAGGTGCCAAGGGCATACAGGTGTTAATGACTATTTTCTGTTGAATGCAAGGTTCATTCAACTGACCTCCTGCCTTACTTGTTACAGTTGGTGAAGCTGCAGACATCTGAACAGTAGAAGCACAAGTGTGACTCTTTTTATCTGTACTGGGAGCCACCTGCTGGCATTGCAGGGAATTAAAACTATGAAAATTAATGACTTTACCTGCATTTTGTGATGGAGGGGGCAACGCACCCTGAGGTTTGTGAATACCTGCATTACTTGGCATTGCAGCTGAACCTCCCGATGACTGAAACTGAAGCAGTGTCGGCAATTGGCTTTTTGGTACTGGAGGAGGAGCTGGAACTGCTGTCAACTGAGGAACTGTATGTAACACTTGGTGGGAGGTGGCTACAGATCCAGGCAAGCTAATGACTGGAAATTGCAAAGCAGAGGCTAAGTTTTGAGGAGATACTGTTGGCTGTGTTGTTGAAATCAGCACAGATGAAGCAAGATGCCCTGTTTTCACAGTTGATATGCCCACAGTACTTCCAATATTTGATGTACACAGTCGATTACCCAGAACTGGCCTTATTCTTGAGGGATCATTTCCACCAATCAAAACACTGGGGCGTGTCCCAGAAGTCCCACTTGATGTTACTGAAACAGATTCTACACACGCATTTGCTGTTGTTACTGTAAAGACGTTTTCAGCTTTTGCTGCAAGACATACAGATTCACTAACTGACACAACACTTTGACTCGCAAAACTTGGAACAGGAACCAAAGGACTAGAACTCGTCAAAGACAGCACCAAGCCCATGGTCTTCTTGTCTTCTCCCTTAGAAATGGCAGAGTGCAGTATATTAACTGGAGGAGCCTGCTGTGCACTGCCTTTAGTATTTACAATGGTTTGACCTATATTTAGTCCAATTTTCACATCTTTTACTTGAGCAATAGTTGATGATGAATTTATTCTTATTGGTGCTCCTACTGTAGATGGGATAAGAACCAACTGTGGCTGTTCTGTGGCACTAACAAAGGTTTTGTTTAGGGGAGAAGGAAGGTTATGTTGCAATGACTCTCCAACGAGATTGGTGGTTGATGGGCCATTGGCAATTTGTGTGTTAATGAAAACCAGCTTCTGAGCATTAACACCAGTTGATGCTGGAGGGGGTATAATACTGACTCCTGATGATCCACAGGGTGATAAAATAGGTGGATTTGTGACTAATGTAAGTTTCTGGACTGGAGTACCACTGATCAAATCCCCATTTGTTGCTGAATTAGACTCAGGCTGTATAACAAGATTTGGTTTAGCTTTAGTATCGCCTTGTTGCTGCACGAAAGAAGTTGGAGTTACAACAGTATTTTGTCCAGTCCTAGTCACACCGACAGGACTGTTTGGAGTTGCTGACACCAAGTTGCTAGCTACTGAAATGGAGGATAAAGAAGGAGAGGACACATGGCAGGAATTCTCTATTACTTGACCAAAAGTGCCTCCAACAGCAGGCTGCTGTAATGCAAATTTTATATTTTTCTCCATTGTCTGGGTAAAACTAGCTGGGAAGGCTGGAATGTTAACAGAAGAAGCTGTTGAGGAGGCAAATCCAGAAAGAGACAATTGTCCAATATGTGGGAGACCAGATATGGCTGTTGCTACAGATGGAAGAGTAGAGCATGATAATGCTGTGGTTTTTGGCACAAGAAAGGCCTGAAGTTGAGGTGTGTATGTGAAAACTGAGCTAGAAGATAAACTAGTAGGTGAAATCTGGTCTGCGTTTGTTTGCACTTTAACGATTCCTGTGTTTCCACCTCGCGTTGTGACCAGAATAGATTGTGATTCTCTTATACACACTGTCTTCAGCTCTTGCCTGGTTTCAAAGGAGTCAGTTGTCTGCTGTGATGCAAGACCATGACAGGCAGAAGCAGTGTTCCTAGACCCACTTAATGCTGTTGCTGATACCAAAGACTGGCTAGCTGTGGAAGGAGTAGGTGAAGTCAAAGACACAGGGAAGGTGGGAGCTGAAACTGTAGTCTTGATTTTGTCCGTTTCAGCTTGGTTCGCCTTAACTGTTGATGCTGGTAAGCTACCTGCCGAAGTTGCAGCAGACAATGGTTGTGTAGTGTTCATGGGACCAATTGCTTGTGAAAAGTTCTTGTTAAAAATAGTACTAGGTGACTGAGTAGTAGCATTTGCAGGGCCTGTTACCAGAACAGGTGTTAAAGAAACACTGACATTTGATATTTCTGGTAAAGTTGTACAGTGCAGTTCAGATGATTTTTGTTGTAGTGACTGAATATCCTTGGACACAATTTTTCCTTCCTTCTGCTGGACAAGAAAATTCTTAGGTAAAATAAGAACTTGTTGCATGAATTTTTCTCCAGTGCTAGGGTCAATCACAGGCTGTTTTTGAATTTTCACAGAGCTGTTGTGAAGGTCTATTGGTATGCAGAGGCCATTTGTCATTTTGTATATCATTTGTAAAGGAGTCTTTGAATTGGTCTGGCAGGGCAATGCTGTTTTTACCAGTGATGATTCCAAAGGCGATAAAACTGGCTTTTCAGAAGTAGATATATTTATGCTTGGGGGAGGTGACAGTTGATTTGTTAAGGTCACTTTGTTCCCAGTATTCTTGGCAAGCAAGGCCTGGATGGGTTTGGTCCCTTTTAGAAAGTTTGACACTGATGCTGCAGGATCTGTCATAGAAAATGATTCTAGAGTTGACCCTTCAAATTGTTTCAGCTCAGTCAAACAACTCTCTGGTTGCAGGCTACTTTCTGAACTCTGTACAACAACCTCATTAGCGCTCAGCTTAGCTTTCTTCCTTGGCGAAAACTCATTAGTGCTTTGATCCAGGCAACTAGTTTGCTTGGACTGTCGTTTAATACATTTGGACAGTGTCTTCTGTGTGTCTTTAGAAGTTGATTCTTTCTTCAGAATTCTGTTTTTTCCTGCAGGTAGATTCATCTCCAATAGTTGCATTTCATCTGCAAGAATATTAAAACAGAAACTGTGTTTTAGAAGTTTGCAACCAATACCTCTATATAACAATTTTGCAGTGTCTAGCTAAAGGCAAAATGATAGTTTGTAAATGTAAGGATATGTGGAAGGAGAATGTCTGCCTCTTTCAGGACATCTGGTCAAGGACTTTTCAATGCAAAAAGAGGACAAGGAAAGGAGGAAGTCATGAACAAGAATATATAGGGGCACAAATCTGACCAGCACAGGAGACAGTGAGGAAAACCAGACCTGGTGATTCACACTAATTGATGAGGACATGTGAGACTCTGAGAAAGTTTATTCCAGCAATGTTATCTCATCAAGAACCTGCTTAATTGGGAAACTGAGGGGAAAAAGGGAGAAACCAGGAAAAAAATATACAGACACAAATCTAACAAAACAAACATGGAGATAGTTACAAGAAACAACCTCATCAATCACACCAATTGATGGGCTATCAGGAAACTGCAGTTGCCCCTTCCAGGAAGATCAACCTGGCCTTTGCAACTAATATGAATGTAAACCAGGGGAGGTCCTAGACGCTGGGCTGGGAGGGGTTAGGGAAATCGGTAAAGTTATCTAAGTCCATGAAGGGATGTGCAGGGGAAGGGGGAGCTGCAAGGACAGAGCAGGAGCTTACAGTCTGTGTGCCTGGAGCTGGCTGCTGGGGTGTAAATGTCTACATCTTCCCCAAACTCAATGAGCACGGGGGCAGTGCATTTGTATTCACTGCAAACTTCAAGACTAGTTGGTGACCAGGGGGGCCTGGGCTGATGTTTCAGGCAGGCAGAGGGTCCATGCTGGTATCCAGCCAGACTTGTGAGTGTAGGGTGCCTTACAGGATGAGTGTGTGAGTGCTGTATGTTTCACAGTGAGCATTAAGCTGGACCTGCCAGCAAGCAGGGGACACGTGAAGTGGATAAGGAGGCCCAGGACAGAGGCAGGGACGCCATGTGGACAGAGCGGCATTGAGGTTCTGGCAAGATTTTGGCATCACAGGGCTGGAGGGGGCCCTCTGTGAGGAGACACTAGGAGCTGCCCTGTGCCAGACACAAATGGCTCCAAAAGAGACCCATCACAGGACAAGGCTAAGTCTGTAAGCTGGTGATGCCTTATGGAAAATGCTGCTCAGAAGAGTTTGATAGAGAGGAGTAAGGAAAAAATGTAGGAGAAACAACCCTCTAGACACCAAGGTCAGTGAAGGAGGAGGGGAAGGAGGTGCTCCAGGCACTGCAATGGATTTCCCTGCAATCTGTAAGGGGTCCATGACCACGGTGAAACAGACTGACCCTGTCCCATGGAGGGTCATGCTGGAGCAGGTCTCTACACTGCAGCCTGCGGACCCCATGCCACAAGAGGTGAATATGCCCTGAATGAAGCTGCAGCCATGGAGAGCCCACACTGGAGCAGGCTCCTGACAGGAACTGTGGCTTATGTAAGACCCTTACTAGAGCAGTCTGACCCTGAAGGACTCAAGCCTATGAAGAGGACCCATGCTGGAGCAGTTTGTAAAGGATTGCATCCCATGGGAAGGGCCCCACACTGGAGCAGGGCAAAAGTGTGAGGAAGGAGCTGCAGAGAATAAGTCTTATGAACCGACCCCAGTCCCCAGCTCCTATCCCCCCTGTGCCACTTGACAGGGCAGGAGGTAGGAGAATTAAAAATGAAGTTGAGCCTGGGAAGAAGGTGGAGATGAGGGAGAAAGTATTTCAGTTTTTGTCTTTGTTTCTCACCATCCCACTCTATTTTTAATTGGCAATAAATCAAATTAGTTTTTCTCAAGTGAGTTTGTTTTGCCTGTGACAGTAATCAGCAGTGGTCTCCCTGTCTCTATCTCTACCCATAAGCTTTCCCATCTTATTTTCTCTCCCTGCCCTGTTAAGGAAAGGAAATGGCAGAGTGCCTGGGTTGGCATCCAACAGCCAGCAAAGGTGAGCACACCATAAATTACTAAGAGGTCTACTATCTTAACACAGAAATAGTTAAGCATAAAAATGGTAAAAACTTGCATCAGTTAGAATTTTCATCTTGGTCACGTCTGGCCCCTTCTAGACTACATCCATCAGACATGCATCAAAAGCTACTTCAATTATCACAGTAGTAGTTAAGGTAAAAAATAGGATACAAGCTCACATGGAAATATTCAGCTCCTGAATCAAATTCAAGCTATCAAATTCCACTAAATGCTTACCATTGTCTGGGTGAACCTTTTTGGGAACTTCCATGTGTTCTGCAGACTCCAAAGATTTACTGCAAACTACTGCAAAAGAATCTTTGCCAGAATCAACTTCACTTTCATCATTACTCCACAATTCCCTGGTGAATTTATCATGGTCTGGATGTCTTTTAAAGTCATCGTAGTCCTTCTTCAACCTAGACCTTGAAAAATAACAAAACTAACTTTATTGAAGATCCACACTGTTTTTAACAATTTTTAAAATTTGTATTTGCTGCCACGCAAAAAGTTGGTTTAGAATTAACTGCCTGTGCCCTTCAAAAAATTTCAGGGTAGCTTTGCAAATCTCCAAAGCCCAGAATTTCTGAAGTGATGGTAATGTACCTTACCTAACCAAACCTGATTTCTAAGCCACTAAATAACAACAGGCAAAAAGATGAGTCAAATATGCCCATCACTATTTTACTGCATCCATCTTCTGTTTCTTCCTTTGTCCTGCATTGTGACAAATGTACCTGTTTGGACTTGAGTATTAACTATAACAAGTCTACTCTTTCCTCTCAAGGTAAACCCAACTAGATAACTAAGTAAATCTTGATTTTTTTAAAATACATCATGCTTTTGGCCCAGATGGAATTGCATACAATGGAAATACATTGCTGCCTTACTCATCTGAACATCCTTCAGAAACACATCCACTTTACAGCAGACTTATGTTGATGGTCCTTAATTGCTACATGTTTCCATTGTCCCTTCTTCTACACCATTATTTAGATGAAATCTAGGGGGTATTTTAGTATACAAATACAGGAAGCTACAGGATTCAGCTGGTGGTAATCAACACAATATCCAGGAAGATTATTTACCAAATGGGTAAATGGATTACAGCAATCAGCACCTTGTGTGGAACAGAATCTAGGCTCTAGTCTGGATCTAACCCTTATGACAGTAAGAAAAACATCTTAAATATACCTGTTCTTATGCATTAAAATAACAGTTGTTTGCATTGAGTGCAGAAATGGCCAGCTGCTCCCTAGGATAGAAAGGGAGGAGGCCAGGCACGATGACACAGCTGGCAGGGAATGAGTCTCACCAGCCAGGACCCTCATCCCATCACCCTGAATGAAGGAGTAGGCCAGGCCTAGGGCTGGTAGCTAGGTTCAACCAAGAGCCCAGATCAACACGCAAGCTCCTGGTGCTGATTTAGGTCTGAGGTCAACCTGGAAAGTCAATTCACAGCTCCAGATCAGGATCAGGTCCAGTGATGGCTGCCAGGGTCAGAACCCAGTTAAGTGACTTCTGGGCAGGTCCACAGTGAAGATGTAGATCCAAAGTCGGTCTGAGGGTCAGTCCAAAACAGCAGGACCCATGGCCAGGCACGGTAACTGCTGTAGTTGAGCTGTAAATTGGTATTCCTACAGCAGAGACTTAAAGCTGTAGAATGAGCTGAAATGGGGAACCTGGGCCCATGGGAAGGTGATGTGAATGGAGATCCAGGTGAGGCTGGTCTGGGTCAGTAAGACAAAACAGCTTAATCACAATTTTGACACTCTCAGTGAGAGAAGACAAGCTTGCAGTCTATATGATAATGTGTGGATGATACTTCAACTCTGTCATTCAGCTTTTGAGCTTGACATCTAGGTGTCTAAAAACTACAGAAAGATGCTAGGAAACCATAGAAGGACACTAGGGAACCACTACTTTACTAAAGCTTCTGGATGGGAATTTCCATTTTTCTTTTGAGGAACTTCTCCTGTGGGGTCAGTGAACAAATGTGATGACGAGGCGCAAGTAATCTTTCCTTTTAAACCTTGCTGCTATTCAAACATCATTCAAAATTATACTCTGCCATAATTTTGAAAAGACTACAGGGGAGAAAAAAAAAGATTTGTATTAGAAAGAGTGCTCCCACTAATTGATGACAACAAAAAATGAAGGAAAACTCCAAACTCTTATTGCATACTGAGGTCTTGCACAGAAAGAAGGGGCAGAAAGCAGGTTGTCCCTTGACAACCTAGAAGGCCAACACTGTCATTCGATTTGGAGATGTTAGTAGCTGGCTGAGATAGACCATGGATACTGCAACCGCAGCTAGACTTGTGATGGTGCTGCTGTTTACACCAGCACAAGCCATCTTTACTCAGTTGCTTATTCCCTTTCACATGACACCTTTCTTCGCCACTGTCATTGGTGCTTTATAGCTGCCTAACTGCTGCATAATGAACCAGACCAATACATGGATCTAGCCCCCATCTCTGCACGATTCGTACAGGTTGTTTTTCAGCTGGACCTGTTCCCTAGTTTACTATCGGTCTGTCCAAACAGTTATGTCATGGAAATAGCTAGGCTGGCATTGCTGAATAAACTCGGCTTCAGCCTAAAACATACATCCTGAGAAATATGTGTTAAGTTAGTGTCAGAAATTAACCTCCATTCTAAGTGCATGCTTCACTAGCTACGAGCATGTGTACATGCAAGACCTTAGTCACTTAATTCCAGGCTAAAATTTACTCATATTAGGCACCCCATATACTGTAAACTTAAATCCCTTCTAATAGTATGACCATCTGCCACATTTTCAAAGGGAGTCTGAATTACTACAGATAGGAAGAAATGAACAGCTAAGGAAAATAAACAGAAACTTGAATAGAAAGGAAAAGGAAAAAAAAAGGAAAACTTGTACTCTGGACCATTATTTAAAGCAAAATGCTCAACAACATCCTAAATTTCCAAATAAGGATTTTAATTCATTTATGATATCCATAAAATGAGCTATTAGGTTGGTGCAAAAGTAATTGCAGTTCTGGATGGTGAATTTTAAATCATTATAACTAGGCTCCAACACATCTTTATTAGTCACAATAGGAACCATTACAATCAACATATTTTTGCCAAGAGGAAATAAGGTTGTTTAGTCCTGTAGCATAAAAATCCATGCTTTGGGATTCAGTGCTGGTTGTGGAAGCGTTTTCCCTGCAAAAAGTTGTCGAGATGCTTGAAGAAGCAGTAGTTGGTTGGTAAGAAGTCAGGTGAACATGGCAGATGAGGCAAAACTCTGTAGCCCAATCCATTCAATTTTTGAAGGGTTGGTCGTGCGACGTGTGGTCGGGTGTTGTAGAGAACTGGGCCCCTTCTGTTGCCCAATGCCAGCTGCAGGTGTTGCAGATTTCGGTGCATCTCATCGATTTGCTGAGCATGCTTCTCGGATGGAATGGTTGTGTTGAGATTCAGAAAGCTGTAGTGGATCAGACCAGCAGCAGACCATCAAACAGTGACCATGACCTTTTTTGGGTGCAAGTTTGGGTTTGAGAAGTGCTTTGGAGGTTCTCCCTGGTCCAGACACTGAGCTGGTCATTGCTGGCTGTCGTACAAAATCCAGTTTTCACTGCATCTCACAATCCGATTGAGAAATATTTTGTTGTTGTTGCACAGAGTAAGAGAAGATGACACTTCAAAACAATTATTTTTTGGATTTTCAGTCAGCTCACGAGGCACCCACTCACTGAGCTTTTTCACCTTTCCAGTTTGCTTCAAATGCTATTTGCATAGAATGGTCAACATTATGTTCTTTGACAACTTCTTGTGTAGTTGTCAGAGGATCAGCTTCGATGATCGCTCTCAGTTGGTCAACTTCTGGTGGCTGGCCACTATGCTCCTCATCTTCAAGGCTCTCATCTCTTTCGTGAAACTTCTTGACCCACCACTGCTCTGTACACTCATTAGCGGTTCCTGGAGCAAACGCGTTGTTGATGTTAGAAGTTGTCTCTGTTGCTTTACAACCCCTTTTGAACTCGAATGAGAAAAAAAATCACTCAAATTTGCTTTTTGTCTAACATCATTTCCATAATCTAAAATAAATATAAAATAAACAGCAAGTAATAAGTCAGTAGCAAAAAAAAACATGAAGCGAGAGAAGTGCATTAAAATGATGTATAATACAACCACATTTATGTAAGAAAGTATTCCAATATTAAATGGCAAATTTCAACAATGCAAAACCCACAATTCTTTTTGCACCAACCTAATACGGGGGAACCAACTCTTAGTAATTCTACTTGTATATTGTCTTTGGTGCTATGGTGATTTTTTTAAACATAAAACCTTTTGGACTTTTCAGAATTAGTTCTGCACTACATAACTGTCTAAGTTGCTTCCTTCACACTCCGCATTAAAGCAGCTGCCTTTTTCTATCATTTGACAGAGAGTTCAAGCTTCTAATTATCACTTCCTTTAAAAATGTCTATGTGCAAAACTAAGGTATGATTATAGCAACAGCTATATTGCTAACACAACCATGGGAAGCTTCAAGACACAATGATGATACCAAGTCAATATCCAGTCTCTCCAGGATTTATAGTCTGGGTACCATCTTCACTGTTGCTAACGCTTGGTTTTACTAGATTTAAATCAGTCTCAGCTTCACTGCTATTTCTCTGACACATTTAATTTCAGATGCATTTCAAATTTATGGGGTTACAAAGACCTCAAAACAATGTTTTAAGAATTGCTTTGTGGAGAATTCATGAACAACCAGTTTAGGTAACTTTATACAGTAAGTAGTCTGACAAAGTATTCTAAGAAGCGCTGGTCTAGTTTTCTAGATAGAGGTTTTCAGCACTGTTTAACCAAATAAAAAACAATACAAATCCCAGCTGGATTGTGATAAAACTATTGATAGGCATGCTTAAAGATTCTTGAGCATTTTAGAGAAAAAAAACATTAGGGGATAAACTCAAATTTATTTAGATACCGTAAGTTTGGAACATAAAATTATTCTTTGAAATAAAGCACTTGCAGTGCCTCACTCATCTCCTCCAGGTATTTTCATTTCATTGAGAAGCTGACTTATTAATTTGTTTTTTAAAGTGTGAATTTTGTTGTGTCTTCCATACCTGTTTCTTTGAAATGCTTTCATTAGTTTTGGTTCCCATGGTAACAATTCATTAAGTAGTCGTACCAACGTACCATGCAATTCCTTTACTGCTTGCTTCCGGTGGTACCATCTTCCCTGCAAACATAAATACCATTCATTTATCATTGCATTAGACCTGAATCCTGTTATACTGTATTAATACTACAATAATCCAGGTACTCTAATACAGCACAGGAGGAAAAAATAACTGGAAGAAAATATTAGTAAGTTTCATAGTTATATATACCCTTAAGCTATGTAAGACATTAGTATTTCTATTATTGTTTTTATAATACAAAGAGCTAATGTACTAGTTAAAAAAGCAATACTGCAAGGATGTTAACTTCTCCAGTCAAACTGAAAATCAAAGCAGATCCTACAAACACACCATGTATTTTAAATTACTTACGTGGGTAACATAGGCAGTAATCCATTTGGGTCAGGGAAAGCAACCATGTTTGTACACTTTTAATTGTTAGAGATAAAATTTCAACAGAAAATCCTACCATCATCTTATTTAACTAGTATTTGCAAAAAAAATTTACTACAATTTTCAGGGATAAAACCCATAGTTTTTGTATTACATTTTTGTATTTTTTTTGAAGTTCTAGATAAAGTTTTTTTAAAAGAAAAGTTTTGCAAATTAGTCATTTGTGAAGTAAGACTGTGCAGCAGAGAGCAGTTTTCCAACATAAAAGCTTTACACTTTTAACTCAAATGTATAATTAAAAACAGTTTTCTTTTCCAAACTGATACACGTAATTAGATGAAATTCCATGAAGAATTCATGTTTTAATAAATCTAGAAAGGCTAAATGAGGGTAAAAGATATTGGGAACATACAATTAGCATGTATACATACATATATACAGCAAATTTTTCTTGTTACTCATTTAAAAAGGCAGCATGCAATACGGAAAAAAAGCCCATGGTGGCCATAATGCTGCAGAACATCTCTTAACACTCCTCTATACCGCTTATAAGTATTTCTTCCCAAATCTTTATTCTCCAGTTTGCTACATAAAAGACTGAACAATGCATATATATACGTAACAGCTACAAAAAGAGGTGAGGTATACTCCAGAATTTCTGCTACTCTACTATTTCTGTGCATTTTACATGAGGATTTTATGTCTCAACTTGTCAGAGAGGATGTAAGACAGTAAAGAGAATATTATTCTGCAAGAAAAAGAAGCAAGACCTGGGAACTTATTTATTTCAGACACATCTTTAGCTTTTGATAGAGCTCATATCCTTCACAGTTTCCTGTGGTCCAGCGCACCTAGAAATGCAGGGCATGAAAAGCTGGATAAAGCTTGACAGAGGTGCTTTTCAGCAATCTAGAATAATGGACTTTGGAATAATTCCTTTCTACACATTTCAGCATATCTCTCCAATGTACAGCAAGACCGGTCAGGCTGAATGCTTGTTTGAAGACCAGGTATCTATTTTTTATGGATAATCATTTACATGTTGTATAACAAAATGAATACCTACTTCTTCATTCTTCAACTAAAATGACAAAAGTGAAGATTTTAAGTATGATATTATGCCATGTTACTACGTACTGGTTAGAGTTGAGCACACAGACAAGCCAGCAAGCTGTATTCTGATTTCATCCATTTGTGACCAGTCACATTTGCACATGTAATGCACCTCAGCATAAAATCTGCCCCTGAGCACTGCAACAGAAAACAGCCCTTGGATATACTGTAGCCTTCCAAGGTATATGGTATAATCTTCTGATGTTAGCAGTCAACAGAATTAATTGCTAACATATGAAATAGTATTATGTGCACAGATTTATCTTCCTTGTAAGATATACAAAACATTTCACAGACAGTTTTAAAAGGATAAATTTATACACTACACAGTATTAGTGGATTGTATCAAAATACAAATCAAAATGGCAAAAATAAACAATGCCACTGCTATCAGGATCTAGAAATGCTGTACGTACATTTGAAATAGCTAAGTATGGGATGTGTAAAAACATAGTATTTAAAATATATGAAAAATTACCACAGAGTAAAAGCAAAAAGTAATTATTAATTTCTGAGACTCACTTATCTTTAGATAAGTCAGAGATCTTGGCTTAAGTAGAAAAAAAAGAGTATTTATAAACCAGATAAATTTCAGCTGACCACTGAGTAAACTTTGAAGTGATAACTGTATCATGCATTGAGCAGCAGCCACAAGTAGAAAAATTAGTCAAGAGCAGATTTCAAGACATTGCTGCCTTCATCAACATTTCAAAGGACAAATACAGGTCACTTTTTTCCTTGCTTACAAAAATGAACAAAAACCACAACCAACCCTGTCCTCCGCTGAATTCTAGAGCTCTTTTTTAACAAAAATAGTGTCCTCTGGAAGTAATATCTGGAAAACTCCATGTTTGCTTCCAAATAATTTAAATGCAAATATTACAGAAACCTAATTTTTAAAATTGTAATCTAATTATTTTCCTGTATCCAAAATACTAATTTTTCTTACTGGGCTTTATGAGTTGACGATAAACCTGCTACTGGCAACACACACAAATTTAAGCCATGAGAAGAATTTTCTTTCTTCAGAAACAGTCAGGACACAGAGCAAATATGGGCCAAAAAAGACCAGAAAAAAAAAAAAAAATCCTTGTTTTAAATTACTGTGGTTAAGTTGGTTTGCTGTGCAAACACATAAGGTTTCTGCAAAGCAGGATGTGACACAAATGATCTGCTATTATTTTTTAAATATTATAATATGAAAAAGGAAGAGACGTAAGAAAAATGTCAATAACCTGAAGACACATCACTACAAAATCTAGTATCACCTTTCCTATGCAATTTCATTCTCTAACACAGTCTTGTCTTTTTTCCAGGAAAAAAAGAAAAAGCACAAAGCTGTAATTGATAAAGCTATGACTTAACTGCCCACTTCAGCGTTACATAGCTGCCTACTAATTTCTACAGAACACAAACTTGCCTTTACAAACGTCTGTGTTGCAAGCACTTCTCAATATTACCAAATAATACAACACAGGAGAATAGCTACAAACTGAAGCTTAGGAGTTTCAAGCTGGACCTTTGAAGGTATATTTTCATTAGAAGCATACAGCATTAGAACACATTGTGCAGAGAAGCTGTTGAATCTCTGTTCTTTTCTTCTTATTTTCAGAATTCAGGTAGTCAGGTCATGGATGACTTAATGCAGCACAGACAACAGTTCTGTTTGAAGGTGGGGTGACATTCAAACGCCCCTTTCAAGCAGTAACAGCAGGATTCCTTACAATGAAAGATGAAGTTTCTATGACCTGATGTGTTATGGGATTACAAATACATGGAATGCAACATCTAATTGCACAGAAGGAACTGATTGGAGCAGAGTAGCCATGACTGTTCCCATCAATCAAAATATAGCTGTTCAGGCAATTCCACAAAGTGTGTTTAGTGGAACAGCAGGGTTAGTACAAAGAAATAGCTATTACAGACCCATAGTTCAGCCCTCTTGTCAACAAAGGGTCTGTAGAAATGGAGATCTGGATGCACTGCCTTCTGATGTTCATGAAGTCCTATAGGATTTTATCAATAGGTACAAACTAAAATTATCCAACTACATCAACCTGACACAGTACCTTAAAGGTAAAACCAGCCCTTATCACTGAAGAGCTTGCTCTTAATAGATGTGTGAAGAAACTGTTCCCCAACTTACTTGAGCTAAATCTAAGTTTGATAAGAGCCTGTATTCCTAACTAATTATTTAAATAGAGATATCCAGTAGCTAACTTGGGTGTGCACTGAGTTATGTTCTTACATGGTCTGTAATTCACATTCCCAGTACCATTGTTTCTATATCTTGGATCTGACTTCGAGTTATCGTCTTGTTTGAGGTAGTGACAAAGAAAATGCTATTTTCTTGTGGAAATACAATGTAAGGTATTTGCCGAGGAGAGGAGAGGAGAGGAGAGGAGAGGAGAGGAGAGGAGAGGAGAGGAGAGGAGAGGAGAGGAGAGGAGAGGAGAGGAGAGGAGAGGAGAGGAGAGGAGAGGAGAGGAGAGGAGGCCTAGACAGAGAATAAATATGTGACTTTCTGCTGTGCTAAGTTACAAGTAAATTTTAAAAATGCAAACACAATAAAAACAACCTGTGCTGAATGTTTCTATACAAACACAGAGAGACATTCAACACATTCTCAGCTGAAAACTTACCTTTTAAAACAAGGTTTCTGACATCCAGAGCAGCCAGGAAATGCTGACTCCACTCTCCGTGATGCCCCAGCATACACTATTCTGGCATACTCATCATGGAACCCCAAAGCAGACTGGAGCCAGGATATGGATATATGGGGTAAGGACTGAACTTTATAGGGAGGTTTTTTGTTGTGTTTTGTTTTGTTTTTTAATAAACACACACACACAACCACAATATTATGCAGTTTTATAAGATTTTCTTTAATCTTTACTTTATATCTCAGGGACATAAAATAAAGAAAATCAGAAATCTTATAAAACCATGCAATATTGTTGAAAAGAGGTGGTGGTGGAGGAAGAAAACTTACCTTACCCTTAATAGGCCTGCTCCATTCTGCAGCGGGGTTCTGTGGTATGTGTGACATCACCAGTCTAGCGTTTTCTAGTGATGTCACACAGAGAGGGAGTTGGTGATCTGCAGCTGCTTTGGACATCAGATACCTAAAGAAGAGAGATCAATAACTTTTTCAATTCAGATATGGATTGATATTGAATGTTCTTATTAACTGATATATGGGCCAAATACTAGAATTTCAGGCACTTGAAGTCAATGGCAGTTTTGACTGAATAAGAATGCATGATGAGATTATGTATTCGTACTATACAAACTCATCTTTAACTGAAAGTGTTTACGTTTTGAAAATGCTTAGAGTTACCTTCTACAATAGGAGTTCCTGAAAGTCAATATCTTATATTTTACCTTCTTCAATATCATTCTGAATATTATAAATATCTATCAACAGCTAACCTCTGATGTTACTTGAAGACTGGGGCCGAATATAGTCAGGAAGAATGACTTGTACTAAATTATAAACCAAATTCACTCATGACATGTCTTAATCAATTTTATCTTTGAGTATTTACCAGTAACTAATGAAGAGATTTATTATTTTTTTAATTAAAAATACTTCCGCTTTCGCTTCCATGACCTAGATAACGGATCGCACCAAACTTCATCCTAAAATGTTATCTCATATTCTTATAAAACGTAGCAAAAAAAGTGAAGTAAAAATAAAAAAGCTATAAACACCTTGTTATCAAAAGTGTCTTTATCTCATTATTTAGTTCATCACCATGATATGACTGTTGATTCATACAATTGTCCACAAGTTAAAATTTTCTTTAGGCAAAATCACTACATGATCGTCATTGCAATGATTAATCTACCGCATTTATTTTAAAGATGTACACCACAAAAATACAGTGGAGAAAGTTTATTATCAGCATGATCTCACTATCTTTCAGAACCTAACTCAGAGCAGTGAAGTTACCTAGCACTGAACTCTCACACTTTACTCTTCATTAGAAGAATTTCAAGACATTAACTAACTCACATTTCTGTAACTCATGAAGAAACTGGGTGTATACATTATCTTGAATCGTTCACAAAAAAGCTATGTCTTTTAAGGTATTATGGATCTTACTTAACTCCCTTTCATATAACTGAATTTTGCATCATCTTAACTCTGGATATACAAGCATTTCTCTGTTCTTCAGCTGAACACCATTAAATCAGTTGGGTTTTTTTTATAATTGTGTGCTGACAGGAATGCCTTGAATTATTTGTTTACAATAATATACTAACTGACCAAAATCCAAAGCACTGTGAAATGTTCTGAATATACAGTAATGTCTCTATAACAAAAATGTTTCAGACTAAGTGTCTGAGTACACATTCATATCTTTGATGCAGAATCCACACCTTCACATTTGGAACTGTAGAAAGGCACATAATCAAAGTGGCTTAAGGAAAGCTTCTGAGCAAACTTTTATTGGGAGGCCTGGGCACACAACGTAAGGCATGAAAAATAATGGGAAACTAAGAGAAAACAGTTGTGAAAAAATTAGACGAAAAAAGAGATAGTGGAGGAGCTAAGGAAAACTAGTAGACTGGGTCGAAAATATTTAAAATTAGTAAGATAAGCAGAAGACAGAAATACCAGAGAAGAAAAAGTAATTATTGTTGAGAAGATTTCAAAATTTAGAGCCTAAAATTGGCTTTATTCATTCATAATATAGAAGTAAATAACTGGCTGACAACTAAATAGCTGGTTGGATTTCCAAAAGCTCCACAGCTCAGCCTCTCCACAGAAGCACAGGAAACTGCATGGATATAAATACGTAAATTTCAGACTCAAAATTTTACATTTTGTGCTCATATCACTGTTTTTAAAAGCTGTAGGCAAGCCAGAGAAGAGCAATAGCAGAGTACCTGGAAGTGACTAAAGCACAAATAAAGTTTTTGGGACAAAGAATGGAAGCAGAGAACAAGTTAGATACATTACAGACAACGATGCATTAGCTAAAATAAAAATAAAATGTTTCAGCTGAAAGACTTCAAGCAAGTCTATTAAAATTCCATTATCCCGAATATTTATTGGAATAAGGATCTCTTAATCTGCAGACTGAACCTGAAAATGTGTGTGTGTGCAAACACAGATTTCTTGGGCTACAAGATCATTTGTTTGCATGTACATTCATGTAAATAGAATCATACAAATAAACACAAGTATAACTGAAAACTTCTTAGATGCAAAAGTCTTAAGCATGGTACATATTTCACTAGAGATGGAGGGAAAGAGGCCATGAGAAGAAGAGACAGGAATGGGGAGAAGGAAGTCAACCTCCTGCTAAAACATGAAGATTTAATGCAGTAATAATTAAGCTTCCACAGGGCCCAAATGAGAAGACACAATAAGTTTTTCTATTTTATTGTTTGTAAAGTTGAAGTCTGATTCACTAAAATATTAGTAAGACCCCTAATCTGGTTTTGATGTTTACATTAATTTCTGCTGAGCATTCTTGGGAATTCCTTGTACAGTCTTGTCTAAACACCATTTCACTACCAAACTTTTCAAACTTCTCCCATTTCTTTACTGTACATAGAAGAAATATTTTATAAAATTTTATTTAGTAAGGGAGCCATTTTGCTTTAATTTTGCCATATATTAAAATTTATTTTTAACCAAAGTGTAGCAAATCAGTTAAAACAAACAAACAAATAAAGAAACCAACCAGAAAATACTCTCTCTCTTCTCTTAGATACTTCCACTTCCTATGAACAAATTTAACAGCAGCCTGTTTGGCAAGTTTCATAAAAAGCAGATTCAGAAAAACAGTATGTTCCATTCTGGCCCAATGTATTCCTTTGGATAGCCTCAGTATCCTATAAATGAATTTATGTCTGAAGTTCTAAGTATTTCTGACCTGAAACCATGGGTTTTTAACTCTGAATTTCCAAGTGCACTCCAAAATACAGATTTCTGCAGGTGGTACGTACTTAGAGCTGCAGAAAACCTCACTATGATTTCAGCCCTTCTGACTCACCTACTTAAAAGTTATATCCACTCGCAAAGACAGAAAAAGACATTCACCTGTCTTGGGAAGTACAACTGTCTAATTAAAACCTTCAGGAACAACATTAGAAGATGCCAGAACCCAAAACCTTAATAAAGAAGGTTTTAACCTTTTTTACTACCAAGTCAAGAACATCAGCATGTTACAGACCTCCGCAAAAAAATAAATCCTCCAATGCATTTTCTTTAAACTGTAATTAGTCATGAAACTGGCTGGTGTCATTGCCTAAGTAATTCTCTTTCCCCTCAGCTTTGTCTAGCTTTTTCTACCTGGAGGGACAGTTTGGTTTCCCCCTCAGGAAGGTACTGCCCTTTTCCATTTTAACGTTGTCAACTTCACTGTGGGAATCCAGGGCTCCAAGCTCCCTTCTCACTGCCCAGACAGCCATGCACTTAGCAATCACACTTGCAGGGAATATTCAAATCCAATGGCGCTACCAAAATGAACTCTTACGTTTCACTAAACAAGAAATCTTCCAATATTTATATTCTCTCCAAGACAACCTATAAGCATAATCAGGACAAGGTCTAGAATTGACCATCCTTGTCAAAAACCAGTTAATTTTACAATAAACATGATTACTAGAAAGTCAGCTTGAAAAAATGACATCTGTGAAAAGCCCAGAGTTCACTATTTGATACAAGTATCTGCAGTCCTGTCAGTTTCATACTACACAATGGTAAGAAGGTATTAAAAAAAAAAAAAATCAAGTTCTGCTGTGATATGCAACAGCTCAATACACAAAACTGACCCACAGAATAGCTTAATAGTCTCACACAAAACCCTAATCACACCCTAACACAAAATCACATGAAAAGTCGATTATCTGAAAGGGAGTAAAGAGATTTCCATTCACTTTGCAACTCCCCCTGATTTTATCTGACACAGAAGACAACAGGGAAAAAGGGGATCCAAAATGTCAGGAATTGATAGTTGGTTATCTTGCATACTGAGCAGGATAGAAGGTGCTACTTTACCATCCCTTCTCCTAAAAGACGTTTTATATATTAGACAGAAGCCTTTATGTTATCCTAAATATATTGGCAAAACACTTCACTACCATATTTGTCAAAATTATTTTTTCATCAACACTGCTACAAGTAGATTTTCAAGTGGAATCAGGCATGTCTTGATCCATTTTCTAGTTACAGCAAATTTCTAAGAGCTCACACTCAACTGAACCGGCATCTTATATATATATAGCCTAAATTTTCAGCAAACAGGAGGAAAAAATGCAATACGAAAGAAATTTTAGCCAATACATTCTATTCAGATTTATAATTGTCTTCTTACTGCTAGTAACTTCCCACACATCTTCTCTATGTCAGTATTAACAACAAAACACAATTGTTACTAGAAACTAATTATTGTTCCTGTAAATTCTGTGGGGTTTTTCTATTAATTCCATGTTTACTTTTTAGACACACTGCTTTAAAGTGAAAGGATGTCACTTCACATGTCCTCAAAGCTACAACACATTCTAGCTTAGACATCCTGATGGAGCCACCCTCCATCCTTTCACTACACAATGCACAGAACATTAGACTCAAGTCCTTCAAGTCCCCTTTCTGCACTGACTACTTTCTGATTTCCAGTCAGGCACCCAAATAAGTAGTAAATCTGACTAACTTATTCCCTCCTCATAGCTAATTCAAAAGACAATACGGGTGTACAGAAGAGTGCAGAACCAAAACGTTTTAATCAACCAGGCAGGGAAAATCATGTTTATTTCACTGTTGTAGGAGGAACTGGTAGTAATGCCTACACCTAAAATTACCCATGGTTTTCCATTACATAACTTGGTTCTAATTTGCTTTTAACCTGCCAAACAAAACTTGTTTGGGCTAAAAAGCTCTCACATCATTTGTTGACTTAAGCTGATTTTCTGAAAAAGTGTCAGATACAACCAGTACAACTACCTAAACAAACTGCAGCCAAAGCTAAGTTTACTGATGTTAAAGAAGTCTTACAGCCTCCAGTACTTCCCAAGTTCTTTTTATGTACTCTAGAATGGTCTCCTAGGAAACAAAGGGCAGTTAGGACTAAGAAAAAGGTTATACTTTAAAGTCTAAATATAAATTAGACAAGCTGTATTTCTAATACGTCTTAGTATTTAACATAAGATTTAAAGCTTGCACTGAGGTGCAGTGCAGTAACATGTGCTAACAGCTACTAAAACTGGAATAAGTGAGTAGGTTAGCCATGAAGAAGAAAGATTCCCATGGTTTGACCTGGGTCACTATTGCAAACAAAAATCATTAAAGCTACCATGAAGTAGCAAGAACACCACCATCTTTGGATCACAATAAGAAAGAAGTCCATGAACAGCATCACACTGAATTGATATCATCATATTAAAATAAGCTTTCACATTAGGTCAAATTTCCATCATGAGATTAGAACAATGTTACGTTTACTTAATAGACTAGGCACTTCAGAAAAGCCAAAACAAACTCTGTTCTGGATAATTCTGAACCTGCCACTGTCATTTGTGTTAGAGCTGAACAATGAAATCCAAATTTCCTGCAGTATTAAAGATACCTAACCTAATTACACATGGTGTTACACATCATAGGTGAAATTCTAATGATTTCCCTTGTAAAGTGAAACCTCATTTTAGCAAGTCAAGTTTATTGACTATTCATCTAATTTAACATCTTTCTACTTTTATTTCTGAAAGGTTAATATGAAATTTGCCTGAATCAATACTTCACTTTACTGTTACCTCATAATCACTTTTTCAGCAATTAATCCTGCCCTTTTTTCTTTGTATAGAATTTCTAACACAAGTGGTTAGTGACCCAGAATAATGACCTGATAGATCTATAGAAGCATAAAGTAAGACTGTGCTTACCTCACAGCTTCTCAATGTTGAATGAGTTGTATTTTAACTCCCCAGTACATAAGGTGTTGGTTGGTTCGTTTTTTTTTTTTTTCAGACTGTGTGATTAGAACTAAACATAGTATTCCTGCTGAAGTCATGCAACTTATTTACATAATGACATTATCAGATTTCAGTTCAAAGAGCAATTATGACATATTTAGCATTTGTCTACCCTTGAAGAAGTCTTTTTAGTACAGTTTTAATAGTAGCCTAAAAGTTTCACCTATACTAAGATTATTGATATGCTTATGTGTACCCTCATTTTTGGCTTTTTATTCTATTGTTGGCCTTTCTGATAAACTCCTGACAATCTTATCATAAAACCAATTTGCAGTTTCACAACTACAAAATAATTTCAAGTTAAATATTTTTTTATTCCTTTGGAATAACTTTGGAACAACTACCATGCTAAGTGTCTGCACTGGAATTTGTCTTTCAGAGTCCTAATTTATACTGCCTGTCACCTACCATATCTCTCCCTTCTTTAAATAATTTAAGAATAAATTGTTTCTACATAAGACTAAAGACATTCACAGAAATTATAAGCCTAACTTCTAAGGTACAGAAAAATGAAACAAAACCAATTTTAATAACTTAGTGCAAAAAAAAATGGAGTTAGGAATCCTAATAAACAACATAAGAGTCAGCTCACAGGAAGACCTGATTAGCACTGCATAAGCAGATATGAGAACTCTATTCTGTAATTGCTTGCTGGGTAAGAGTTCGTCATCAAGGAAGAATGACCACACATTTAATAAAAATTAACTACTTATTCCAAGATATTATGGCTATCCACATTTTATTTTGGCAGTGAAAAGTGTTAACACAGTTATGGAATTTACTCATAATAAAAACATTGTGAACAGAGCACAGAAAATATTAAGATTACAGTCTCCAGGTATTAACCTTACAAGGTTTCATGCAATTATTGAACAGGCATAAAATCTTCAGCTGACAGGCCTCTGCAAATAAATGCCACCATTTTATACCCATACAACATAAAGCTTTTAATGTCACATACCGATTTCTTTTTAAGGTCTTCCAGATCTTTGAGTTCATTCTCAATCTTTGTGATTAATTCCCTGAGTTCATCAAGATTAGTGCAAATAAGCTAAAAAAACAAATGAACACAAACACTTGGTAATGTGGGACTTGGAAAATGTACAATGAAGATAAATAAAATCTAAAAGCACATTATTACTTAGTGCCACCATTTGATATTTATTTTCTTATAGCATTTAATGTAAAAATAGGGCTTTTTGAAAGAAAGGAAATCTAACAGGAAAATGCTTCACTCAAACCATACCTCTGCTTGTGAGCTTCCATTTCAAGATCCAGGTATTTTCTTAAAAACCTTTGCAAATAATAACTACCAAGTCTGTCGCAAGTATAGTAATGAGCTGGAATAGATGTGAGTACCAAACAATGTGCTGGTGAATTAAAGTGTACTATCTTTGGACTACCCTGTGGTTATAACATAACTGCACAAGTTTTTCTTGAACATAACTTGACACATTCACAGAGTATTCCTGAAAGATAACCGAGCAATGTCTATCAAAACTACCTAACTAGGCTTCTAGAAAGTGTTACATTCTTCTTATTCCCATCTTTAGAAAGCAGGTTTCTACATTTTTCCTTTCAGAATATGCATGTTATTTTCTTGAAAGAAACCATCAAACAAAAGTAAAACATATTTTTTTAGCACAGCATCATTTAGGGCAATTAAAGAGTTAATAAACTTGAAATTATTATGCTGTTGGATTCTTTCAGGTTATTGCATGTTAAGACTTGCTTCTTTCTGAACACGCTTAGGTGGAAATTATTTCAGTACTACTGAAAACATGTTGAAATTATTTAATAAAACCAAATCTAAACAGGAAAAAAAAAAACCTACACAAAAACGCAAAACACAAAAATGCTTTTATCATACAACTGCTAATTTTTAAATTGTTTTTCCCAACCATATATTTTTTACTTCAATTACACCTGAAGTTTTACATTTGCGGCAAATTCATATTAAAAACCCCTTTGTTTCACTATTAAAACACAGAACTGACATTTTAAGCAAAATACATAAATTTCTGAAACCTCTAATGCATACATCCTGTTATTTTTGTAACACTTGTGTACATTTGAGAGTACCGGGAAATTTGGTGACTCAGACTGAAGTTTAAAATGTTCACATTTATCAAGTTTAAAACAGCAAATGAACAAGGAAATTGGCACTGTCTTGCTGTAGACAATGCATGTAAAATTAACTTGCAAAGCATTTCTCTTAACCCAGAAAATAGTATTATTATGTGTAAGTCTACTAGCTTAAACATGTCTGTCCTGCACTTAAAGAAGCTCCAAATACATAAAATATAAACAGAAGGCCAAATACCCATTCTTCTTTTCTCATCTGTCCTGCAAAGAAATCTATGATACTGTATTATTATACAAAAAGGTCCAAGTTTGTCACATCAAGCCCTTGACAGAAGTCAATAAAGGCATGGATAAAGGTTTTCCCTATACAATTATAAGCCCCTCTTTTGACTATATACTAGACAATTCATTTTTAAAATTTTATCACTGCTGCTTGTTTTCAGTGTATCATAGGCCAAAGATAAAGCAGAACAATTAAACAAACAAAGATACTGTCTTCATTTGCTAGAAGTGAGTGAATTTCTCTCTAGGAACCGATTTCTGGAAATGCAAGAGTTTGCAAGAAGAAGGATCATTTCACCACTATGTTAATTGAATGCTGTCCTGGACATACCAACTCTACCTTTGACTCTACCATGAAAAGCTATTACATGTCATCAGACAATTAATGCAGCCAAACTTTTCACAGGTCCTAGTCCTGTTTCTCATTTTCAGAACAGCCACTTGAGATATAAGGATCTGATTTGCAAAATTGTTAGTGTGTACCAATCCAAACTACGTCAATTGGAAAAAAAAGGCATGAAAACATAAAAAGTTCAGCTATCTTGGGGCTGGGGGTGACAGGGAAGAGAAATCAAATCTGAGTCCCAGTTTTCATCAGAAGAGGTGTACGTTTGAGGCTTTATATCTGTATGTCAATTGCCCACTGACAAAATAAGAAAGGTAACAGCAGCTCAGTTTAGCTGAGCTTTACTGCCAAAATGAGTTCAGTATTTGAAACATTCCAATACTGTACTGAAAACCACTATAAAAGGTTCAAGAATAAATTTATGTTTCTTCATTCCCAGGATTTGAGATTAGGTACTAAAGATGCACACTGGCTGGGAAGAAGCTATTTCTGAAACTTGTCTCACTTGGTTAACGTTTCCCATCTTACAGACTGAAGCCAGTTTTCTGAAGGAAAGGTGAAAAGAGCAGTAATAAGAAAGTGTAGTGCATTTCCTATCATTTTTATATGGAATCTAGCAGCTGTTTATCATAATGAGATTCTAATGTATGTTTCAGTGTTCTTTCCTCATGGGTGTTATTCCGCTGAATTTAGGAATTCAATTTTCTGCAAACAACACTGTCTTTCTAAAATGTTTTGTATGTTTTAACAGAGAAGTTAACATGAAGGCAAAAATAAAGGTATTGTTGCAATCTGGCAAACAATGATAGGACAAAGGGTAATGGGATCAAGCTGGAACACAAGAGGTTCCACTTAAATTTGAGAAAAAACTTCTTCTCAGGGAGGGTGACAGAGCACTGGAACAGGCTGCCCAGGGGGGTTGTGGAGTCTCCCTCTCTGGAGACATTCAAAACCCGCCTGGACATGTTCCTGTGCGACCTCACCTAGGCGTTCCTGCTCCAGCAGGGGGATTGGACTAGATGATCTTTTGAGGTCCCTTCCAATCCCAAACATACTGTGATACTGTGATCTTATCATTGTTTCACATTCTGATAGCTCACTGTGAGTTTTACATACTGCTCTTGAAGAATATGCATTCTAATCATCTATCACAATAAAAATAAAGGGAAAAAAAATCCTTTACAACTTACCAAAAGATTAGTCTCTATTCTCTAAAACATTACATGGTGGCTTAAAGATTCAGTTTGTCAATATAACCATTAATGTGCAAGTCATGTAATTAGTTACGTTCATGCTAACTACAACACAGACATTTTCAGATCAGACATAGCGCTTACTATATCCAGGCTTAATTTTCACAAGCAATAAGCATCCTGTTTTTCAACTGAATACAGTGGATAATTCAAGTATTTGGTTTTCCAGTAAATTTTCAAATTTGGTGTTCAACTTCAGTGTTAGGATACAATCTCGGATCTCACTAATCTCTCAAAGACTGTCATTCTCTCCTAGAAGTTCAAGCAGGGAAGAGAGGAAATCTCCTCCCATCCCCACACCCCCTTTATTTTTTTAGACAGGGACACCAAGCTTTTTTCCAGCTCAGGACACTCTTATGATCTGTTTCTCAGAATTTATAAATGAACTATTTATCATTATGAAAACAAATCTAATCTGTGGATCTATTCATAAATACAAACCTAGTCTACTCCCACAGATCACTGATACTCCCTCCTTTCCCCCCTTAACTTAAGCCAGTCTTTCAGAATAATTTTTACTCACTTCAGCGGGGTCTAGAGCTTAACATCAGGTTATCTGTGTAATGACTGTTAAATTATACTTTTCTATCCTATGAACCTGATCTTTTACTGCTGTCATCTCCATATGGAAAATGTCTAGACAGCCCCCTTTTGAGATCTGCATTTAACACAGACCACAGCTAATACAACTGAAACTGTTCTAACAGTTAAACAGAAAAGCTGAAGTTAGCCCAGTTCCTTAAAATGTCTGCATTTTTCTCTTAATTCTAGTACACGTAGGTCTATATAGCTACATATGAGGGGAAAGGAGGAAAGATTGAGACCAAGCACTTATTACCAAGCTTAAATATACTTTGTAACTGAAAAAGAAACCAGAAAAAGAGACTAGTACCCCTTCCGTAGAGCAATGTAATTACTGTCATTTCTTTAAAACATTAATGAGCAACAGTAATAAGAAGCTTGGAACCCAGAATTTCTTTTAAAAGAGGAAATCTGCAACAGCCAATGAACTCATGATCTGTGAAGCTGTAAACTCACTTCTCAAATGATTTTCAAAATATTAAGAACAGGACATGTTTTTTGTGTGTTTTTATTTGATAAAAAGAATTTAATTTGCATCTGCCTTTGTTTTGGTTTTGTCGTTTGTGTATTTGTTTTTTAAGCAGCCTCACTCTCAGAAATTAATACACATACAATTAAATCACATACAAGGAAGGAGTGATGTTCATTGTTCTATGCTCTTACTGCTTTGTTCATGACATTCAAACTAGAGAGCAGAAAATCTGTGCAGTGTTTCCTCACAAGGCTGTTTAAAAATGGCATTTTAAACGTTAGGATTAAGTAGTACAATTATCTCCTGGGGTTTTTTTTGTTAATAATTGCATTTAATGTACAATTTGGGTCACTGCACATATTACAACATTTATTAATACTAATTTTTTCAGCTTTAATGTCAAGTTACGATTTTCCAGGTAAAGGATCTAGCCTTACACATTTTCATTTATTTGCTTTCTTTCCAAAAGACCTGATCTTTACATATGCATAGCAATATCCTTATGGTTATACATACCCTCCCTGGCACACCTCATGAGGCATGTGTACACTCAAGTTGTCTTACCTAATATTTAAGAAACATATTCCTGCCTTCAAATAGTTACATAATTTCATTAAGTTTGGCCATACATGTATGTGGAGCAGAGTATCTTGAAGTGTACTTTACTAAGCTCTAAAATCTTACTAATAATCCAAATAGAAATGTTTTAATATTTGCAAATGCTTCTAATAGTCATACGCCCTGCCTGTACTCTTGAAAAAGGCAGGTTAAGTTGTTAAGAAGTTCTGTAATATGATTAAACTGCTCATATGAATCAATCTTGGCTTCATCTGAAACAGATATAAATCTAGCTTTGATCAAAAGACCCAGAATTATTCTGTTACATTTTAATTACAATTTTACATAGATTAAGTATAATAATGTTAATTTTACATTCAGATATGTAAATGTACAGTTTGCATTGGTTAGATAAAAAGCTGGGCTAAGTTTTAAGTAATGTTTTAGAAAGAATACTTAATGCAGTAGTTTAATATTGTAAAAGATTATTTCTAACCTAACCATGTACATCCATGGCATGCAGGTACTGTTCTGGGAAAAATACAACTATTTAGACACTGTACCTATTTTTTGGAGCTGCTAGTAAACATTTTAGTCACTACCATTATATAAATAAAAATCAGTGAACACTTAAATGTCAGTCTTTTCTCAATATTGGCTGTTACTAACCAATTTTATCACCAGAAATTCTACTAACTCCACCTGAAACACATTATCATCATAAATTGAATTAGTGTGAGGTTTTTACAGAACAGTCATGATTTAATGTGAGTCTATTGCTCAGGATAGCACAGATTGCTTTCTGAAAAAAAAAATACAGCAGAAGGAAAACTTAAATCCAAGGATAAATGCATACATAAACTGTGACTTAGAACTGAAGTAGTGTAACACTTCTATTCTAGTACCATAAGACAACATTATCATAATTAGCAGTCTTTTCTCAGTGCTCTCTGGTCTAAAGCTCACATGCAGGGAAGGGGTAAAAGTTGTAAACATGACGACCACAGAAGTCTACAATTTTTTTGTAAGTACTTCAGTAAATCAAGCTAGATTTCAATTCAAAGACCACAGTGTCAGAACTCCTACAAAACCCATGTAATGCTACCTTAAAAATGTCATTAACAACTCCAAGTTTTTACAGGTTTTGTCCTATAACAGATTATCTGGGATCTTAAACAACACTGTGAATGACTGTGTAAGCTACACATAATAAAAACACTAAAACATTCTCTACCAACAAAAGGCAAAATGCACTTTTAAAAACACTATCAGATTATTTTAAACTAGAAGAAGGAAATTAATTTTTTATTATTATTTCCAAGGTCTCTATCAGAAACTGAAGGGCTTATTTTACAGACTTTCAGATTTCAAGTGCTTAAAACAAAATTAAAATAATTTACCTGAAATTCCGGTAGGGTAGACTTTGTGACACCTTTCCTCTTCTTTGTGATTGGTTTTTTAGATACAGATTTTTTTCCTTGTAAAATTAAAAGAGAAAAGCTTCATAATGTTGTTTGTTGTACTTCATTACTAAAACCAAATTACATACAGACTTAGAAGTTAAACTATAGCTAACAGATGGCTGACAGTAAGTAAACATGATGAATCAGAATTAGACTCAGCAAAAGCAAATATCAAACTACAAGTATCTGTGTGGGACAGACAGTCTTTTGGAAGGAGTGGGGGGAAGAAAAATAGAAGGAAAATAAATAACAAACCCACTACAATGCCCAATACATATACCCTAAAAGTTTAAGTCATAAAAGAAACATTCTCACCACTGTTCTGAAAGGAGTGAAATCTACCACTTATGCCATGAACTTACCCACCACATTTGGTTCACTGTAAAGTGAACCAGACATTAGGGTCTGGGACCTTTACAGCAAAAAATACATGCAATGTCCAGAAATCCTCAAGTGTACATACTGGAGTTACCAAAGAAATCAGATTACTGATTTGTTTTTTTTCTGGCTGTGCAAAACCTAACATTTTAGGAGAAAGCAAACACTTTCCTGTAATGCCCTTCACACCCAACTGTGCTATATAAGAACATGGATGTAACTAAAAATCTCCTTAAAGGTGAGGCAAGTGGTTTACTGCCTATAGTATCAGGGTTCATAACTCACATTTCTCAAATCAAGTAGGTATGTTGTGAAGCCATGTATGCAAGATAGTGGAATTTCTTAAATGCTTACTTCTACATTCACATGGTAAACTGAAAAAAGATCACTTTTGATCTGTTCATTCAGAACAAAACCACCACTTTAAGATTACCACTGTGCGTGAGCACAGTGCAGTTCTAAACAAGAATTTAAAACCTTAAAAAATTAAAAACAGACAAACAAAAAATATAAAGTATGTGGAATTAATTGTCAAACAGAATCATTACAGGCACTTGGTAATAATACAAGTGCAGGTAGATTTGATACTTATATTAATGAAAATACTGGCAGGAATTGCATTTAATTTTTTCCTAATAGATGTTTGCTTGTGTGTACAAATGCATATGTACATATACATACACCTATAAACTGATGCCTAGGCATTTATATTTTCAGTTTATTACAGTGAGTTTCCTGAACATCTTACCTGAATCTGAAATAAAGAGCACTTAAGAGACAGGTCACAGGACTCAAAGAATAGAGATTTGAAATTCTATATAAAATTAAACCATCTAAAAATCAGTAAATCAAACTCGATTTGAAACTCCACATTCTGAACTTATAACAAAAACTTATTACAAAATTTAAAATATCAAAAATAAATATTCACGGATTTCCCACTACAGAACAAGTGACAAAACAGAGAAGCATGTTTATTAAAACAATGACCCAAACATTTTGACAATGGATGAAAAAAGCTGACATTTTTATAACATTTTATGAATCCAGCTGCACTGAAAACATAATTGTTGGAATTAAGAACAGTGCTGTCCATTAAATGAACTAAAGCAGACATTTAATACAAGCTTTCTTGACAAACTGACTAAAATAGAATTCTGGTCACATGGTAGTTCCTTGCTACAGCCCTGTAAAAGAATGTTAGCTGGTCAGAACATTAAGGGATAAAAACATGGTGCAGCAAGTCTGTCTTGCTTCCTTACAAAAGAAAGATTTGAATATGATTTACATGAAAATTTTCATTTTATTTGGATATTTTCAACACACTTTCCAGAAAACATTTACTGGAATATTTTCAGCATCAGGTGCTGAATGATGCAATGCACTTCAAAAAATAACAGAGGTAACAGAAATATACTCCCTTTCCCCCAGTATTTCCTGCTGAAAAAGCGGTGAAAATTGTTAGGAAGAATTGTAACTGATTACAAAAAAATAAAGCAAATATTTCTTCCTTTGCAGCAGCATCTGAAAAGCATGCAGTTGGGAAGATATGGGGTAACAGACAGAACAAGAATTTAAAAAATATATAGAACCACAGAGAAGATAAGCCTGAACTTCTGTGTAAACTGAATCAAGGAAAAAATGTCTTTGAAAATAGTGTATGACATATGGGTTATCATAAAACTCGTCTACTATAATACATGTATCATAAGCCATGACTCCCAGGCTGACATCTGCCACTGCACTAGCAATCTTCTTGTACAGTGCAGCAACAATCTCTTTCCTACTTCACGACTATATACATCAGATGTTCTACAACACAGGCACATATCTCATACTAAAAAATACAAAAACACTACAGATATTTGTAAAATGTGAGAGTATTAATAGATACATATATAGAGAGAACTAACTTTGGCAAACTCATCTTCTACCTTAATAACCTCCTTATAAAATACCAAATTGAAGTTCAAAACAAGTTACAGAATTATTACTGATAATCTCTCTCTTTTAAAAAAAGTTATCTCTGGTTTTCCAAAAATAGTACTTCTCATTTGCCAGGTTTTAAAGAAAAAATATTCTTTAATAGCTTATCAAGGGAAAAACCCTAAAGATTATAACAGAAAACTTCTTTTTAGTATTCTTGAGACAACGCAGCTGCACCTGTGTCCAGTTTCCAATTCGCTTACCTTTAAGTGGAAAAATCTTTGGATATAATTAACCAGGGATCATATTGCCACAATAAAAATCTACCTAGATCTGTTAGTATAGATTCTCAGACCACAAGATGACATGTTCAGCAAAGCCAACAGCAATGGTAAAGGATGTCAGTCTGTACCAGCTACCTGCTGTTGGCCCTGGTAGTATTACCACACGAACACTTCAGCTTTGCCACCACAGAACAGTCACTTAGCTTCAACTGCCAAACTGAGGTGGACATAAATTCTGTATCAAGGTAAAAATCACTAAGGGGTTCAACAGGCATCTACTGTGAGTGGCAACTTGCCAAACCACTCCACAGAGGTCAGCTAGAGCTGCTTTGCCTGTGAACCTAGGTAAAGAAAGTATTTTAAATGGCTTAAATTACTTTAACAGATGAAGTAAGGTTAACGGTTGGACTAGATGATCTTAATGGTCTTTTCCAACCAAAATGATTCAATGATTCTATGTTTCTGACAGCAGCTAGACACATATTGAACCACAGTACACTGTACTTTTCAGTGCATACTCAATGTACAATTATGCTTAATTGCTGACTGAATGCAATCAGAGTTAGAGAAACACACCCTAAGAAATAATGAAGAAAAAAGAAATATTTCTAATAAGGAAGCTGATAAGCATTATCTCTTCGGGTCACCTATTCCAATTTAACACACCCTGCTTGCTTCCCACTGCTCTGTCTCCAGCTTTTACTAGCCATACTTCATAAAATACTTAACAAGAATCCTACACGTAGACAAAATGATAATGGAATTCCAGTATAAGAATTCTCAGAGAGGAAAGGGAGAACAGAGGATTGATAAATAGATGTCCATCTTTAGAGGCCTTCAAGATATAGCTACACAACGTCACAGCTGACTTGATTTGGTATTTCTGACAGTCCTGCTTCAAACACGGAATCACAGAGAGTGATCTCCAGATGTTCTTTCAAACAGCTTTTCTATGGTTCTGTGATCCGCTGAAAGACTACCCTGCAGATTACACACATACTAGTATGAAATACCTAGGAATCCATAACTCAGGACTGCACTACACAGAAGGAAGTCAGATAATGCTTCTGTTCAATCTACGTCTTCACACTTCTCCCTAACCATGTAAGAATGAAATGAGAAAAATACTCTCCATCAAAACAAATTAAGAGTTTCCCAAAGTAAAACAAGAAGTCCAAAGAAAATAATGATCTTGAAAAAGCTGAAGAGGTCTTCTTCAAGAGCTGCAACTACACAGAAGTTGTTAGGCATATCATCTTGAAGCACTAACAATGTCATCCTTATACAGCAACAGCTACAAACCTAAATTATTTTTGCAAAGTAAAGAAATACTTGCTTTGACAAGTAATTAACAAATATTTTATAAACACTGATAAGTAAATATAGATTTACTCTTTACTCTTTACTGTTTCCACTATAGGGCAATTCTTGTAATAAAGATTATAAGTTTTACTTCTTTTTTATACAAGGTTACATTTCAAATATAGTCAACACTTCTTTGGGGAAAAAAAAAAAAAAAAGCGCTTTCTTCCCCCTTGCCAGAACCATAAAATAGCATTACTGAATTAAAAAAAAAAAAAGTTTGTATTCAAATATATGCATATCAGAAGTGCAAGTGGAACTGTTCTAAAGCTAGGAAATGTTAGCCTGTGTAACCTTACATTCACTCACTAACGTGACATTACCGTGCCACAATTACTAATTATGTCTCCACACTGCCTCTTCCAACAGGCTTCACATCTCACATGTGTTTCAGTTCAGAGGGGAAGAGACTACAAGACATCTTACCCTGGACAGAGGGTATAACTTTCAACAAATACACGCCACTTCATTCTCTACCAGAGAATAAAGGGAAAATACACAATGACTTTATTCATCAATCAAACTACAACAAATCTTATCCTAAATTAGACTATAATTCAGTTATCAGTGAATATAAACCAAAACTCTTCCTTGATTTGAGGTAATATTTCTCTCCAATAACATTCTACCAACTTGTAGCTAGAGCTGGTAGCATAGAAGCCTAAAAGCTCAATTTGCACATTTCCTGACTTTACCTCCTGAAACAAACCACTTGGGTAGTAAATTGAAACAAGAACGCTGTCAAAACACACAAAATTTGTGGTAAAGGACAGTGCAGTCATGTAACATTTTAGCTATCATGCCATTGTTTTTTCTGAATGAAAACAAACTTCATCTTGTGGCAGCAATTATGTAAAATATGGGTTTTCCACAGGAAACTTAGTTGAACAAGACCTTCATCTGCCAAAAAAGCTGGAAACTGTATTAAGCAGGGGAAAAGTAACATTAACTCAGATGCTGCCCTGTCCACCCTGACAGTGTTTGGTGCTTGATGGATGAGCATGAAAACCTGTTTAGTGAGTACTGGTAAAAGCTAGTAACAGAGGTTAGTCAAAGCATTAAAGTGAATGTGAAACAAATGCTATTCTGAGAAAAGGTGATTTCAAAGTAGGTGAACATTGTACTGAAAAGTACTGAAATATAGGTACTGTTTGAAATGGTGTATTCCCAGTTTCACGTGTGACTCAGTCTCAGAGTAAAGACTTTATATAACAAACCAAAACTAAACCAAAATTAATGACTAAAATAATTCAAAGTTGAACAATTTTTACCTTACTGCTTTTTAATTTTAATGCTAAATTAATGAAGATCATGATAGGTGGATGGGAAGAAATATGACTTAGTAGTTAATACTGTTTTGAGTTATCACCTGTTCTAATCTCAAGTCCAAGAGATTGGATTATTTTGTATTTTTGACTGATGGTTAAGAGCTGTTTTTTAATTGATTTTCCTTTCACATAATTGTCATCAAGTAATTTGTTAGACAAACTTGTTGCTGAAAGTAAAAAAACAAACCCAGATCTACAGATCTTTCATATTTATTCCTTTTAAGTAACATCACTGCTGGAAAACCTCTGTTCTAAAATTCACTGGAAATCAACATTTTATTAACCAAGAGTCCCTTAGCCAGAACTGAGAAAATTCTTAGATATTACTTAAGTTCAGTATGTCCAGAAGATGTCTACCTGCCGTAGCTTTTTTCTTTCGAGTCAAAATAAATTCCACAGATGGTATAATTGAATAGATGAGCAGACAATTAGCAATGTAACATAAAAACTAGGGCCTGGACACTAGTTATGAGCATCCAAATACCTACTAGGGAGTTTAGATGCAACTAAAACAGAAGCCATCTCAAGTTGGTCTTCTTATCTGAGGGTGAAGAAGGGGGAAAAAATAAATAAATGATACTTTACATCTCTTCTAGTCCTATTTTAGTGTAGACAAATAAAAGAGTAAGCCACAGAAATGCTCTTGACATCTGTAAATTACCTCAACAAGGACAACACAACCCATGTGTAAGTTATCATAATATAAATCCTCTTGACTTGAAAACAGGAACACTTTTACAGACCTAGTAAAACTTCCTGTGATAAACTATGATATTTGAGTCCTCATGGCTCCTGTTAGAAGAACAAAAGTAATGTCAACCCATGCTTCAAATTATAAGGTGACAACATAATTTTTTATTATATTTTTTAATTATTTTTATTAAAAATTATTTTAATAGGAATTTTTAATAAAAATCTATTTATACCACATATGCAACAGAGCCTCCTTCCCCTAGATGTGGAAATAGATGTTTTTGACATCAAACACTAACTCAGTAGTATTTGCCATGGTAAAATAAAGTTGTTAGCCCCTCCAACTGCAAGAATTCTTGTTTTCTCATTACATTTTAGCAGCAGCTCCACTGTTCTCAAACTGACAAACTGGCTTGAATTTTCCTGTTCACAAATTTGCAAGACACATTTAATGTCTTTCAAAGATTTGGCAGTTACCAAGCACATCCTTTTTTTCCACTTTTTTTTCTCCTAATCTTCTATCTTACTCCCAACAGCTCCTCTTTTAGAAAATGTAACTTGTAATCATCTGGAAAATGAAGCATTACTATAGACTTTTGAAGTTCCACAGTGACACAAGCACATGATTTTACATAGTCAAAACAACAAAGCAGGTCTGAACAAGTGCACTAACAATGCCAATTCATGGAACAATTTAAGCAAACCCAGTAAAACTTCAGTGGTACATGTTTCTGAAGATATTGACACTGTAGCTTAATGCATTCAGTACATTGTTACAACTTGGCAGAATACTTCATTTAATGTTTTCAACACAGTTAACAGACTGATCGAGATGTAGAGGCTAGACCACTACAACCAAGTTGTTACAACTCTGAAGACAAAAATGACCATGAAACTCCCACGGACAGTACACCAGACACTACAAAACTGCTGCTAGGCTGTTAGATTAATTTCTTCACATTCAAGCAATGCTTGATTTCATACACAAAATATAATGGTACTTTATGAAATAAAATACACTGTGAAAGAGACTTTAAGCAGGTGGACTGCTAGAATCTTTCAGAGCACAAGCATAGGGTACATGAATGCTCTTCAACTATGGCAACCTCCCATGACACTGCTATGTTCTCCAGTAAGGTTTGCTCACAATAGTTACCGGAATTTTTCAGCTCAAAACACCCCGCACAACCAGTCTACATTCATGAACAGTAACCCGAGTGTGCCACTGCTACAGCAAGTCAGGAATGTGCAAATCATCTGAACAGAAACATGAACTGTGACTTAAACTTACATGTAGCTGCCTTAGAGAACCAATAGGGGGAAAAATCACCTTGTTAAAAAATAAGGAAAGGTACACACTTTTACTTTCCTGATACTCCCTTCTACCTCCTGTACTTTTAAAGAACATTGTAAAGAGTGCTTATCGCTATGGTCAGATTTAAACCAAGTATTTTTGTGAATTCAGAATAAGTTTGAGTAAATCTTAAGCCTACAATGTAGAACAGAGGAAATCCTTAAAAGAAGATAAAATTTCAAATGACCTTTGAGAAATACTACTTAACCTTAATCATTATGAAACATTACAAAACAATAAGGCACTAGCGTTCATCCAATCCTATTCTATCCATTTCAGCCTAACAGTTACAGGACTAATGGACACTTAGCAAGCATAGGAAGAAAAGCTCTTTCTCCTAGTACTGTAATGTTTCAGGAAAATTTTCTCCAGTGAGGTCAATATTTGCAATGAAGAAATATTCAGAATAAAAAGGGAAATGTCTCAACATAGTAAGAGATAAAGGACAAGAGAGTACCAGAACAAATAGGACCCTTCATATCATGCCCAGGACAATGCCTGTCACCTGCAGATGAAAAACATTTTATTTCCTCCACCTGAATGGAAACAAGCGTGCCATCTGAGTATAACTGAAGACTCTCAGATCCAGTAGATCAAGTAGACATGGGAAAACTAAAAGTGGAGAAGAGGAATTTCCATCATTTCTCATTTAACAGACACATATAAGGTCTCTGTGCAAACAGAATATGTAAGAGTAAACTTTGTTGCTTTTTTCTGGATTTCCACCTGCAGTGACACATCTTCCCATCTGAAACTGACAACAAAAGGGAGTAATACTATACCTGCAGCATTCCCTGATGAAAATATGTACCTTTGAAAGCTAAGTTCAGATTATTAACGGTATATGGTACTGGTCTACCACTACAGATGCATATTTTTAACAAAACTATACAGCATTTTGTATATTAAATTACCTCTGACAATGTTAGGCTCCTTATGACAAAATATCAAATTGGAAAAAGCAGAGGTATACGGCATTCTACTACTAAATTTACTATGCAGTTTAGCGTGGAAAAAAGAATGTTTTGACATAAGACCCCCTGGACATGTTCCTGTGCAACCTGTTCTAGTGCATCTGCTTTAGCAGAGGGGTGGACTATCACAGATGATCTCCAGAGGTCACTTCCATTCTTGACCATTCTGTGTGATTCTATGATAAAATGACTTCAAGCTACAAAGCTACACTCTCAGATGCAAACCAGTCAGTCAGATTCATTCTCCTAAATACTTTTTGTAACCAACCCACTCTCTTGCAGTGAATTGTGATCTCTATAGATATATTCTGCAAATGAATCATGGTTTAATCAGCTACTCAGCCTGCTTTATATGCTCATGTTACTGAATGAGAAACTTTCACATTAAAATTAACATCAGACAATAAAGCTGTCCTGTTTCACAAAATAAAACGCATTCTAACCAGGTTAATTAAAAAAAAAAAAAAAAAAAGTATCCTCCTAATTTTCACTAGAGGTAAAAATGCCAGCTTACCAGATTTGTGCTTCTTGTGTTTTGCTTTCTTTTTAATTATAAACAACTTGTTCTGGATCTCAGATTTGTAAGATTTGAATGGATGAAGATGAATCTCACGCTTTCTTTGCAAGTCATCAAGTTTTCTCTGTAGATTTTCATTCAGAATATCTTTCAACTTCTTTTTTTTCTTTTTCTTCTTTTTTGCCCGTAACTTAATTAGTTTCTTATTATTTTGCATCAAGTTCTCTAGCACTGTTTCTTTAGCAGATTCGTGGTAATTTATCTCTTGATTGGCATTATGAGTGCCATTGACATGCATTTGGCAAGCTTTCAGCATGTTCTCCTTGAATGGACTGATTTCAGCTTTTACTCTGGCCATTTCAGCACGATCTTGTCCATTCTCCACAGCCTTTATGTCTCCTGAACCAGGGTGAGCGCCCATATCAACAATCTCTCCAGAACTAATCAAATTCCTCAAGTTCTCTTTATAGCAACCAGATCTGTTGATGTCGTAGGCTGCTGAAGTCTTGATTTCACAGTTAATCTCATCTGCAGTTATTCTAAAGGTATCTAAATGTGGGTTTTTTTCTGGACAGATAACAATGGAGTCCATACTTCTCTCTACTTCTGTCTTGGAATGATGCTCTTCTCTGCCACCAGAACTGACCTCCCCATTGCTTTTGCTTACATATTCATGTTTTACTTTCTCCAATTTAATACGTGACACTTTTTTAACTTTGATGGTAGGGGATGGGAATTCAGGAGCCTGGAAAGGTTTTTGTTTGTAAATCCGAACATCTGCACCACAGAACTGAGGAAAATGAACATAGGCATTCTCCAAGCAGTCATAACCAAGAATCACTTCTCTACATTCGTGGATAGGCTGACCTAGCACAGCATCCTGAACATCCTTTTGTGTTTCATACACAAAATCACAGAGACCTTTCAACAGCCACACTTTTTGGTAGAATGGTAGCTCATGAAATGGTTTTTTCTCCAAGGGACTAACTTCTCCAAGGACTTTGAAAAACTGAGGACACAATCCAAGTTTTTCTGCAGAACTGTTAGGATTGTCAGTCTGCCCTACAACAGTATACCAGTGTTGTACTTTCCGTCTGAGAGCTGCTTCCCAAGTCCTGTAAGAAAGTGTAGGCCTGCGATGTAACGTAGATCTGCGATGAGGAGGACTTAACAAAGAAGTCATTATTTTGGATAAAAAAGCGTTACACTGAGGCATCAGAAGGCAACGTTCCAATTCATAGAATACTATTTCAGGTAAATTTAAAATCTGTTGTGCTAAACAAAGAAAATGACCAATAGCTGGAATCTCCCACATTGTCTCCATCCTTGTAGGTGCTGCTTGAGCTAAAAGTGACTTTTCCCATTCTTCTATTTCTTTTTGAGTAGCTTCTTCTGCTTCTTTTCTTTCTTGCTCTCTCAGCCTATTAAAAGAAAGTTCATGACAATTCAGATACCAGGTGAACAAAAAGAAACTGGGGAGAAGAAAATCAGAAGTACAGTATGACAAACATACTTATCTCGAAGTAAGAAAGAATACAGTTCACTAAGTTTTAACTCAGTTTGTCTTACTTTGGATTATGCAATACATCATTCCAACAAAATGGGAAATGATAGTCTCTTATTTCTATCACTATTAATAAAAGGGGAAAAGGTAAGAAAAAGAACTGGCATATATCAATAGCTCAGGTGGTTTTAGATTTTGTATTCAAATGTGTTTCCTTCCCCAATCCTTTTTGGCAGGATTAAGTATTTTCACCAAACTATCTATATAAAAATATCTGAAAACAAATTCCAGATAAGTTGTGCTTTCAGATGGTTGCCCTGTAGCTTCTGCCACCTACCTTTTAATTCCCTTCCTCAGTACTCAAGTATACACGCCTAACTGTTAAGTGTTTCATTCACATACAAAATCCATTTTCCCTCACACTCAGAGATGTGTTACTAGTTGATTAGCAATAGTGGTCAAAAAGGAAATTAATATCAGGATGCGTGGAGAAATGTGACAGAAAATAACACCAGAAATAAAATGTCATTACATTAAAAAATGATTTGCCCTCACCTGAAAAACTATATTCAGTTCTGGTTGCCCTATCTAAAAAAAGGATACTGCAGAAATAGAGGGTAGTCAGAGAAAAATATCATCAGCAATCAAAGGCCAGTAAAAACTTCTGAAAAATCTGGGAGGCTACACAAAACACCAGCAAGAGGAAACCTGACAGCAATATACAAAACTTGGAACTTCTATTTACTTTCATTTGTAAATTCATCATTAAATTTAAAGGGAACAAGTTTAAGAGGAAGAAATGCTTCTGCTTCTGATAACCAATGGCCAGTAGCTTACCATCTAACTTAATAGAACACAGGATATGTTAATTCAGTTCCAAAGTGAAAAAGATTACATTTGCATCTATCACAAGAATATCAATAGTTAGCAGAAACAGGAGGGATTTTTCTTCAATGCTGCAACGGTAAACTAACATTTTTGCCCCAAGGCATGATCAGATTCTGAAAGACAGGATTAGGATACAGTTGTACTTACAGGAAAGTTTTTCTAGAGCTCATGCAAAGCTTCTCATGTATTTTTCTCTGAAGCTTCTATCACTGACCACTGCTAGAAACAGTCACCTGCATACATCACTAATGTGACCTGCTGCTGGAATTTACATGTCCTTATTTCCAGATTGCTAACCTCCAACTGTGTTTCTTCATAAACAAGTAGCAAATAAATGCTATGCATCCATTCAAAGCATCTGTGCTTTCCAAATTGAGCCAAAAAGTAATGGTATATTAAAATCTTTCTTTTGACGAAGTGAAGCTAATAGTTGCTTCTAGCATGAAGAATGTGTATTTTAAACATTAAGTATTGATTAGCTATCTCAATAATGTAAAAAATGTGACAAACATAACTTAGCCCACATTTTAGTGTCAATGCAGGAGAAATAGGCCATGACCACAAACTTAAAATTCACATTCTCTGTATATGCAAAATGACATATAATACATCCTTGTTATTTATGTACCTATCAAATGCGGAAAGACAGATTCATGTGAAACACAAAATTAAAATGTAAATAGAAACAGGACAGTAAACTCTCTACTTTACTCTCCCAATACAGCATTAATTTAACCATATCATGGATGGGATCTAAAGACAAAATGCCACTTTGCAGCACTAATTTAAACATATAACAAATGTTGTCTAACAACAAAACCTCATTTGCCATTCTAGGCAAAAAAACTAGTAAATTCAACAGTACTACTTGCACAGGTAAACTGCACATTTTTTCTTATTCTGCTTTCAATTTATTTCCATGTGTTAATATTGCATTAGTATAATAAATAAAAATAACTAAAAAAACCCAAAACCAACAAAAAACCAACAACAAAACAATCAACCAACTAAACAACAAAACCAAAGCAAAACAAAACTTACAAGTGGGGCAGAGGAAGAAACCATATTAAGTAAAAAGTGTTTTCAAAAATAAATTTCAAAGCACTCCTGAATCCCAGTCCCTCCTCCCTCCTAACAGTTAAACATACTTCCAAATAACCTGCTGCCTCCAGATAAGTGAAAACTCTATTAAAATAGTATAGGAATAAGCTTGAATATTAATAGACAGTGAGACACAACATTTGTAGAAACAATCATACTTCAGAACTGTTCAATAAAAATACAGGTTATAGATATTCTAAAATATCGTCTCTGCAAGCAGTTTCAACTTATCAATTAATAATTTAAATTAAAGTAGAATTCTCAAAATAAATACAAGACAGATCCACCTCTGTCTTATACTTCAGAAAATAGCAATCATTAAACTATTTAAAAGATATTTTTAAAAAAACATGTTGTTTCACCTGCAAAAAAGTTCAACTTTTTTTTTAAAGCTACTACTTTATCACAATATCTGTAGTCAATCTATTCTCAGTAGACACCTATTATCAGTAGACATTCAGGAAAAAAATTAAATAATAGCACACTTTCATACAGTAATTACTGGAGTCCTCCTACTAGGTGCTCATCTTTTGGAGGGCCTAGCTTTTTCCCCAAGTGATTTCTGAGAGGGAGGAAGGGGGTGAGGAGCGGAGAGGAGGTGGGGCAAGGGAGTGGGGGTGAAGAGTGAGAAAAATTTTATGTATTTGGCAGGATAAATAACCTTACACTGAGAAATTCTCTGGACAAATGTACTTGGCTTTAATGCTCAAAGCAATTGTATTAAAAACACCACCACCACCACCCCACACATTGTTTCATACTTCTATTTACACTTATCAGGAATTTGTTTCCAGACATGTATTGTGTTTACAAGAACAACACAAAGCTACTGTAAGGTCAAGATGACATTTCCAGACTAACAAAGGACAAACACATGCCTAGAACACATCTGCAGCAGATGTTCTGCAGCTTGAGTGGATAAAACCATAACTTTAAAACTCAGTGGACATGCTCCCCAAGGAGAGACACCACCTCAAACAGAGTCCACACATCACTCCCCACTTTTCTTATAATTTTCTCCCTTAAGACAACAGACATATCTCACCAGCTAATTCCTTCACACTTGCAGCAAGAAATTTCACTGGAAGGGAGAAGATGCAAAACTAGATTGTACTTTTTTTCCTCCCAATTACTACTTCTAACTCACTTCAGTGTTGAGTAATTTTTCACAGGTAAAAGGTAAGGCATTGGAACTCTAATGACAGGTACAGAGAACTGTTCTAATTCTACAGTGATTCGTTTCTACAAACTTACTTATTACAAAGTAAACTAGAAAGCTATGTACAATATAGCAATATTACACATTATTCTAAATGAAATCAAGATTTAATAGTCAGAAGTAATTTAATTTAGAGATGCCCACATGACCTTCATTCTGTATCTGTAATGTCTTACATTATATTGTGACATATTCTATATTTTTCCATTGGACCCAGTTCATTCATGCTCACAACATTCTCGTAAAAGGCAAAATCGACTGTATAAGCAAACCTCATTCTACAATTTGCTAATTTAAATTACTAACTTGCACCCAGAAACAAATTCTTTAAGTATTTTAATGAATATGTCTGAAACTTATCCCACGAGCATGTTTTCAGAGATGGTGAAAACAGACCTGCTTAGCATGATTTTCAACAAACCAAAGTCATACAGACACTTAATTGCCATTGAAAACAACCAGTTAATTACCTATCATTCACTGGTGGTTTTAAAAATTTCAGTAGGTATATATTATGCCTCTATGCTTCAGTATCTAAATGCCTCTAAATCAGCAAAAATTTCCAGTTACATAATAATTCCACAAATACTTATTGTTAGCTAATATGTAGCTCAGTATTGGTTTGTTACTTAATTAGTATGTAACAAAGCAGCTGAGAAGAACCTCATGGAAATGTAACTAATAATCCAAAGATGATATTAAACATTCTGATAATGAGAACAATTGAACAAAAGGAAAGCTTATAAACAATACTGACAAGAAAAGTAAATCTGATGTTGTTATACATGTCTTTAGGAGAGAAAAAGTGCTTTTTGCTGCTGTACAGAAAATATTAGTTGCAAAATGGTGAAATCAGCTTTGCAAAGACACCTCATTTTTTACATATTGAGTCCATCATGATGAATGTATCACTTGGGAGACATTATAGAACACTACATAAAGAAAAGGTGAAACAGATGACTGTACAAGAAACAGATAAACTACAAGAAAGGGAAAATAAGAACTCTCTACAAAGGATACCTATATAATAAAAATAAGGACAGGAACTGGAGGAGGATTTCCACGAAGTTAACTACAGAAAAGATGACAAAAAACACACTTCAGGATATTCTTCCAAAATATGCGGTTGAAAAGAAGCTTGTAAAATAAATTTCAAGGATTTTTGGGAAAAAAAAAAAATCCAAACTGTTTTAAATATTTCATTTACTGCAGTTCTTTCTACACATCATAAGATGCCTGTGCCTAATAAGAGTATCTAAATAACTAAAGCAAAGGATTAGATATTAACTTGGACAAGCAAGTTCTTTAGTTATGAGGCCAAGTTTTGCAGAAAGGCACTTCCATTTGCAACCTTACTTATCTGGGGCTGAAAATACATAACTCCTAGTGAGGCAGATAAACAGCCTAAACTAAGACAATTACTAGCTAGAACGTACATGCATGCTGCGTGGTCAGCTGGAAGGCCAGAAAGTGAGGACATTTTTATGTTCCTGATAACTCATTTGCAAGTCAGGTGAACAGCAAGTGTTGCCTATGCAAACACAACTGCTTTACCAGTATGTAAGCAAGTTATACTGGACACTACACACAATTTTATGACAAAAAACAGCATCAGAGTAAGGCAAAATTCAGTACAGTAGAAATTAAAATCCTAAATAGTTTACCCACTTATTTGAGTTGACCATCACAGTCAGCAATAATTATACTCTGACACAAGGTAGTCTATATTATAGCAACAGATTTGGACACTAATTTTTCTCCAACTGTAAAGAAAGGCTTAGTGAAACAATCAATAATAACAATAACAATAACAATAACAAAAAAACCTGTATCCACTAAAGTAGTGCTTTAGTTCTAAAACTACAGCTCATACCCTGAATTTTCCCGGGATACATTAAAATAAATAGGAATTCTGCATTAAAAGTTTGTGGCCTGAAAAATGTGTGGATAATTGTTCACAATAACATATTTTTACCTGATATTTCCTTGCAGATTTAGTATAAGCTTTAAACACACATAAGTGCAATTTCAGTTCAGCAGACTTCATGTTTATTACTGCCATGGTTTAACCCCAATCTGCAACTAGGGCCACTGTAGCTGTTTGCTCACCCCTCCACCTCCTTGATGATGGGATGAGGAAGAGAATTCAAAGGGAAAAGAGATACTTGCAGGTTGAGATAAGAACAGTTTAATAAGACACCATAATAATAATAATAATAATAATAATAATAATAATAATAATAATAATAATAATAATAATAAATAATCCAAAATAAGTGATACTCCATGCAATTGTTCACACTGAACAGCCAGTCCCAGAAAGGAGAGATGCCTCCATCTTGAACAGCAGATCCCAGTGAGAGAGAAAAAGGGCAAAAGGCAGAAAGGCCAAAGGTCAAATGCAAAACAGCCGAGTAGCAAAAGGGCAGAACTAACACCAAACTCCAAACAGAACTCCCAAACAGAAATAATGACCCAGAAAAGCCACCTCCAGTTATATATGGGTAATGACACTAATAGTAAGGAGTATTTCACTGACCAACCTGAATGTCAATCTAGGTACTCTCCTGCTACCCTCCCTCCCTGCTGCTATTTTGCACATGCAACTGGGAAGTTGAAAAGTCCTTGGTCTCCTTGGCAACTGCCAAAATATCATCAGTAAGTCAGTCTCTTGATACCAACTTCAAAACACAGTCCAGCTACTATTAAGAAAACATTAACTCTACCCCCATGGGAAAAAAAAAAAAAAACAGTGTTATCATTTTATTCTCATATTAAATCCAAAACAAAAAATCATGGTAGCTACTAAGAAGAAAAGCTTCAACTGTGTGAAGAAAAATAACTCTATTTCAGCTAACCCAGCACAATTACAAAAAATGAAGTGTGAAAGCTAAATTCAGTATTGAACATACACATTTGTAAACAGACCAAGATGGTAGCTCTACAGAATATTGCAAGGGGGTTACCAAAAGGGCAGCACTGTGCACTCCAATTAAACTATCCAAATCTGCAATCTTGCATAAATTTTTTAAAAGTATGTATTCTGTGCCAACCTCAGTGTGTCAGATTTCTAAAAAAAACCAAGCTGAATAACTATTTTATCTTCTTAACAAACAGCAATATATTCAACATAATCTATATTTTAGCAATAATCCAAAGTAAGTTTAGGAAGTCATAATATATTTTTGAATTAAAATAGTGTCCCATCTTAGTGTTGCAACTATGTACATATATATATATATACACACATATATGTTTTATATATAAAACACTTTGAAAATTTATATATGCTACATCACATGATCTTCACTGGTAACATATTACTAATTTTATAGGCTTTCCTATTTCTGAGTCTTTTTCAAAAAATACCTCTACAACGGCGAGTTGAGAAACAATTGATACAGAGACACTCTTCTTCAGATATCTTATTTTCTTATTTCCTAACAGATCCACCATGTTTTCAAAGTAACTTCTGCCTCTCTATGCCATCTGTTATATCAATAAAAATGTGTCAGTAGATACTGAATATTTCTTTGACTCTATCATCTCCTACTGACACATTTTTATTGCTTCCTAATAAGTGACAGAGTTGAAAATTTTAGGGCATGAAGAGGCAAGCTAGTTGTAAACTTTTTCTGTTGTTGTAGAACATTCTGTAGAATCTGTCACTGTGGAGTATCCTTTGCACAGGATCTGTGACTTTTGAGTATATCCAGATGAATGGATTTAACTGTTAATTACTACGGTTTTACAGGAAACATGCTTAAACCAGTTGTATGAAAGCAAAATTTGTACTTGATGAGTTAATATGTTCTACTGAGTCTATGGATGAATTAAAACCCAATCGTAACATCCTTTTTTATAACAGTGTTACTAAGTTCAGAGATCTAGAACACAAAGTTGAACACAAATCAAGAAAACCTTTCAAGAGAAAAAATAACCCTAGAGATCTTTGGGTTTTTTTGCAAAGTATGAAGTGGATTAGAAGAAGAAAGATTCACTTTTTTCTAAGGAAAAAGTTCTGGCCAACCCTCAAGTCAGTCAAAACTGTACAGCTTCAAATTTGTCGAAAATTAAGACTACCTGCAAAATTACAGTGAACTGGTTATATATCGGAAAAATCTCCAGAACTGTAAGCTTTGGAAAAAGCTGGAAATATTTTGCTCCCTAAAGCTAATACTGTCTTATCATCATGCTCCGTGTTTAGAAACAGTCTCTCAAGTTACTGTTAAAGTATACAAGCTTAAAAATTTCATTTTCCTCCAAGTGAAACATATCACAATCAACATTAAACACTGCCTGGTATTATACACCTCTTAAACTTATGAAAACCACAAAATTCCCACAGAGTTAATCACACACATATTCTAAATCTGTTACCTAACTGACAAACTGAAATGCCACATCAGTGAGATAATAGGAGTAGCAGTGGCAGAAACAATTTGCTTCTGACTATCAGTGAGGGAAGCAGTGAGAAGCTCACTGCCTGTAGTTAAGCATCGTCGCAGATTTTAATTTAATTGCTGGATGGAAATCAGTCCAAGGAGAGGTATGATAAAATGTGACAGAGGTAACAGGAAATTGCTGTGTACGCTTTCAGTTATGATTAAGAGTTTCACAATCCTACAATAACGGCAGCCTTTATTCATTTTAAAGCTTATATAACGTTAGTAATTTTTAAAGAAGGTGGTAAATCAAAAATTAATTTCTTGCTTTGTGGATGCACTGCCTTGAACTACCAGATTCATTCATGAACTTAAGACAAAAAGCACCACAACATTTATTTACCTAAAAAAGCCTTTAAAAGCTAGCCCGTGTGAAGAACTTAAATACATGATTATTTAAAACCAAAACAAAATAGTTTTTCCTGTTACCTCTTTTCCTCTTTTGCTTTCAGCTGTTCCTCTTGTCTTAGAACCTGAACCATCACAGACTCAAACAGGCCTGTTGACAAGCCTATTAAATTGCGAGGCATGGAACGACGTCTTGTTGAAATGCAAGCTATTCCTTTCTCATCTTCCAGTCCATAGCAGCCTCTAGATGTTACAGCTATTGATGTTTTCTCTCTCAAATGCCTAAAAGAAAAAAGCAAGCCAATTCACAATTACAATTTCCCTTAGCAGCACTTTAATGCCTGCACTACCAACCACAGATCAAGCAAATCTACTCACAAAAAAAGTAATTTTTCTTCACTTGCCATTTTTTCCACTTTGAAAGTTCCTTTACCAAATTTTAAACTTAAAATCAACACGCTAACATGACTTACATTTTCACATCTGTTTAAAAAAAAAAAAAAAAAGGGATATTTATCTCAAGTAACCAAATATTTTTTTAGATTGAATTTCCTTTATTAATCCATAAATATTTGGAAAGAAAATACTTCCACAAGATCTGACATAAGAAACTATCATTTTTAGATGACACTTCAAATGCTGAGAAAACAATGTGGACTTGCTGATTGGTGTTAGGGATGTCCGTGTTAAACAGCAGTTTAGTTTCGTTAAAAATATATATTTTTTTAAAACCCAACCAAACAAATATTAAAAGGAACCCCTTCAAATTTGGTTTGAAGTTACATTTCATCTTATATTGTTTCAAAGTATGCTAGCAAAACTTTTATGAGAAGTAACACTGTATCACACAACATCTCAAAACATTTGAGGGGGAGGCAGAAAAAAATCCAACTTCCACTTAAAAGCAACCTCCATTCTAAGGCAATTTTCTGTGGTTTGTAATATCTGAGAATCATACAACCAACATTGATTGTTTCCCTTGAGTCACTTGATGGGGATCATTGAGCTAAATACTGCTCTATAATTAAGCAAGAATGACTATTCCAATAAGTAGTTCCTGAATTTAATTTTACTAATAAAATTAGTTCTGTTAAACACCTAAAACTAACCTGTCTGATCAAAAGTTGTAGAAGAACTTTGAGACTTCTAGATTCCATAATTCTTTCTATATATAATTCTTAGAAACTTTTACCAGGCTAGTGTACAGAGACATATTGAAAAAAATCTTTACAAATCTCCAAAGAGCTAACATAAGAGAAATCCACTATATACTGAGGTAAGATGTTTAGCTAGTTTAATATTTATTTGAACAAAGACTGTGCATTTGTAAAAGAATGACAACTGCAACTTAATTTTTTAAGTAAATTTGTATATTGCTATTTGATGACACTACATAAATTGACTTCTTTTATTAGGAGTTCCTAATAAAAAGGCATTGGGCATTCTCAGGTCCTAAGGAATACAATGAGTAGCCATATAGTTCAACAAAGAGCCTTCAACAAAATGCCCTTCAATGCAACACAGCTGAGATGTTAAAGTTGTAAAACATACAGAAATGAACTTTGCACAAATCTTCCAAGCTGCAGTTGGCTAACTATTTATTTGCCAGCAGTAAATCTTTTAAGTCAGGGATTCTGATTTTTTTTTTTTTAATTCAAGTTTTACTCAAGCAAACTAGCAACATTCATGTCCCATTAGGTTCAGCTCCTTCTCTTATACTTCCAACCTGTCCCCAAACTGCTGTTACACAAAAGCAGATTCAAATATAGTGCTGCTACAGCAACACAGAATTCATTCGCTATGGCTTATTCAGCCGAGTTCTGCACCATGCCCAAGTGTTCTCACCACACAAGCAAGGTTCTTCTTACCAGCTGGCAGCTAATGCTCTCAGTAGCAATTTCAAGGTTGATGGACATGCACAGCTTTATACATTTCCTAATACTGTTCCATCTTCACCTTCACCCTTTGTAAAAAATACTCTTGTTTTTTACAGGCAAAATACTATATGACTCAGAAGACCGGTGGGCCTTTCATTGTGAGAAGCCACCACAGTGTTACAAGTATGACTAAACTAACCCTAGGTAAAATTCAGGAGAAAGCATGTATATTTCAGTTGTCATTTAAGCAGGTCTTTCTGCTATGTAACTTCACAGGTTTCTATGCTTCAGTTGCTTTGGCTGACAAGTTCCTGCCAGGGACTTATATTTAAACATATCACAATTTCCATTTTGCCATTTAAGATCATAATATGCCAAGCATTCTTTTTCATTTTGATTCTAAAAAAATATTCCAACATCAAATTAGCCATTTCAAAGCAAGTACTTTGGCTCAAAATTTTATTCCTACTTATTTTACAGACAGTAACAATCTCAGACGGTAAAGATGACAATTTTAAAGAGGCAGTTGTTCATACAGAGTTTGGGTAGTTTCACTTGCTTTTGACAGCATAAAGAAATGAGCATTTAACATCTTGTCTAAACAAATACGCCTTCAAGTTCATAAAAGGCTTCTTTCAGAAGAAAAATCTTACCCAGGAAATGCTGTAATCTATTTTGCATTTTGGTATTTTTTGGTTTGGAATCTCCAAAGCATTTTGAACTAAGATTTGAATAGTTCCCAGTAGGAAACATTCCTCTTTGTGGAAGTATCAAGAGTTTGAATGTTTCTGTATGCGATTTTGTCTGTTAAAACACATTCAAAAGGTATTTTTTACATCAAGAAACATACCCTCCTCTTCTACTTCATGTAAACAGCATCTGACAGGGGCCCCAGAGAGTTTTCTACACCTACCGGGACAGCAGTGCCAGCTTCTGTTCCAGCATCATCTCCAGCTTCTGGGCCTGTTTGGAGAGCCAGTGATCTACACCGTGCAGCCGGTAACATGTCTCCAGCATTAGCCGGAAGTCACCCACGAAATCTTCTATTCCTGTGTACTGCCCACTGGAAAATTTCTCTTCCATTTTCAACAGCCACATTTCAGCTGGCAGCTGCTGAAAGGAGTGACTGCTGTTGCGACCCGAGAGGGAGCCAGCTGCTTCCTCCGTTACAGATGCCTGATCCGCGAGGGGCTTCAAAAACGGGGCTGTCAGAGGTCGGTACTTCTCCAGGAGAAACTCGCGCAAGATGCGGTATCCCTGCTGCAGCTCGGGGTTCAGGCTCTGCTCCCAGGAGCAGCCGCCGCTCTTCCCTCCCGCATCCTCTCCCTCCTTGTCCGGCTCCTCCTCTCCGCACCGAAGACGGCTGGCCGCGGCCCGATCCGCCGAAAGGTCTCCACCCGCGGCGCCCGCGGGCTCTGCCGAGTCCATGTCTCCCACCCCGCACACACACAGGGCCTCGCCGGCTCCGGGGGAACAGCTAAGGACCGCCGCGCTGCCCCTCGCCCAGCCGGCGAATCCACATCGGGCTCACCTATGCACAGAGACACGATTCAGTCCCTCGCCGCGCTCCCCCGCCCCGGCCTCAGCCCTGCCCCCAGCTCCGGGGGGCCGCGGCTGCCGGGGAGGAGGCAGCGGCCGGCCGCCGGCTTGGCCCGCCTCCCCCTGGCGCCGGCCTCTGCCGGCCTCCGGCTTGCGTGCCCCGGCCTGCGATCGGCCCCGCCCGCCCAGGGACCGCGCCCTCGCCCTCAGGGGCCGCCCCCGGCGGCGGGCTTGGGCGCATCCCTCCTCCCGCCCGCTGCAGGCCCCGCCGCCTGCGCTCCCGTGCACGGCCCGCAGCCGTGACGGGGCCTCCCTCCTCCGCTTGCCCGCGGCCCCCTCCTGAAGGGAGGAGAGAGAGAAGGCAGGCTCCGCGGCCAGCCCGTGTCTACTCGGCCAGCGCTTCCCCTCCTCGCCTCACAGCGCGGCGGGGCGGGCAGCGGCGACAGCTAACGGCCGCTGCGCGGGACAACGGACGGGCTGGGGGGGGGGGGGGCGGGGGGGAGGGGAGAAGGGGGCGCGTCCCCCCGGGAGAGGGCCGAGAGAAAGGAACGCGGCGCCTCACCTAGCGCGCATGCGCACGGCTGCCGGCGGCGGCGCCGTGGTGGTCCGGGACGCCAGATGAGGTGGCGTCATCAGAGCGCGCCTGGCCTGGAACGGCGTGCGGGAGCACGAGGGCGCCTGCGCCACTCGGCCCGGTGGCAGCCGGCGCGCACGCGCAGAGTCGGTCGGTCTGGGCGGGAAGTGGCGGCGGCCGTTGTTCGTGCCGCGTTTCCCCGCACCGCGGTGACATCCGGCAGCTCCAGCGGCGCGTAAATGTAGCTTTGCTGTTGTGCTGTGGGTGAGAGGGCTCTCCTTGGGACACCCAAACAGCAGTTTTCCCGACTGTTAGAAACACTCCGCAGTTCAAGGACGGGTGTTTGCAGAGGCTTTCAGCTCCACCTGCTGAAGTACTGACCGGGCAGTCTGTGCGAGCGGCGACTGCCGGAGAGCACGTTGGGGCACCCGCAGTGCCGCCAAGTCTGCCCTCCAGCCGCGCTCACCCCGCCATGGCACACTGAGCACCAGGACAGCCCACACGAGCAGCATGGAGCACCTGGGAGACAATAATTTGTGGGTTTGAGATTATCCCCTCTGATGTATATAGCTGACTGGAAAGCTGAGGGTACATTGCTAAGAGAGAGCCACTGGTGGAGAAGGGAAACAGAGTTCTTTGACCAAGTCCTTACTTCTATAGAGACATTCTTGTCCATTCTGCGAGGTAACTTTCTGCAGAGAGAACTCCAGATGCCCCTCGTGACACCACCTTGATGTAAATAAATCAGACTTCACAACAGAAACATAGGACCTCTCCTCTGTCATTGTACTTTCTCATTCTGAGAACATCAGGACATGTCCGTACCCTTCACCCTGCTTTGGTCACAGCTGACTTTCATAAAGGCTTCTGCCAAGCTGTTTTTGCAGAAGGGGCCTGAGAAGAATAAGAATAAGAATAAGAATAAGAATAAGAATAAGAATAAGAATAAGAATGAGAATAGAATAATTTTGGTTGGAAGAGACTCTGAGTATCATTGAGTCCAACCATAATCTAACTCTGGCACAAAACCATGTCCCTAAGAATCTTGTCTAAACGCCTTTTAAACAACTCCACAGGTGGTGACTCCACCACTTCCCTGGGCAGCCTGTTCCAATGACTGTCAACCCTTTCTGGGAAGAATTTTTTCCTAATATCCAATTTGAACCTCCCCTGGTGCAACTTGAGGCCATTTCCTCTTGTCCTATCACTTGCTACCTGGGAGAAAAGACCAACACCCTCCATGCTACAACCTCCTTTCAGGTAGTTGTAGACAGCGATGAGGTCTCCCCTCAGTTTCCTTTTCTCCAGGCTGAACAGCCCCAGTTCCCTCAGCCGCTCCTTATCAGACTTGTGCTCCAGACCCCTCACCAGTTTCGTCGCCTTCCGTGCACTCTCTCCTGCAGGCCGCTGCAGCCATGGTACCTCACTTGTGATGCTATGCTTCCCCTGCAGATTGTACCTACAGGGCAGAGGTCTGGGATCCACAAGGTTTAAAAAAGCCCCCTCCAGCCTGGCTTTCCAACCCCAGACTACATAGTCCTGGCACAACCTATGCAAAAACGGCAACCCCTGAGCTCCCACCAACTCTCCTGATCACTTATGACCATTACAGCTACCTGGTTTTATCCTCCAAGACTTCCTGTTGAACTGCAGACTCCAAAGGAATGAGGTCAGACACCTCAGCGTGCAGTGTGTGGTAGTGGAGCACAGGCTGCAGAATGACTCCACATCAGAGGGAGCTGATCCTGCCTGCAGGACCATAGTGCACTGAGACCTTGGTGACCCATGCAGCAGTTAACTCAGTGTGACCCACAGGCCGGTATTGTGCCATGCGCGTCCCATGGCCACAAGATACATTCATCTCGCTCACTGTGAGAGGAGCCAGCAGGCAGCTCCCACATTGTATGATTACAGCACCCCTGCAGCCTTGCCTCTATGTAAAAGTGCAGCAAGAAGTTCTCATGTGAATATCCTTTCTGTGTGATAGTAGAAATGATGAATGGAGTTGTCTTCTTGTAAGAAAATCCTCTAATAGCTTGAATGACTACAGTGAGCTAGCCCTTCCACAGACAGGGTCTCCATGGTGTGCCCTGATCAGAGACCTGTTTCATGCTGCATTACTCATGGTTTGTCACATCTGTAGTGCTGTAAAATAGCTGTTCTCTCTTTCTTTATGGTTTTAACTCAACTCTTCTTTGAAATTATACTTTACAGTGTCTGAATGCCCTTCTTACTGGGACCATGATGGACCAGCATGTCCTGGTGCAAAACAGAGGGAACGCTGCCTGGTGTTTTCTCTGATAAGTTACCTCTGGAAGTGTTCAGGTCATCTAATTTCCATTCCAAGGGTCATCATCAGGGGAACACAGAGTGTTGAAGGGCTTCCTGCAACATATGTGGAGATTAAATCAACGGTAGAAAAAGTGTGATTGAAGATGATGGAAAGCAGCCAGTCAAGTCACAGTGGCAATTTCTAGTATAAATTAAATATAAATAGGTAAGACTTACAGCTCTTTTAGCAGCTTTGTGGCTTTTGGATGTTTGGCTAGCAGCACTGGCTTTCTAGTATCATTGGGTCAATCAAATGGAAAAATGTGTCCAAGCAGGACTCTTGGGTCTCCTCCCACAGTATGATCAATCATTGGCTTCCCTTCTCCCTTCAGTCATTGGCCTAACATTATGTTAAGCCACAAGTCTTGACAACTCAGGCATGCTCTAGGTTAACAAGCTCACCAGTAATCTTCAAATTCAGGCTTTTCTTTCTTCAGGACCATGAACATCCTTCTTGTGTATTGCATCTCCACTGAGATGTGTGTTGATTGCAGCCCCCCTGCTGTGGGACCTACCAGCAGCCAGACACTTTGCAAGAAATCTGTTAGCCATGGAAAATAGCAGAGCAAAAGAAAGCTTAGCAAGACTGAAGACAGTTTGACCGTTATATTTCAGTTGCGCCAAACACACACCCTTGGAGGAGAGAGGGAACTGGAAGTGCTGCTCTTCTTGCTTGGGTAATGTGGAACTGCACCTCTTGTTAGTGAGGGCTCTGCCCTGCTGTGTCTGTCTGCTCCTGGATAACCTTCTGCTCCCTGACACTTAGATTATAGTGATCTACACCTGCTTGTGGTTGCCCAAAATGTTGGAGATGTGCTCCAAAGGGCTTCTTTTGCCTTGAGATACAACCTCACAAAGACTAAAAATGGCAAGAGTAAAATCAATTTGACTTGTGTCAGCTAATCAGTTACCATTTCTCCAGCTGCCTAAAAGCTCTCACTATATAGCTCTCAGTCTATCATTATTTCTTTGAGGTGGCTGTCTTCTTAACAGAAGAAAAAGAAGTTGTAGCCTCTGGAGAATGCAGCTTTGTGAGGGGGAGAGAGACTGTAATAAGCTACAAAGCTGGTATCTGTTTTCCACTTATTTTGTATTCAAAAAGGTTAGAATTTTATTTCAATGCTCATCCTTTGGAAGTGTTTTGTAGGTCTCCCCAGTTAGACAGGACTGAGATAACATGGATGGTTATATGCTGCATATGTAAGCTAAAAGGAGCAATTGTTTTCAATGTATGTTTAGCTTTCAGCTCCACTTTCTTTACTTTTTTTCTTTTTTTTTTTTTTTTTTCTTTTTTTTTTTTTCCCCTGAAGAAGGACTTGGTTGCCTGGGAGGTTATTTATACTTTCTTCAACAATATCAGTTAGCTTAATAAAAGTCATTGTGACAAAACAAGATCATATCCTTTATTGGAGCTGTGACTTCTATTACCAAAATATTTGAAAGAGGATATTTTTGCTAAGTATGCAATCGAAGTGAGATAAAATATTAATTATAAAAAGTACCTGAAATTAATTATGTTGGGGAACAGATCATTGTGTCTATCTAAAACACCTTTTATGTGTTATTTTGTCTTCTGTAATGAAAAAACACGTTGCATTTAACCAGTCGTGTAATAAACTTCAGTCTCGTAAATGTACTTCCTAAGTCTTGCCACACGAGTGCACTGTTAAATAAAAACCATACCCCGTTCCTGCATTAAGTTAGAGGTAGTGCTCCATTTCGATGTAACCAGGATATAACTGCTGGAGCAAAACCAAACAAACTTTATAAAATATGTAACAGTGATAAAATGGAGTAGTGTTTTACCACATTCAGTATTAATAGTAGCAGCTATGAACCACATATCAAAAAGAGTATTGTTCAGAATAAATAGAGCTGACGAATTTAACACTTCTGCCACCCGAAGTTTCCTTTTTATCAGCTGCACAAAAATTCTTAGGGAACAGGGTCTCTGGCATGTGAATAAGCAATATTTGAAATGGTCCAGGTGGGGTATTCTACTGATCTATGTCATCCTCTCACATGGCCCACCACTGTTACTTAGATCTTCCTTGTTTCATTCCCTCCCATACATTCCATTAACAGCAAGGCAAGAGTGTCACAGCTCAGTGCTATTACTGATTTAGCTATGTATGTGCTCACTGGTGTCACAGATTAAAAAATAGCTTAGAATGTGAATGCTAACAGGTGGCAGATAATGGCTGCAAGTTGAGATATTGATGGATGTATGAAATTGATTTTTGAAACTCTGAAGCACAGACCTGCTACCTGCTTGCTGCAACTGATACGAGCTCAATGTAAATTTTGGTAGTATCTGGACAAAATAAAAGTGACATGTCCCAAACCCTCCAATAAATAGAGACAACACCCACCAGTTAGGAGGTAGCTTGTGTGTTGTTCTTCTGCACATAGACAATCTGGATTTAGAAAACCAAGGACTTGGGGCCCTGGAAAGAAGAGCTGGCTCCAAAAAGAAGTGTCCCTGAATACAAGTGGTCTCAGAAAACAGATAAGGACTCAGAAAGGGGATGGTGAAATCCTGGTTGGAGGAAAGATCCTGGAAGGGGGGAAGATCCTGGAAAACAGAGAGCTGTGTGGTGATGAAGAGCATCCTGACACATAGGAAGTCAAGGAAGGGAGCCAGGAGACCTGTGTGGTTAAACAAGGAACTGCTGGGTAAGCTCAAGTGGAAGAGGAGAGTTTATAGATGATGGCAGGAAGGGCTGGTCACTTTGGAAGAATACAAGGCTACTGTCACAGGATGCAGGGAGGCAACTAGGAAAGCTAAGGCTTCCTTAGAATTAAACCTGGCGAAAGGAGTCAAGGACAACAGAAAGAGCTTTTTCAAATACGTGACAGATAAAACTAACACTAGAGGCAATGTAGGCCCACTGATGAATGAGGTGGGTACCCTGGTGACAGAAGATACAGAGAAGGCAGAGTTACTGAATGCCTTCGTCTACTCTGCCAGAGGCTGTCCTGGGGAGCCGCGTACCCCTGAGGCCCCAGAGGAAGTGAGGACAATGGAGGAGTTTGCTTTAGTTGATGAGGACTGGGTTAGGAGCAATTAGGCAATCTGGACATCCATAAATCCATGGGTCCAGATGGGATGCACCCACGGGTGCCGAGGGAGCTGGCTGAGGTCATTGCTGGACCACTCTCCATCATCTTTGCTAAGTAGTGGGAAACAGGAGAGGTGCCTGAGGACTGGAGGAAAGTAAATGTCACTCCAGTCTTCAAAAAGGGCAAGAAGGAGGACACGGGTAACCATAGACCAGTCAGCCTCACCTCCATCCCTGGGAAAGTGATGGAACAACTTATCCTTGTTGCCATCTCAAGGCATAAGAGGGTCATTAGGGGCAGTCAACATGGCTTTACCAAGGGGAAGTTGTGCATGACCAACCTCAGAGCCTTTTATGAAGACATAACGAGGTGGCTAGATGATGGCAGAGCGGCAGATGTGGTCTACCTTGACTTCAGTAAAGCATTTGACACAGTCTCCCACAGCATCCTCCCTGCTAAACTGAGAAAGTGTGGACTGGATGATTGGGTAGTGAGGTGGACTGTGAACTGGCTGAAGGAAAGAAGCCAGAGAGTTGTGGTCAATGAGGCAGAGTCTAGTTGGAGGCCTGTATCTAGTGGAGTGCCTCAAGGGTCAGTACTGGGACCAGTATTATTCAATATATTCATTAATGACTTGGATGAGGGAACAGAGTGCACTGTCAGCAAGTTTGCTGGTGACACTAAGCTGGGAGGAGTGGCTGACACACCAGAAGGCTGTGCTGCCATCCAGCGAGACCTAGACAAGCTGGAGAGTTGGGTTGGGAAAAATGTAATGAAATATAACAAGGGCAAGTGTGGAGTCTTACGTTTTGGCAGGAACAAACCCAGGTTCCAGTATAAGTTGGGGGATGACCTATTAGAGAGCAGTGTAGGGGAAAGGGACCTGGGGGTCCTGGTAGACAGCAGGATGACCATGAGCCAGCACTGTGCCCTTGTGGCCAGGAAGGCCAATGGCATCCTGAGGTGTATTAGAAGGGGGGTGGTTAGTAGATCCCCTCTACTCTGCCCTGGTGAGACCACATCTGGAATATTGTGTCCAGTTCTGGGCCCCTCAGTTCAAGAAGGACAGGGAACTGCTGGAGAGTCCAGCACAAGGCAACGAAGATTATTAAGGGAGTGGAGTATCTCCCTTATGAGGAAAGGCTGAGGGAGCTGGGGCTTTTTAGCTTGGAGAAGAAGAGACTGAGGGGTGACCTTATTAATGTTTATAAATATGTAAACGGTGAGTGTCACAAGGATGGAGCCAGGCTCTTCTCGGTGACAACCAATGATAAGACAAGGGGTAATGGATACAAACTGGGACACAAGAGGTTCCACTTAAATGTGAGAAGAAACTTCTTCACAGTGAGGGTATCAGAACACTGGATCAGGCTGCCCAGGGGGGTTGTGGAGTCTCCTTCTCTGGAGATATTCAAAACCCGCCTGAACACATTCCTGTGTAACCTCATCCAGGTGTTCCTGCTCCAGCAGGGGGATTGGACTAGATGATATTTCGAGGTCCATTCCAATCCCTGACATTCTGTGATTCAGTGATGCTGTGGGATGCCCAGAGACCTTGGCCAGTAATGCCCAAGGCTAGGGGCTGCAGGAGGCAGCACAACAGGAACAAACATGATTTTCTGCCTGACCATCCCAGACCAGCATGGACCTTCCTGCAAAGGAGGCAAGTTGAGACCTGAAACACTAACATTTGTGACGCATGTGAGTGATTGTGCTAGATTATAAAGCAGGGTAAATGCTTTCATCTCTTTTGTACTGAAAGAAACTCCGGTGTTCAGATCTGCTTTGGGCTGTCATTTACTCTTGCACCCAGGCAGCTGGACAGTCAGTACATACAGGTCTTTAGCAGGAGAGAAAGGATAAACAGTTCAGATCAGATTGCAGTTTTTCATTCAGCAATGTGTGCCAGTCTATCTGCTATTCAGTTGCTGATGTTCACAAAACTTGAAAGAATATGTGTTTTTTTTCAGCTAAGCTTCTTCCTTCCATGCCCTCACCAAAGTTTGTCAAAATTATCCAGCAGGTTCAAAAGCAATTGGAGAGGACAGACAAACAGCACAATTGCATAAGCGTCAGTTCCTTGGAAAAATCACAGTAACCCAACACTGGACATTTTTATTCTTCTCTCTGTAATTGTGCAACACAAAATTGTTTCATACAGACTTAATGTTTAGTTATGTGGAAGGTTTTGCAATTATATTTTACGATGTCTGATTGCAGAGCTCAGACTTGTTTTCTATTGTCCCGGTATTATAGAAATGGCAGTTATTTCCGTTTCTCATTGCTGAAGAGTGAATAAAAAATACAAGGATACAATTTTAATAGCAATAAGAGATTTTGAGAGATGCTAGGTAAGGACATTAAAAGTGCACAGAAAGCCCATGTTTAGGCAACTAAAACATTTGCTCCATTCACTGTCCATTCAGTTCCTTTATAATAATGAACTGTAAGGATCATGTTCTACAGTATCTGAGAAGACATACCATGGTCCAGGGCTGAAACGGCAGTCATACAGATATTCATGTCTGCTTCTGACAAGGGAAAGGAGAACTCCTCCAAATATGTTCACATATGTTCACTAAAGAAAAGGAGAAGAACTGACCTCTTCCTGAGACACAGAATGGCCTCTGTTTGGTAACTTTTAGTATGAAAATGTAAATTTCTGGAATGTACCTTTATATTGTGTCACTCCCACTCTTTTTTGAAGTTAACCTTACTCTCCTTTGGAATAGAAGTGCTAAAGGCAAAGTTAATGTGACTCAGTTTTGCATGTAAGAAAGAGACACTACTGTAGTCCAAGGAGATATCCTGACAGCCTTCAGGTTTTCCTCTGTATGCAACGAAAGCACATGACTTACAACAACACTGGATATTGCAGCATGTTACTGTGCTTTTGCCGAATCTCTTCTGTGGACCTGTGTCCATGCTGGTGAGTGAAGAGAGCACAACTTTTGTGATCTCAAGGTCAAGAGACATCATCTTGCTGTTACTCTTGGAAGCACCAAGGATGATGCAACCCATAATGAGGAAAAAACAACTGCAGTAACATTCAGTGTAAGAACTCTAGACTTCGAGAAGTATAAAAAAAATAGCACAATGCCATTGGAGCAGAAGTAGCTTCCATTATACCGTGCCATTTTTCACTTTTGTGTGTGTGTTTTTGAGAACAGAGGTTTCTCAAAAAAATAGTAGACTTAGCATAGGCATTACTAAGTCATTAGTCTTGGGCACAGAAACACATGGAGGATTAAATAAGTGCCCACAGTTTTGAGTAGTAGCAAGCTTCGCTGTACAGTTGAACTGAATTACTTAATGACAGTTTGGAAGTACTGCGAGCAACAGATAGGCTACAGTAGACTCAGTTTAGTCCTGTGTATATCTTTGGCATACCATGTAAACAGGATGTGGAGTAAGATAAAGTTGACTGTTACATACTCTTGTTAAAATGTTCTTAGAATATTAAAAACCCCTACAGTTTCCAAGAAGAAAATGTATTGATAAATTGCCATGTCAGTTTGTTTCAGTAAGCTGCTAAATATATTCAAGGGAGAAAGACCTCAATGTGCAGAAAAAGGAACTTGTCATACAAATAATAATGCATGTTCTGGTATAGTGAAAATGTAATCTATATTGTCAAATTAGAAGTCACTGGATTTTAGACTGTAAACTCTCGATTCAAAACTAGAGTATTTTTGACCTGACATCTTCAAAATCTGATAATCCTACCTTTCGCATCTGTTTTATTTTTTTCAATCACTTTCAAAGAAAATGTTTTGGATAGCTTTCTTCAGAATACTACTGTTTGTGATCAAGCTTTTCCTCAGTGTAAGTCTGGCAACATGCTGGAGTCAGAACTAGGAATAAGTTTCTTTGTCTGATCTTTTTTCTTGTCTCTTTGCTACATTTCAGTTTTGTTCAAGCTTGAGAGACTTTAGATGAGGTTTCCTGCAAATTGTTCGCAAATTAGCTGGCTGATTAAATGTAGTTGCTGGTATTTGCTCAGTATTATTCATGCCATAGCATGTAGTTTCAGGAAACTTCTTCCCTTTTCTTGTTGCTGGAAATGTTGACATTTTGTAGATCAATATCCTTTTACCTGAAAAAAAGTTTTAGCAGTCATCCTACATCTCCCCATATTTTATTAATGCAGATAATGCTTAGGTACTAGGCTGTTTTAATCACTCTCTTGGGCAACAATGAAAATTAAGCACTACTTGGTATAATAACATAAATTATAACAAAAAGTTTTAATAGGCTTTTAAAAGAACTTTGGCTAAAAATCTTTACAATACGAATAATTTAGAAACTAATAATTATACTAAAAATAGTTTTCTGGAATTTTTGCTGACATTTTTCTCAAAACAACTGTTTACTAAAGGCTGTTGCCTTCGAAGATAATTTAACGTGAAATACTAATTTGAATTAGAAGGAAATTTTGAAGATATGTCCAGTGATGGAGTGGACCTGGTATTGTAACTGTAGTGATACAGTCACTAGCAGGGTCCATAGCTGATGAAATACATAAACTCTAATGGTGATGCTGGGAAAATTAGAAAAAAAACCCGAACAACTCAAGCCAAAATAAAAAAAGTAAGAGAGAGACGGAGTGACAGAAAGGGAAGGGGAGATGTAGGTGCCAAGAAGGAGAGAGAAAGAGAGATGGAAGGAGGGAGGTGGAGAGAGAGACAGAGAGAGAATGGAAAACTTTTCCCACTGGCCAGCCAGAAAGAGAAGTATACGGGGCTCCCTCGATGAGTGTCTTCCCCCGGTTCCCTCTTCATTGGAACAGGTGTTCCCCCCTAATAGTATTTTTCACACAATAACTTGATATTTTTCATCAAGACCTGCACAAATTCGCCGTTGGTTGTTCCTGCTTTTGATGATGGTATTTGCTGATGGGAGCACACGCTGGTCAGGGAAGGGGCTGCACAGCTGGTTCATTGCTGAGCTTTCTGCTGACACTAAACTTTGGGATACAATGGACTCTCTTTCTGTGGAAGGCCATTACTGACCTGGATTTAGAAAGACTCTTAGATCCTGTGATGATCAATGACATAATCAATTACAGTCTAAACAACAATAAAGTTTAAAATAAACTGTAAAGTCTAAGATGGTAGGTTGGCTGCAATGTTGATACATCCTCAGTATATACATGGCTTAATCCAGCCTGATTGTATCAATTACAATTAGTTTAAGATTGTTTATTTTTGTGGCTACTGATGGCATATGTTATTATTTTACTATTCTACGGTAGTATTGGTGTAGCACATTATAATGTTTATACAGCTGGTAATTTAAAATAAAAAAATGTTCTGTGCTGTGTCTGTAGGGACAGCAAACACTTGGCTTAAACCTGGTATGTTACCTCATGGCCCAGGAACAGATACAGCCTGTAAGGACATGCAGCCTACATCTTGCAACCTGGATCCATCTACTCCTAAACAAAAAATACAGCTGCTGCAGCATCATCAGATATTGAACAGTGAACCCTCTGAACAAGTGTATTTAAAAAAAATAAAAAAGCTTTTGCTGCATCATACGTTTTTAATTGCATTTTTCTTGTACTAAAATGACAGTCTTCTGTTATGGTATTTAGAATCTTTCCCACATTTTTCAGTCTGCTTGAGTAATAACCAAAGAATTAAAATTATAGAATCAAAGAATCATTTCAGCTGGAAGACACCCTCAGGATCATCAAGTGAACCTCACTGTCTTTCTTGTAGTGAGAGGCCCAAAACTGAACACAGGATTCAAGGTGGGGCCTCACCAGTGCCGAGTACAGTGGCACAATCACTTTTCTAGTAGTGCTGGCTGCACTATTCCTGATAATAGCCAGGATGGTGTCGGCCTTTTTGGCCATCTGGGCACACTGCTGGCTCGTGTTTAGCCAGCTGTCAATCAACACCCCTAGGTCCTTTCCCACCAGGCAGCTTTCCAGCCACTCTTCCCCGAGACTGTAACACTGCCTGGGGTTGTTGTTACCCAAGTGCAGGACCCAGCACGTGGCCTTGTTGAACCTCATACTATTGGCCTCAGCCCTATGATCCAGCTGGTCCAGATCCCTCTGTATGACCTTCCTACCCTCCAGCAGAGCAACACTCCCACCCTACTTGGCGTCATCTGAAAACTGACTAAGGGTGCACTCAATCCCTTCATCCAGATCACTGATAAAGAGATTTAACAGAACTGACCCTAATACTGCGCCCTGGGTAACACCACTTGTGACCAGCCGCCAGCTGGATTTGGCTCCATTCACCACAACTCTTTGGGCATGGCCATCCAGCCAGTTCTTTACCCATTGCAGAGTACACCCATCCAGGCCATGAGCTGCCAGTTTCTCCGCGAGAATGGTGTGGGATACGGTGTCAAAGGCTTTACTGAAGTCTAACTACACAACATCCACAGCCCTTCCCTTATCTGCTGGGTGGGTCATCTGGTTGTAGAAGGAGATCAAGTTGGTCAAAAAGAACCTGCCTTTCATAAACCCATGTTGACTGAGCCTGATCACTTGGTTTTCTTGTATGTGCCATGTGATGTCATTCAGGATGATCTGCTCCATGACCTTCCCAGGCACCAAGGTCAGACTTGAGATTTAAAAGTTTCACATTGCTTTGTCATTAAATACATATTTTGACAAAATGTTCCTACTGTTCTGGACCAGTGTCCAGTGAGAGCTTAATGAACAAAAAAAAGACTTTTCCTAAACCAAACACAGGTAAAATATAGAACTTTCTTTACAGAGTATACAAATTCCAGATTAAAGAAGTACCTCCTTGATCTTAAGAAAATTCTGGTAAAACCAAAATTGTCATTATTTTCAGATTATTTTTATTATTTTAGTGAGGTATATAGAAGCGTGATTCACTCCTTTAAAAATGCAAGGCTCGCTTGTTAATACAAATGTAGTGTGTATGAACGGAGAGGACAAATAAGTGAGTGAAGGATTAAGAACATACGTAAGCAGATAGATAAACCAATTGAATGTGTCAAATGCAATGATGAAAGAGCTAGTTCCTGTGCGATAAAAACCTTTATCTGGGCTTTATGATTGAAGAAATACCACTTTTTAAAAGTTCACTCATGTCACAAGTAGTCTAATTGCTGCCATTAGTGCAAGGGCTGCAGAGCCCGTTTAACAGCTGGGTAAATGTTTAAGCCGTGAACTTGTTTCAAGCTTCCTGTGACAGAGGCTACACTCCTGCTTTTAGGATGTCTGTATTACCATAAACCTAGGATCTGCCCATGAACTGGCCTTGGAAGGAATGACAGATAGCAAGAACAAGATCAGTGACATAAAATATCAGAATAGTATTTCTTACTACATTCAGGCACTACACAGGACTACTGGCTAAAAATTTGTGTGCAGATCCGGGAAAGACAGCTTCTGTGGCATCTCAGGGAAACAGACATTTAAAAGTTTGTTCTTAGCATTTCCAACACTCCTGGAATTCCTGTAGTAGTTACAGCCATGAGAATATTTATGTAAATGAGTGAATGTAGAGATCTAACAGATTAGGTTAATGTGAGACTTTTCCTTTATTTGGCTGTTGGGCTTCCTGCCATGTGTTCAGGCAATAAATGGGCTGTAACAGAGCTGCTTCCAGCACTCTGGTGAGTAGAACTATCCCAGCAGAGAGAATAGCATTCAGAATAAGGTAAGCAAGAGTGGAAGATTACAGCAGGGTTTTAAATGGGCTTCAATATAACATTACTTTATCAGATTGCTTGTTTAGATTTTAATTAATAGTGGTATTTTCTGTTGACTTTAAAGTTTTCTTCCAAAATCTCTTCCTTAGTCTAGTTTGTGTCTATTTTTATATATTTCTATATCTAGCTTAGAGTACAGATTTCATAAAGTCTGTCTGATTTGAAAGAGATTATAACCTTATTATTTATTAGCTATAGGATGTCAAAAGTTACTTCTAAACCACTGTCAAATTGTAATGAACTTGGAGGAGCTGCTTATGTTGTTTGGAAGCAGGGCAGTCAGCTGCAGCTGAATACACTCCACAAAAATGGATCTGATCCTTTACTGATCTTAGAGATACCTTGTTATGAATGTACAAATATATTATGAAATAAGAGTTGGATCATGCAACTGTGTGAATGAACTCCAACATTTTAAAATTCTGTTTTAAAGTACTGTATTTGATTTAATTTTATGATCAGATGTGTCTGGGAGTAAGTGGAAGAGAGAATGATGGCTAAGAAGAAAGGAGATCACTGAGAGAGCAGGAGAAGTTACATAACAGATTTTCTTTGCTGCCTTCATATAAATGAATTGATACCATCTATGTAGCAGGAAAAACGTTCAAATTCTCTGTGATGTTAGGATTATTTTGTTGCCATTGTCCACAAGTGTGCCCCAGTATATCTGATTTCAGCAGTTTAAAGAGCTATAGCTTGAGTTTTCTGCTTCACTTGTACTTAGCTTAGATGTGAAACAAAATAAAATAGACTCAAGTTTCAAAAACAAACTGTGTTTAACTAGGCCTGCAGCCAAGAACAATATACAGCTCTTCCTAGCCCTCTTCAAGCAGTGTATACCTTACAGAAGAGAGAAAAGAACTGAAAAAATAGGCCTGAAAGACATTAAAACAAGACATAGGGAGAAAGACACAACATTTAGAACTATGAGTAAGAATGAAAATAATGGGAATAGGTGACATCTGTGTAAGAAGATGGCATAAGGGAAAAGGCTTATTGAAATGGGAGTATTTATATGTCACTCAGTCTTAAAGGGCACATGAGAAAATTCAAGCTATGGAAGCTTTTGTTATTTATTGTAGATAGCTTTGTTTGTTCAGGAAAGATAACAGAAGTAAAGTTCTACCATAAACTTTTCCATTTCCTACTTGTTCAACCAAGCCAAAACAATCAAACTTAAGTACAGTCCTTCAGAACTTCAAGATTACCTGTCTTTCTTTCTCAATAGAAGTTTTTCTAAGAACTTATCCACTTCCTAAATAGGCTTCTGAAAATTTTTGGAACTGTCCTGCCCTCTTCAGGAATTCTTTCAGGTCCTGGTTTGTAAACATCCTCCTTCTTTTCTTACAGTAATGGGTACAAATAATGCAGGTGCAAGACTCTGAATCTAGATGGTTTGCATGGCATCACATTGGTTCTCAATTAAAAAAAAAATCATTTCATTAAACATTTAGGACTGACTCAACATAAATTGGCATTATTAAATACCGTACATGAGGGGCAAGTCCAGCAGAAGACAATTCCCTGACTGCTTCACTGTGTGTAAAAATAAGGAATTGGGATCTTTACAGCTTCTGCTCAAACTAGAATTGCACTGTTTTCCAATGTAATGTTCTGTAAGGTATTAAATGTCTGGTTTTGAGCATCCTAAATCTGCTGAAGTCTTGATGCTTTGTTAACGACGAAAATCTATCACATTAACGTCTCTCAAGATCCACAAGCTGCCACTACTGCATGCATACTCTGCAGAACCCAATTCAGTTAGATATTCGCAGAGGTCAGGTCCCAGTTAGAACTTAGTCAAAAGCCATAAAGAGTCTTCACTTGTATTTAGCATGCTCAGTGATAAAACAATTTCAGCAAAGTGAAGAAGACTCAGCCTTTACTTTCTACCTCTGACTACAAGTTATCAGACATTTGAAAAATGAGACGTCTTTACTAGGAAGAATAAGTTAATTATTTCTAAAAAATGTTTCACTTTTCAGTGGCCTAACTGAATGTTTAGTTATAACTAAGGAGCCAAAGAGAGTTAAAAAAAGCCTTAGTTAGCCTTCACAGCCTAGTAACAAGTGAATTTCCAGGGACAGAAGACTTTCGTTTCTACCATTTCACATAAATATTTAATGTGAAATTCTGCATCAGTGAACTGAACCAAACCAGAAGCTGGAACTCCTGTCCCCGGAGTGAATTCACAAATCATTACACTAGTGTCAGAGCCATGATCTCTGTGGTTTTATTGATACATATTTATTTTGTGCAAAGCTGCACAAAAAAAGCTGGGGCCAGAATTATACCCATCTTCTCTTGGTTCATTCACCACAGCACCAGACAAAATTGAAGCTCATTGTTTTCTTTGGTGTACGCTTGCCATGAACAGTTGTCATAAACTGTTGACTTCAGGAGACTGTTTGGACTTGAGAATTCCAATTTCCCTTTCTTCAAACCAAAGTAAGGTTCTTAGCTTTTCTGAAATGCAATGATTTAAGCTGTATCCTCAGGATATCTTATTAGCTGCCTGGGTATTTCCTCAGTCCTGTAGTTCCCATTCTTAGACACCAACTTCTCCTTAGAATATCTAGCCTAGGCTATGCTTAAATCCTTTCAATTATCTAGCTGTCAAATCTGAAAAGCATTATTTTTGGTAAACACAGTCACAAATACAACATCATTTGAAAAATGCAAAGCACATTGAAGTCAAATTACTGAATTTCAAAGAACATGTTAATCATTTGAAAATGTAAATGGTTGCTAATGGTAGGAGATGGATTTTTTTTTTTTTCTGGTGACTGTGATATTAATAAGTAATTCTAATATACTCCTCAAATTTACAAACTCCAGTCCTCATTCTTGAGGTAATGTTTCCTGAACCTTGTTTTAAGATTGCAATAAGGCTGAATTTCTTTACTAAACATCAGATTATGATGCAATTAGCATCACTTTCAGTCACTTATGAATACTTTGAAAATTATATTAAAGTGTATTCCGAAGGACAAAAAGAATACGATTTTTAAATCCACCTAGTAAAGTGTAGCTAGCTTCCTATGATTGAGAAGCATAAATTAATTACATGAAAGTCACATAAACTGCTTATATTTTATCTAGGAGGAAGTATTTTAAAATACATTCAGTCAACACAACTGTATCCATGATAACATGCATCTCAGTGGAAGTGTAGATACGTAACTTATTTATTGTCACTGGAAACACATTATTTTTGCCTTGCAAGACACAAGCTTGGGTTATGCAAGCAGTCAAACATTAGTTGAGTTTATCCTGCTTCCTTTAACTGTCGTTTATCAAAATGAAACTCTTTGCAAACTCATCTCTCCACCAAAACATGAAGTGTTGTGACGAATTCTAACTCCTTCATTAGGACTGGATAACAGAGGCAAGTCGCATTATCAGGATTTCTCAAGTGTTTCCGCAATGCTGCTCCGCTCAGGCCGCAAAAAACCACATGCAGCATCTCTCCATAGAAGGCAGCCTGTTAAGCGGCAACCTCCGCTAGGAACTGTGAAAAGATATTCTGGAAAGCCAGGTAACTCTTTCCTGAGTAACAGGTATGTTTGTAATTGTGCAAAAATGATTCCAATCCAAGGCAGAACCCAGCCAAATTAAGTATCTGGAAGAGCTTGTCTATAGTAAGTTCAAAACCAAAAATACCTGGAGGAATAGAAAAAATGAAAGCTGCTTTCAAAAAAAACAGCAGACAAATACTCCTCAAAGTAGCCATATTAGATTTTTCATACCACCAGATTCAGACCATTAATTCCTAAAGTACCCCTATACCTCCCTAGAAAAGAGTGAATGACACAGCAGGCTTGCCAATGATTTTTTTTGGGGCACCGTACTCATTGTAATTCTAATTAAAAGTAGAATTCTTACACTGTAACTGTCATAATACAACAATTTTTTTAAAGTTTGCTGTATTGATTATTGTAGTTGTTGTTCTGTTGCTTTTTAGAACAACCTGTTGTTGTTTTTTGGTTTTGTATTCTGGAAGCCTGATAGCCTTACTTGCCAGGCTTTTGAAGAGAAAACCTTTGCCTACACATAGATCAGCTGTGCATGTGCTGAAGGTCCAACATACGATGTGTCACAGCTGCCACTTCTTCTTAGACTGACAGGGTGTGCATCGTCTGTCTCTTTTGTTGACAGTACATGCAGAGTTTCTGCTCGGCCTGGTCAGGGTGGAAAGAGCTTCTCAGAAACAACTCTGTTTAAATACAGATGTTTCAGAGGAGGTACATCAATGTAAAATGAGTAATAAAGCATTCCCAAAACATTATGTCACTGCTTGTGCATTTTGAGTATCCTGTTGTGCTACTTGCATAATTGTTCTGGCAAAGAAAAGACTGTTCATCTTACAGCATACCCTAGCGGTCTGTGTGGTCTCAGAGTGTCTTAACTGAATCTGAAAGTAGCAAACCTATTCCAGTAAAACAATGTTCAGACTAACATAATCAAAATTGTACCTTATAGTGGTATTCTGTGTTTGACACACAACTGGCTGGACCTACTTCCTTCTGACATCCAGAGAAACACAATTGTGTTCAGTAGAGATAGGGAAAATTTTTAAATGCTGCTATTTTAGACAGCCATATGCTCCCTAGTCTAAAACTCTCGTTTGTACACAGATCCAATTTTCAAAGTGTTAACATGGGAAACAGCCAAGTACTTATCTATGAAATAAAGGAAACTTGTATAGAAGCAGTATGCTGCAAAGACACTTTCTCTATTTCACCTCTTCTTCAGTATGAAAATGTATAACTTAACAATTTGTTTTTCACATCTCTCTCAGTGTGCAGGTTCCTGTGCACTACCTTGCTCTGGCTCTGGCTCCCCACAGGGGTCTCTGCTCCCCACAGGGGTCTCTGCCCCATTCATTCTCCAACCAACTGCTAATTCAGGCCCCCTCTCTCGTGTTCAGATTCCTCTCGTTTATACTAGTCTCCCTCAACACAGCTATCTGCAGGTTGTCCACAATCCCCCTTCTTACACTGTCCCCTGGGCTCTTGGGTTGGAAGACATTTTTTCAAGCTCCAGTTTTTACACTTAACTCTGCAAAAGTACAGCATACATCTCTTATTCTCACTGAGATAGCCTTCCAAGTGAAGAAATCTTTGCTTTCCTTCTTCACACCACTATCAAGCCCCAAAGACTGCTTAAGCCCACTGTGTATTTTCTATTATACGTTGACTATATCATTCATAGCTCAAATATACATAGATTATCAAGCAAAGATTGCTATAAAAATACACGTTATTTTTATTATAGAATTTTACCATTTTTCTGTTGCTAGTAAAATTAATTACAACTCATTTTTATTAGGGTTTAGTCTGCGAGAAACAGTGAAATGCTATATACTGACTGAAGATTCAAAAACAGTGCATTTTGACATAGATGAAGATGGCCATCATGAAATATCAACCAAGGATTCACAATCCCATGAAGGTAGCATGCTTTTATACCAAAATTCACCAGCCATATGCATAGTACTATAGGACATTTTTGAAAATACTATTTTATGTACAATGTTCAGTCTGACGAGGAGCGGCTGAGGGAACTGGGGCTGTTTAGTTTGGAGAAGAGGAGGCTGAGGGGAGACCTTACTGCTGTCTACAACTACCTGAAACGAGGTTGTAGCATGGAGGGTGTTGGTCTCTTGTCCCAAGTAGCAAGTGGCAGGACAAGAGGAAATGGCCTCAAGTTGTGCCACGGGAGGTTCAAATTGGATATTGGGAAAAAATTCTTCTCAGAAAGGGTTGTCAGGCACTGGAACAGGCTGCCCAGGGAAGTGGTGGAGTCACCATCCCTGGAGTTGTTTAAAAAGACATGGCGCTTAGGGACACGGTTTAGTGGTGGACTTGGCAGTGATAGGTTAATGGTTGAACTTGATCATTCCAAACTAATGATTCTATGATTCTGTGTTTTCTGTAGACACAACTTTATATTGCATCTTTGTGAATACTGATAATAATATGTGAAAACTTTTATTCCAGTTCACAGTAGGTACCTAATATACTTAAATTAAGATTATTTTGCTGATGCCCATTTGAGTTAATGGCAAGTCCAGACACTTGGCTGTTAAGAGAATAAAAGCACAGATAATCCTCAGAGACAAGGGCATAACGGATAAAAATAGAGAAGATTTTGTAATTTGTGGAGTTATTTTATTTTTCATGGAACTCTTCTGGCATGGTGCCACCCCAAAGTTAGTTTTAGGCGAACAACAGGGTCCAAAAAAAACGTTTATTCTGTCCAGGAAAGTCTGGGAAAGCAACCGATTAGGAATGGGGTTTATACAACCAGTTACTCCAGTAACATAAAATAAAGGTTCGGATATCAACTTCGAGGAAATTTTTTGGGTGCAGCTAATGATAACAATGGAGATCCACAGTGTGCATACATGTGGCTCACCAAAAACAATGCCAGAGCCATCCCTGACTCCAGGAAAAATATATGCTTGCCTGAATCTGGCAAGGAATTATTAAAGAAAATAGACGTGCTTATATTTAAGCACAGCATTCCCAAGTGGCAAGGAATTATTTAATATACTCGCTTATCTGGCGAGGAAATAGGGTTATCACTTCACCCGTATGTGGAGATGAGGCAAACAGCGCCCCAGTCCCGGGAGGGCTGTCGGCGGCAGCATTTGGCCCGTGCTTCAAGAGGACAGCCAAGCCAGCCTTGGCGGGGTCCCTTTTAAATACCCGAGTCACATCTGACTGTGGGCATTCCAGAAGCTTCTCTGCACCCCCACTCTGGCTGTGGGGTGCCCTGAAACTTCTCAGCACCGCCCCCCTCAACTCTGGCTGTAGGCACCCAGAAACTTCTCGGCAGCTTGGCGCCTCTGCACCACCACCCCTCTCTCTTAACGACCCTGGCCAATGGGCTCTGGAATCAAACAACATAAGCTGTTACCCCCATTGCAGGAGAGGTGGGGGAGGATGTGTTGAGCAAGAGGGGGATGTGCCTGCACCTTCCATATCGAAGGAAGTGGTGGGGGTGGAAGGGGGGTGTGCATCTGCCACATCTTCTTTGATTTCAAATGGTGCTTCTCTAATTGACACCAAAAATGATATCACAACTAACATCACAGAAGTAGTTGTTAGGGGGTATTATTTTGATAAGAGGCAAATAATAGCAAATGCAATTATTCTAGAATTATGCATTTTCCAGAGATGTAAAAGTAGGGAGAAATAACAATAAACCATATTTCTAAATAAAATACAGAAAAAAGTTGAAATCTGTGAGATAACTACCAACTTATAGAAACTTTATTTCTTACAAAATCCCGGTTTTTAGAGGAATGAGAAGCCCATTACACATGCTTCAGATAAAGACATAGAATGGCTTGTTTGAAATATTTATAAACTAAATTAATGTTATTTTTATTCTGTTATATTGTGAATTATGAGAGCTGAACTGGTAAGGTATTTAAGTGTGCTTTATATCTTTTGAAGTATCTTTTACTTGACAACTTCACAGAATATTGAAATAACTCATACAATTATTATTGCTAATTTATGAAGAGAACCCAAACCTGTATAGGTATCTAATAGAAGCAGTTCGTGAATAGATTGGTAGTGTGACAATCCTGATGTAGAAGATGCTGCTGTTCCTACGAGAAAAAGGAAAAAAAAAAAAAAAGAAAGAAAAAAAAAAAGCTACATGGTATTTTCGTATATGTAAACACAAGAACCACAAACATCATATTAGGAACCAGCTGTTTGTGACTTTGACCTGAAGGGGGTGTGGTCATCCCCAGATCCTTGGCTACATGATCCAGGCTGATGTTAGAAAAGCGAGAAACCCCCCCCTGCTGTTGCTACCTGTTACTTTCCAATCTTGTACATTTCATATTAGGGTCCTCACCTCTGTTGCCAAAGACTTTCAGGCTTTTCTTTGCTAAAATTTTAGGCCTTACATCTCATTACTGACCTCTGTTTTCTCAAGTGCATTCTCTTTTGCAAAAGATAATTAACCAATCAACACATTTATTAGACTGAGGGTTCAGACTTTGGGGTACCTGTTCGTAAGTCTAATGTACAATCATATGGGGTTATATGAATTCAGAGAACTATATGAAATGAAGTCTGCTGCCTATTGCTATTACTCATTATTTCTCAGATTATGTTTAAAACCAATTCTTTCAATTGTTTGTGAGGTTTTTGAATTTGAAGAATGTGACTATCTCATTCCAAGTTGTGTTAAATGCCTTCTGTTTTAGATATTGCGTGGTTAAGTGTGTTCACAAGTGATGAATCAGCAGTACCTGGTAAGACTCCTCTGGCAACAAAAGGTATAATTCTCTCTGTCAGGGTCTTCTTTTGAAGAGATGTTTGAGAGTAGGAAAATAAGTTCCTAAAGTTTTATACCTAGAATTGACATTATAATTAACTTATTATACCAGATTTTCATTTATGCCAGGTTGCTGGACAATACTAAAAATTAAGGAGCCTTTCTGTGTTACATAAGAACAGAGTAATCTTTGAAGTAATAAAATTTGCCTTTGCAAGTTGTGAGTAATGTCTTAGACTGAAGACAAATGTGTATGAGGAAATAGCATGTATATGAGCTAGAAAAAACAATTTTTAAAAAAGTGTCTGTGCTTTATTGCTAGCGAAGACCTGTTGTAATAGAAGGGGAAAGCCAAAATAAATCACTATGAAGAAAGAGGAGGCACATTTTTTGAACTTTCAGATTGTAAGGATAAGAAATATTTGGAAAAATAAAAGATATATTAGTTCCAAGTATCCAGTAGAAGAGAGGTATTCCAATTTCAGCTGTAAAGGGCTGCTGTAATACATGAGAGCAAATATCCCTCTGGTGCAGGACTGCACCTTGAACAATGGCCAAATGAGGATTTCTAGAGAAGAGTATAATATATTGGTACCTTCCCAAACTCCAACACTTTGCATTTCAGGGACACGCCAAGCAAGAAGTGGTTTCTTGTATTTAGTTCATTTCAGAGCATTTTCTTTGTGTGACTGTGTAACATTGCCCCTTAGACTCTGGTAAGGTTTTAGCAACCAGAGAGGCTAGGTAATTCATCCAAAGGCCATCAGAGCATGGAAGTATCACATACAAAATCATGGAAAGGTTCTTTACTTTCCTTGACATTCACTGTCTGCATGACAGTCCACTTCTCACGTTTTTCAAAGGTGACAGGAAAAGTTAGACTCCTTTGGATTTCCTCAGACTAAAAAATATATAAACAAGTCACAATAAACTCTATAGATGGAGAAAATCAAGGATTGTTAGGATGTAACTCACACTGACGTATGTCCGTGGTCAACTGGCTGGACTCCTGCATCCCTCTTTGGTTGCCACTCTAACCTCTAAGTCAGAACACTCTCGACTTGGATACGAAATCTCACTTGCCTGCTGTTGTGCCTCTTACATGCTATGGCTGAAGCTGGACAGTTGCAGCTGAGACAATCTAAAGTGATGTCACTGGATAGCTGTCAGGGCTTTGCTAGGTAATCCTCTTGTATGCCGTATCAGTTGACAAAGGTACCTTAATTTATTTAATTGTTGCTTACTTGGATCTGAAGCCTTGAAGCACCAAAAGGTATCAGGCTGAGGAGTATCCTTTATTATTGATATACTGTTAATTCCTGCAGTGGAAAAAAACCCCAGTATTATGTCAAAAGGGAGTAAATCCAATGCACCCGTGATTGTGACAGTGGAAATATTTTGACTTAGGAAACATGCAGAAAATAAAAAGGAAAAAATCTTACATTTTCTGTAGTGACACATACTAGTCAGGTATATTACATAAACATGTATATTACATGTATGTGTTAAGTACTAGTATATATGCCTTTATAGCTCATATTATATATATTCACGTATAATGGATATTCCAACATTAACCATAAATATAGACAAATAAAGTGTATATATATAGCAAATTTAAAGCATCATAAAGCCATAGACTTTACATACTTTACAGAAGAGAATAATATCAAGAGTAGATTGTATTTATTTCTATTCCTATGCCTATCAATGTAATGTGAACCTGAATGTTGTCTCTTTATGAAATATTTTTACCTATGCTTCATTTTACATGGTGATACACATTTTATTAAAACATTCTTCTCTTTGTAAAACAGATTCGAAAAATTTCGTGATCCTCACACAGAGATCAAAGCTTAATGAATTTGTCCTGTTGTGCAAGGGTAAGAAGCATCTCTCTCTGAAGGTAAGAAGTATTTAATTTCCTCTGTAACTTGTGAGTGCTCTTTCTGGCTAAAGAACAATTTCTCCCACAGACCTTTTCAAATTTGTTTTCCTTTGCTTGCCACCTCCCTTATTTCACAGTTTCTGACTACCTTTGTCCGTTCTTTGTGGGGAAATATTTCAAGTAGGTTATTGCAAAAGTCATTTGGTTAGGTAGCTGACTACTATCACTAGGAGACAGTCGGTGGTGTTGGGTTCCAGCCTCTGGGGGAAGTGAAGGGGCTTCTTAACCAGAAAACATGCACAAAATAAAAGTAGACGAAGAAGCAGGAATGTTGCCTTGGAAAAAAGATGAGTTTAAGAGGGGAATTATTTTCTCCTAATCAACCCAAATTACAACATAAGGAATGTGATGAAAAGAAATGCAGCTGAACTGTATTATCCGGTTTTAAACATTTACCATCTGTGGTCAGGGCATCCTCATTTTCTCCAGTCTTGTGAAGGTTTGTTTATAGTAGGAAGCGCAGGCCAGGATGGCTTTCCCTATTGGAAGGTTATAACCTTTACTAAAATCTGTCTGAGGAAAAATCTTATATTGGAATTTACCCTTTAAAACGGGGCAAATGTCTAAGAAGCTTGTTTACACAGTTTATGTTGCGATAAAGAATGACCCTTCATCTAGCGCTGGCCATGCGTGGTGGTGTAAATTGCCAAATGCTTCTTCAAATTAAGTCTCTGATGGTTTTAATTTGTTTTTAATTCACAGATGACTTTCCATAAAATGTACTTCCTGAAATTATCTGGGGAAATTCTGTTGCATGATACATTAATTCTATTTATAGCCTATTATATCACTGGGATTTTCCTTTCTGTTCTTGAAAGAGCAACTATTTTGAAAGGATTTTTCTGGTTCAGAGATTACCTTTTCATAAATTAATTTTCTGAAAGAAGTTCCACCAAATCAGGGAAAGAACTTGGTGTTGAGCCCTAATGGATTTTACTCTCCAATCACCTATTTTAAAGTACTAGGTTATGCCAGATTATGTTTCTTGACATGATTAAAAGCAGTTCTTATCTAAAAATGAGGTAAGGCATCTTTAGTGTCTCCCAAATAATCTTAATCTCAACAGGAATTATCATATGGAAGATGACAAGGTTCCTTATCTGTGATAAAGTTTTGGTATTCTGTTACAACATGGCTCAGTCTTGGCTGCATTGCAAAATAGAATCTGGGAGTTAAACAGTTTAAAGGTCTGTCTTCAACCCCATTAATTTTGCATTGCAAATGATACAAAAATAAGGTATTAATGGAAGTGTTTTGAGAAGTCATCAACTTATTCATCCTGGATAATTTGAATGTAGTTATTAATGGACTTCATAAAAAGGAGAGTTTTGGTTTTAATTGGGTGGATTAGAAGTGCAAAATATGAAGACAAAATTACCAATCTGAGTGGTTATAAACACAGGTCTTAAAAGCATCCTGTTCAGAGCCAGATTATCATTCAGTGGAAAGAAATGACATGAAAACATGCAACCATGAAGATCCCGACTTCAAGCAGGTATATAATCATGATGAAACAAATAAAAGCATGTGTGAGAGAGTGTGTGTATGCAAACATAGGTATAAGAAAGTGCAGCTAAATGCATCCTGCTGTTACTCATTAAGTGACTGATTTTTTGCTTTCTTACTTCAGTATTTTTTAGTATTTTCCTCAGAAAAAGGAAAACAAGAACTTTTCCATACTTCTGACTTGACTTGACTTTCAATCTACAGGCAAAATATCTGACTTTCAATTAAAACATGAAAGGTGGAAATGCTTCCTGTATTATTATGCTTATGTAAAATGCAGGGAGATACAAAGTAGTTTTCACCTGGTACAAATCCTTAGACAGGTTCTGGAAAATCTGGATGAGCGGATGAGCTGGTCTAGAAAGGTCAGATTACAAGAGTAATGACATTTTTAAGAAATGTTGAATCCATCAGTCAAAATCTTATCTTTCTTCTCCCATTCACACAATATCACTCCTCAGATCATCTTCCTGTGATGGCTTTCCGTATCATTTTCTATCACTTCATGCAGCTACAGCAGCTATTTTAATTTTTTTATCTTGATCTGCTTTTGCAAGCACCTAATTTTGGCTTCACATTTACGAGACCCCAATGGAGTATCCCTTGCTCTAGGGGGAATATTGGCATTGTACATATTAATTCCTCTCCTTGTTTCTGCAGGTTTTCTTTCTTCTTTCTCTTCTGAAGTCACCAGATTCTCTTATTCCATTTTTATTTCCTTGTAACCTTTTTGAGTCCCTAGGAGGTCTTTCTTTCCTACAACCAAACTATCTACAACTTTCTTAACAGTAATTTTTAAAACAGGACATTTGGATTGAAGCTGCAGATACTCTGCAGTTACACTGGCTTGATCAGGACAGAATGTTTTAGCTGCTTCCCATTATAGCTTTGCTAATACAAGAGGTGTATCCTCAAGTTTCTTTCACGTACTCTGCAATAACTGCAGAACACCCCTGTTGTCATATGGGCTGAAAGGACATGTTCCATGGAAAGGTGGTTATTGCCAATGCTATAATCTTCAGCATATCTGGGACTCTTTAATGTCCTCCTGCTTTTCCCCAAGCATTCAGTTTCATTTTAGAGGTCTCTTTAAGCATTGTGTACAATGATAATACACCAGACTGTTCAGATTTCTAGAACGGTTTTGTGGGTAGGATGAGAGTGTTCAAACAGATCACTCAAAAGGGAGGATGAAGTAATTTGATTTTTTAATTTAATTTACCATCTCAGTCTTCCCTCAAAGATATTATCAATTGCCTGCTCCCTGACAGAAGGTCAATCTGGGGGAAACACAAATCTCAACCTTCTACTAAGTTCTTACTATTAGCAGCAGATAAGTCTTCACACAGTCTGCTCAGTTACTCCCTCACACAGTGCACACACAGGAGCAGGGGCTCGTACCCTCGCTCCAGGGGTTTCCAGGCAGCTGTGCACAAAGTCACACAGCAGGTCCCTCGTTTCAGCAACTGTGCTGACAAGAACTGCCCTGTAGTCATTGTCCACCTCTAGCAGCCACTACCTGCGGGGATGTGATGTGGGTGACATGTCCCACCATGGGTGCCAGTGTGTGCTGGAGGCCTTGGGCATGTTGAGCAGCTCCTGGGTGCCCTGAGCTGGTACCAATTTGGAGGGGTTTGACAGGGCTACTGGTCTCCAAGGCTTATGGTTTCAGAGGCTACCTCTCGCCACATACTCTCCTTCTCTCTGGTGTGGTGTTTTCTGTTAGCTTTTTCTTCATCCACACACAGAAGTTCTTGGAAAGCCCAAACACATCCACACACACAGATGGGCTGTTTTGACAACAGCTATTCCTCTAAAGATGGATCTAAAAGAAAGCATATTAGAAACTGAAGATGTACAGACAAATGATAGGTAATAGAACAGTTGTTTAAGAGCAGTTAGTACTGTAACATTCTGATTTTAATCCAAAGGAAGCAAGAAAAACTGTGGATTGACATTTTATTGCTAGTGTCAGTTGATGGGGTAGATCTGTGGTAAGAAAATAACCAGATGAAAATCCTAAATTATCCAAATATCAGGTGTACTGCAGAGGAAAACCTTGCTCATGTTTCTGTGAAGCATAGGAATGCAGCTATGGGTCTGGAAATACTCAGCTCTTTGAGGGAGACAGGTATTATTTTACTCATAATTATCACAGATTCTGTCCCAAAGTGATTAGATTTTACCAATGATTTATCGAAAAAATTGGTCAATATGTGTCACTTCAGAAAATAACTGAAAATATAGTGAGTCAGAAACATGCATGAATTTCTGTCACATGAAACCCTACAGAAAACCTTAAAAAATATAACATGTTTTTACGTCTCGTGTTTTCACAGCTGAGTGAATATAATCACTTTTTCATTATGCATTACCAAGGAGATTCAGTGCAGTTCCAGTGCTATGAAGATACCCGTTACTACCTGTATGTGAATGACGACTCACTTGATATTCGCAAGCCGAAAAAAAAGGAACCCACTGAGGACAAAAATTTTTACTTCAGGGTATCATATTTACAGGAAAAGTAAGTTGTACATCTTTCAGTGGCATAGGTGTCCACAGTACTCCTATAATAAACTAAGGGGAGGGAAGGAAGTTAACATCAACTAATTTCCATTTTGGCTTAATTTCTACTTGCTTTGTAATGTCTCAACTCACCATTTTGCATGAGTAACATCCTTTATCTCTGTATTTTCAATAGAAAAAGAGAAAGACTAAGTTTGAAAAGCATAGTACCTGATCAGTCTCTTTAAGTCTTATGTGCACAATTATGGTTTTAAGGAGCTGAATTCTTCTGTAAGGGGATATATACACAGGGGATATTTCAAAGACAGGGGAAAAAGAAGGAAGCATACATGGATATGAAATACAAAGCACAGTAAGTTCTCTATGTGATGAACACTTTACTTTTTAAAAATCACGTGTTCAGCTGCAAAGCAGAGTGCAAAACCACACCTGAAAAATAATTAAATGTTAAAAATAACTGAATAAACACTAGTTGTTGATGTCAGGTAAACTAGAGGAGCAGTAAGAGTACCTGCCTTTTAGCAACAGGGTCTGTCAGCATGAAATGGAAGATGCTGACACTTAAAAGGACACAGATCATAGTCTGCAAGGCATAAAACATTTGAAACACAAGAGGAGAGCAAAAGTGTACACAGGATCACTAGGTGTTAAAGATCTGATTTTCTACTGGTGTACACGGAGCACCACTGTGATTTAGTGGCAATTTGCTTTGATGCAAGTCATTTGGAAATAAATGTGTATAAATTATAGACTTCATGTACCTATGCCACAAAATTGTCCGTTAGTTGCAGTGGAACAACCTACAAGTTGCACACCACTTGCAGGAATTGTTCTGTGTAAATATAATAAACAATGCATACCTGAAATAGGAATCCTGTCAGTAAATCACACCAATGCACATTAGGATAAGGCACTAATTATCTATAGTAGACCAAACTCCAAAGATCTGTGAGACTTTAAAAGATTTTGTTTACCCCGAATAGCAGTGTGGAGTTTCACTGCTGGGCAGTGTATTGTAGTCTTCAAATAATGAATATAACTTTCCGTACTTCCAATGCTAACTGAACAGAAATGAGCTTTTGAGTATTCCCTAAATAATACTTACCACTTTTGGATCTGTTAAGTGTTCAGTGAGGTCAGTGTAAAGAAAAAAAACCCCAAACCCTAGATACTGACTTCAGCATACATTACACTAGAATTAAATAATTTTAGCACTATCTATCATGTTGCACAATAAATATATTCAATTATGTATCAGGTAAAATAATTTCACAAACTAATATGCTAACATTTCATAGTTATACATTTACTATTGGTAATATGATCGCCTTACTAAGTTACAGAACATGGTCTATAGATAGTAACTTGCCGAATGATAATCACTCATCATAAAGCTCGTACAAAGTATAATAATGAAATCAGCGTTGCTGATGTCAGGAAAAAAAAAAGTAACACTGACCTCGGTGAATTTTGAATCTATTTTGTAGTTAAATTACGGTTATACACAGAATATTGTACTTTTACCGTCTACTTTAAAATAAGATCTTTTTAACAAGTTGAGGGACAAAAGCCCTTATGGAAAGAACCAGTGGTAATTCTGTAAAGTTTCAGATTTGAGATATAAGATTAAAATGTTGTTTCATAATTTTTCTCAGAAAACACAATAAATTCAGCCAGCTTTGTAACTGTAAAGTACATAGGAAAACAAGTTAATAACTTCTGAATCCTAATCTTTCTTAGATTCTTATTTTGTGTGTACAAACACTTCAAACTGACATTTTCAAGTTCCCACTAATCTGAGTGTCTCATGAATGGCAAGATGGAAAGCATCTAGAAGTTTTATTAAAAATCAGGATATGGAAGCCAGTGAGTCTTTTAGAAAAAATATAGTCTCTAATGCTTTATAATATAAAAACCATTTATCTAATGTGTCTAACAGTTGAATATGAAATATAATCACTGTTTTGCAGTTTACTTTCAAAACAGTACTGATATTCTTTAGCTTTTACTTAGCAGATGTGATAATTATTGAAACACTGATAGATATATTTTGCTATTATTTTTCTCCTCTTCAAAAGCTGTGCCTGAAAGAATATTCTGAATTCTGTTTGCTGCAGAACAATTTAATGAGAGTATTCTTCATATATGACTTATAGTACTTTGACCATATATGTAACTTGTTAGAATAAGATCTGTGAGAAAAACATCAATAAAGAACATCATCCTTATGCTGGTTAATCTGACAAAAGCTAATGAAAATAATGTAAAAGAGAGGACCATGTCTTCTTAGGATCTATGTGCTAATTTTTCAGAAAAAAACAGAGTTTTTTCAATCATGGGGAAAGGAATGGTCTTTTACAGTAACAGAAAAAAATAATTTACAGTAAAAACCACTGAAGACTGGTAAAAGAATGAGTGCATTAAAGTGTGAGTTTAGGAACAATTGTCATATGTTAAAGCAAGAGACTTGCAGCCAGCCTTCCTAGCCCTGAAATATGTGTCTAGTATACACTGTATTACATGCCACCTTCAATATGGGTGGCCAAAATAACTAGAAATTAGAATTAGAAATTGTTAGACTAATGAATGCTCTTACAGTCTTAAGAAAATGCAACAATCTGGCATTAGTGCAACTGCAGCAGTACTAAAACTTGCAAGTAATCCAAATCATGCAGTTTCTATTAAGGATCTTTAGTAACACAACACATCAGCAGATAAAGACTCATTTCTGCCTCTTCTCTGGTGTGAAATTCTCACCAGCCAATGAAGTCAAGGGCCCTTTTTTCTTACATAGGATGACATTATGATGTTGCCATTACAATAGATGTAATAATATATATGTATCTTGTAATTCCCCACTGATTTAGACAGGCAAGTATTCTGTCTTGAGTGTTACTGCTTGTAGATACATGTGGCATGAATTTTGAAGTAGAAAGTGTGTATAAACAGAGATTTTAAAAATATCATCTTGTTTTTATTTCTATTTGTAATGTGTCTAACTGAAGAAACGATAGGCAGGTTAAATTCTTCCAACATCTGTATGTTTTAAATGCAACCCCTCATATTCTCTGTATATGTGAATAACTGCAGAGGGGCAGATTCTCTACCAGCTACTTTCTTCATTACTTCTGGCAAATTACATGGCTAAGTCATACCGAGGGCGAACAACAGCAGCTGGTAACGTACAGCTCCTATGTCAACATAAATTGCAGTTCCTTGAAGCCATCCTTCTCTAGCACAGTCTCGTGACTTCAGGTGAACGGTAGTAAACGTGTATCCAAATTTTATCACATCAACAAGCTATGAAAACATACTCAGCAGCTGAAAACAATTACTTATTTTATTTTATCCAAACTCTGGCATTTATTTCCAACTGATATAGGGCCTAGATCTCTGGTGTCTAGAGTGACTGAACAGGGAAGCCAAGCAGGTCAAGGAAAGAAAGCTAACACCTCTATTTGGCATTTGCAAGACTGTACCTGCAGTACTGTGTTCAGTTTTGGGCTTCCCAGCACACACCGGCACGAGGCTGAGCAGAAGGTAGTTGGGAGGATGGAGTATTTGAGGAGGAGAGGCTAGGGCAGCTGAGATTTTTAGCCTGGAGATGAGAAGGGTGACCATACACATAGCTGAAGAGGAATTGTAGAGAAAAGGGAATGAAACCTTCCTTAGAGGTGCACAGCAGAAGGAGAACAGGCAGTAGTCACAAGTTGTAGCAAGGGAAGTTTTGACTGCCTCTAAAGAAAAAAAAATTGATATGTAGGAATTGGAACAGGTTTTATGATTATGAAGTGTCCATCTTTGGAGTTTTTTCAAAATTCAACTTGATAAGGCCCTGTGCAACCTCGTCTGATGCTGAAGGAAAGCCTGCTTTGAGCAGGTGGTTTGACAAAATTACCTCCAGAGCTTTCTTCCAATGCAAATTATATTGTGATTCCATGATGAAAGGCAGCTTCATGTCTTAGAACTTACAAAATATTGAATCCAAAGAGCGAAAGTATTCAATACAACTTACAGAAACGTACAGAAAGACCACATAAAAGCGAACAAAATAAATCATATTGATTTCATCCCAAAGCTCAATGTTTTCATGACTATGTGCAGGCATGAGCCTAAGGGAAAATACATTCAGTGTCAGAAAAAATGTCATAACAAGTGAAAGATTCCATCTTGATCTCCAGAAAACTCGATTCAAAACAAAGGGGCTATTTCAAAGCAAAAAAGTGTATAAGTAGAACAAGGGTTCATTTGGAAAATAAAATGTAATTGCAATGTGATTATCACATGAATTTAAAAGCTACTACCGTTTTACCTGAGGTAATACCCAAGGTATTACTTATATGTATCATGCTTCAAATGTACTGCTTGGGTGGAAACCCACTGTGTTTTTTCTACTTATTACACACCTGAGAACTGTAAATATCCAAAACAGTTGAAGTTGTAGTATTTTAAACAGTGACATAATCTGCATTGATACATCCTGCAATAAAACTTCATAATCCCATAGTACTTTATGAGTAATTTTTTTTTTTTTAAATTCACATTTAATAAAGGTGAATACAAATTTTGTTGTATGTATTTTAAATAAAGGAAACTAGAGACAGAAAAATGACTTAGCCAAGACCAGCCAATAGTAAATGACAAGGCCAGAATGCTAATGCACAATTCCCAGTCCTACACATTCCTCTGCAATTGTTCTAGTGCAGAACTGCAGCTTTGTGGTATGTCTGACATCCACACACATTCTCACAGCTAAATAATAAACTGCTAACAGATTTTCCATAACTATCAGAGTATGAATAGTTTCAAGTATGAACTTCAAAGCAAAGCAAAGTGTCCTGCAACTGTGTCAGTCAGGATTGAGTTTGACCTTTTAGTAATGAGTTGCAATTTTTCAAAGCTGAAATGAAAGTAATTTCTTATGGTTTTTATTCTAATGAAACTTAATAAGTTACTGATAGGAAGCTAGAACGGACTTCAACCTGAATATTTTTGGGAACTTATTAAAAATTTTAACTGTGGACACAGACTTGCCTGCCTCGTGTTAAAAGCTTTCATATATGAATTTAATAGACAGAAATTGCTTAAAAAATAGAAAAATTGTCTGCCTTTACTGTAAAGCAGAAATTAATATAAATAGAAGTGCAGACATCAGAGAATTGGCAAGTTTACCAGAAGATCCATAAAGGCTTTTTAGAAGGCAACTGAAATTTGCTATCAAATTAGTAGTTGTCAGTGTTCTAATTGTAACGTCTTTTGGCAAACCCTATTGAAGTAAACCTGATCTCCCCTTCCAAGTGCAGCTTTTTTTTTTTTCTTAAGAGAGATGGAGGAGAAAGAATAATTTATTGCTTTATTAAGCTCTTACACTAAAAATTATTTTGATCAATTTGTTTACATTAATTTGACTGTGAGACCTACAAAATAATTTTCTTCGATTTGCATTTATTTTTACTGAAAAGTGGAGATACAATTTTGAGGCACCAATAACAGACATTTGGAAGAAGAAATGGCAGATAACCTGCCAGGGAGCACCAAGGGTCAGCCTCTGCAAGGGAAAGTGAGCTGACCCTTAACAAAAGCAGTCAAACACTTAGTGAGAGCAAGAGATTACAGAGGGAGGTTACAAAGAAAGAAGGTCACAGAGCTTGCTGATGTGTTAGAGGTCCTGCCACAATCTTCACAGAGAAATTAAAAAATATTTTGTTTATTATAAAACAGTTAGTTGATTTAGTAAAAGTATATTTAATGTACACAGATTTCTTTTTTTTTTTTTGCTTTATTTTTAGCCATCAAATTTAATCTACATATATTTGTACTAAGTCTGCTACAGTGTACTTTTTAAAATATTACAAGTATTAGGAAAAATGAGCTAACCTTATGCAGTTTTTCTCTTGATTACTCAAAACACACATAAGGCTTTGATAACTTTGAACTGTCAATTTAGAAATACAGACAAACCATATCTTCATTATAAGCCTTCTGCAAACCCAAGCGCCAGTATATTTAGCTTCACACTGAATTAAATGTATCTTGGGCTTCAGTCCTGTAGTTTTTATGGCAGGACAGGATCCAGTATTTTTAAGGGCAAACAGACAATATGACAGTGTTCTTTTTTGTCTTTTAGTCATCTGTTCCATTTCTGAAAGGACTACTTTAATTCATGATGATGAATTAATCTTTTTATTTGTAATTTAGGATTAATCTCAATATACTTGTCATAATTTTTCAGGTTCCATATGGTAGTACCTTAAACCTAGTAATATGACTTGAAGTTGATGTTGAAATTGAATTTCATAGGGCCAGGAAGTTACCACAGATTGCTGAAAGTTGTTAACCACCTGTGTAAATAGATAACAACCATGGAAATGGAAGGGATCAGCTGAGTCATAAAGTCTGATTTTGAAATTAGAGGCATAATCTAGTCACTTAGCCCCGAAGGACTTTTACTCCCTATGCTTGCCCTTAAATAGGAAAATGCATTAAAATCCATAAAAAGTATAATGCTCTAGAAAAGAGAGCATGACAGACACAAAAATATACTATAAACCTTTTCTTGCTATCCTGTCATTTATTTCACACTCTTATAATGCCTTACTTTAAATAGAAATCTAAATAAACTGTTTGAATAACATCTCAGTGAGGTCCCAGTTTTGACTATGGACCATTAACCACTATATAAATACAATGAACACTTTTACTCTTGTAACAACTCTAATAACATTTTTTTTAACAGTAAGGATGAAGTATACTCTTGATGAGCAATTATCCCACTCCCAGCACGGAGCTACTTTGTGGACAATTCTGTAGTATTAGAGCTAATGAGCAGAACAGCTATTGTTCATCTAATGAGTTGCTGATAAAGAGAATCCACAGACATATTAGTGTAATTCTGCTGTTAAACCAAATTATACACCTTATCACATTGGGATACGCATTTGACAAACAAAGAGATTATTTGCTGTACACTGAAATGCTAGTTTATAAATGGTTAATATTAAAATTATTTTATTACATCAATCTATTCCGTGCATTACTTAACTGTCAAAGAAGGCAGAAGGTACTCAGATGAAGGCATTTTGGGGGCAAAGACAGAGAGATTGCAATGTGAGCTATTGTCTGAGATGTAACAGTGGCATTTGTGATGCTTTTTAGCCAGTGTCCACCTCCCAGGGGGCTACAGCACCATCCTTTTCTGTAGTTATAACGCCCACTGTGTTGCTGGCATTTGGACTGCTGCTGTCTGTGGTCATCACAAAGAAAATAAAGATACTACCAAGGTGATTTGTGGTAAAGATGTGTTAGTAATGAACTCCAATGTCCATAATGGAAGAGCTGCCCCTGAGTCCTCTATGCTCTGCTGCTGAATGGTAAAGTTCAGTTACATTTAAAGATACTAAGTAAAACTGTACTGCTAAATGTCGTGCTACTGCCATCATCAGTTTCCTTGCGTTTGAATATTATGCTTCAGCATGCATTAGAAGACAAATGTTTTTCACAGTGCTCTTACTTTGGCCTAAAATAGGCCAAATCACCAATCATACTTTTAAAAAAGTGGTGCATGCTGGTAACACAGAAGTGCCTGAGGTAATTAAAAAAGCAGCATATCACTCTTGGGGCCAGATTAACCAGGGTAGGGTGGCAGCGCTGGGGAGTTGGCATTAAGAAAACAGTGGCTCTGAGTTTTTTCATTTGGAACCTGCTGGCATTGGCAGAGGCAGACTCTAGAAAGGCCTCAGGGCTACTGTGAATTGTGGTTTCTCAGATCTCCCAGCAACAGTTCTGTTTCTTGAACACTTGCTGGTTCAGCGGCACAATGAAGACTGTATTTCAATCCTCTTCTGTTTGAATGAGTCTTCAACACAGGAACAAGAGAATAACTTTGCTTAAAACATGAAAATACAGTGCTAAAGCCTCACATTTGGCAAAAGAAGGTCGGAGGCAGACGCGAAACGTGAAAGGAATTTTAATGCATGTTTTGAAAACAATTTACTTTGAAAATAGGTCTTTAACTGGAATACGAATTCATGGGCTCAATATTAATTTCAGAAATAAAGTGCCTCTTTCTCAGGGCCCACTATTAAAATGCTTTGTAGTCTCTCATAGCCGGTAAGTTCAACAAACAGATGAATCAAATATAGCTTAGTGCTGCCCCATAATCAGAGTCTAGGAAAAGATCAGTTATTCCACCTCATTGTTAACAACTGCGTGGGAAGATGATACAAAAACTGAATATCTAGATGGAAAGATGTGTCCCTTTTGCTTTAGATGCTGAAAGAGATTATAAGAAGCACTGTTTTACATTCTCATCTAGCAGTCTAATTGCTATAAAGGAGTTACTCATATAGTAGCTATGAATCCTATAACATACTGATATATTTCTAATATTAAAAAAAAGCCAATAGATTCTATACCAGAAGTGTCATTCTAGTTTGAGTGTTTTATGTATCAGTTCCAGCATGGGAAATGATTATGTGTTCTTAAATTACCATTTAAAAAAATTTCTTATTACATTCAGAAGTCATACTTCTTCACCATCCCCAGACCTTTACAAACACATGCAAGAAGGATTCGCATTTCTTCCTCTCAGTTCTGCTGGAAATCAGTACAGAAGGTCTATTTGTTGATATTCTGTCCACCAACATACAAAAAAGCCCACTGCTGGAAAGAAACCGTTTTCTTCTAGACAATACTACCAAAAAAATAATCAGCAATAGGAAAACAAGAAGCAAGGAGGCCAAGGAATAAAATTACCATGAGAAAAGAGAAAGGACCATTTTCTCTCTGGTTTGAGTTAGCAGGAAATGTGGCATGCAGTGTGTACTGTATCAGGACTGAAAGCCTTGTGTCCAATAGCAGCATGAATTATTTTGCTGGCATTAATTGAATTATCAAATTTTTCCTTTTAACTAAGTGTATGTTATTTACAATTCCTTAATGTTTGCTTTTGAAAGTAGTTACTTTGCAGAAAATATATTTTAAAACAGCCTAAACTGGACTTTGTTGGACTGACAGAATGGACAAAATAAAATGGCACTGTTTTATTCAAAATACAGAGCTGTGCTTCCTGTGAGATAAGTATGTGAATTGTGGTTCACATTTCAAGAGCTTCTGGGCTTACAGTATAGTCAGATAACTACAGGAGACCATCCCTGCTGCAGAGGATCCTGATATATCATTTCCTACCTCACTTCATTTAAATAGAGAGTTCAGCACAGGATTGCATTGTGCACCTTTAAATCAACACATGTATGACTCTGCCTATGGCAACAAATAACCATTATGAAGGTATTGCTCTTCCTGATTAACAGAAGTGACAGGGGACACGGGAAATGCTGAGGTACTAAATGCCTTCTTTGTCTCAGTCTTTAATAGTAAGACCACTTGAGTTCTATTTATCCAGCCCGCCTGAACTGTAAGACAGGGGCAGGCAGCAAAATTAAGCTTCAATAATCCAAGGGAAAATGGTTAGTGACCTCCTGCACCACTGATACACACACAGGGCCATGGGGCCAGATGGGATACACCCAAGGGAGCTGGTGGAGGTGATCACCAAGCCACTTTCACTAATTTATCATCAGTCCTGGCTAACTGGGGGGTACCAGTCAACTGGAAGTTGGCAAATTTCACACCCATCTACAAGAAGGGCTGAATGAGGATCTGGGTAACTACAGACCTGGCAGTCTGACCTCAGTGCCAGTGAAGGCTGAAACAGATTATTCTGAGTGACATCACATGGCACATACAAGACACACAAGCAATCAGATCCAGGCAGCACAGGTTTATGAAAGGCAGGTCCTGTTCGACCCACCTGATCTCCTTCTATGACAAACTGACCCACCTAGTAGACAAGAGAAAGGCTGTGGATGTTGTGTAGTTAGACTTCAGCAAAGCCTTTGACACCAGATCCCACAGCATTCTCCTGGAGAAGCTGGCAGCTCATGGCCTGGATGGGTGTACTCTGTGTGTGGGAGATTTGAGGGATTTTCTTGAGATTGTTGAGTGGATGGGTTTCTATTAGATGGAGATTTATTTCTGAACTATCCAGGAATTTCAAAGGAATTTCAAGGCCAGCTTGAAAGCTGAAAACAGGACCTGCTGTGGGAGTGAGGCAGTTCTACAATAACAGGGCCTCAACAAGATGTAAATAAACAGAGCTATTAGCAGTGAGACTCGGGCACGTGGACAGCCCGTGAACATGGACAATATCCAATCAGCTAATGCATGCTTGGAGCGTGGACGTGTGATCAGGAAATAACTGCATATATAAGGAGGCTTGTTTCTGTAATAAATGCCTTCGCTTGAATTAATATTGAATTGTGTGGAGTCCATGATTTTTCACCCTCGCATCTGTGATGGGCAAAGAACTGGCTGTTAAATCTCTTTATCAATGATCTGGACGAGGGGATTGAGTGCATACTCAGTAAGTTTGCAGACAACACCAAGTTGGGTGGGAGAGTTGATCTGCTGGAGGGTAGGAAGGAGATCTACAGATTGATCGGAACCAGCTGGATCATCGGGCTGAGGCCAATTGTCTGACCTTCAGCAAGGCCAAGTGCTGGGTCCTGCACTTGGGTCACAACAACCCCAGGCAGTGCTACAGGCTCGGGGAAGAGTGGCTGGAAAGCTGCCTGGAGGAAAGAGGACCGTGGGGTATTGATTGACAGCTGGCTGAATATGAGCCAGCAGTGTGCCCAGGTGGGCAAAAAGGCCAACAGCATCCTGGCTTGTATCAGGAATAGTGTGGCCAGCAGGACTAGAGAAGCGATTGTGCCACTATACTTGGCACTGGTGATATGATGAAAAATTTCTTCACAGAAACATTGTCAAGTGTTGGAACAGACTGCCCAGGGAAGTGGTTGAGTCACCAGCCTTGGTGGTATTTAAAAGTAGTTTAGACAAGCTTCTTAGGGACATGGTTTAGTGCCGGAGCTAGGTTAATGGTTGGACTTGATGATCTTGAGGGTCTCTTCCAACTAAAATGATTCTATGATTCTAATGGGATCAGCCTACGTACTGTGGTTTTCTTACAGAAAGGCAGTTTCCAGTTTGTACTTGTGGAATACCAGCAAACCACCTGAGCTAGACATGTCATTGATGTGGTGGTCCTGTAAAGAATAGGGACCAAACTGCACCTAAGAACAGCATCTGCTCAGTTTCAGCCAACCATCCACGAACTACAGAGCAGTAAAAAGATGAAAACAGAGGAGTGTTTCTTCCAGAATATATGATTTTCAAGGGCTTTAACTTCTCAGCGAAAATGAATTATTAATATTACCATAAATATGAAAGGAATTATCCAATCCAGCCTTTCTTCCTCTCTGAAATATAAAATAACTGTATTTTGAATGCAACAGCAGCAAACATATTTTCATTAACCAAAGGCGTGCTCCCAGAATAGTCCAAGATCAACTGAAGCAGTAGAAAAATATGACTGTAAGAATGTAACACAATTCTGACCACAGCTTTCAGCAAACACAGGAGAAGATAAATTGTAGCCAGGCTTTTTTGTCTAACAGGCGAATTTGCATAGGTACGACAAGATTCACAGGAGGAAAATACTGAACAAACCAATGTAAGGCTTTGTAAAGCTATGGCAGCCAGAAATACAGTTCATATACTACAGCATTAAGGAACGACACTCTGAACTACTGCATATGTACTAGTCAACTTTGTATGTGCATGATTTTAGACCCGTAAGAGATGTATGGGCTTCAGGTTTTGTAGTAAAATAAATAAACAAGTTTAAAGGCGTGATTAAAACATTCTTAAAGCTCTCAAATTCTTATAGTACATGATCTTGATATATTTTTACCCATGGTGGAACTACATCAATTATTTGGTATTGTAACCTGGCGAGATTCAGATGTTTTCCCACATACTTTCTTGAGCTACTTAGGAAAAATACCCAAAGTTTGCTTTGCTTACCTTTTAGTAAAAGGTGAATAAAAAAGACAAAATTATTGAAATTGCCTTAGTTAAAAAACTTAAGGAGACTCTTACTTCATAAACTACACTTACAGTTATGTCAGATGAGCTTCAGCAAAAGATTCTGTTTTATACCAACAGTTTCTAATGGTGAACAGAAGAGAACCACCTCAGAGAAGCATATCATACAGAAGGAATAAAAATTGAAATCCGTATTGTACTTAATTCTTCTTACCTTTTCAATTAACAGTTGCTCAGCTGTATGTTTTGCTGACTTCGTGACTATCTAACATTATAACTATTTAAGCCATTCTTTGCCAAGAAACAAAGTCAAGCATTTCTACTGAAGACTGACCCCTGATCAAGTTTTGATCAGTAAGAATGATAGGAAGAATCTACTACATGCTAGGTTATTGGAAATAAAGTTAGATGCTAATCTTCTTTTCAATTAACATTTTTCTCCAAGATTAGGAAAGACCGGCAATGTCTCTTTATTCCTTGAGTGATAACAAAAAATATTCTGGATTGTAGATCTTGTGCTACTACGAGCACTGAAAGTCATATTTTCCATTGCTTTTCAGTTTACTCTGGTAAGTGAACAAATAATATATAAATCATCCATAAATCATTTGTAAGAAACTTTAAAAATAATCTAAATAAATCTCTAATGAGAATTTGGAAAGCCTTTAAATTCAGTTAAAATATCACACAATTAAAACTACAAACATTATGACTAAACTGTATTTCAGAATGGAAATCAAACAGATGAATTAACATCTTCCAACCTCATTCATTTTTATATGGTACATTTCCCTTTCCATTACATAAACTGAAAAGAAAAAAAAAGGAATGACTATTCTAGAAAATGCACTTCCACACCATGATCTGCAAAACCTTTCAAGTTTTTGGGAAAATTAATTCTTTACAATGAACACAAAAAGTAAAGTAATTCAGTAATTCATTGTACAAGCAGGTTTTGGACAAAAGGACAACACTCAACATCTTGCAGCCAAAAAGGCAGAAAAAACTCCCAGATTATTTAATTTTTATTTGTCTTGGCTATGTGTTCCACAGCAGTCCACTGGATGGCTCCCTTACCACTCTCTGGTTTTGTATTTCATTCTATAATATGTTGAAACTACTCAAGCCACGTTCCACTGCCTCAGGAAACTTTGCTCAGAACAAATGAAAAAGCATTTCTACTTGTGGTCTGCAGGTCTGCATGTGCAAGTGTCCTCCCAAAACAGTGAACTTCAGCTTCCATGCAAAATAGTAGCTGATAATATGCAACTGTAAAAGAGTGCAACAGCTATATATTACAACTAGAACAATAAAAACCAAATCCAGCGAGTTTCCTGGCAAACAATTCAAATGAACCAAGTTAGATTCTGGCACTTCCATCCTCTTATAACATATTATAGTGAGTGACAGATGCACTCATCTTAACACCAACAAAATACAGAGACCTTGTATGGAAGCAGTCATCAGAATAGCCTTTAGTTAACAAAACAGCATGCTTAATTTTCTCTCACTTTTGTTTTTCCTGTAAGTTGAGCTGTCACAGTCAGGGAAGTAATATGCTGTAAACAGAATGGAACGGAATGGAACAGAATGGAATGGAGCATAGCATAGCCTAACCTATCATGGCATGGCATGGCATGGCATGGCATGGCATGGCATGGCATGGCATGGCATACATGATAGGATAGGATAGGATAGGATAGGATAGGATAGGATAGGATAGGATAGGATAGGATAGGATAGGACAGCGTAGCGTAGCGTAGCGTAGCGTAGCGTAGCGTAGCGTAGAATAGAATAGAATAGAATAGAATAGAATAGAATAGAATAGAATAGAATAGAATAGAATAGAATAGAATAGAATAGAATAGAATAGAATAGAATAGAATGCAATACAATATTTCAGTTGGAAGGGACCTGCAATGACCACCTAGTTCAACTGCCTGACCAGTTCAGGGCTGACCAAAAATTAAAGCATGTTATTAAGGACATTGCCCAACTGCCTCTTAAACACTGACAGGCTTGGGCATTGAACACCTCTCTAGGAAGCCTGTTCCAGTGTCTGGCCACCCTCTTGGTAAAGAATTGCTTCCTAATATCCAGTCTGACCTGCTGTCACGGAGGCAGCCAAAGGCTAGTTTAAGGGACAACAGGGTCCAAAACAACTTTTATTAAAACCGTGAGAAACAGGGTTTTAGCACTTCAAAAGTGACTTGAATACAGGTTCGGATATCAGTTGAGGAAAATTATTAAGGGGCAGCAACTAATAGAACAGGCGGTCCACAGAGTGCATGCACATGGCTTCACCCAAAACAATGCCAGAGCTGTTTCTGAGTCCGGGAGGAGTACACACTTGCCTGTACATCCTGTGGGATTATTTTAAAGAGATACACGTACTCGTAGTGAGTACGGAAAGTGTACACTCGCGATTCTGCGAGGGTAAATCTATAATACACTCACAATCCTGCGAGGAGAAATACACATGCAAATGTGCACGGAATATTACACGTGCTTATGTGGAAGCATGGGAGGAAAATAAACTCACAATTGTGCGAGGAAATAATTTATACATGTGCTTGTATTGAGCACAGAAAGTTACACGTGCAAATGTGCATGGAAAGTTACACGTGCTTATGTGGAAGCATGGGAGGAAAATACATCCGTGATTATGTGAGGATTAATTTTACACGTGCTCATATTGAGCATGGAAAGTTATACGTGCATATGTGCATGGAAAGTAAATACACTCGCAATCCTGCGAGGAGAAATTTTACTCACACACGTGGCAGCAAGGCAAGCAGAGTCTTCATCCCGGGGGGGGAACTCGGCGGCAGCATCTTGCTCGTGCTCCCATGACAACGGGCAGAGTCTCGACGAGAGTCCTGTTTTTTATAGGCTGATCAGATCTGACTGTAGGCATTCCAGAAGCTTCTCTGCACCCCCACCCTGGCTGTGGGGTGCCCCTGAAGCTTCCAAACATCCCCCACACTGGCCGCGGGCGCCCAGCGGCTCCCTGGTGCCTCGGGACTCCCTTCTCCTAATGGCCCTGACCAGGGTGCTCGGGGGCCAAACAAAAGAAGCTGTTAGCCTCAAGTAGCAGAGAGAGAGGGAGATGTGATGAAGGAGGGAGGGGGAGAAAGGCGGGGTTTGCATCCTGCCACACCCGCGCTGACGCAGTTTTGAGCCATTCCCACATGTCCTGTCACTGGAAGTACTGAAGCAGTTCAATATTTAAGACATATAGACAATCCCCAATTTAATTTGCACAGCCACTGGATTGTTAATATACCATGTCCCTGGTAGAGGAATCTCTTTCCTCCTGCCTCTCAGCTGAAAATGTGTGCCAAGGCGCAGCTGGAGCTGAACTTGGCAAAGGACGCAAGAAGAACTTCTACAGGTATGTCAACCAGAAAAGGAAGATCAAAGAAAGTGTATCCCCCTTGATGAACAAGACTGTTAAACTGGTAACAATGGATGAGGAGAAGGCTGAGGTACTCAACAACTTCTTTGCCTCAGCCTTCATGGGCAAGCTCTCTTCTGACACCTCTCAAGTGGACAAACTGCAAGATGGGGACCGGGGGAGTAAAGTAACTCCCACAGTAAGAGAAGATCAGGTTCATGACCACTTGCAGAACCTGAACATACATAAGTCTATGGGACCTTATGAGATGCAACCCAGAGTCCTGAGGGAACTGGCTCATGTAGTTGTCAAGCCATTCTCCATGATACTTGAGTAGTCATGGCTGTCAGGTGAAGTCCCTGGCGACTGGAAAAAGGGAAACATCACACCCACTTTTTAAAAAGGGTAGAAAGGAGGATCCCAGGAACTACCAACCTGTCAGCCTCACCTCTGTGCCTGGGAAGATCATGGAACAGATCCTCCTAGAAGCTGTGCTAAGGCACATGGAGGACAGGGAGGTGATGCAAGACAGCCAGCATGGCTTCACCAAGGGCAAGTCCTGACTCAACAAACCAGTGGCCTTCTGTGATGGAGTAACTACATCAGTGGACAAAGGAAGGGCTACAGATGTCAGCTATCTGGATTTTTGTACAGCCTTTGACATGGTCCCCTACAACATCCTTCTCTCTAAATTAGAGAGGTATAGAGTTGATGGGTGGACTGTTTAGTGGATGAGGAACTAGCTGGATGTTTGCATCCAGAGGGTAGTGGCTGGTGGCTCAATGTCTCGATGGACACTCGTGACAAATGGTGTCCCTCAGGGGTCCGTATTGGGACCAGTGCTATTTAATATCTTCATCAATGACATAGATGTTGGGACTGAGTGTACCCTCAGCAGCTCTGTGGATGACTGTCGCGGTTGAGACGGACAAACGACATGGACCAAATTCTTTCAAGATGAAAGTAATAGGTGCCATTTATTGTTACAAGTGCATTTTTATACAATTCTACCAGTTCATGTGTCTTTTCACTATTGGTTACAAGTTACAGCACTAACATCTCATTGGTTAATTTTGCTATCATCCATGTTATTCTTCTATCCCCTTCTCTCTCACGGGTATATCTCTCCTTTCTCACGGGTACAACTCCATACCTCCAGATACTCCTTTACTCCCATCTTTCTCAAGGGTAAATCTTAATATCTCAAGGCTGATCTCTACTCCCATATTTTCTGTCAAGGACTCCACAGACCCACTGCAGTTTCCCACAATTCCCCCTTTTTTTATTTATGCTAAAAATGCTGCCCTCATTGTCCGCTGCACGGCCCTTTGCAGCAGAGAAATCATGCATGGCAACATTAGTAACAAACACAACCACAACAATCATCAAAATGATCAGTCCTGTTTTCACTGCTGATAACAACCATCCTAAAAACCCTCAACCACTAAGCAATTTATTTAACAAATCTCATAAAAATCTTCACACGCATGTCCTTGAGCTAATAACAAAAATCTATCGTGGCTCTACTCTGCCATGTGGCATGTCTTACAGAATCTACATCTAACAAAAGTCCACTTAAAGCCTTTTAAATTCTGTTAGTTTGCTTAACTAGCCAGCATCCTAATTTTCTAAAATATTTAAAGCTTTTAGCTGTGCCAACACCAGATACAAGAGATCCTAAAACCCTTAACCTTGATCCCCAAAAATCTACATTATCATCACATTTTGACTCATATACACGAAAAAAGTGTTTTTCTCATCTTGCTCTTCTGTGATCTATTATCATAGATACATTGGGTGTTAAGAGAGTTACTAGTCCCAAAATACACAGTCCTCCAACAGCATTAGAAGGAATTCCTGGTCAAGCTCTATCTCCACAGATCAAGAATACATCATACAGGAGATTTTGGGGTCGCTGTCCCACATTATCAATGACATTCCTTGGATTCTTCTGTGAGGCATTACACCATCGAGTTTCATTTCTATAGTCACCAATGGTAGCATTAACATTTTGCAGTCTTATCCATTCATGCTTTAGCATATTGTCCTGGCACTTTTCACAAACCAGCTGGATACAAGCATCCACGGGCATAGATCCCAGCAATTCTAGTTCCTGTGGTTCAATGTCTATTTCCGGGAGACAGTTAATCCAAAGTGCCATGTTAGTATTTTTGTTGCAATGCCTTTGCACCGACCACTATTTTGAAACAATTGTGTGATGCTGCTGTATTCATCAAGGGGGATGCCAACCAAGCACGTGTGGAACGGGTTTTCTGGAGATGCCATAGCCAGGCATATGGAGTCCTGGTCAGTCATGTTGGCTAAAGTACTCCACATGTTAGTCTTTGCCTGTGCGGGCATCCAAAACACAGCAACTGCAACAATCATTGTCAGGAAGATAACACAGGTTTCACGTTTCGTGCCAGCAACCATTGCGGCCCTTGATCTGTAAAGACACAAGCATAGCCTCTCCCCCAGGTTATCAATTGATGTGGCCTTTTCCATTTACCATTAACTAGTGATTTGGCCATAACTAATGTAGATTCTTTCTGATTTAGCATGGTTTTGGGTCACACTTGCAAAGTATTTCATCACACACAATGCTTTTGACAATTGTTTTTGTGGTGTTTTCCCTACTTCTCCCCCCTTTTTGTTTTAAAAAAGAACAAAACCAAAACAAAAAACACAGTTTAGAATCAGATACGTGCATTGGACCTTGACTACGTACTCAGAATCACAAATCAAATTTAGAGGTTACTCCTTTAAAAAGCTCTAAATAATGTAAAGCTGTGCCAAGTTCTGCTCATTGGGTTGAACCTTCAATAATTTTCACAGAATGATGCCAATTGTTATCTTCACGCCAGACCACTACAGCTTTATGAGACTTCCCAGAACCATCAACAAATACTTTGCAAGTATGTAGGATCAGACCAAATACAAGTATGGCCTATGACCTGATGTTAAAGACTTGCAGGTTCTGCAGCAATTTACATTTTACATTTAGGCATGCCAAAAGCTGTGCTGTTAAGAAAACCAGCTAGTGCAATTTATAAAGACATAGATTACAAAAAAAAAATCAAAATTAAATTTCACAAATGGTACATATATGACAAAAGGATCATGGCCTATTGAAACTTAAGTTCATTCCCTGCTTTTCTTGATCAGAGTAAAAAGCAGTTTATCAGTCTGCTAGCAATCTCATCATACTGTCCCCAATAGCCACAGGTTGTTTCTGTGTTGTAGCTATAAATAGACAAATCTGCAAGTCCAATCGAATGCAGTCAGCCTGTAAGGTTGTCATAAATTCATTCCTCAAAGTTTCCAACTCCATTTTGGCTGTCATATTTATTGGATATTGTTTTCCCTTACCAGATCGAAGTCCTGTTTCAGATCTATCAGGGTAGTATTTGCTTTATCGAAACATTGGCTGTTAATACTAGTGGAGATACAGCATTTGAAATTTCCTTGGAGATTTCTCACTTGCAGCAAGCAGATCTGCGCCATCCCAGCAGCTTCTTGTAGGCCATGCAACTAAACAGAATTCTCAGAAAACGTTATTTGAGCTTACAATTTACTTAACAAATCTTAAGAGAGGTATAGGAGTTTCTAACAACTATAAGAATTCATGTATTTAAACTTTGTTCCAAATTTGGCATTCCATTGGTCTCAAAAAATGGCCTTTCTTTCGTTCTCTCTCATGACCTCAAAAACTAGCATGGTGAATTTACTAAGAAGTCACTTACAACTAATTACCACAAAATAAGTCTATTAACAAATTTTTGGTTTAATTTTCCAGTTTCATTAGAACTATGGATCCACTGGTGACGCCTTTACATTTCACCCTCAGACTCCTTCATGCAGTATTACAGCTCTCTAGCAGTAACATTGCTTGAGGGAAGGGCGTGGGGGGAATAAAACTTCCCTCTCGCCCCCATCTGAGATGGCAAGACGTACAGCCCAGCATGAAAACACATCAGTTTGAACTCCACATCAAACCAATCTGGCTCCACTCCACACTCAAATCAGTACCAGTCTGACCCAGAGAAGCACTGAACACTGTGACCCCCCAAAGCTGACCAGTGTGAAAAGACTGACTTCAGCAAGGAGGTAAAGTTATGAGCTCTTTTCCCCAGATGTGCCAAAACCTAGGAAACAAGACAGAAGCAAAAATAAACAACACCAACAACCCCTGATTCAAAGCCGAAAAACAACACAGTGCCACAACAAAAATGGATGACAATACTTCAGGGAAAAAAAAAGGAGCAAAGCCCCCCTTTCTCTGCTTAGCAGCGGGAAAACAGGTTTTTTCCTTCCTTCTTCTTTCTCTTCTCGCCGCAGTTCAGATATAGTCAAGGCCATGCAGCTGGTATAATCACTGGTACGAAGTGGGAGGCTCTGGCAAACTCCTCAGTTACAATGAGCTGCACACAGGCCTGGGATATTTTGCTGTTTTGTTTTCCCATTTCATTCCAGCCATAATACACTTTATATGCAGTTTCAAGTAGCTCAGCAATAGTTACATTCCTTAGCTCCATTTACTTTTTACAATTTAGAGATGTCAAAAAAACAGTATAAACCAGTATAATAAACATCAATCCATTATTCTATTTTCCTAAATCTAAATCAGTTAATATTCTAGCAACTTTTAAATACAACCTCTTCCAAATTCACAGCTATCATAGCATTTTAACAATTTAAATGCTTTTCTAACAATATAAGCAATCATTCTAATGTGTAAGGATGCATCCTAAGGGGAGGCAAGGTGGAATTTTAGCAATTTTAGCAGTGGAACCGGTTCCCATTTTGTAATTATCTCCCAAACAAGATTCTTTTGGTACCAAATATGAATATGCAAACTAAAATACTGAGCTCAAATATGAAAACCATATACCAAGTTCAAATATGCAGATGGATCACAGTTACACTAATTTAAGACAATATCTCAATTTTTTGCATTGCACCTTTGGGCTGCTCACTGCTCAGCCAGGTGGGGGTACCTCTGGGTCTCCCTGACAAAAAAAGTCAGTGGCGCCGGAGCCCATCGGCCCCCCCCGAGCCGGAGCAAGCTGGACTGGGCAAGGCCTTTTTTTTTGTTTTGTTTTGGTTTGGTTTCTTTTTAGTGTTTCATCTGCTGCGCTACAGCTGTTATTCCAAAACCAGGATTCTTTACATGATGTACATATGGAAAAGCCAAATACAGCACAGCGAGATGAGACACAGCTTGTCACAGAGTTGCGCAAGTCTGAATGCCAGAATAAAGGTAGCATGCTAGCGAAAAAAAAATAACAGCTACTACACACAAAATTTTACCATCACATTCACGCAGTAAAGAACTAAATTACTTATGATCTTCTGTATTATCACAAAACGCACATTTTGAGTCAATGAATTCTCATGATTTAACAGACTGTGAACTTATCGTACCATATAACAAAGACCTACTAAAATTGCAACATACTTAAACCGATACCCACAAAGAAAACAGGTTAATGAGGAAGGCATCTTGCAGACTCTAACAAGTTTGCTGTGACCTGTGTGTTATCAGTTAACTCTCTCTCAGCTTGTTGATGTTCAAACCGTTCCAGCTGTAAAACTGTCTGTAATGATCTAATGATCTCTTGTAGAGATTTATTTTGTCCTGGTCTTCTCACCTTAAAAACAACATTAATTGCAACAAAATTCTATTCTCCGGACACTTTTCCCAATCATTTAACTGAAACAGCAGCCAACACTGATTTCAATATTTAACAAGATCTTCCTTCCTTATAATTCCGAGTGCTTTCCTAAGTTTTAAAACACCTCCCAATACTGATTTTTCAGGAACACAACTGAAAACAATTATTCCTGACCCCATCTTGCAAGTAAAAGCCTTGAGAAGGGGGAGGGAGGGGTAGAAAACACAGGCTGCTTGCAGCACGACTGGGAAAAATGGGGAGAGAGTTTTACGGTGTACTTAAAAACAACTAGTAAAACAATTAACTCACATTCCTAACAAGCTGCTTGATTTTCAGAGAGGCAATACACAGAAACACATAATATGTACTGTAAAACTTGCAGATAACATGTTGATAGCAAACATTAGCATTCTCTACTGCTAATTTCAACACCAATGCTTCCTTAGCTTCTAAGTTTTCGACCTGCTTATTGATGGCCTCTTGAAGATGGTCAATAAATTGCATGTAATTCTCACTGGGACCCTGATTAATAGTTGCAAATGATTTGGCTGCATTGTTGGTTTCAGGCACCTTTATCATAGCTTGATATGCGAGGTCTGTTGACTGCCTCAAGATTTCAGAAAGTTATCGTGCCTGTAGTTGTGGTGTGTCAACTGGTGTCTCCTCCAGAAACGCACAGGGTCCCGTGGTTTAACTGCAATCGAAACTGGGGGTAAATCCCAGCTTTTTGGTAAGTTCGGTTTACGCTCTGAAATTCTACCCCCACCCTCAGGAATTCAGTGCGGGTGGGAGGAGGGGGCAGGTTGGAGGGACCCAAATCTGTAGGAATTACGTTATTTGGCTCGGTCTGGCTCACCACCGGGGGTGTCCTCCCCACCTAAATCTCCAGGCAAAGGGGGATAGGAAAAAAAATGTCCATTTTTTTCTTCCGCAACTGATAGCGGCGGGGCAGAGGGTTGAACTGTGATTAATGGCGGTGACGCAGACGGCAGAACCACGGTTGATGATGGTAGAGGAGAGGTTCGAGCCGTGATCGATGACAGCGGAGCAGTCGGCCGAACGCACTGGTCCGACTGGTGCTCCGACTGGTGCTCCGACTGGTGCTCTGAGGGCCCCTCCCGAGACCATGCACAACCCAACACTGTTTTTTCATGTGAGTCTTTCATAGCTTTTATCTGATCTCGGGGCCACACATACGTATACGAGTCTTTCATAGTTTTTTTTCTGATCTCGGGGCCACACATACGTACGCTCCTCCTTTATTCCTTTTAACTTTCCAAGAAAGTGCCGCGGATCCTTATCCGTGTCAGATAATATGGACTTGGGCGGTTTTGACGAATCTTTAGTAACAGGGGGGATCAGAGTAGTACTTAATCTTGCTTTTTTCTCCGAATCTGGCCCAGGAGAGCCAGGGAGACCATCCCCCTCCGCCGCCTCTGCCTGTTGCTGTTTTAACTCTTTCAGAGTGTCTAATAACAAGCGCCACGTCGTTAACAGTTCAGTTGCTTCCTTGGACCCTTGGGTAGCACTATCAAACAGTTTATCTCCCAAGTCCATCCACTGTGACACACTAAATGCTGTCACAGGATTAACCTCTAAACCTTGTGCTTTGCCCCATAGTAACATTTTTCTTAAAGTCAGTTCCAGGAGGCTAACATCCTGCTTCTTCAGAAGCAGCTTCCATGTGGATAATATAGTACCCTCTTCTTTAGATAAGTTTCAGCCCCCCTGTTCCCGGTAGCTCACCTACTCCTTAGCGAGGTGTCTTTTCAACGATCCGGATCTTCGGCAGCTCTCCTCGGCTGCTCTCATCAGCTGTACCGGGCTCCGTCTCCACAGCTCTTCTTCGGCTGTTCACAGCTTCACGCTGTCACCTTGTTAGGCGAGATCCTCTTCAGGCAGGATCACGTCGGGGTCACCATATGTCGCGGTTGAGACGGACAAACGACATGGACCAAACTCTTTCAAGATGAAAGTAATAGGTGCCATTTATTGTTACAAGTGCATTTTTATACAATTCTACCAGTTCATGTGTCTTTTCACTATTGGTTACAAGTTACAGCACTAACATCTCATTGGTTAATTTTGCTATCATCCATGTTATTCTTCTATCCCCTTCTCTCTCACGGGTATATCTCTCCTTTCTCACGGGTACAACTCCATACCTCCAGATACTCCTTTACTCCCATCTTTCTCAAGGGTAAATCTTAATATCTCAAGGCTGATCTCTACTCCCATATTTTCTGTCAAGGACTCCACAGACCCGCTGCAGTTTCCCACAGATGACACCAAGCTGAGTGGTACAGTTGACATGCCTGAGGGGCAGGATGCCATGCAGAGGGACCTGGATGCCATCTGTAGGGTCCTGGACAAGCTCGAGAAGTGGGCCAGTGTGAACCTCATGAGGTTCAACATGGCCAAGTGCAAGGTCCTGCACCTGGGTCAGGGCAACCCCTGCTATCAATACAGGCTAGAGGATGAAGGGATTGAGAGCAGCCCTGCAGAGAAGGACTTGGAGGTACTGGTGGATGAAAGGCTGGACATGAGCCTTCAAGGTGTGCTTGCAGCCCAGGAGGCCAATTGTATCTTGGGCAAAATCAAAAGAAGTGTGTCCAGCAGGTTGAGGGAGGTGATTCTGACCCTCTACTTCCACTTTGGTGAGACACCACCTGGAGTCCTGTGTGCAGCTCTGGAGCCCTCAGTACAGGAAAGACATGGACCTGTTGGAGAGGGTCCAGAGAAAGACCACAAAAATGATCAGAGGGCTAGAACACCTCTGCTGTGAGGACAGGCTGAGAGTGTTGGGGTTTTTCAGCCTGGAGAACAGGAACCTCCAGATGGACTTCATTGCAGCCTTTCACTACTTAAAATGGTCCTATAATAAAGATAGGGAACATACCTTTTAGTAGGGCTTGTAGCAATAGAAGAGGGGGTAATGGCTTTAAACTAAAGGAGGGGAGATTCAGACTAGATATAAGGAAGACATTTTTTATTATTAGGCTGGTGAAATACTGGCACAGGTTGCTCAGAAGGGGGTAGATGCCTCATCCCTGGAAACATTCAAGGCCAGGCTGGACAGGGCTGTGAGCAACCTGATCTACTTGCAGATGTCTCTGCTCATTGCAGAGGGGTTGGACTAAATGACCTTCGAAGGTCCCTTCCAACACAAACCATTCTATAATTCTATGATTCTACAAAAACATACAAAAAAATACATAGTATAGTTCAACTGACCTTTTATTACTTACATATTTGCAGCACTTAAGTATTTTTTAGCACACATCCTCTTCATTTGGACTGCTGTTTATTTCCTTATACTGAAGCAATATACAGTAGTGAGAAACTGGTTATGAAAGACATCCTAGTTCCTTTGCTAATTTATATTTTCTGGAGTTTATGATGATGAGAAAAATAATCTAGCCATGGTACTCATAGTTTCAGCTTTGAAGTACTTTTCTCTTTGACATTTAATTAATAATCTGACCACATCTACTCTAGATTTGCTAACTTCTATGCTTACATGATGAGTGGTGAGTTCATCCTTAATACTTAAAACCTCCCAGTTGACCAACTAAGCATTAGTAGTGGTACTTGACATTTAAATTTCTCAAGTAGTTACTAAGTAATTTAACATTTATCTGCCTTGCTACAAAGGATTGATTTTATCACATATATTTCTCTATATTATAACTATAAACTATAGAACTCTAAATACTATATTGAACACCACAGATTTGCTCTCTAGTTAAGCATCTTCTTAGAAATACGTTTAGATCCAGAAATAATACCAAAGAATTTATAAACAAAAACTTGAAAGAAAGTGTAATGTCTCATTACTCCTTTTAGTAATGTAGGATTTGAAACACAATGAATACAATTCTTTATAAAATCACTTCATTCCCACAAAAAAAAAAAAACCCAAACAACAGCTTTTACATGTTGTAGTACATCTTATTGATACCTAAATTGAAAGGAACAGTTCAAACGAAGAAAAAATCTCAAATCATATACAGAGAAGAGTCTGTAATCTCAGAGAGTCCTACTTTTCACTGGAAAGATTACTGACATCTGAAATAATTAAGGATGACAACCTTACTAACACAAATTACCTAGCTTTTAAAAGACAAAAGATACAGAGAAGGCAGAGTTACTGAAAGTCTTCTTTGCCTCTGTCTACTCTGCCAGAGGCTGTCCTGAGGAGCCCTGTACCCCTGAGGCCCCAGAGGAAGTGAGGACAATGGAGGAATCTGCCTCGGTTGATGAGGACTGTGTCAGGGAGCAATTAGGCAATCTGGACATCCATAAATCCATGGGTCCTGATGGGATGCACCCGCGGGTGCCGAGGGAGCTGGCTGAGGTCACTGTTAGACCACGCTCCATCATCTTTGGCAAGTCTTGGGAAACCGGAGAGCTGCCTGAGGACTGGAGGAAAGCAAATGTCACTCCAGTCTTCAAAAAGGGCAAGAAGGAGGACACGGGTAACCATAGACTGGTCAGCCTCACCTCTGTCCCTGGGAAAGTGATGGAACAACTTATTCTTGGTGTCATTTCAAGGCATATCAAGGATAAGAGGGTGTCGAGGGTTTAGATTGCGGGATGACAATAAAACCCTGGCAGATGTATTGTTAACCTCCTCTTCCCACCCGCTTCCCACTAAGGACAGGCCATAGGGAGGGAAAGAAGGACAGAGAGGAGAGTTGGGAAAATTAAAAATGTTTTACTAATGCTACTAATAAGAATAGAGAAAATAATACAAAATATACAAAACCAATCTTGAAAGCCTCAGCAACTGCAGAGCTGCCACCCAAAGTCCTGGATGGGACTCTGCAGCCAACCAGAGCTGGATTCAGTCTGTCACTAGGCCTCAGTTCGCAGGGATGACTAGCAAGGTCCTCTCCTAATGTCGGCCATAAGCAGAAGGGACAAAGAAGGGCAAAGAGGACAAGATCCTCATGATCTCCCACTTTTATACGAAGTATTCACGTGAATGGAATGTTATACACAGTTGGTCAGTTTCTTGGTCACCAGTTTCTCTTTGCTCCTCTCGTGAGATGTCCATCCATGCTTATCAGTAACTTCTCATTCCATTGCTAGGTTTACCAAAACATGTATCTGCTTCTCCAGGAAAATGCAGCTAATATGAAGGTTTTAGCTGACAGGCAAATTCACTAAAAGAGAAACTTGTTTTTTAAAAAAAACAGGATAAGAGGGTCATTAGGGGCAGTCAATGTGGCTTCACGAAGGGGAAGTTGTGCTTGATCAACCTCAGAGCCTTTTATGAAGACATAACAAGGTGGACAGATGATGGCAGAGTGGTGGATGTGGTCTACCTTGACTTCAAGTAAAGCATTTGACACAGTCTCCCACAGCATCCTCACAGCTAAATGGAGGAAGTGTGGTCTGGATGATCAGGTAGTGAGGTGGACTGTGAACTGGCTGAAGGAAAGACACCAGAGAGTTGTGGTCAATGGGGCAGAGTCTAGTTGGAGGCCTGTATCTAGTGGAGTGCCTCAGGGGTCAGTACTGGGACCAGTACTATTCAATATATTCATCAATGACTTGGATGAAGGAATAGAGTGCACTGTCAGCAAGTTTGCTGATGACACCAAGCTGGGAGAAGTGGCTGACACGCCAGAAGGCTGTGCTGCCATCCAGCAAGACTTGGACAGGCTGGAGAGTTGGGTTGGGAAAAATGTAATGACATATAACAAGGGCAAGTGTAGAGTCTTGCATCTGGGCAGGAACAAACCCAGGTTCCAGTATAGGTTGGGGAACAACCTATTAGAGAGCAGTGTAGGGGAAAGGGATCCTGGTGGACAGCAGGATGACCATGAGCCAGCACTGTGCCCTTGTGGCCAAGAAGGCCAATTGCATCCTGGAGAATATTAGAAGGGGGTTGGTTAGTAGGTCGAGAGAGGTTCTCCTTCCCCTTTCCTCTGCCCTGGTGAGACCACATCTGGAGTATTGTGTCCAGTTCTGGGACCCTCAGTTCAAGAAGGGCAGGGAACTGCTGGAGAGAGTCCAGCGCAGGGCAACAAAGATGATTAAGGGAGTGGGGCATCTCCCTTATGAGGAAAGGCTGAGGGAGCTGGGGCTCTTTAGCTTGGAGAAGAGGAGACTGAGGGGTGACCTTATTAATGTTTACAAATATATAAAGGGTGAGTGTCACGAGGATGGAGCCAGGTTCTTCTTGGTGATGGCTAGTGGTAGGACAAAGGGTAATGGGTTCAAACTGGAACATGAGAGGTTCCACTTAAATATGAGAAGAAACTTCTCAGTGAGGGTGACAGAACACTGGAACAGGCTGCCCAGGGGGGTTGTGGAGTTTCCTACTCTGGAGACATTCAAAACCTGCCTGGACACATTCCTGTGTAACCTCATCTAGGTGTTCCGATGATGTTCTGAGGTCCCTTCCAATCCCTGACATTCTGTGATTCTGTGATACTGAGATATATTAATTCTTAAAGCAACTTCACTAGAATCAGCAGAATTACACGAGGAAACAATGTGGACTTTTGACTTAGCTCTGGTTGAGGATTATCAGAATGATGTCGTATCCTTATATTTACTTAAAAAAAAATCTTTTTCACAGTAGAATTGGTATGAAATTATATACATGCAGATTATATAAAGTATAATTTAAAGTTTACTTTACTGTATTGAGCTTTAAGTACATCAATCCATGAACAGATACAGTGTACTAACGTAACAGGCAACATCTGCTTGGGGCTGTATTGTCCTCAGGACAGGGACTTTTCCCACTGTAAATAAAAATAGACCTTTGTTATTTCTTAGTTAGGGCAAAACTCTCACTGCCTTGTAGCCCAGAATTCTTTCCCTGCTTAGGGTAAGCCTCTTCTCATTCCAGCTGCCATAGAATTGATATTTTCTAATGCCTCAAGCCTCCTGGCAGAAGAAACATTGCTACCTATATAATCTTTAGTAAGGGAGAGTTGTTAGCAGTTCTGTTCTTATCATATTAAAATAAAAATATCTATGTTATAAATTCTTACTGTCACAACTTTGCTGTCTTTCATAACCCCCTTACACAATGGAAAGAACACTCATTTCTACATATAGAATACCATTCGTAAGCATGCTTGCTGTATTATCTGCAACAAACTATATGGCATTTGCTTTTTCTCTCTTCATCAAGTTTAAATAAGGTTAATTAAATCAGCCAGCCTGGTTTTCTCCCCCAACATGTTTCTGCTGTAATAGTCACATTGACTTCGTGGAAGTTAAGTGACACATTTCCAGTAAGTTCAGTTGATGGCAAATTTCAATTTCCTTTTTCTTTTCCTCTTCCCTGGAAGGCATAGTAGCACATCTGAGTAAAACAGTAACAAAACATCCGCACAGGTTATTACATTGCCTATAAGTCATTAAAAGGTTCTCAAATGTAAAGTTAACTAGAAAAATAAACCTGTAAAAAGAGTTCCTGTCCTTTCCTTTCTGACTTGCTGCTCCTCTTGCACAACTCCTCCTTGAAACTCAGACACACATTTCCCTCTTCTGCTGGCTTCTTTCTGCTTTCTCTGCTTTATACTACACTTCTATTCTTCCAGTCCCTCCTTACATGTCTCATGCATTTGTTTCATTGTCAAGCTCATCTCAGCTTTCTTCTGTCTATACCCATGACTTTATCCACATTAAGGCGATTCAATCAAGAGGTCTCCTACCAACAAACATAGTGTATGTAAGACAATCTCCAGAATTTTAAAGAAATACTGAATATTCTCACCTAAAATCAAATCCCCTTGAGGTACACATGAAACTTTTCCATCCTTCAGCATTACCTACCAGGTCCTTGGGCAAAAACAATCCCACAAATGGGTTTGCCTTTGCCTGAGATAGGAGTAACCCAGACTGCTTTCCCTAACATAATTTTCATGTGTACTACAAGGACTTTATCTCCTCCTACAGTACATAGAATTTCTGATTGGGCAGGCCCATCTCGATTGATCAACCCTCAAGTGTTGACCAACCAAGCTGCTTTTGCTGAATGGAAATCCCAGTTTTTGAAGGTTCCGCCACCCATTGCCCTTAGTGTAGTTTTTAAGAGACCATTGTACCTCTCCATTTTCCCAGAGGCTGGTGCATGATATGGGATGTGATATATCCACTCAATACCATGTTCATTGGCCCAATTGTCTATAAGACTGCTTTTGAAATGAGTCCCATTGTATGACTCAATTCATTCTGGTGTGCCATGTCTCCAAAGTACTTGCTTTTCAAGACCCAAGATAGTATTCTGGGCTGTAGCATGGGGTACAGCATATGTTTCTGACGTATGATGTGGAGAATGCAAAATTGCCGGCAGGACCTCTTTGAGCACGGACGGGCGGGCCGGCGAGAGTAATGAGTCTAATTCAATATGAATTTAACATCAATACCCTTTAATGAACTCTTAACAACACTGAATATCAATGTCCGCCAGACCACGTTTTTCCAACCCTTATGTACTCTATACCCAAAGGCCATGTGGCAAGCACAGGCTACGATTGGTTACACTTGCAGTCACTCTTCCCCCCCCAACTATGGTGATTAGCTGCAGGGCACTGTCCACAAACTGTTCACGCGCAGCGACGATGGCGCCCCTCCTGCAGCCTGGGTTGAGGGCAGACCAGCTTCTGTTTACTTCCTTTCAGTCTTTGGTGTCTCTAGGAAAAACCTCTGTGCAGGTGCTAGTTTGCACCACAGCCACATCAAGCGCTGGCTTGTTCATAGCACACAGCCAAAAACTCTCCACATGCTTCCAAACATCTGGTGGTTGTTTCCGCCATTTTAAGTCTATAGCACTTACCTTGACAGGTTTGTGGAAGTGTAATACAATCAATCTGCCAAGCCTCTCCACGCTTACATTTTAACCATTGCCCCTCATATCACACAGGCTTTAAGCTTTTCGCTTGTTTGATTTCGGTGCATGTTTCACATTCATGTGTAACCTGTGAAATAGTGTCCATAGTCAAGTCCACCCCTCAGTCACAAGCCCATTTATATGTTGCCTCTCTTCCTTGATGCCCTGAAACATCATGGGCCCACCAACCTAGGAAAAGTTCACCTTTATGTTGCCAGTCCAAATCTATCTCAGCTACTTTATTCTTAGCAGCCTGATCTGCTTGCTGGTTGTTCTTATGTACTTCAGTGGCTTGACTTACAGTCACATGAGTGTCTACATGATGAACTTTTACAGGCAGGCTCTCTAGCCGAGCAGCCATGTCTTGCCAAAGTGTGGCAGCCCAAATGGGTTTACCTCTGCATTGCCAGTTGCTTTTCTTCCAGTGCTGTAGCCACCCCCACAAGGCATTTGCCACCATCCACGAGTCAGTGTAGAGATATAGTACTGGCCACTTTTCTTGTTCAGCAATGTCCAAAGCCAGCTGGATGACTTTCACTTCTGCAAATTGACTAGACTCACCTTGTCCTTCGGTGGCTTCTGCGACTCATCGTGTGGGGCTCCATGCAGCAGCTTTCCACCTCCGATGTTTTCCTACAAGACAGCAGGATCCATCTGTGAACAGTGCATACTGCTTATCAGTCTCTGATAGTTTATTATATGGTCATGCTTCTTCAGCACGTTACTTCCTTTTCATCTGGCAACATTCCAAAGTCTTTATTTTCTGGCCAATCTGTAATCACTTCTGAGATCCCTGGGTGATTGGGACTTCCTATTGGAGCTCGTTGTGTAATCAGTGCAATCCACTTACTCCACATAGCATCGGTTGCATGATGTGTAGAGAGAACCCTCCCTTTGAACATCCAGCCCAGCACCGGCAATTGAGGTGCCAGGAAGAGCTGTGCTTCAGTACCAACCACTTCTGAAGCAGCTCAGACCCCTTCATACGCTGCCAGTATCTCCTTTCCAGGTTAAGCAGAGTTGGCCTTGGATCCTTCGACTCCAAAAGCCTAAGGGTCAACCTCGAGTTCCTCCTGATGCTTTCTGCCAGAGGCTCCAGGTAGGGCAAATATCTCTGGCTGCAGTGTAGAGCGCATTCTTAACATCTATTCCTGTCCACACTGACCCCAAGAGCTACTGGATGAGTTATCTCACATCTAATTTGTTTGAAGGGTTGGCATAGTTCAGGGCCCACTCAAAATTGTTCTTCTTCTGAGTCACTCGATAGAGAGGGCTCACAACTTGTAGCTAGGAATATGCATTCTCCAAAAACATACAATGCCCAAGAAAGTTTGTGTCTCCTTTTTATAGCAGGTGGAGACATAGCTGCAATTTTGTTGATCACTTCCATTGGGATATGACGACGCCCATCTTGCCATTTTATTCCTAAAAAGTGGATCTCTCGAGCAGGTCCATTGACTTTCACAGTATCACAGTATCACAGTATGTTTGGGATTGGAAGGGATCTCAGAAGATCATCTAGTCCAATCTCCCTGTCAGAGCAGGAACGCCTAGATGAGGTCACACAGGAACATGTCCAGGTGGGTTTTGAATGTCTCCAGGGAAGGAGACTCCACAACCCCCCTGGGCAGCCTGTTCCAGTGCTCCGTCACCCTCACTGAGAAGAAGTTTCTTCTCAAATTTAAGTGGAAACTCTTGTGTTCCAGCTTGATCCCATTACCCCTTGTCCTATCATTGTTTGACACCAAGAAGAGCCTGGCTCCATCCTCATGGCACTCACCTTTTATACACTTATAGACATTAATAAGGTCCCCCCTTAGCCTCCTCTTCTCCAAACTAAAGAGACCCAGCTCCCTCAGCCTTTCTTCATAAGGGAGATGCTCCACTTGCTTCGTTTTATGGCAAAACTGGCATTCAAAAGAATCTGAATTATTCTCTCACCTTTCTCATAAACTGCTTTTGCTGTGTTGCCTCATACAATGAAGTCATCAATATACTGCAAGCGTTCTAAAGCTTTACCTTTTTCCAGCTTGGTTTGGGTCAGTCTATGGCAAATGGTAGGGCTGTGTTTCCACCCCTGGGGCAAGCGATTCCACGTGTACTGGATGCCCCTCCAGGTGAAAGCAACCTGTGGCCTGCATTCTGCTGCTAAAGGAATAGAGAAAAACGCACTAGCAATGTCAGCTGTGGCATACCACTGAGCTGCCTTTGACTCCAGTTCAAATTGCAGTTCTAACATGTCAGGCACAGCAGCATTCAGTGGTGGCATAACTTAATTCAGGTCATGATAGTCTACTGTTAGTTTCTACTCGTCACTAGACTTACGCACTGGCCAAACTGGGCTGTTAAAAGGTGAGTGAGTCTTACTGATCACACCCTGGCTCTCCAGTTGATGAATCATGTTCTGGATAGGAATCAAAGAGTCTCGAACGGTGCGATATTGCCAGCGATGCACCATCATGGTAGCAACTGGCACCTGTGGGCCATCAACCCTCAGCAACCTGTTGGAGCGATAAAGGACTCAGCATTCCGATTCAATGTGAATCACGCAAAGCCAATTTATTACAGAAACAAGCCTCTTTATATATGCAGTTATTTCCTGATCACACGTCCACACTCCAAGCATGCATTAACTGATTGGATATCGTCTATGTTCATGAGCTGTCCATGGCTGGAGTCTCACTGCTGATAGGTCTGTTGATTTACGTCATGTTGCTGCCTTGTAGCTGCTGAACTGTTTTACTTCCACAGCAGATCCTGTTTTCAGCTTTCCAAGGTGGCCTTGAAATTCCTTTGCGCCTGGCTAGTTCAATAACAAATCTCTATCTAACAGAAACCCTTCCACAGCAACCCTACAACAGAAGGGTCCTCTGAGAGACATCCTGAATCAACCTATCCTTGGAAACTTACGAAAATGCCTACACATGCAAAGACCTCATTCTAATAGCTCACATACTTCACCCAATAATTTTAAACCTCTTACTATTTTATCTCAATTTGCATCATAGTTTGCTTTTGAACATTTTGAACATCATTAAAAAAAAAACAAACCAAACTTCAAAACAAACTCATGTTTACCATTGTGTAATTCTCAATTTATTAATTTTTCTTTTAATTTCTCATTCTTGCTCTATAAATTTCCTTTAAGAAAAATAACATTGTCTTATCTTCTAAAATCTCATTTCAAATTTTCTTTTTCTACACATCTTTATGTTTTTTGGAACTAATTTTTGGTTTTGTCTCCAATTAGATCTTTGCATCTTCCTCACTACTCCCATGTTTTACTTTCATGTTCTTGGCTCCTTTCCTCTCTATTCCGCTCATTCTAGTAACTCTTCTGCTACCGTCACCCCGGTCCATCATGTGTACTATGCTGCTCAGTCAGTTTCTCCTTTAGCTTTACCTAATTTCTTCATCAGCATAATGGTATCTCAAAGAGGATGTTATTGCCTGCTAAATAACTAGTTTTCTTTTCCTCTAACCTCTTAAATAACTGCCCCTTTACACATACTCTTTCAGAATTGCAGTCAAAACTTTTTACATGCTTTTTTTTGATTTAGATTCCCATCTCCAGTCCATAATGCACATCATGAAACAGACCACCTATAATTACTCCATAGCAAAATGCTCAATAACTCCTGTGCCAGCAACCTGATCTTTGGTCAAGCCCAGCTAGGCAATGTATTTCCAGATGCAGTGCTGTAACAAACTGATCCTCTTTCATTTTCTTTCTCCACTTCAAAAAATGTCTTCTGCTCATAGAAGTCCATCCTGCACTTTCCATAAAATCTCCCTAGCACAAACTGATGCTATTCTCCCTGATGTGGTAAAACATATCACATTTGAGAATTCTTTCAGATCTTTTTTCTCCAGTGTAAAAGATATTTTACTGCTTGCTTCAACAGAAAGGCTGTATTCTGCAAATGGCAGTACAATGAGACTATTCCTTTAACTGTATAGGTAAAGTGTAATTAAGATAAAGCTAAAGACAGCTTGATTTCTCCCTTTTTTAATAATATATCACTATTAAAGTATATTCTTACTGTACTCCTCTGTGTTAAATAATCATTGAACATTACAGTGAAACCAATCAAGAAGCCTGGGGAGGAAAGATCATGAAAGGTCATGTGCACTACAGCCTTTGAGTCTAAGCCTGTGTTACCACAAACAAACTGAAAAACAGAGTCTGAATTTGTGTAAATGGCAATTCGGTGACATGCTGCAACAGTGGCAGTAAAGAAAGTTGTGTGCTATTGCAATAGCAGAGATTCGTCAGTGAGAATGAAGAGGAAAGGAACAGATTTGCAGGATAATTAAGAAACTTGATTGTTCAGCTGCCTTTGAACATGCTCAATACCCCAAAATCAAGCCTGAAGTAACTCACACAAAACTGCAGTGGGCATTCTCAGACCTGAAAGTAAAATACAGGAATCTTTGCTACCATACCGTGTCATAAAAGCTATGCTTGTGCAAATGGTCTCTGTAGGTGCCCCTGTGTGTGGATGGAGAAATAGTTACCAGGAAATACCACACCATGGAAAGGGAGAGTATGTGGCGAGAGGTAGCCTCTGAAACCATAAGCCTTGAAGACCAGTAACCCTGTCAAAGCCCTCCAAATTGGTACCAGCTCAGGGCACCCAGGAGCTGCTCAACATGCCCAAGGCCTCCAGCACACACTGGCACCCATGATGGAACATGTCACCCTCATCACATACCCACAGGTAGTGGCTGCTAAAGGTGGACAATGACTACAGGGCAGTTCTTGTCAGCAAAATTGCTGAAATGAGGGACCTGCTGTGTGACTTTGTGCACAGCTGCCTGGAAACCCCTGGAGCGAGGGTAGTACGAGCCCCTGCTCCTGAATGAAGCTCTGGGGCTGGCCTCTTGGCTGCTGCTCCAGCTGGGCAATCGCCAGGGTGTGCACCGCTTGAAGCCGTAGCCGCATTTACAATGCAGTTAGCTGCTATTAACAATAACAGTCCAATTAAAAAAGTGTTGTAATAATGGTTGGTTGTGTTGTTTCTTCCCCTGACTCAATACCCTAGTAGTGATATTTACAATGCCTGTTAACAAGCCACAAAAGTGCACAGGTGTCATCTGGATCTTGTGAATCTATATTTTAATCCAGATGCAAAAGTCTTAGACAATAAAGCTGCTGAGAATTCCTTACAAAGGCATCCATTATTAGATCTCCTGTTTTATAGGCACATTTTTATAGCATTTTAGCAGTATTCATGTGTCCTGGTTTTGGCTGGGATGCAGTGAATTTTCTTCATAGTAGGTAGTGTGGTGCTGTGTTTTGGATTTGTAACTGTAATAGTGTTGTCAATACATGGACGCTTTAGCTGTTACCAAACAGTGGTTACATACATGTCAAGGGGATGTTTACATTCCTCACACCACCCAGTGAGTGGGCTGGGGGTGTGCAAGAAGCTGGAAAAGGATCCAGCTGGGACAGCTGACCCCAGGGATATCCCACTTCGTGTCATGCCATGCTCAGCAATAGAAGGTGGGGGAAGAAGAAGGAAGAGTGGGATGTTCAGAGTTATGCTGTTTGTCTTCCTAAGCAATCTTTACAAAGGATGAAGCTTCAGTTTGCTGGAAATGGCTGAACATTGGCCTGCCAATGTGACTGGATTACTTCCTTGTTTTGCTTTGCTTGCAAGCACAGCTTTTTCTCTACCTATTAAACTGTCCTTGGCCCACGTTTTTTCATTTTTACTCTTCCGATTCTCTTTCCCATCCCACTGTGAGGAAGTGACCAAGTGGCTCTGTGGGGCTCAGCTGCCTATCAGGGCTAGCCCACACCACCATGGTAAATCCAGATGTATCTCACGGTATCTGCAGAACTACACCATTTAGAAAAATACAGAAAGTGAAGCCAGCATCAGATCTGAGGTATAAACAACACTTCCCTTTCCTTGTCTTCGCCCATGTTTTCATCTAGTTAACAGGCACAGCCAGACTTAACCCGGACTTTTTAGGTGCAGCTGCATCTGGCTGGTTCGAGATTTTATGTCTTCCGAAGCGCTGGGGCCTGGGTTTGACGAGCCGACCCCGCTCTCCTCGCGGCCTATGGACACTGAGGCATTGTACCGCCTCCCGGGCTCCAGGCCGGGTTAGGCCGCAGAGCCAGGCAGGCCCGCCCCGAGGGGGCGCCGGACAGCCCGTCCCGCTCGGCCGCCATGGAGACGTTAACGGTCGCCTCCCCCGCGCGCGCCAACCCCTCCCCCCGCCAGGCTTCGCGCTACCCGGCGGCCGCTGGCACGGCGCGAGGGGCGGTCCGCGGGGCGGGGCCGCGCGCCGTGCCCAATGCGGCGCGAGGGCCGCGGCCGGAGCGCGCGGGAGGGGGCGTGGTGCCGCCCGCGCGCCTCGCGCGCCCCCGCCCCGGCCCCGGTGTTGTTGTCTCTTTACGGCCGAGGCCGGGGGCTCTCGCGAGATCCGCGTTGGCGCCGTGACCTCCATGTGAGAGCGGCGGCGCCTGGTAAACACTCCCGGCGCTGGGAGATGGCTCCCGGGGGCGCCCGATAGACCCCGCCGCGGCGGTTCCCGCCAGACTCCGCCTCGCCTTGAGCTGCCCCGGGGAGCTCGGGGCGCGGGCGATCGCGAAGCGGCGGAACATCGGCTCGGGTCTCATTCCCGCTCCGCGCCCCTCTGAGCGAGGACGGCGGCCCGGCGGGCGGGGAGGCTGGCGTCTGTTTCGCGGGATTTGAAAATCCTGCCCCACTGAGCCGAACAAAGAGCGGGGGAAGCGTCCGGCCCCCTTCCCGTCTCCCTCGCACGCCGGAGACGCGCACCCGGGGCGCGGACCCCGTTTGCACCCCTGCCCTAGCCCTCCCTGCCCTCCCCGCGGCTGGTTGAGCGAGTGGGAGGGCGCGCACCATGTGGATCCAAGTCCGCACCATAGACGGCACCGAGACCCAGACCATCGACGACCTGAGCCGCCTTACCAAGATCGAGTGCCTGCGGGAGAAGATCCAGGAGACCTTCCGCGTGAGCCCCGACCGCCAGCGTCTCTTCTACCGGGGCAAGCAGGTGAGGCGGAGCCGCCCCTACCTGGATGGCAGGGGTGGAGACGGATGGGGGCTTCCCCCGCCCCGCGCGTACCCTCCCGGGCCGGGCTCTTTGTGTGGCCCGGCACGGAGGTCCCCATCCCCACCCATGTGTCGTCCTCTGGCTCCGGCTTTTGTTTACTCCCGTCCCGTCGGGCCTAGAGGGAGGCGCGGGGCAGGAGGGAGCCCAGGCGGCTGGCCTGACAAGAGACTCCGGGACCCAGCGCGGGTTTTGTCCGCGCTCTCCTGCCCGCCTTTTCCTCGGAGGGCGAGCGGCTGCCGGAGAGGCCCCTTTGTGTGTTTGTTTTCCCACCTGAACGGCGGGAGGCTCCTCCCCCAGCCCCAGCCGTTATCGTACCCAAGTGACAAGGCGGCCAGCGGGCTGCGAGGAGGAGGAAGCCCCTCCGTTCTCCATCGCCTGCACCGGATCACGCTTCTCCCTTTACCCTCCGCCGGCGCTACTGCTGCCTCGGCGGGGCCGGGGGGGGGAAGCGTGTGGTGCGGCCGGACCGCGGGCCGTTTTCACGGCGAACGCCGCCCCCGGGGCCCGCACGTGGCGAGGCGGGGGGCGGAGGCGGCGCAAAGTGCCGTGTCCCGTCAGTACCCGCTGCGGGGTCGGTCCGGCGCGCCCCTCCCCTGGCCGCTCGATGCGGGAACGGCTTTCGGGTCCCGCCTGCCCGTCCGCGGAGGACGGGGGTCCCGGGGCCGGGACGGGGGGCGGCGGCAGCGGAGCTCGTTTGCGCGAGCGCAGCTTGTGCTCACTATTCCTCGCGTGTGTCACGAGTGGGGTCTGGGCGACTGCTGGCAGCTTGAAGAGGCTGCTCGTCCAGGGCGGCGTCCAGTACTTGCTGGGGTGACAGGCTGAAACCTGGCTGTGAGATGATGTTTCCCTCCCTCCGGGTGCCAGGTATGTTTTGAGCCGAATACATTGCCTCAGGCTGTATCTTAGTTGCTGACGGGTTACACCCTTCATTCTGTAAACCGTGAGGTTTACTCAATCCTTGATTCATTCCTTGAGGCACGGTTGTTACCTGAGAAGAAAGGAACTGGATGTGTGGTGGATTTCTTGCGGTGTGGCTCTTAAGATGCAGCTTCTTAAAACAGATCAGTGTTGCACTGTTCACCTAGACTGTGTAATGTAAGGCAGTGAGATATCTGACTCAAAACAGATCAGGTGTGTTTCTTTACAAATAAGGCAGAATAAGTAAGAAATAGAAATTTAGCTATGACTAGGAGGTATGCATTAGTGGCTAGACGCTAAGCCTAGGTTGTGAACACAACAGCAAATTCATAGATTCTTACGTTCTGCGGATTGGTGAGAGTGAGCACTTGTGAGGACCTGTCTATAAGGACCTTGATGGACAGTCTCATGTTTGAAGGGACCAAATCAAGGATCATAGGACTTGAAGTTGTGTAGTTTGTTTAGGTTTGTGCTGTGCAAGCACACCTTTCAGTGCAGAACTTGATGTGGGACGCAAGCTTTACCCGAGAAGTGGGAAAGATGAGCCTGTGAAGAACTGTGGTTTTTTTGTGGTGTCAGTGGCCAGCTTGATCATTGTATTTAACAGATGTTTTGCTTAAGAAAGTAGAATAATGAACTATAGCTGGAGTTGCCTGCGTGAGCAGTTGTGAGTTTAGTACTTTTAGGACACAGTTGGGATCATCTTCAGTGAAGAGTTAGTGAGTTAATTTTTATAGCTTCACTATTTGTGTCCATTTTCTTGCAATTACCATAATTAATTCTGATGTTTCATTGATGGTTATGGATTGCTTTTCTGATCCCATGGTGCTAGTAAGTAGAAGGAAAGGTCAGAATGATTGTTATTGCACAAACAAGAGTGGATGTTGAGAGACATGAGCAAAGGAAATTGTAAACAACTTTAACTCTCTCAGGGTTGTGATAACATAAAAGGATAAAAAAGGGCATTTCAGTTACATGTGCCACAAATAGAAAGCAGTATACTGAGGTGAACAACATGGGAAAACTGAAGATTCCTGCACCTGTGGAAAAAACATTTTCTAGTCCAAACTCTTCCTGTTTTATCTGTTTAGCGCTCAGTATGGTTAAATCTGCACAGTCTGCTAGTAGAACTGTTATCTTGCTACTGAGTACTGCTTATTGTAGTTTCTTTGGAACTTCTGGAAGTACTTGGACCTTGCAAGTGGTGGATACCAGAAGGCTGGCTAAATAACCTCTTCTACAAATGGGAAGCGTATGATGTTGGAAGGATAAAGAAACCTAAGTGAGTCACTGTTTATGGGCTGAATTTCAACAACTTCAAATTCTTAGCTTGGAGTAGAGAACAGCTTCAACTAACAGTTTGAGCTAGAGCTGGAGTGTCTGTTTCCAATGTAGTTCTTGTGGTGTACTGGCATTTACTGTTGTCTGATCTTCAAACACTGCCCTTAAGGGGGCAGTACTTCATGCTCCTGTTCTTAAGGGACCCACAAGGATCATCTAGTACAGCTCCTGTCCCTGCATATCACAGCCCCACAGTTCACACCATGTGTCTGATGGCATTGTCCAGTCTCCTCTTGAACACTGTCAGGCTTGGGACTGTGACACCTCCCTGGGGAGCCTGTTCCAGTGCTCCACCACCCTCTGGAGGAAGAACCTTTCCCTAATGTCCAACCTAATCCTCCCCTGGCACATCTTCGTGCCATTCCCTTGGTTTCTGTCATTGGTCACTAAAGAGAAGAGTTTAGTGCCTGCCCCTCCTCCTCCCTTGAGGAAGCTGTAGCCACCGTCAAGTCTCCCCTCAGTCTCCTCCTGGCTGAAGAAACCAAGTGACTTTAGCTGCTCCTCATATGGCTTCCCATCCAAACCCTTCACCAACTTTGTAGCCCTCTTCTGGATGCTCTCCAGTAGCTTTATATCCTTTTTATCCTGTGTTGCCCAGACCTGCACACAGTGTTCCAGGTGAGGCTGCACCAGTGCAGAGCAGAGCGGGACAATCACCTTCCTCACCCGGCTGGCAATGCTGGGCTTGGTGCACCCAGGATATGGTTGGCCCTCTTGACTGCCAGGGCACTGCTGGCTCATGTTCAACTTGCCGTCAACCAGAAGCCCCAGATCCCTCTCCGTGGAGCTGCTTTCCAGCATCTCATCCCCCCGTCTGTATGTACAGCCAAGGTTGCAGTGTCCCAGGTGCAAAATCTGGCATTTGTTCTTCTTAAACTTCATGCAGTTAGAACTACTGATGAAGACTTTGTGTTATGATTAATGTAGTACTTTATGTTACTTTTTTTCTTTTTTTCTTGTTAAACTAGAAAGAACACTGTTTGGTTGAACAGACTGTTTTTTGTTTTTTAACTCTTACTGCCAGGAAGACCTACCATTCGCATCTATCACTGAAGAGTGAGCAAGATGGTATTGCGCTGTCATTTGTTCTGGTTTGTGAGGACATCGTGGAAGCTTGTAAATTATAATGCATTGTTTAGAGTTCCTCTAAAATTTGGAAAAGCAAGACATCACAGTCTGTCTTTTGGCAGCATGCTCTCTGTCCTAATTGGAAAACCTACATAGCACTTCTTGATAAGAATACATGTTCTCAGTTTCTTTCACAAAAGTGAAGTAGATAATAGACACCCTGACCTGGCATCCTGACCTACCAGAGCAGATTTTCTATAGGACCAAGCTATAGTTGTCATGGGATTTCTAGCTTTCAGTTACAGTGCTGTACAAATAAATACTGTTACAATTGAGCAGTAAAAGCATGCTGAAGTTTAAGTTTGACAACTTACCAAAGAACTTAGTTAATCTAGAAGACTTACTTATACCAACTTACGTTTTACCTACAACTAAATGTGCACACTGTTGTATTTCCGCAGTAGATATTGTTTAAGGAATGCGCACACACACACACAATCTTGTGTTGGCTTCTTCCGTCATACTCTCCCACCCTGTTGGAATTGAAATTCAGAGAAAACTTGTGAAATGCTGTTGTTAAAGAAGCCATAAGCTCAGGTGGCTTTTCCATAGTGCTTAACAGAGTCAGGGAAGAAAGACATGGGAGCCCAAACATTTATTTCCAGTATATGTAAGTGGCAGTGGCTGAAATTGCTTTTGAAGTTGTTAATCTTGTTGGCGAGGAAGACACTCCAGACCTGTTTCATGGGAGACTGAAGTCAGCAGGTGGAATTGAGAGTATTGAAGCCATTTTTTTACTTCTTGTGAAAGTTGTTGCAAATTGGGTTTACTTCATTAGAAAAAAAATCAGCTCTGCTTTTATGCACAAAAAAGTACAGTAGTGTGCATTGTGCTACTTAGCTGTGCAAGTTGACTCTTAAGTATAGTTTGTCAGGCTCCTGCTGTAGTGCCACGCTATTTAGGGTTTTGGTTTTGTAAATTTAACTGAATAATAGAGGGTAGGAGGACTGGAGAAGCTTAGTTTTGCATGAGAGCACCCTTGTGATAAAGCAGCGTCAGTAAAACAGTTTTAAATCTGGCAGTGGGACATACCTTGGTTTACCTACAGCCTTTTGAGAACAAGACGTTTTAAGATCTGCTAACCTGGACTGGCACGTGAGCAGTGGATGGAAATTCATGTGAGTTTAAGTTTCTAAGCTTCAAGTTGGTCAACTGAATCTTTAAGGGCTTCTTAAATACTTACAGTTTTAGTGAATTTCCAGAAGGACAGGAAAGCATTATTTGTGGAGTCTTTCCCCAAAGAATGGAAGTGCTAAACCTATTATTCATAAAAGAATCGAGTTTCTTAACACAGTCTCTTCCCAGCTTTAGTTTGTTTGGAAAATTGTAAATATTTTCAGCTGCAGCTGTCCAAATGCCATCTGCTTCAGGCAGAATCTGGGTGTGAGGAATCTTCAACTGGAGCAGTTAGTTTCATATTTTTGAGAAATAATTTGAAGAAGACTTAGAAAGAAAGTGATTGCTATTCTTTGAAGATGGTAGCTAGTACCTTTAAGTAGCTCTGTAGTTTGATGAGAGAGTAATGTGGAGTCTTGAGGGCAGTTATAATCAGACTGCATTCCAAAATTCCTGAAACATTCATGGAGTAGTCTTCGAACTTAGCCAGCAGTAGGTTCAGTAGCCCAGTTAACAAGTTTTTTTATATGACTGTAGAAGTTGTTTACTGGAGTCAACAACTTGTTACATTTTTACTGTAGAGCTACTAATGCAACTTACCATTCCTTGGTACTGTTATCTTTTTTTATTCAAGGCACCTAAACAAACTGAAGGAAAAGCAGAAGCATGTGTGGAAACAGAATATTTCATACTATTTTGTATGTACGACTTCAGTATTAGGAAGCTGGAAAAACATAATACAACCTGTAAGAAATTACAGCCAGCTTTAAGACTGTATTTTGTGGCATGTATGTTTATTCATTTAACCTAATTAGGATAGCTTAATAGTTGTAGTTTTTTAATTAATCTGGAAGCTCTTAGAAACTGTATGTTTCTTTTTATATAAAAAGCCCACACAAAACTTTAGAGGCAGAAAACAACTAGTGTATGGCCTAGACTGACAACTACATGATGAGGATTTCTAGTGATAACATGTGATCAAATGTTGATACAATTTATATAGATGGAAGTTATGAGATTATTCTCCTCTTTAAAAGCTGTTAACTGGATCTCTATTCCTAATTATTTCATTGTTAAATTATTTTAAGATAACTGCCCTGATATACTTGGATATTGGTGTGGTGGGTGGTTTTTTTTAGAATTTTTTTTAGACTTTTTGTTATTGATTATGGAAGGTTCGGGTAATAACCAGTTCTTCTTTACAGGTACCCTTACAAGCTGCAGATAGTCATGTGCTCTCCCTGGCACCACTGCCGCTGAACCTCAGTTGCCTGTGCTATAGAAGTCCATATCATCATATAGGAGGTACCTGACCACTCTCATCGAATCAGCATGGAGATGGATGAGTCATTTGGTGCCTCTGAGGATTTCAGTGCACCTTTATATTTTTACCTTTTTTTTAATTGTTTTTTTGTTTTACAAAAGTATCAGATAATCCTAAGCATCAGCCAGAAGATGCCATGAACTTTTATTTACGTAATCGGGAGACTCCTGAGAACTGCAAAAGAGAAACCTTGCATCTTCCAGCTTAAAGTTAATGAGCAGATGTTCGTTTAATGGGATTGAGAGTTGCATCCAAGAAGGAAATGTCATATCTAAATTAATATTCTTTTTTCTGTATTTCACCCAGTAATAACAGAAGAAATAAGCTTCAAAACCGGGACTTCTTATTTAAAAGTTTAACTTGGAAGAGGTGCAGACTTGAACTCTGTAGAAGCTGTTCGTTGAGACTGAGAAAGGCTACCTTCACCATGATCTTCTGATTAAGTCGAGAAGTCTTTTCTTACAGCTCTTGATTTTCAGTTGTGTTCATATTGGTAGTAGTCATGTACACTGGGACCTTTTTTGAATTATAGTTAGTCCAGATCAAAAGGTAAAAATGTGTCGGTACCACCTGTGCACTCTGCAAATAATTTTGTAGTTATGGTGCAAAAAAACCAGTTTTGTTGGGAGAATGTGACCTTAAAATGTAGGCTTCTGTACTTATTTTTAGTTACAGAACTTCAGGAAAAATATTAATTTCTTCTTAGAGAAAGCTAGTCTTGTTGATTGATTATAAGGATGACTAATGTACATTTATTGTGGTGTTCGTACTGAAATTGATGTGTAATTATAGACAGAGTCAGCAACAGTATTCTGTAATTTCTTCCTAGGTTGTATGACTTTGTGTATTATGCCAGACTTCCTCTTTGTGTGCAGTGTTGAAGCACAGCATACTTGCACAGTGCAATGATCAAACTCATTGGTTGTCTCTATAATAGCAGAAAAAAAAACTTTCTCAGATACTGTTAGTTTCCGTATTCTTCTCTAGGAGTTCCTCTTGCTGTACGCTTTCTGCTGAGTCTGTGGGAGTCTCTGTAAGACTATGATTCCTATCTAGATTATGATTTATTGAGAGTAAGACATTTGATACCATCCAGTACTGTGACAGATGATGAGGTGTTGTGTAACACATTTAAGCAGTTAAAAGGAAGCACACGCTCTGATGTAATGTCTAATTTGCATTCCCTTTTTGGCGGGATTTTTGGTAGCACAGTGGTCATGTCTTCAAGCATTCTTCTAGGCTGCTTTGAAATATGAATCTTGAGGCAAAAAGCTGACAGAACTGAGTCTAATTTGGACCATGTTCTTCAGACAATAACAACTGGTTTGATTACTGGTTTTGAAATGTGGTGATCTGCCTGTATTCTGTTCTGGAGAGGTATGGATTTAGAATCTGTCAAAGAACTTCCTTGTCCAGATGTTTCACCTACTTGTGTGTTCCATTGTGATTCATTGCTCTAAAGAGTACTAAGAGAGAGTGAATAATACAGAGGAATTACTGTTACATTTTTCGTATTGATAAGTACGTTCTCCTTCATGAAATGAGGGAATGATCTGCCATTTGCATCTGTTTATGTTTATCAGCAAGCTATGAAGTCTTGACTACTAAGAAATAAAAAGTTAACATGAACCTTGGAGAACAGATTGTCAATGTTTGGACTTCAATTAAACCATGTAAATTAAAGTGCTTCTAGTGGCAAGGAAGAAACATGTTTTTTCAATTTGGGCTTTGCATTCATTGAGGAACTTGTTACAGAGTAGAGGATGAAAAGCACTGATAAGGGTGACCTGGAGCTTCTTTGGTATTTCTCTCCAAGAAAGATTAAAGTTATTTTCTTTTTAGGAAAGTACACCTTTAATATAGTTAGGTTTTGTATGAGACTGATAGGTGTTGCTGTTTGGTTTTTATTAGGATCTTTGCTAAAAGTGCCAGCAGCACAAAGGAAGGGAGACTTAGGAGAAAACATTCAGGGGTGCCGAGGTGACAACAGTACGAACAGGGTGTTTTTATGATCCCACAGTGTATATGCAAAAGCCTTGTTTAAATTTTGGAGATAATATAGTCAAGCGTGTGCTTCAGAGACAGTTTTCTGTAGACATTTGAGAAGGAGCCACTAAACCTTATGGATGTGCCGTCTTTGCTTAAAAAAGTTGCTCTAAGGGATTGTCTGAGTGGAGATGCATTGTGCAGGGCTAGGAATATCTTTTTAGACCCTCAATAGTTACTGACACATCGCTTAAAAATGCCACTGATAGCAGCAGAGCTGTCCCATATGCAAGAAGAAGATGGGATGGTTTAGTAGAACGATCCCAGACAAAATATTTTTTTGACTGAGCAGCATATACGGGAGCTGCAACATGTACTGTTGAAACTAGAGTTGCTTGAGGAAGGAGTAGATCTCCTGGACTTGGAAACACATTAAGGCAGCACACATTAAACATTCCAATTAATGTAAAGACAGTAACATTCTTTATGTGGTTGGCTATTAAATTCTCTTTTATTTACACTTTGTCTCTGTTGCAATTGAGACAATTGTCCAGCACACGATTATTTAAAAAACCTGACCATGTGCCTGCACCTACGAATGTGTTTAATACATTAATATGAAGATTACAGAATCTTGAAGCATCCTCTTCAATACCAGATAATCCACGTGTAGGCTACAGTTTTCTGTGTGAAATTAAAAAAGTATTGTTTGGGTTTTCTTTCAGATTTAAAAGCATAAGCAAACTGAGCACACTTTGAGTGGCAGAAGTCCATGAGCTAATTGTTTAATGTTGTGTGGTAAGGATTATTGAAATTTTCTTGGCCTGAGTTGGTCCCATTGGCCCAAAACTCACTGTTATATACTTCAAAGCTGATTTTGAATTTTCAGTTAGGCTTCTTAATTACTAAATGGGGGTTGAAGATGGGGTTGAATGCTTCTCTAAAAATATTAAGCAGAGTTCACAATTCCAGCAGCCTTCTTGCAGACAGAAAAAGTTAGGTTTGTACATCAGTCTTGAGAATACTAGAAATTCTACAAGCCAACTTTGCTTGTTTTCATGAGTACCCGACTAGAAGCAACAGGTTCTTGATTTCTTCAGACTACCTTACCCAGTTGGTAGCTCCCGTAAACGCAGAAGTTTTTCTGCTGAACTTGAAACTCTTCACCCTTATTCATTTCCTGTTAGGTAGATTTGTAGAGTGCATGTATTAACATGTGCAGAATAAAAGATTGATATCACTTAACTTTGCATCATCCTACATTAAATAAAGAGCTCTTATGCATTCATTATAGTTTCTTTCATCTTCATTGCTAGATTTAGGCAAAAAATTTATTCACAGAAAGGGTTGTCAAGCACTGGAACAGGCTGCCCAGGGAAGTGGTGTAGTCACCATCCCTGGAGGTGTTTAAAAGGCATTTAGACGAGGTTCGTAGGGACGTGGTTTAGTGCTAGAGTTAGGTCATAGTTGGACTCAATGATCCTGAGGGTCTCTTCCAAACAAAATGATTCTGTGATTCCATGTAGGCACCACTCAAGTTCTTGGAAAAGAAAACCTCAGAAAGTGCTCAAAGGCACACTTCTATAAATGATAAGTCTTGATTGCCAAGTGGAGTGGCTGGATTAAGGTGATCCAGGAATTTACCCCCTTGGATTACATTTTAAGGTTAAAACAGTAGGTAATGTGTTCTTACAAGAATGATTATGTGCTTTTTTGGGAGCTTTCTGTCCATGCTGTATAACCCATAATGAGCTGAGCTTCTGCAGAGACTTGTAGACAATATGATAGTAATTAGTGAATTACTTGTCAGGTGTATTTTTTTTCTGCGTGTCACTCCCCCAACCAGGTAGTGTAGTATCATACTGGAGTCTGCATGATGCGTTTATGTTTGTGTAAGTGCAGCTTCTACATGCTTTTAAAGTCATTTGCAGCTTGATGTTACAAGACAGTTCTTCTAACAGTGATAGTAGATAGGTATCAATTCCAGTATTGCATTGCCACAGCCACTCTTGTGTAGTAATGTAAGCACAGTGTTGTCTTACCTTTATGTATTTATAGCAACCATCTCTAGAAGTATTTTGAAACTGATAGTATCTATAACGTATGATCTGTGAAAATACATTTGAAGGTTGTAATCTATTTCTCTACTTAATGGATATTTAATATAGTGAATGTTAGATATGGTAAATCTAGCTGCTCTTTAGTTTAACTTCTTTCAGAATATGTTAATGAAGCCTTAAAGCTTTTGAAGTATGCCAGTCATTAAGAGGAAGAAAAACTGAAAGTGAAATCTGCTGCTAAGAAAATAAAAGCATATTTTGAAAATGACAGTAGGATCAGAAGAGGCAGCAAAATTTCGTAAATGAAATTTCCTGTTCAGTTATTTTTGCTTTAGTACATGTTCTAATCACCTATTAAGAAATCATAACTGACTTGAATGAGATACAGCTTGATTATCTGGTACTTTCCTGATTACTTTTGTTTCTGGTTTGCATACATAAACTTATGAATGATAAGCAACCCTAAATCCTTAGTGAATCATTAAGTAAACATGTAATGTTTCTTTCTTTATATGCTGTCCAGGCAAATATATCCTCAGGGAATCTCCTTGGTATCTTTATGGAGGAGAATGAGATGAAATTGTTTATATATTTTTATAGGTAATTATTGTTAGAAGTGAACGTATGTTCAAGCTGAGTGGGAAACTGGTCAGCACTTACTTCCACAAATTGCCAGATGGCTATAGATGAAATTTTCTTCCTTTCCGAGTTGAATATTTAACTTGTCTATGAGGTTATTTGGGACTCAATTCATTAATGCTTTCATGAATTTTGATGACATAGTAAGGCAGTGTTTGCTGGAAAACAAGAGGTGTGGGTCTGTGGGGTCAGGGGGAGTGGGGGGGTGTTTGGTTGTGGGTTGTTTTATGTTTTTTGTGGGGTCTTTTTGTGTGGTTCTTTTGGCTAAGAAATACTGTATTCCAGGGTGGATTTTAAAAGCTAGCTGTCTGTAGAAAGGAAGGTATCACACTTTTTCTTCTACTGCTTATTGTTATCCAGACATAGTGGTAGGTCCTGAGTTTTCTGCATCTGATACTGTTTTAATAATATAATTTGAAAAGTCATCTTAGTCCGTGGCCAACTTGGAACAGAATAAGAGATACTACTCTGTCTGGAGGGACATGTACACTGTAAAGTGATGTGCTGCATTACTTCTTTTTAATCTAGTAGTCTGTGAGGTTATAGCCTTACTGCTCAGGTTTCCATTGTTATATTAACATCAGTATAGTGTCAGTAATTCAAGAAACAACATCTTATAGTTCTTCTCTCTTACTGTGGAATGGTGTTCTTTAAACACTGATTGCTTTCCAACTTTCTTACTCAAAGGATTTCGGCTGTCAGTAATGCGATAGTGATGGATATAGATATGCTGGTAGGCACACATTAGTTCTTGTGAGTCAAATAGCATGTGAACTTGATTTTACTAGTTGAGTTTTTGTGTTTCTCTACTTTGTTCTCAGAAACAGGCAGTGTTGCAGAGTCAAAGACTTAGCCTGAATTCATATGGTTGCTAATATTTGGAACATATTTTTGCTGATGCTGTGGACAGGTGCTTTTATCATGTTGCCGAACACTACGTCCTGCCTCATCTGAAGTGTGCTCATAGTAATCTTATCTCTGTTACTGTGCTTTCAGTCTGAAGTGTGACATCACTAGTCATAGAATAGCCTGTAGTCATAAAAGATTCCTGCAAAGAATACTGATTATAAAACAAACAAAAAACCCAAAACAAGCAAAAAAGCCCCCACCAAAACTCACAACCACTTGGGCAGCGAACAGAAAGTTAATTCATGATAAATTAATACTTAAAAGCAGACAACTTCGTAGTCACCAGTTTATTCTGCTGACCATTTAGTTCATATTCATAAAAGCTTACTTCTTTGATTCTTATGAAGGATTAGGTAGTAACAGGTATTCTGTTCGTTATCGTGGGTGTGTGTAGCATTAGAGAAGTTTTCTTCCTACTAAAGGCCTAGCCTAGGTATGTCCTGCTTTCAAACATATTAAATATGACTGTTCCTGGACATATTACTTTTCTAAATATTGTTCTTCTTTTTTTTTTTTTTTTTCTTCTTTTTCCCTTTTTGTTTTTCTTTTTCCACTTGGTAATAGAGATAATTCAGTTGTGGACTAGAGATATAACTTATTCTGTGGTCATAACTGATGAAGATGCGGCAAAGACTAGATACAGGACATTTTTTGATTGAGTGTTAACACTGGTTACCTAGCTATGGTAGATCATTCAGGCTTTAAACTTTCAACTGCAGTACCACAAAATACTTTTCTGTCAGCCTGCAAATGGCAAGTCCTGAGAGAAGGGAAACTGTAACAGTAGTTCTTTGCTCTCTCTTGTGTGTTCTGCAGATGCCTTCAGCCTACCAGGAGCAAAATTATCCTTTCCACCGCATTAGCTTTCAGAAGATTTCCTCATGCCATAGGATTCTGGACATTGTGCACTGGAACCTCTGCCACATCTTGTCCAGTCCAGTTCAAACAGAAAAACAGAGCAAAGCTATGTTGACTCCTATAACGTTCCATTTATTTACTGTTTCAGAAGTGATCTATTTTGCAGATTTAACACTGAATTTTTTTAAACACTTTGCAAAAAAAAAATCACTTGTTGGGAGATTAAATTGTCAAAGTGAGCCTGCAGTAGTGCTCAGAAGCAATGGCAGCTCCAGAAATATAGATCTTTCCTCCCTCTCCCCTTTCTAATGGATTATTGCAGGGTGATTATTTACTTTGGTTTGGGTTTATTTGTACTTGAAATTCAAGGATGGCTGTTTTTAAAATTTTGGTAATCTTAACGGTGAAAATATGAGCATCTTGTGGCGTGAAAAGCCCCCAGATATGGATTGTCATAGGGTTGCAAGAACACTTCTGTTCCCTTCATTAGAGAGTTGTCAAAAGTGTAGGAATGTATGATGTGGTGGGACAGGAAAGGTTGCTTAAACTTGTTTAAGTATCTTGCTGCTCAGTGTGAAGCCGTAACATAAAGCTTCAGGCGTATGAGGCAGTGTTGGTAGTCACCTCTAGAATAACAGTTGCTGGGGACTTCTGTTTTAAGAGTTGTGTTAATTTAATAGTACTGAAGATTTTGATGCTATAACTTTTATCTGTGGCACATTGAACTGGTTTGAAAACGGTCAGCTGAGCAAGGTTCAATCCCCCAGCTGTTGACTAGACAGCTGGCTCAGCTTCACTTCTGTTGAAATGAACTGCGATTACTCCTGTTTACACATCCCAGCTGTGAATATGGTAGTTATCAGCGGTAAGGAGAGTAATTCTTTTTTACACACATCTGAAATTAACGGAATAACAACTGATTCATTTCCCGAGTCGCAGCTCATGTCCATAGCTGTCTTTTGCCCTTTAGTGTTTTTTTGAAAAAGCAGAGGGGATGAAAGAAGAAACTTGCATTCATTTGAATGTTACAGAAAACTGTATTAGTGAGAAGCTGTAGAATTCTTTCCCACTTATTTCTTTTTTTGTTGTTCTTTCCTGCTCTCTGCTTTTTTCTGTTGGAGTGATACTGCCCATAAGCTTATGAAAACATCTGTTTGAAAAGATTCCTGAAATAATGATTTTGAACATAGTGCCTGTTCTGGAAAAAGGTCAGGTAACTTTTGTGGTAGAATTAGTTTGGAAACAAGTGGGAGTTTTTTAGTCATTCATGTTTTTCTCTCACTGCAACGTGAAGTAAAATGTAACTAATCAAATCATAGTTTTGATGTCCCAAAGCAATGCCTTACACTTTCAGGTAAATTAAATCAAAGATGCTGTAGATAAGAGTGTTTAACTGAGCAAAGCTGCAGTAGTCACTACTCCCTGTTTTTCTTGTCTCCTGGAATACAAATTGATGTTTTTCGGTGTGAGTTTCTTGCAGGTAGGTGAGATCATCAGGTAAAATAAAAATAATAACAGGTATCTTAAAGTTGTGCAGAGTAGGGCCCAGAATAGCATTTTGTAACACTGTGCTGTATATGATTTCAAAAGGCTACTTCTATTCTGGTGTTATGCTGGATCTGATTGCATCTGGAATACAGTGGAGCCTGATGTAGGAAGCTATTTGAGGGAGTGCTGCAATGTTACACAGTGCATGTTACTTCAGTTTTACAATGGCTTTAAAACTAGCTGATTAAAAGACTTGCTTTCTGTGAGTAATCTTATTTTGATCTTGGCGCAGGGGAGTGGGGAACAGGAAACCTGGCTAAATCTGGAATAAAAATATTTTTGAATGCTTTCAGTTTAGGAGATGTTCTTTCATAAAACTGAAGGTCCAGTATGTGTTTTTGGTGTTTCTTGCCTCTCAATGGAGTTGTTCTTGCACAATACTTCCAAGTCTTACAGTTTGGTAAACTGAGTTTTATGTATGTGAGATTTTTTTTTTTACGTATAGTTGTTTCATTTAGAAAATAAGTCTCCAAATATTAGGGAAGTTAACAGGTACTGCCTTACTTTCTAGAAAAGTTCGAGAAAAAGCGAATTTTGAAATAGCAGTAATTGTGTGCATTTCAGATACATAAATTGAAAAACGCTCACATATATTTATAATTTTTGTCTATGTCATGTAAGTGGTAACATAGATTCTGCCTGTGTTTTGATAAGAAACATGAGAAAATCACTGCATTATCTTGGATGTTGATGCACAGTTAAAAGGTCTGAAGTCTGTATAGATGTCTGTCTCTAAGCCTTTAAATGATTTTCATTGGATGAAATCAGGACTGCAGGTAACTTGATGAGAGTTTGGTTTTGCATGTACTCAAGACACTGGCTTTTATTTACCTGAAATACTTGGCTTGCCTCTTCTGGTCTATGATTGTCTGTAAAAGGAAGACTTGGAAACTACTTACATACCTCAAGGTAGAATTTTACAAGTATACTTTTCTTTTGGCAGCTAGAAGATGGACACACTTTATTTGACTACAATGTTGGACTAAATGATATAGTTCAGCTTTTGATACGTTCTGAATCTGAAGCTGCTACCACTGCTTCTGTGACAGATCAGGATGGAGAAGTCAGTCCCTGTGCTGTTTCCAATTGCAAGAACAAAGTCAAAAAAACAAATAGTGGATCACCCAGTCAGCCATCTACATCATCTCGCTCATTTCTCATTGATCCTGGCATTGGATTGTACAAGGTATGTCCTAACTGTAAAAGCTGGAAACTTGCCTCACACTTGTGAGTTTAATTTTATTGTTAAAAAAGTTCATTGTTTTATTGTAAAATGTGTGTATCCTGATTGCTTTCTTTCATGATTTGACATCATTCCCCAATTTGACATAAGTCAAATTGACTTCACTTAAGCTGACTCTTGCAGAGTTGTTAAAGTGTCTCTTTACCAGGCTCACTGATGCTGCAGATTTCAGGAGAGTTCATAAACTCTGGCGTGTTGTGTTCTCCACAACATGTTGTCCAGAAAATGTAGAGTATCTGTTCACAGAAGTACTTTCTGTGAACAGAAGAAGCTAATAAAAAAATCTGTGGAAAAGTGTAGCTTTTCCCCTACTTATTTTTTTCAAGCTTGCCAAGTACTTGTTTTAATGCTAGTGTTTCAGTGCTGCATTAGATAAACCATGGAAAAATACAATTTCTTTAAATTGTATGTGATATAATGATTGTTATTTTATTACAGGTAGTTTGGGGTTTGTTTCTTTGGGAGTCGCATGTAACATAATAATTGTTAGGTTTGTACCTCGTTGCTTTTTTTTCAAGGGTGTTCTGTAGGATTACACCAGAGTACTGGAAGTTTGCATTAAAAAAGAAAAGGGGCAGTTTCCATATTGCTAGCTCATTGGATATTTACTAGGATGTGTATATATGGGAAGTGGTAGCATTTTACGTTCTGTTTGGGTGTTTCTCTTAGGTAAGAAATATCCTTAACAGTAATTCTTTTGCTAGAAGATGTCTAAAATTACTAAAAAGGAAAAGAAGGCTGGGGCTGCTGTACATATGCAGTTAATTTCAGTTGCACAAACACTGTTACTTAGACCTATTATCCTGATGGGAAGCTATCTTAGTTTCATGTGGAATGTTACTTACTGTTTCTGGTTTTAAGGACAAGTGTTAAGTTACCGTACATTCCTGTAGCACTCTGTGTCGTGAGTTTTATTCATTCCCTGAGGAGCTGGGGAATCAAAAATTAGTAGCTTGGACATGGAAACACAAGCTTGTGTGCTACCTTTTTTTTTTTTTTTTTTTTTTTCCCTTTTGTCTCCATTTATTAGAGTGGGGGAAAACCTCCAGTTCTTCAGTTCTGGTGCTGTACAGTTAATCAGTGGGTGTAAAAGATAATGCAAGAAAGGATGAGAACAACACTGCGGAGAGGGGAAGCTGCAGAAGATCAGTTGATCAAGGAAAGGAGTATTAAAATCTATATTTTCAAGAATATTAGAAGACTATATCGTGTAGTCTCTTGGCTGTTTTATTCAGGATTGGAGCAGAAAATAGAACAGGGAATGGCGATATTGGCAAACATACTCAAGGAAACCTATTCTCTTGAGTCAGCTGGAATTTTTGCGATCCCCAGTACCAGAGATCTAACACTTTCCCCTTTATTACCTGTGAATTGATTACTTTTTCAGCCACCCACGTGTTTTTAATATACAAAGAGAAAAATAAGGATACGGTCATTACATTCTTTGCTGTTTGTAGATGACAATATGAATGTATAGAGGATTTCTACTTATAGAATCGGGAAACTTTTAAGAATGTATTTTTAGCCGATAATGTAATTCAAAGATAGTAAATTTGTTTAATAGAAGTCAATAAAAATGGCCATAAATTAACCTATGTTAGATGACTAAATGGGTGGATGTATTTCATTATTTGTAATTGCTTGTTTGTCAAACAATAAGGAATTGTGTAGTTATAGGAAGGAATAGTTTGTTACAATTTATTCTGTCTGACGAAAGTCCTCTGTCTTACTGGATCTGCATCTAGACTAGACTTAAAAAGATACCTGTTACTTACACCATGTTATGAACAGTCTCAGCAGCTGGGCGCTCCTTTCTCTCATTTCGGCTACCAAAAGGAAAGGTAGCCAGTATGTAACCTGTAATTAAAAAAAAAAATAGTGGTGCAGTTGATATTGGAAATAATAGTTAATAATAATTAAATTATTGTTAGATGGTGAAAATAGTGATTTAAACAGATGTCCTGCATGTGGTCGTTTTATATTATGCAAATCAGAATGCTTTAGCTTGTTTTATATTCCAGTTGTATCTGACATCTGATATTTATGTGCTCTCTGAAGAACTAATGGTGGGTTGAATTATATTCAACTCCTGTTCCTTGTTACCAGGACTGGGAATTGTTACTGATGTCTGGTTTAAGACCTGGGGGTCCATATGTGAAGGACTCCACCTTGGCTAAGCAGGGTATCCATGCTTGATCTCTAATTCTACAAGGAGGAATAAAAGGTTACGAGAGAGGAGTTACAGTAACACTCGTTAGGCATATAGGAATGATGTTAGAAAAAACAAAGCTCATTCAGAAGCATGCGCATTTCCCTTTCTGATTCTCACACACTCTTCCTAACTTTTCATCCAAAAATCTCTGGCAGTAGTAAAAACATTTTAGGTGAGAACTCATAACTACCTTGGAATAGAAAACACACAAACCAAGTCGGTAATTAAAATCAGAATTGGTTTAATAGTGTTTATAAAGATGTAGTAATAACCCAGCTCTTAAACCAGACATCAGTAATATGAAATAGTTGTCTGATGTTCCTCAATGGTCTGTGGTAATAATTATTTCCCTTAATTCTCTGCAAGGGTGGCAAATCTGTTGTGTAAGTATGCACATCAAATTATGGAAAGATGCATTAGAAAATAATGATTAGGGAGTTTACACTGATTTATTTTTTAAATTTCTTTTTGTTCTGCATCTGATGATGCTTTTTGACTTGGCTAACATGGCTTCTCTGGCACTTTCATAACTGGTCACAAGAAGCAGCAGCACATGGGGGAATCCTTAGTAGTGTGTGTCTTGCTCAACTGTGTCTTTGAGAGGAGGAATTAAACAAGCGCTTTGAGCTACAACTAATTCAAACACATACGGTTGTGTAGGGTTGCTGTTGTGAGAGTTCCTTCTGGGAGTGCCAGAAAGCACTGTTTATATTTAAAATAGATTGACAGGTTTAAAATAAGGCTGTCTTTCTCTGATTTGTTTGTAATGTGTTTGAAATTTTCATCCTGGTAAAAAGCTGTAGTTTACTGTAAGTTGTAAGAATAAAAATCAAGAAATACATGTTGATCTATTACATGGGAGGAAAAATAAGGGGTTGGGTTTTGAAGGGCATTTTAAGAAGGTGAATGAAAACAGCAAAATAAGTAGTGCGTTCTTGGGATAAACTTTTTAGCTCACACAGTTGGTTGTCAGTTGCACTTTCAGATACCTTAGGACTGGTTCACTCTAAATACTGAAAGTATTGAGCATGTTTTTTTTGGCATGCTTCTGTGAAAATGCAATAAGATTGTTCAGTTTATAGATGCTAGCCTTTGGGACTGAGTTAAGTATCTGTCCACCACTATGTTGGTACATGATAAATGCTTTAGCTTAAACCATATATGTACATATATATATGTTCATTATAGATATTTTCTATGGTGTAGCTGTGGAGTAGTTAGTTCTGTTGTAATTTTTTTTATACTTGTTATTGTTCTTGAAATATTTTTTCCAGTGTTCTCAGAATTATTGAAGGAACATCTGCTTAATTAGCTGAAGACTTGAGAATATGAAACATGATTTAGAATAGTGAAGTGGTTTGTTTGCTTAATACCAGTATTATTGTGAGTACAGAAGGGAGAAATTCTGGGAGATAGTTCCATATCTTACAGTCATAAGATTTTGGCTAACTGTGGTGCCAACTTTGTTAGATTGGTTTCCTCCCTCTGTCTCCTTGAATCTTGAAGGGTTAAAAAAAATCTTGCAGACCAGAAAGATAGGAAGTTAAATGATAGCTCCAAGATGGAGGTGCAGGAAAGTCTTTAAACCCTTTGGTTGTAAGCCAGTATTTTAATGATATGTGTGCTTATTTTAGCTATAAAAAACAATTGCTGAAGCAAGAGAAAAGGATAATGAAAGAGATGAAGCTAACTTTCAGGTTGGGGGTGGGCGGAGGAAGTAATCTAGCATTGTTTTATAAAATTACTTACAGATTATATTCATACCAAATTGTAATGAGGGAAAAGTAGTATAATACTGGAAGTGCAACTATTAATGACTGCATGTGACTTGAACTTGCTGAAGCTCATGTAGTTACTAGAGTTGATTGTTTTCCTGATAACAAAGTTAAGCGGTAGCATAGTAAGTTGTCTTATTTATTTTTTTCTTAATTGAGACTGTATAAAATAAGCATGAATTAATTGTTGAATTTTCCTCTTAGATAAACGAATTGGTGGATGCCCGTGATATCAGCATTGGAGCCTGGTTTGAAGCTCATATAGAAAATGTTACAAGAGCAACAAAGGGACATAAAAATGGTAAAGCTCAAGGAAAGAGTGGTAACACTCACAAAAGGACTAATGGAAACATAAGTCAAGATCATTCTAGAGAAAATGCAAATAATTTGGACAGTACACCATCAACTTCTTATTCGGACTGTATGGACACTGATGAAGAAGCTATTTATCATATCAAGTACGATGAGTAAGTGCTCCTGATACTATTTTGAAGACATCACATATTGTTATTTGGTTTGTATAAACCAAGAATTTCTTGAAGAAGCTTGGAATCAAAGAAAGCAAGTTCAATATTACAATCAAGAAAAAAATATTAAAAAACATATAACACTTTTCAGTTGGATATAGTGAATCTTTTGAAAATAATGATATTTTTCATGCCTAAATACTTGTCAAGTATTAATTTATTTGTCTTTTGAAACTTAAAAACCATCCTTCTTATATAAGAAAAAGAAAGTATATAACTGAATTTTTACTGTGGCTTTTTCCAAGTAAAGTGTTGTTTTAATTTTTTAAACTATTCCCTGTGTATATTCAATTCCTTTCATTGGAGCTGAAGGAGAACTCTCATGAGACCACATTTTCTTACTTCTTTTATATGAATTTTATTCCAAATAGAGCAATGATGCACAGAATTGCAGGTCTACACTTGTAGTAAAGGTTTGTCATAGAGAACTTCGTGACTGAGGGCAGGAAGTTGATTCTGATGTGGAGAGAGGGAGTTAAGGGTGGGATTGTGCGGGGTTTGTTTGTTTGATTGTTTTTGCTTGTTTGTTTGTTTCTGTAGTAAAAACAGATTCCAGAGCCTACTACATATGAGTGGGAAACCCCAAGTCTGTAGGCATTTATTATTTGTGAACCACTTCTTTGGCACCATTTGCTTGAGAAATTGGTTTGGATTTTGGGTGTTTTTTTCAATAACATCTGTTAAAGCATTAAGTTAAGCTTCTAAACAAATAAAACATGAAATGAGTTCAGAATGTTCAAATTTTGATACTGAGATGAGTGAAAATACTGTAGTTTGTACTATGTAAGATTAGGGTAGGAAGATGCAAAATATATTCAGTATAATATATAATATATTCAGTATAAATGTAGATTTAGAGCAGCTATTTCAGCTTCAGTTATTTTAATATGTAATTGTGAATCTGAGTTACATAGAGCACTTTTTTTTTGCTCTTACTGTGAGCAGATATGCTACTTAATGCACTTTTAAAACTCTGAGTTCAGATTACATATCTGCAACTGTAAGTTCTATGCTTAAAATACTAGAAAATTATAAAGGTGGAATTAGAAAAATGTTTCATTGAATATTGCAAGAAATATGTGAAAGTAACTTAGTCATCCAATATCACCAAAATGAAAATATTTTGTTTTGAAATTACATGTCTATTGTGGTGTGATTTCAAAGACTTGGCTTTAAGATAAATACATCCACAGTATTGTAAATTGAAGTAAAGTTAACCATGGCAAACATTTGAGAAACGATGTTTGTAACTGTTGCAGTGAAATCATGTTCCTTTTTTGTTTTTCATGAGTCTAAAGTACAGAAGTAGAAGATTTTTCACAACAGTTCTGATCTTTCTTTGACATATTCATGCTAAAGAAGTTTGACCTCTCTTTATGCGTACTTCAGGATCTAGCTGTTCCTTTCAGCAGGTGGAGGGAGTCTTTTTACTGTAAGATTAGGTATAGCAGTTGAAATTGGTAGCTAGCAAAATTAGGTGATACACAGAAACACGATGTTGCAAGGTAGTCATTGAAGTCACAGTTATTTAACTGATCAGTCTAAGATATTGGAAGTTTAAGCTTTCAGAAAGAAAAACTGTTGGGAGTCTTTCTGGAAAGTGAGACTTCTGCATTTATCAGTGATTGGGTTTTTGATGAATGGTACTGACCTTCGTTACAAGTCTTTCAAGGTCTTGGATTTTTTCTCTTAGTGTTACTTAATGTGCATATTCATATGGTAGCTCTGTGTGCACCCACAGCACTCTGTTTTCATACAGTCATGTTTACCTCTTTGGTGTCCGTAGACCACATGTGTATCTTGCCACCTGTGTGCTTGATGTGGATAAATAAGGAGGTTATGGTGTGCTTTGCTGCACAGTTGTACTCTACATCAGAAATTGTTTCATGTAATGAATCTCTTCACTAGGGTTCTTCAAGTTTCATATTTTACTGCTAGTACTGTCTTCTTCTGCACAGTTAAATTTTCCTGGGTGTTGTGCTCTTTAGGTTTGGACAGTGCATTTTGCTGCTAGATGTACTTGGCATTCTCTAGTCTGTCCTTGCTGTGTTGTTTTGGAGCTCTTTTTGCTTTATCTCCTAAAGAAGATGATTCTCTTGAGTGGCATAATTTCAGCTCTGCCTTGCCTGTAACAGATACGTTCTTACAAGACATGAAAACACTTGCTGTTACCTGAAACAGAATGAAAATTGCTTACAAAAGGATGACCGAAGCCTGGTGCCTGTGAAGCCATCAGATTTACTTGAATACATTGGAAGCACTGTGTGTCAGAGGTGGACACAGGTCCCCAGCTTCTCAGATTGTTACTGATGCTTGTTTTCCAGACTGATTCTCCCCCTCTGCCTGTTTTATCTATCCAGGCTGGAAAAAAAAAAAAAATCACCAAAAAGGAGGTCACAGTTGCATGACAGGTCACTTGTAGTACATTGAATTGGTCTACTGCAGCCCCTTGACTCTGATCCAAGGCTTCATTGTGATGAATAGTAAATGTACTTCACTGTACCACATGTTGTGGCAGACTTAGTTTGACCCCCTGAAAAAAAAATCAAGCAACATCCTTTTTTATTTATTTTTTTTCCCCCTCTTGATGGCTGGAACAAATTATGCTAATAGCAGTGTTTATGTAGGAGATACTTGAAGTCTGTGCAACACCATCTCAGGTCCAGGTTTTCCATCATCATAGGTCCAGTTATTGCAATGAAGTCCTCTAGGGCATGCATGTCTTGCCTCTCTGTCTCCAAAATGCACAGATCCACGTCTTGACTCAGATGAAAGCATGAAACTGTTCTCTCTTTTCTTAGCTCTCCCATATGTATTCAGACTGTATTCATAGATTCAGGACTGAGCTATGTGTTGTTTGACACCATCTTTATGGTTGGACTTGATGATCTTAAGGGTCTCTTCCAACCAAAATGATACTGTGATTCTGTCTCAAAACCTTGTAGCTGGGGACTTTATCCAGAAGTGAAGCTTCACCTCAGTAATTCTTCTTCTAAGCTGTACTTGGCAGGAAAAGTTCACCTTTAGCCTTAGTCACCTTACTGATTTATACTGGAGCACACTTTTCTCTACTTTGATATTTTTTGGAGTTAGTAAGAAAATCTGTCAAAGCACATGAAGAACTAGTTAAATTTTCAGCCAAAATGTGTCCAGATATTTTGGTATGTTTAGCCCCCCTCCAACAGTTTCAGTGAGGGATAATGCTGCCCTAGCTAGTGGTTATATGTAGTCCTATGGCTATTCATCAAAGAGGCTGGCTCTGTAACTGACTCTGCAAGTAGTTAGAACAGCATCAACAGATCTGATGTTCACCTTGTGTTGGTTTTCTAGCTGGAAATATTTGACAGTCCTGTCAATTGAAGAATCCAAACAATCATTAATTCTTTCTCAAAAAGGTAACTTTTAGGTCAGTATATTCTCCTAAGAACAGCAGTTCTTGAAGGATGAAGCAGTACTTGCCCTTCTCTTAAAGTGAGAAAGCTGAGTGCTGCTAGATTTGCATATCACAAGTCCTGCACAAACACATTGTTTTGCAGTTTTCGGTTTGGTAAAACTCACTTTCTTCTAATCCGTCTGAGAGGCTGAGTTTTCATTTGTTTCTCTCTTCTTTACAATTCTTGTTTAAGTAGTGTAGTTACAGTGAATGTGAAGGTGAAAATATGGCAAAGCTCTTCTAGAAAAGAGTACAATTAAGAGAAATGTAACTTCCTGGGCAAGAGCTTAGTTATTGTAATTTCAAAGGGGTAACCAACTGCCTTATGGCTAAACAAAGCTCTCCTGCCAGCTGTGACTGCTACACATAGGAGATACTATTAGGCTGGTAAAACTAATTGTGGTTTTGGACCATGAATTTTATATTATTATAACTAGGCTCAAACACATCTTTATTAATCAAAAATAGGAACCTTTACAGTCAACATATTTTTGCCAAAGAGAAATAAGTTTGTTTCTTGTTGTAGTCTAAAAATCTGTGCTTCGGGATTCAGTGAACTCTTGGAAAGCATTTTTTGCATCCTGCTGGTTGTGGAAGTGTTTTCTCTGCAAGAAGTCATTGAGATGCTTGAAGAAGTGGTAGTCGGCAAGAAGCCAAATGCATTCTTGATGTTGCACGTTGTCTCCGCTGCTTTACAGCCCATTTTGAACTCAAATAAGAAAGTCGCTCAAATTTGTTTTTATCTAACATAATTTCCATAGTCTAAAATAAACATGAAGTAAACAGCAAGTCAGTAGCAAAAAAAAAAAGTGAGAAAAGCTCATTGAAATTATGTATAATATGGCCACATTTATCTAAGAATGTACTCCAGTATTCCAATATCAAGCAGCAAATTTCAACAGCGCAAAAAACGCAATTCCTTTTGCACCAACCTAATGTATTTCCATTCTTAATTTTGTAGGGAACATTATAGCTGAGCTGTTTGTGGTTTAATGGTTTCCCTCTCCCTTCCTCCACCCCCCCTGAGGCTGTATGCCCAGTATTTAACTAAATTGCTGCAATAGTAAGACCCACATATTTCTTCAGAGAGATTGTTCTGCATATAGATCATGCAGTGCCATTTGGAGGAACAGGATTTCTCAGTCCCAGATTAAACTGGAGTCGTAGTTCTTTATAAGCTCAAAGATGTAAAAGGCTTGTGTTACTTGTTTAAGAGTCCTGTCTTCAACAGTGAGCAAGAGACTGAAGTATCAGTTTTATCAATGCTCACCTTCAGTCAGTACCAACTCTCTTGACATCTGGTCATGGATATATAGCTTTTGCCTGTCAGCCCATGTTCTGCATTCAGTTTCTGAATGCAGCCTTTTCCCTGGAGGCGTCATTGTTTACAGATGTGTTCCTATTTCTACTGGTGTTGTCTTCCTCCTCTTCTGCCACTTTATTCACTGTATTTCCATTTCACCTTTGCATTTGTTGGTATCACAAAGAGCCATTAAAGACTTTGAAGTTAAGGGTGTGCTGTCAAGTTTCATACGCTTTTATCACACGTTTCTTTTTTCTGCTCTGAGTGGCTGTCTTTTAATACAGAAGATTATATGAACATATCTTGAAGACAAATCCTTATTTGAAAAGACTCTTGAGGAATCCAACACATACTTAGATCCTAAAGTTAACTGAGATGACTGTAGGTAGAGTCTCCACCACAGCTTGCTTTAGAATCACTTCTAAATCGCGAGCAGGACGCTTCAGTAGCTTAATGTGGCACCATAAGGACATGTTGCACAGTGCTGTGCCATACAAAAGTTTGCCATTTCCTCTGTTTTACATTTGTTGGTTGTGTGGTGCTGGGTATCATCTACTTATTTTTAAGGGGAGAGTCACTCTGTGGGTGTTAGCTTCACGATAGTTAGCTGTTCCCTGAGGTAGTGGAAAGACTTGTTGATTTACAAACAAATGCTGTCTTTTCCTTTTTCCTCTTTCATTTTTTATAATTAAGGCCTTCCATTTAAGAAGATTCATAATGGTAGTCGAAGGAAGGCTTGGATGTGTCTGCAGCCTGAGAAATGTCAGTATGCCTACTTATATGGAAGTACAGATTTAGTATGGCTCAAGTGTAGGTACCTTTTTCAGGACCATCAAGTTTGGATGATGATGTCAGGTTATATATCAATCAACAGAGAAGTTTAAATTAAAACTTGAGGTAATATCTGCATGATGTGTCATAAACCACAGTTTGTGGTTATTTATTCTGGGACACTAGGTACTTTAGCAAGAGGGATAATCTATTAAAGCTTAATGTGAACTGTGAAGTAATACCCTCTGAACTCCTTCAGATCTGGAAGTGGTTTGAAGTCTCTTTGTTTCTCAGCCCAAGAGATTATAGTTAAGTCAGTGTCTGTTCTGTGAAGGATGTGTGTCTGGTGTTTTTGTGATCCATAAGAAGTTACATGGATGTCTTTGCTGTAAAGATCCTGTCTGACAAGCAGTGTGAAATAGGATGCTCTGTGGGTGAGTTACATGCCCAACTTGATTCTGGTGGATAGCCATTACTTTTAGTGAGGATTCCTAAAACCTTTACCAAGTTTCTGAATCTGTGCAGACAGAAGTTAATATATTTCTAGTAGTAAGTCTAGTAAGAGTACATTGGGCCTTTTCCCCAGTTCTTAATATTTCATTTTACTAAAATAGACTTTGTAATTGTTGGTAAATGGGATGATTATAACCTGATGGAATTAAGTTTCCATGTACATTAGGTACTTGTTGTCCATTAGGGTCCCTCTTCAAAGAAAAGCTCTTTGGTTGATAGTTTTGTTTGTCTGATGGATCTTGAGGATTATGATGTTAGCCCTTGCTTCCATATCAGTACACCATCTTTCAGTGGATTTCCCAGACTTCTCTCCTTGCACTTTACTGAAGTTCACGTTTCTTCTGGGTTTGGTGAGAATGCTGCAGTTTCTGAGGAATCATCATTAATGGAGTAGAAAACTGATAGTTGATGTTAACCTTCAGAGCCTGTGGCAACCAACTTGCTACTTCTGTTCTTCAGCAAGATGACTTTCATGATTTCTCTCACTTCTGCAGGGAGAGTGACAGCCTGCATGTGAATTTCAGGTTTGGTGTGTATGTTTGTTGTTTTGTTTGTTTTTGTTTTTCTAATACTAATTTCTTTTGGAACCTAGTCTAAGTTTTGGCTTAAACTAGGGTTCAATCTGGTTCTGATTTTAGTTAGAAAACTAGTTTTTCTGTATCCTTCTTCAGTTGCCTAAGTTGTATAGAACAGTCATTGTCAAACTTGGTTTGGACCAGTTACTTCAGATGGTCCCTTTGTTGCTGTGTGCTGCTGACTGGAAGACCAAAGGATACAGTGATCTTAGAGATGGTCTTAGTGGATGCTGGTAATTCGAAAATCTGTTGCAAGACTGCTAAGGCAGAGTTGCAGTATACCTTTACCTATGACATGATTAAAGAATCCCACCATTCTGGATGTTTGTAGAATATTAATACTATTACATGTGTTGAGAAACTATGCAGTAATGACTGTAATAAAGAAATGGGAAACCCCCTGTCTAAATTGTGGGTGTGGGGAGCTACTGACTGTGCCTGTAGATTGATGTGTAGGTAGTTAGGAGGGGTTCTTAAGAGCAACTGGTTTCTCTGAGGCATGATTTCCATGTACATGCTCATAATTTATCTATCATGGAGCCTGTACGCTGTTAGCGTTTTGAAGCTGAGTAGAACCAACACCTGTTTTGTGCAGACAAAACAGTAAAATTTGTTGATCACAGCCTGGCAAAGGATGCATGGTCATGAATGTGGATGTCCTAGGGTGACACTCGTTTGGTTTCTGATTATGTTGACCTCTGTTTCTTGGAGAGAACTTGGTTATGTAGTTGCTGCTAGTGATGCATTTGTGCACACTCCCTCTACCAAAAATACAGGGTGGGAGGAATGGGAAGAGGAGAATGTGTGCAGATCTGTGTCTGTTACAGAGACAATTTTGTTTACGGAATAAGCCTGAGAAATGCATTTCTAAGAAATAAAATTACTGATGGGTCGTGTATTTCATCCTTCAGCATGAAGAATTAACAACAGCATTAATTCTCAGTATTTAGTAGGGTGTCTGCTCTTACTGGTTCTGTCCTTAAGTTGACAATTCTATTGAATCTAAATAAAGAGCTTGTGTTGATGGACTGTATACGTTTTTATCAAATATTATTAATAATTAGGATCTGTAGTCCTCAAGAATAAATTCACTATTGTGCTATGCTTTGTAGAACCATTTAACAAAAATATATTCCCTAGACCAAAGAGATTACAGCCTGCTCTGAAGGTAAAAATACATAAGAATACGCCATTACCGTACCTGTATGCCTTCATCAGTACATATGTCTCATTAGCCAATAAGTCTTCAACAAGCTCTATAAAATGTCATAAAAAATAATTGTCTAAAATACCACAGTGATTTTAAACTCTCATATCATAAATGAAGTCCATGAAAAGATTAATATGTGGTAGCTTGAAATAAAAGGGAACTGATCTCAGTGATCCAGAACACCTCTTGGACTCCTGTCTTCCTCAGGGTAAATTGAACTATTTCAGTTGTATCAGTCTGTCTGTCAGTGGTAGCTTTCCTTTTGGGATAAAAATTACTAAAATGCATTGACCTGACAACTCAATACTCCTGTATTTTCATTTCTGTTTCTCCTTCTGCCTGAGGAACGTTTGTAAGATTTGCCATATTTTTTACTATTTTAAGCTTATTTGCTTCTGCTTCTGAAGTGTTTGAGTCATGTTAGGCAGCGCATAGGTGCCCCATGCTAGCTGAAAGAAAAATACAAATAGGAACCTGGGCAACAAACTTTATTTGGACGAATGGGGAACAGTGCAAGATGGAAAACCAATTTAGGAAGAAAGAAGTTGCGAGGGATCCTACTTGAAATACTTTAAAAAAGTTTGTTCATTTCCCAGATCTCACCCTGCTTAAATGGAAAACATTCATTCCTGTATTATTTCGTGTTGTAGGATCTTTCGTGTTGTAGGATCTTTGAAAAGTCTTTAAGTGCAGGAGGAGAAGGTCTTTAAGTACAAGGGGAGTTCTCATTGTCAAGAAGATTACGTTTTTGTTTTTTATTTAAACCTATTTCTTACTTATCTATTCTATTTGTTCAGGACTAATCAGGGTTGCAGACAGTAAGAGAAGTTCACCTTGAAAATGGTGTGAGGAGAAACAGTTCCCAATGAAGGCTAAAGGTATTACTGATCATCCTTTCTATAAATGGAGGAGACAAAATTAAAAAAAAAAGGCATTTTGTTTGAAAGAATGTAATAGTCTAGCACTTTAAAATGCTCTGTTCTGCTGTAGCCTTTATTCTTACTAAAAGTTGTACTTACTTCAGGTGAGTTTCATTTGTCATTTGCAGTTCAGACTGTCATTGATCTTTGAAAAAATAATGTATTTATGCACAATTTTGCATTAAAAATAAAAAAGTGTATGCACTCACATATATTAACAAACCTAAGATTTCACTGCATTGTTATAGAGGCCAAAACTTTTAGTCATCCATGTCTAAGTTACATGCAAGACACAGGCTGATAGTTGGAGAGCACAGAGTATTTTCTGGAATTGAGAAGAAAAGTTCTAAGTATGACCTGGTCAAGAAAAATAATCACTTTTTCCTTGAAAGTGTCTCCTTAGCTGAAGAGATTATCGGGAGGATAGTACTCTTAAACTTGCCATTCCTCTCCCAGGGAATGGTTTGAACATTAGGCTTGCGTAACAGATTTTTTTTTTAATATATATTTTTTTAATGTAAAATTTCAAATAAAGGTATTAGGCTGCAATTTAATAGAATGTATCTGAGAATTCACACAGGTGGCACTGTTGATTAATTGATTTTGGAGACTGAAAGACATTATGGGCCATTGTCAGATGAGGTGGCTGTTGTTTCTTTCTCACCTTCTTCGCAACTACGTACATCTGATAGTTCAGTTGCACTGAATTTGGTGGCTGTGCGGCTGTAAAGCGAAGTGTTCTTGCTTCCTGATATCTCTAAAAACTAACGTTTGCTAAGTGAATATTAGTGGTTTTTATGTCGTTGATCCAATTGAATGAATTTGCCCAGTGGCTGCATGGAGCCGAACAAGGGAAAGAAGCAGTGCTTCTTTGAGAGGTAGCTGCTTTGAGCAGCATTAGTGAAAATTTCCGCTGCTAACAATTATGTTTTATCTTCTGTGAAGAAATGCCAAAATACATCCCTTGCACATAATGTATTTCTCAAATAACCCATGTAAACATGTTTAACGTAAATGTTCAACATTTTTTTCTTCATATACATTAAGCACAGGAAATAGTGCCTGTCAGGAAAGTATATGCTGTCCAGTTTCTGGCACTAGTCTCAACAGTTGAAGTGAGGAGACTGGATAGTGATTCTTTTGAAGGAAATTAAGTTAATGGCTAGAAATATGAAGAAATGTCAGGAGCTACAGACCATTGCCTCATTATGACACCTGCTATCTTTGGTTCATATTAGCCACTTAAGAATTTCAGAAGAGGGAGAGGAATGAGAGCTGTTATTTTCTGCCCAGTCAAATCTTCTTCTAAGACAGTATCTTCCTAAAGGAAATACATGTTTTCTTTGACCTTCTCTCAGTAACAATCCTTTTTATAATTGGTCTGAATGATGAGCACCTCTTCTAGCTGCATAATTTTATTTTCTAGTTTCTAATATTAGTGGCTAGTTTGTTTGCTCATTCAAAACTTTCATACAAGTTGTTAGACAATACTAAAACAATAGGAGGCCTGCTAGGTCTCTCTTAAGTTTTCATTCTTTAAGTCATCATTAGAAAAAGAGTGCCACTATGATGTGGCTGTGTAGGCCTATTAGTTCAAGCTTAAAAGTATTCTGGTGGAAAAGGCTGCACACTGCTGCTTTTAATTTAAGAAGTCAGTTCTTATAAGATTCCTTGTCCCATTTGCAGTGGATTTCCTGACTGTAAGAACTGTGTTTTGTAATCTCAAAATGTTTGCATGTGTTAGTTTTCAGGGTTTTGACAACTGACATTGGCTGTAAGGCTTTGATTTCACTTCCTACAAACTGAAGAGGAAGTAGTTTGAGGAGAAAATCCAGGTGTTTCTTGTGTCTCTTTGGAAAGCATATGAAAACAGGGACGGAAGCTTTGCCTTCCTCACAGTTGTTTGATAGAACTGAAATGTTAAAAGTTAAACTATTTTTTTTCCTTTAAAACTGATCTTGCCTAAAAAAAAAAAGGTATGGTTAGAATGTGTCTGAACTCTTTCTGCTTCTTATTTGTTTTAAGTAGCTGTAAGCATTCTCCTTGCACAGTCACAGGATTGAACACCTGGGGAAAGGTTTTTCAAAACATAACTCATTCAGTGATTGTGTGGTTTGTCATCCTGTGTGCCAGCTAGTGACATAAACCTAGTTTTCATTACATTCACAGTATTTAGACTCATTATATAACAGTTTTGTATTAAAAATTCAAACTTGCATGGTTAACAGCATCTGAACTTCTATCTTGATACTGTTTCCAGTTTGTCTTCTTTTGGAGTATCCATGTTGTCCACACAACATAATCGTCTAAGTCTAGAAGTAAATTTTTCTTAATACTCAGAACTAAAATGATTATGGAAGTAAGCTATTTCTCTTCAGGCTATTAATACAGTTTCTCAGTGTTTAAGCTGTTTAATTCTGAAATTACTAGTTGTTAGGTAAAGTTTTCAAGATGTTGTTCATGTTCGTTCTGTGTGACTGATTTTTATCTTTATTGATATTCATTATTCCTTCCAGTCTGTCTTTTTAAATACATTACTTATTTCTTGCAATAACAAATTATCAGACCTACTGGTCGACTTTTGGAAGTGCAGACACACAGCTTTAGTATCCAGTGAATTTTGTGGTTTTTTTTTAATTTGTAATTGAGGCTTTAGACACTCTTCCAATATACTATAATTCACTTTCTCAGAACGCTACACAAAATTATGCTCATTATTTCCTCAGGTAACAAATTGTCAGGGGTGGGGGGTGTGAATGTCGTTTTTGTGCAGGTTTACCTTCTTAATCAGATTTACCTCCTTTATGAGTTCATTCCTTTTTCTTTCTGCTATTTGTGCGCTTCTGTTCCTTCTTTTCTGGGTGTTTTGGAGCTTGGGAAAATAATTATGCTCTAATTCTATTTATGTTGGAAAGTAACATTTTAGAAATTGGACATCTGCACTAATATTCCTTACAATATTCGTATGCACAGGGGATGGGGAAGTGGGGAAGTCTTGACTTTCGCTACAATAATTTTATCTTTCCAGTTCCAGTTGTTCTTGTAACAGCTGGGAGAAGTGTTAAATAATATGTGGCAAGTTCTCAGTAAATTAGAGCAGACTTGTGTATGTTCTCACACAGAGCTAATATGATTTTTAGTATTTGCCAAGAAACGCTGGATTTTTACTTCATGGATAATTCTTTGCTATGGAAGCTGTGCGCACAGACAGGAAATGTTAAAGAATCTTTGCTATGCTGGTGTTAGTATTTACAGTTGGAAATATTACAGGGAAAAATTATATTACAGGGAAATACAGTTAATGATGAACATGAGACTTCTTATGAGTGGTATTCATTAAACTTTTATGATTACACTTACTGTTGTGATGTCTGCTTTTTTGATATTAGATGCCAAGTGTAATGAAAAACATGGAAAGCGAAGAAAATGTCTACAATTGATTTAAGTTTAAAGGTCAATTGTGTCATATAATCTTCACTTAAGCTGTACCAAACTTAGTCTAGTTGAATTAGAACACTACCGTGAAGATGTACCTGTTTTCTCTTGGCCGTCATCTTAGGATTTTAAAAGTAACTCAATAAATAAGGAAACTTTAAGTAAACATTCATATGTAACAGTAGTCCTTTATTATAGTTTGTCAGAGTGGGTTTTTCCACTTCATTTTTGAGGCTTGTTAAAAATACATTTGTTCTCTTAGTTTATCTACATAGATCCACGTCTTCCCATTGTGTGTTACATATTTAAATATCACTCTTGTATATTTAAGAGATTAGGTTTTAAGTTAATGTGGGATTTTTACAAATAATGCATTAAACTTTGAGAAAAGGAACACGAAGGTAGTTTTTTCTAATGTGAGTGTGTTTTTTTCCATACTTGGGTAAATTGTGGCATTAGATAGGGCACAAGTTTACTGTGGAAGTACTGTTTACTTATTACTTAGTATAATGAGGGGTAGTGGTACTGTGTTTAATATACTGTGACTGTGATTTTGAGCCTAACTCAAAAGCTTGTGACAAATACTGTTTCTGCTGTTCTTCTTGGGGCATCAGTTATAGACAAACGTGAATGGCTAAATATCTGCTAGCATTCACCAATGTTCATAAAACCATATTTCTGTGTGTGAAGGCACAGCAGCAAAACATTCAGTGTCTGGAAACAGATGTGAAAGAAATATTCATTCTGACATGGGAAATTTCATCTGTTTGTAAGCTTTCTTTTCTTCTTCCAAAGTTTCCGAGCTTAGTTTCTGACCAGCCAGTAAGAGGAAAAATTCACTCAGTGAAGAGTCTGCCTTCCTTTTCTTTCTTTGGAAAGCAGTTTTTTTCTGTCTGTAAAAGAGGTCTTGAAGGTTGTCTTTTGGTAAGTGATCTTGTTCTAGTCATGCTGATAAGCAGTCTTCTTTATTTGAGTTCTTTCATCAGATACTTCCCAGAACAGGTGGAGTCATTCTTAACAATGACAATCTTTGAAGTTCCTCATCAGTACAGTGGGAAAGATTCTGTTCTGAGTTGTGTAGGGGTGGGAAAGATGACATAAATCCAAATTTGTGAAAAAATAGTTCTTAACCATTAAGTAAAAAAACACATTTGTCCTAAAGTATCCTAGGAAAAACAGAATCTGGAGGGATTTTACTTTTAGAAGAGAATAGATTCTTCAGATCAGAGTTAAATTTCTATGAATGTAAACTGTTTTAAGTCACGTTTTGATTTTTTTTTTTTTTTAATAGTGACACTGGAACTTGTAAAGTGTGTATTGGTTATTTTTACAATCCCACTGATCTCATATGTACTTCTCACTTGATTGTTTATTTGTGTACATAAATGATGTCTATTTTTTATCTGTCTCATTTAGTTTCCTGATGCTTAAGCCCCACTTGGTTTTGGAGTTCAAGTAAACTGAGTCTTCATTTATTATGTGGTACTTGCTGTCTTCTCCAGAGTTCAGGAAGGGTTTATGTGTAAAATGATTGGAACTGGCTATTAGCTCAACATAGCTGTCCAAAGACTTCAGTAGCCTGTTGCACTATAACATGGTGTCATAATTCAGGCACTCAATAAAATAGACATCCCTGTAGTTGTTTTTTACTCTGTCTCGTTACCTGTAGATGAATCTGTCTTACGTTTTTAATGGATATTACTGTTATAATGTTCATAATTATTGCAGTAGAATTGTATAATAGTTCTTTTAAGGGAAAGCTGCACAACATAAAATCCCAAAGTTAGCTTTGTAGTACACACTAAAATTGGGAAAAAAACCAAGTAAAAAATTTTGGAACTGTGGAGAGTTACATCATATGAGACTGTCATTTGGATAATGGCTTAATCCCGAGGCACCTGTCTTTGTATGATGTAATTCCTATCACGCAGATTTTTGTAATTAGAATATGAAGATGTTGGGGGGAAAAAAACCCCACTCTTTGGATTTAACTTTTTAAAGTAGTTAAGGATATGTGATACATTCTTTTTTTTACTTGGCTGTTGCTTTATCTAAACGTACAGCCACTTCTAAAGTGTTGTGGATCATGTTTGTTTAAACAAAAAAAAATCGATAAATCTTCCTACAAATTTAAGCCACAGTCTAGATATCTGCATTGTGGAGGACAAAGTAATGCCTGGAAACACATTTCCAGGTCTAGCCTGCCCCCACCCTGCCTCAGTTTCTATGTAGTGGCAAACTGCTGTATTAGATTTAATAGGAGGCATGAAACAAAATAAAATGAACTTGTTTAAAGTGTCTCAAATTACATCAGTGGGCTTTTAATCTACTGTTCAGGAGCAGACATCCTGACTTCAGGCCTTTCAGAGCCTTGTGCTGCTAATGGCAGGAGTTTTAATATTTCTTTGCATAGTAATGTAATAAGTTACAATGTGCGATTTGCCCAAGACCTTAAAGTTATATTGTTCACTACAGGGAGGCATGCTGGAAAGTGACAGAGCCATACTTTTATTTGTAAGAGTAGGATTTTGCTGTTATAACAGTGCTGTTTGATGAAGGTGTATTAACTATAAGCATGAGTGCTCTTGCTGGAGTCCCAATACTTGTATGACTCAGCAATGTTTGTTAAGAAGGAAAAAGGAATACTTTTACTAGCACTTGTTTATATGCAGTACACTTATTTTCATTTTCTTTGTTAAATTCGTACTGTGACCTCACCTAGTACTAGTTGAATGATGGAAGATTCTTTACTTGCTTACACATATGATCAGAAGGGAACCTTCGCTGTTTCCGTCTAGCATCTTTTTTTCTTTTTTGTAACAAGCCAGCTTTCTCTGCAAGCAATATTTTCATCATATCCATATTGTGCTGTTTTTCCCAGCACGTGCAAACTGTACAGGCTCTACTGTCATTGAATAATTGCCTTGTACTGAGGATTTAATAAAGCTGTGGTGTTAAACTGAAAAGTTAACATCTCAAAAGCTTTTTTTTCTTGCATTGGGATTTTAGCTCTAGTGCTGTCAAATATCATTATCTTAATTTTGCTAAATAAGACTTTCTCAGCTTGGAAAGGAATTTGAACTCTTCAGAAATTATTCGTTACTCTTTTTTTTATTTTTAATATGTGCTGTGATGGCATACACCAGCACAGGAGGAGGAAAGCAATTTCTTATAAACCCTAGTAACTCGCAGATAAAATTAGGTAAAATACTGAGCAAAAAGCCACCAAGTTTTCAGTAAAAAATAAATTAATGAAAATTTGTTAATTATAATTTAGTGAACCACTAATTTCTTCTAATATTGCATTCCTCACTACATCTTGCCAAGGGAAGTGTATTCTCAAGAGAAGAAGTGATTCCCATATTTAACTTTCTAGAATGTTGGGACTTGCAGTTTAAAGTGAGAAATGTTTTCCATTTATTAGTTCATGTATCTCTCTGGGAGTCTTTGTTCTGTTTCTTTCTTACTACATATTGTAGTTAGACTTTTTTTCTTTTTTAAACATGGTGCATGGAATGTGGACTTGGACTATATTCACCTCACGAATTTGAAATGCAGTGTTTTTAGGGTCACGTTTTTTAGAAGAACTGTCCTAAATGTGTTGTTATTGAAGTTAGAGGAAGTGTAATAAATGCATGAAAGCAAAGCTAAATTAGGAATGTACTTAGTTGAAAAACCTAGTTTGAATCTTCATTACTTTTTCATTGACATTTTAATTGTGATATTGACTTACTTCTTACTATTGCAGGAGTCATAATCTTTACTGTTGTTGGTTTTACTTTTCAAGGTACCCAGAGAATGGCATAGTAGAAATGGAAACCATTAATCTCCGACCCCGAGCAAGAACCATTCTGAAGTGGAGTGAACTAAAAGTGGGTGATGTGGTGATGGTTAACTACAATGTTGAGACTCCAGAAGAAAGAGGATTTTGGTTTGATGCAGAAATTACCTCTTTGAGAGAAATCTCAAGGACTAACAAAGAGGTTCATGCTAAAATTCTGCTGGGGTAAGATTTGTTTGACCAACTCATAAAATCTCTACATATCATATAAAGTATGTTTAGGAGGTTTTTGTCTACTAGTCATCACTAGACTAAAATTAATGTTATACTTTGATTCCACAGCTGTCTGAATCATGGAATTACAGTGCATGTTTTTTATGGTGTGCAGACTTAGCTATGAGTCAGAATTTTTGCATTTCCTGAGATTGCTGGAGGCAACTATAAGACTTCATGTTTTATCTGCTGAAGATGAAATTGATCAGAGTGTGGTTTAATTTATATCCCTTTATATTTATATGTTATATATTTATATATATATATATAACTTGTTTACTTCTATTGGAAGCTGAAAAGTCAGCTTTCAGTAATTTTTGAGGTAATTAGAACGCCCTAAGGTCTTGCTGAGTATTAGTCATCTCTGACAATTTGAGTAAGTCTCTGAACTGGCTAACTGAATTTTTAAAGAATAAAATATTTATGCAGGTATTATACCTTCTGATAAGTAAAATGTGGAACTGTGGGATGCAGGAATTGTGAGTTTTCATGTGGCTGAATTCACCTGAGTATCTTTGCTTTGTTTTCCTATTTAATTTAAAAACCTGTGTACAGTTCTTTAGGAACAGTGTTTTCTGCAGAAATCCATGTGATACGACTGTCAGTAAGCTGTGTGATTGCTGCCTTAGGGATGAACAGATGACCAGTCTCTATGGGCAGCCTTCTTGAGGAATTCACAGTAACCTTCCTCCTCCTTCTCGTTAGCTTTCCTCATTCCTTTAACATCCTTTTCTGACACAAAAGAACTAAAAGCAAATGGATCCAGTCCACTGCTTCCGTTCTTCAAGGAGGGGGGGATGTACGTGTACTTAATATGTTCGGAGTGAAACTGATTTTAAAATGAAACTGGAACTAAGGTGAAACTTATTTTTACTTAAGAAATGATTAATTTAATGTTGGCATGTCCTGCATTTACTTGGTGAGTAGTATCATTGTTCTGGGCGTATATTCCTTAAAATGAATTGGACTATTTGCATGTTAGTGTAGTTTTCTTTATGAGGAAGGACAATTTATCTGTAGGAAGACAAACAGTGTACAACATGGTTAATTGGAAGAGACACATGGAAGACTTATCATCTTGTGCAATTCAGTATTTTGTGTAAAAATAAACAAAACAACAACAAACAAACAAAAACGACAGGAAAGTAAATAAATAACAAACAAAACAACCATCCAAAAAAAAAAAAACCAACAAATGCATCAAAAAAACTCCACCCAAAATAAACAAGGAAGCGGCGGTCGTACTTAGTACTGGGAAATACGAAAGACATCGACTTGATAAATCATGTGAATAAATGAAAATATGTTTTGTGGGTGGTTTTTACTTTTAGAATAACAGGAGTTTTATAGACAGTCTTAGTGCATTATGGTTTTGTATTAAGTAGAGCAGGCACACGGACTTTTTTGTAGGCAAAAAAAAAAAGCTTCAAATGTAAAGCAAGAAGAAATTGAGTAGATTGTTTAAATTATTAACTTTACTATTAACTTTATTGTGCCAAGTACTATGGGTTTCCCTATAGTATTGACACTTCATATACTCTGAAGGGAGTTGAGGAAAAAAAGGCAGAGTTGACAAATATCATATTCTAAGGTGGTAAATTTAAGTCCATTTTTCAAATGGAATCTTACTTCAGTGGATTTTCTTCTTGACTAATAATTCAGGCTTCATTTATATGTTGATAGATTGTATACTCAGTGATCAGCTAGTTTACAGAAAGTAAGGTTATCTAGCCTTGCCATTTCTGAAATTTATCAAGGATTAATTCTGTATCACCTACGCTACCCAGGTCATTCCTCTCAATTAGCAGTAAAGTATGAGATAAATCTGCTAGTATTCATAAACTTGTATGAGGAGCATGCTGCAACACTACATTTCAGTTATGTTGGTTTGCAGAATAAAAACCAATATCTTCGTGATTTGGTGTTTATTAATACATATTAATATACTAAGATAATATAAATATATGACATAATATAAAATAGTTTAGAATGATAATAAAATTATAATAACATTTCAGTCTATAATAATACAACTAAAATATAAGTATTCTGTGGTTTAATATATTATTAGTATGTTATCGTAAGTTCTTACCGTACCATTAGTTGTTTTAAATAAATGTGAAATCTGTTTTGGATGCATTATGAGTAGATTTTAGTGATTAATTCATTGTATGTTAATGACTAATCATTTCTTTATTACTTAAGAACAAGCAGGCAGTAAAGGGAGGCAGAGTTCTTAGGCTTGCAATGGGTATATTAATGGCTTGGACTTCGCCCCCTTTTGGGTATTACATCAAAGTGTCTTTGTATAAAACAGATTTCTGTGCAGTAGTTGAATGTTTGATATATTGATCTTGATTGCTAGGGAAACAGGAGTGCTTTGACCATGGAGTTCATGTGGGTCTAGGACCACAGGCGTCTCATGATTGTGTGCATGCTTACTTACAGTTCAGAATGGTCTCAGCATGTGTGGTACCTCTGGACTGATTTAACTAAAATTGCAGAGTATACCTCTATTTTGGAACATTGTCTCTTTTTCTTTACCAGGAGTATCTTCCGTTTCATGATGAAAGCAGTTATTTGTAATCCAGAGTAATATGACTTGTCTTCTTTGCACTTTGAAGTGTGTGTATCAAATGCCTGTTAGCGGTGGGTAGTTGTAAGGCAAACTGTTCTGAGTTTATTTTCGTGTTGGAAATGGCTGATGTGATTAAAGTCACCGCACCAAATCAAATCGAAGTGGTTCAAATGGTGATTTGTGTTTTCTTCTTGCTAGACTTCAAGATAAATACAGGCACAATCAGCTTTAACTTTTCTTCAGTCAGCCTGTGAAAGTTTGAGTTTAGCAAGGGCTCTGTCAATATCAAGACTTGTGTTTTGTTTAAGCCTTTGGAGCTACACAAGAATATCAGAAAGATCTGTTCCCTATGCAGATTTTATATCTCTTTGATTAAGTAAACATTTAATTAATCTTTACCTGAGCAGCAGTAATGTAAACTAATAGAAAGGCCCTAAATTTTCAATTTTATATTTGTCATGTTTTGGTTCTGCATGTTCTTGTGAGGCTTCCTGCTCCCAAAAAGGAAGGATTGTTTTGTTTTCAGATTTCTCTCTCTGTTTTTTAAATATGCTTATTATGTTTTTCTATGTAACCTGCTAGATCCGAGGCTTACCTTCCTCATTAGAAAACAGTTTTTGCCCCCCCCCCCCCCGCTTTGTTTTTTTTAGGATACATTCCTATTTATCTTCTTGTAGACTCATTCATGTCTGGCATGTTTTTGTTCTCAGAAGGCAGTATGATGTTTTTGGACAGTCCTTATGCTACCTGTACATGTTTTACTTTTACCCACTTCTTTCATTCTTTAGAACAAATTTTTCCATGTCATATATAATTTTTTATAGCTTTGCAAAGGTAGAGAATTTAATCACATTACAGAATACTGAACTAACAGTCAAACAAGTCTTGCACGTTGTTCTGGGTGATTTCAAGAGTTCTTGGACTTCTGTGGATTTCTATCTAACCGGTCCAAAAAAAAAGTTATTGGCAGTTGCACCTTTTTTTGACACTTAGTGAGATAATAGTACTGTACTTCCTATGTGTTGTGATAATCAATGTGCTGCAGTTGTTGTCATACTTCGCAGGTGTTCTGTAGAGTAGTTCTCATATGATGTCTCTTCTTTAGGCCGAGAATTGATGTCTGTGTGATTTGTCCTTTACTGATGCTGGTATACTTTCATGGTATAATTTTATACCCAAAATAACTTCCTATTTATTTTAATGTAGCATCTTTGACTGTTGCTGTTTGAAGTGGGAAGACATTGTTTTTGCTGGTATGTGAAATATTAACAAGGTTTACTTGGAGCCATTTTTAAAAAAATAGCTTTCATGCTCTATCAGCAGGTACCTTCATAATAAGAATTCTAATTGCTGAAGAACTTGCTTGCAGCTTTCTTGCACAAACATAAAAAATAGCGTATTTCTTCTAGGCAAAAAAACTTCTGAGGGTGAATTTGTCTCCCTTTTTCCTCTTCTGCTTATGACGTCAGTGGAACTGCTCACCTCCTTTGAAGAAGATTTGAAGAAGAGATCTCCTTTTGAATCAACACAGCTGGTTAAAATCAAGATAGATTCTGATTGTCCAAGAAGCCTGCTGGGATTTTTCATGATGATTCTGTGGAGATGATGCCTAGAACTCCTTAAGTGCTTCTGTGAACTGTTTTTCCCTAGTCCCTATGGGCAGGGGTGGCTCTTTCTGAGATTCACAAGCCTTCAGTAACAATCTTGCAATTCTTAACAGGAGTGACTTTAACAACAGGAGGAGTATTTTGGATCCGACTTCATTATCCTTTTGGACAAAAGAACTTGTGTTTGGGGGGCAGTGTGTGTGTGAAAAGAATGATCTGTTTGAACATAAGAAATGAAGTTTACTGGAAACCAAGCTGTTTATTTTTAAATTCCAGTTTAGGTTTCTGATCTTGCTTCAGTTGCAATTTCATTCTTGAGGAAAAACTCAAGAATTAAAAGATAGTGGGCATAGGGACAGAATGTTATTAAAGATACTTTTGAGTAGCATACAGTGCCTTCTCTCACACAAAACAAAGGAGTCAGAGGTACAAGACAAATTGCTCAGAAGGTATTAGAACATGCTGTCAGCTATTGGGACTGGGAAAAGGCTGGTCCACTGGGACTGGAGAAAGGTTGGTGTCTGGGATGTGGTGTTTTGGTCAAATGCAAGAGACAGAAGAACAATATCTGACTAAGAATAGTTCATGAAGAGAGCATGAACAGAGCAAATCCTTAACCACTCACTGTGGTAATTGTCCTCTCTACCAGGGTCATAAATGAGATACAGTAGCTTGGTTCAGCACCTATGAAATAAATTCCAGAAAGTTTAGAAAGTACTGAATGAGTACATTTTGAAGGATATTTGGCTGACTTGTTAATATAGACACACTTTCCATGTTCTTTCTCCTTTCCTTCCTTTCTCTTTGGACAAAAGTTTCCATTTTATAAACACTCCCTGAAGTTTTGACAGCCAGGTTCTACACTGATCATAGCTATTCCTACACACACTTTGTTTTACTTCATGCTTTGTTTTCCTACCCTAAGGAGGGCAAAGTTTCATGAGGTTCTGTTGTACAGAGAAAAGTAGGTTATAGTTTTAAGCTTTCTTACTTGTAATTTCTCTTACACGGAAAAAATATTTTATCTCTTGATACTTCCCTCTTCCCAATTCTTAAAGAGAGAGCATTAAAAGTAATCCTTTATGCTATTTCCCTGCACATTGCCTATTCCTAACTGGCAATATGGAGAAACTGATATTTGAGTGTTTCCATTTGCTTTCCCAAAATGGAGGGGAAGTGAACTAGGTGCTTCTAATTCATGTTGAGTCTTTTGGACTGTGAATGTACTGTTCTTTTGTGTTGAAATTTTAAAAATTGAGCTGCAAACCAAACCTGCCTTACTAGAGATAGTATCTTTCAAGCTAAGGAGCCCGGTTACATAAGAGCTTCTCAGTCCTGTTGTCGAAAGAGTAAGACCTTGGAGGACAAGTCTTCCCAATGGAAAGGAGCAGGCCAATCCTGTAGATTGAAACCTGGTTAATTGCACAGCTCATGCCAACAGGTCTTTTGCATTTAGTGCCATGGGACCCATAATTGGGTTCCCATCTGTCCCTGAAAGTCCTTGATCCTCAAGTGGGACAAGAGCATCTATGCCAACAGGCTGGCCAACTGGGTGAGTAGAACTTTGGGTAGCGAAGGGACATTATGACCTATGGTTAAGGGAGGCATTGGCACATGTGCATGGCAAGTAAAGGGTGGTGGGTTCAAGAGGGATCTTGGGGTTGGTAGAAGAGGGATATTGATCTCAAGTGCATGTATGCAAATACATACAGCCTGAGAAACAAGCAGGAATTAGTGCTGCATATAGTCACAGAACAGTGACATTTTTGGTATAGTGGAGACATGATGGGACAGATCACATGACTGGAGTGAGAAGATGGATGGATACAAACTGGAGGAAAGGTGAAGATAAAGAGGGCAGGACTGCCATGATGTGAAGAAGTTTGGATGTAGGGAGCTCTTCAGTGGGATGACAGTGGTCTGTTTGAGAGCTTGTGGGTCAGGATGGGAGAGGCCAGGAAGGATGTAATCATGGTGGTAGTTCACCTGATCATGGTGAGGAAGAGGACAAAGCCTTCTTTAAAAGTCTGGATCATGGGAACTGATTTTCTTGGAGGACTCAAATTCCCTGACATCTGCTGGCAGGGTAATGCTGAAAAGCAAGTAGTCAGGAAGCTCTCTGGAGAATGTCAGGAATAACTTCTTAATAGAGGTACTGGGTAGGTCAACAGGGTGATACACAGCTGGATCTGCTGTATGTAATCAAGAACTGCTTGGGAATCAGATTCTCACTGGTAAACTTGGCTATACTGACCATGAAATAGTAGATACCAAGATCCTGATGGAACTGAGGAAGGAAAGTAGCAGAGTCCAGTAGACTCTGGAATTCAGTAGGACAGACTTCAGTTTAATTCAAGGAGCTAGTCAATGGGATCCTGTAGGAGTTGACAGGTGCTTAATGACACCTTCCTCTAAATACAAGGATGGTTCATCCTGATACTCAAGAAAGTAATAGATGTATCTAGGAGACTGGTAAGGCTGAACAGGAAACTCATGAGTTAGCTCCAGTGCAAAATCTCAGTGTATAGGAGCTGGAAACAGGGGCAGAGTAAAAAGAAGGAATTTTGAATATTTAAGGATGGTGTTATGAGAACTAAAGTTTGTGATACTTGTAAGAGACATCAAGGGCAATGCAGAGAGCTTTTACCACTACTTCGGCAGTAGAAGGCTGAACAAGGAAAATATGGATCTGCCAATGTAAGAGACAGATAATTCAATGTCAGCAGGCACTGTCCTCATTGCCTTAGTCTTCACTGACAGGCTCTCTCTGGAAGCTCTGCCTAGTGAAAGCATTCAAGGACAGTTCTCAGAGTCAAGGAGTGCTTGCAAGAACTTGACCGATGCAAGTTTATGGAACCAGATGGGTTGCATCCAGGTATGCCAGGGGAACTGACTGATGCACTGATGCTCCTCTGTACTATATTTGAAAAGATTGTGGAGGTCCCTGATGACTGGAGAAAGGGAAATGTTGCATCCTTCTTCAAAGAAAGCCAGTCAGCCTTGTTTCAGTTTGAGGAAAACCATGGGACAGTCCTCATGAAGTGCTGGCTGTATGAAGATAATTCAGAGTAACCAGGATGTATTTTTTTTCTAAGAGCAAATCATGCATTAGAAGGCTGGCTGCCTTCTGTGATAAAATGATTAGCTCTGTGGCCAAAGGAATCACAGAATGGTTGGGCTTGGAAGGGTCCTCTGGAGATCATCTAGTCCAACCCACCTGCTAAAGCAGCTTCACCCAGAGCAGATCACACAGGAACATGTCCGTGTGGGTTTTGAATGTATCCAGAGAAGGAGACCCTACAGCCTCTCTGGGCAGCCTGTTCCAGTGCTCTTGCACCCTCAAAGTATAGAAGTTTCTCCTCATATTCAGATGGACCCTCCTGTGCTTCAGTCTGTGCCTGTTGCCCCTCATCCTGTCATTGAACACCACTGAAAGGGGTCTGGTCCCATCCTCTTGACACCCACCCTTGAGATATTTATAAGCATTGCTAAGATCCCCTCTCAGCCTTTTCTTCTCCAGGCTGGACAGACCCAGCTCTCCCACTCTCATAAGAAATGTGCTCTAGACCCCTCATCATCTTTGTAGCCTGCTGCTGGCTCCCCTCCAGTAATTCCATGTTCTTCTTAAACTGGGGAGCCCGAAACTGGACACAGTTCTCCAGATGTGGCCTCACCAGGGCAGAATAGAGGGGGTGGATAACCTCCCTTGACCTGCTGGTCACACTTTTCCTAACACACCCCAGGATACCATTGGCCTTCTTGGACACAAGGGCACACTGTTGACTCATGGTCAACCTGTTGTTGACCAGAACTCCCAAGTCCTTCTTTGCAGTGCTGCTTCCCAGCAGGATAACCACCAGCCTGTACTGGTGCCCGGGGTTATTCCTCCCCAGGTGCACGACCCTACAATTGCCCTTGTTGAACTTCATGAGGTTCTTTGCCCAGTCCTCCAGCCTGCCCAGGTCACACTGAATGGCAGCACAGCCTTTGAGTGTATCAACCACTCCTCCCAGTTTGGTATCATCAGTAAACTTGCTGAGGGTGTACTCAGTCTTTTCATCCAGGTCATTGATGAACATGTTGAACAGGGCTGGACCCAGTAATGACCCCTGGGAAACCCCACTAACTAAAGGCCTCCAACCAGATTTTGCACTGTTGATCACAGCCCTCTGAGCTCCACCATCCAGCCAGTTCATGATCCATCTCTCCGTGCATTCACTCAGCCCACACTTCCTGAGCTTGCCTATGAGGAGGTTGTGAGAGACGTTGTCAAAAGCCTTGCTGAAGTCAAGGTAGACAATGTCCACTGCTCTTCCCTCATCTACCCAGCCAGTCACACCATAATAGAAGGCTATCAGGTAGGTCAAACATGATTTCCCCTTGGTGAATCCATGTTGACTGCTGATAACTTTTTCCTTCACATGCTTGGAGATGTCATCCAGTATAAGTTGTTCCATCACCTTTACAGGGATGGAGGTGAGGCTGACCGGCCTGTAGTTTCCTGGGTCCTCCTTCTTGCTGTTTTTGAAGACTGGAGTGACATTGGCTTTCCTTGAGTACTCAGGCACCTCTGTTGTTCTCCAGAACTTTCAGAGGTGATGGAGAGTGGCTTTGCAATAGTATCTGCCAACTGTCTCAGCACTTGTGGGTGCATCCCGTTGGGACCCATGGATTTGTGGATGTCCAGTTTGTGTAAACAATCTCTAACCTGTTCTTCCTCAACCAAGGGAAAGTCTTCCTTTTGCCAGACTTTCTCTCCAATCTCTAGGGTCTGGGAAACTTGTGGGCCAGTCTTAGCGTTGAAGACTGAAGCAAAGATGGCATTCAGTAACTCTGCCTTCTTGGTGTCATCTGTCACCAGGGCATCCACCTCATTCAGCCATGGACCTACATTTTCCCTAACCTTCCTTTTGTTGCTGTTGTCCTTGACATCCCTGGCCAGATTTGCTTCCAAGTGTAGCTTGAGCTTCTTCACTGCATCCCTGCATACTCTTAACAGCTTCCTTGTATTCCTCTCAGATGGTCTGTCCCTTTTTCCACATTACATAAACAGCCTTCTACCACCTGAGTTTTGACAGGAGCTCCTTACACATTCATGCTGGCCTCTTACTCTCTTTAATTGATTTCTCCTTCATAGGGATGTATTGGTTTTGAGCTTGGAGGAAGGGATGTTTGAATATTAGCCAGCTCTCCTGGAACTCGCTACCTTCTAGAGCCCTAACCCATGGGATTCTTCCAAGCAGGACCTTGAAGAGACCAGAGTTTGCCCTGCTGAAGTCCATGGTTTTAGTCTTACTTATTGTCTTGCTTACTCCACCCAGAATCCTGAACTCCACCATCTCATGATGGCTGCAGCCAAGGCTACCCCCAACCATGACATCTCCAAAGATTATGAACATCAAAGAAAAGCATCTCCAAAGAAGAGCAAGAGATGTGATTTGCTTTGACTTGTATCAGGTCTTTAGTCTGTGTCTCCTAATATCCTGTCCCAATTAGGATGTTGTGATCTGAGTAGATGGAAACCAGATGAGTTTTAAAATGTATAAGACTGAGTGATCTGTCTCAGGTCTGAGTTAATGAGTTTTCTTGTACCTGGGAAGGCAGAGCCACTTGCAGCAATACTGGCTGGGAAGTAGCTCTGATGAGGAGGACCTGTGGGTGTTGGTAGACAGCAAGCTGAACATGAGCCAGCAGTATGTAATGAAGGCTAACAGTACTCAGACTGTATGAAAAGGAGTGTAATCAGAAGACTGGGGAGAGTGATTTATTCCCCTTTACTGAACACTCATTAGACTCCATCAAGAATACTAGATTCCACCCGCCCCCAAACACACACACCCCCTACCTCAATGCACAAAAGAAAGACACAGAGTAAATTCAACAAAGGACTGATGGGATGGTTTGGGAGCACAGTGGTACATGTCAGGCTGACCAGGGATGATGCTCATGTATTGCGACAAGAGAGCGGGGGAAGGGTGGCTCTTTGGATTGCATTCAATAGCTTAACTTTTCAGTTACTTAAAGCAATTAATGGTTTAATGCATAACAATTAAGGAAAAAAAAAGTGCATAAGTACCAACTCTTAAAAGTTGGAATGTTTTTTTGGTTTCATAGTCATTTCATAATCACCATAAGATAGAATTATCTTTTGAATGTGAGGGATGGGTTGACTTGGATTTTGAGCTTTTGGTTTGTTTTCCCAGAACATAAACTATTATCCTCACTATTTGTAACACTATCTTTAATAAACATGCAGACTTGGAACCACACAGTCTTTTGACTTGCTTTCTAGGGGGTGATTTTTAGAAGTGTTTTGAAGGTTAGTTTATTCCTACTGGAGAAAGTAATTCCAAACAGAAGAAAACAGACTAAAGTGCAGAGAGTGTGGAAAAAATAATGGTGAGCACAATATTGGGAGAAGCATGATGAAAATACATTAAAAAGGAGTAGTGTTTAAATGTGTGTATGAATTTAAGAGAATCAGTGAGGATGGGACAGGGCTTTTGAGATTGCTCGAGCAGAGTCAGCAAGACCAGATTGCTGGAGACTGTTGTGTTGAATTTTGAATATCATTATGGGCGGACACTCCTCAGCCTCTCTCGACAATCATGGTAAGAAGGTATTTTGTGTGATCAGAGGGAATTTCATGTATTTCTGTTTGTGGCTGTTACCATTTCCTAGCAGGATGCACGAGTGAGAGGAGCCTGGCTCTCTGCTTATGCACATGGATAAGAGCCCTCCACACAGAAGCCTTACCTTCTTCAGGATAAACACTCTTGTATTAAAGATGTTCCAGCCCCTTAATAATTTTTGTGGACCTTTTCTAGAACCACTTTCATAAGCTCATGTCTTTTCCACCCTGGGGAGCCCAGATCTGGCCTCACCAATACCAAGTAAGGAACGTTTACCTTCCTTCTAGCTTCTCACAAAGTTCTTTACAATGCAGTCCAGGAGGCTGTTGACCTTTTTTGCTTAACAAGGGCATATTGCTGGTATATGGTCAGCATCTTGTTTATGAGCTCCTCAAGGCTTTTTCTCTACCAAGCTGTTCTCTAGCCACTTGGCAAGTACTGGTGTATGGGGTATTCCCCATGTGCAGGACTTCACATTTCTCGTTGCTGAACACAATGAAATCCCTGTCTGTCCAACTCCCCAAGTCATTCTGAAGGGTGGCAAACACATCTGATCTATTGGTGCCAACTCCTGTTTTTATATCATCTGTGAACTTGCTGAAAGTCCACTCTGTTCCCATCATTCAGGTCATTAAGGAGTATGTTAAACAGAACTGGCTCAGGATCAATGCCTGGGGTGCTACTGATTTGCCTCCAACTGGACTTAGTGCCATTGATCACAATCCTGTAGATTGAGCCAATGTTCAGTCTCCCTTGCTGCGCACTTACCTAACCCATACTTGTCAGCTTGTATGTGAGGATGTGGGACAGTTACCAAAAGCCTTACTAAAGTGGATGTGAGCAACATCTGCTCTCCTGTCACCTTCCAAGCAAGTCACCTCATTGTAGAATACTGTCAGGGTGGTTAAACATGGTTTCCCCTTGGAAGTCCATGCTCACAATTCCTTATCACCTTCCTGTCCTCGTATCTGGAAATAATTTCCAGGTTATTTGCTCCATCACCTTCCCATGGATTGAGATGAGGCTGTCTGTCAGCAGATCTTCCTTCTTGAAGATAGTGACATTTGCTTTTCTCCATTTCTCAGGTAGGTGTCCCAGTTGTCATGACCTTTTGAAGATTACTAAGAGTAGCCTTGTCCAGACATCAGGCAGCTCTCTTAGCATTCATGGGTACAACCTGTTAGGCCCCATAGAGTTTTATGTCCAGTTTAAGTGCTCCATAAACCAGTCGTCCACTGGGGCTAAGTCTTCCTTACTCCAGACATTGCCTCTGGTCTTAGACACCTGGTATTCCTGAATGCTGGTATTACCAGAAAACAGTGAGGCAAAGAAGGTGCTGAGTCCCTTGGTCTTTTGTGTGTGTGTTTGTTTTGTTGTTTTGTTTTGTTTTAATCAGGGGGCCCACCATATTTAGCAGGGTTGTCACATGATCTGTAGTGTTCCTCTTCTGTTTTTATGGTTGTAGAATCCTTCCTTGTTGCCCTTGACATCTTTTGTCATATTCAAATCAAGGTAGGCCTTGCCTTTCCCAACCTTATGCCCACACAATTGGACAGGAACTCCATACTCCTCCCTGGGTCAGCTGCCTCTGCTTCCACCTCTTACACACTTCCCTTTTATGTCTGGGTTTAGTCTGGGAGCTCCATGCTCATCCATGCAGGTGTCCTGCTGCATTTCATTTCCTGCATGTGGTGATAAACCTTTCTTGAGCTTGGAGGAGGTGATCCTTGAATATCAACCAGCTCTACTGGACCCTTCTTTTTGCCAGGGCTGTATCCTGTAGATATCTTCCAAGGAGATCATCTTGTTTTTTATATTGCTTCCTCCTCTAAGGATCCTGAGCTCAATCATCTCATCATCATTGCAGCCAAACTGTCATGACTTTAATGTTCCTATTTTGTAAGTATCTGGCCTAACAGCACACCTCTTCTTAATCACCTGTGTCAGGAAGTTGTCACTGCACTCCAGAAATTTCCTAGGTTGGCTGTGCGCTGTTCTGTTGTCCTTCCAGCAGATGGCCGGGTCTGTAAACATGGAGCTTACTCCAATAGCCTGAAGAAAGCCTAGTATACTTATCCTTGCTTAGGAGATCTGTAGCAGGCACCCACTACAGCATCACCTGTGTTGTTCTATCAGCTAATCTGGGCCTGTGAGCTCTCAGCTGACTCCTGACCTGTCCTCACATAAGGTGCAACTCCCCCTCTTGGCTTTCTAGCCTGTCCTTCCTGAAGAGCCCATATCCATTTGTCACAGCACTCCAGTCATGTGAGCTATCCCACCATGTCTCCGTGATCCTAGTGAGGTCATGGACCTGCAGTAATTATACAGACTTTGATAATTCCTCTTGTTTGATCTCTGTATTGTATGTATTGGTGTATAGGTGTTTCAGGGAGGCAATAAGGTGTGCTGATTCCGCAGAAAGGGTGTGAGAGCATTCCCCATAAGGCTCTGCCGCTGGCACTTCTTTCTTTACATGTCTACAGTTCAAGTGATTTAACTTCTGCTTTTTGTTGTTGCTGATTGTTTTGTTCCTTCTCTTCTGATCACCCCATGCCCTTTGCTTGCCTACCCCATTCCGAGTTTCCTCACTTGTTTTTTGAGGAATCTGTCCAACAGTTTTACCCAGAAGTCTACAAATATTTGTACATACATAAAAATGAATAATAGTGGAATCGTCACAGATCCCAAACATACACATAAGACTTAGGAATGCTGTGCTACCATTATGCAAGAGCCATTGGACGCTTAGATGGAGCATTTAATATTGTGCACTAATGGAATTGGACATCATGGCACAGGTATTTGATGTAATTTGTCTGAAGAGAACTGGGCAATATAAGGAATTAAGACATCACAAAATGAGCAGCTACCCTCTAAATGTCAAATTAATTAGGACTTTTTCTCTCTGTAGGTCACCATGTACTTCTTGACTTTAAGGAATTGTTGGTGATCTGAAGTGCATCCTGTTTGGAGCGGGAGCATCCCTGCATGCCAAGCTTTTTCATTAAAGTGATGCTCTCATGTACATTCAAGCTGTGATAATCCATTCATTACAAACATGTTAGGCAAAAAAATGTGGTTTTGGCACTGTTTGTGAGTAATCTGATTTGCCTTTGCTTCTATATGAAGCATCCTATAGGAAATGTGTGTGTTTCTTTGTGTTTTTTGGTAGATACCATCAGGTTTTTTTTTTTTTTATGGTTGGTTGGTTGGTTTTGAAGCATCTTAAACTTATTTGTTTATTCACTTGGTATTACTTTTATTATTGCACAGAGTACTTACTGTGTTTCTGTGTTTTCAAGACTCTTCTTTTGCTATTCTTTGTTTTCTGGAAAGCTTTTCCATCCTGACAGCATCCTTCCGAGTTTTTTTGTTACAAAGGAAGATACTTCTTCGTGTGTCTTTTTTTTTTGAATTGAGATTCCCACTTAATACAGTTGGGTACATAAATTGGTCTCCTGTAACTGTGTGTAAGCTCATGATCAGTATGTGTGCTGCATCTACTCTCAGAATTGTAATGTAATGTAAAATACGGATAGAAGCTTTTAACTTGTAGTAGGAGTTACCTGTTTGTAATTCCTTCTCCTCCTAGCATGAAAGAGCTTGTTGACTAGTCCAGACCCCTGGAATGATGTCTTGAGCAAACTCTTTGCATTGTTCTGAGTCTCGCAACTGAGTCCACAAACATAGAGAAGTGGACTGAGCACACACCATGCCCTGTGATGCCAAGCACAGTTTTGTAGCTTTGTTTTTCATCCATGCAGCCTTTGGGGTTCCATCTTTGTGGGTCTTAATCCAGCTCTTTTTACGTGGTTCTTTATGGACATTTGGTCAAGTAGATCTTAATATCTGCATGTTTGAACCTGGATTTGGAAACTGTGGGTGCCCATTTCACATTGTGATAGTGCCGGCCACGAAGTTCCTGAAGTTGAAGAATGGAAGCAGCTGTGGTGACCGGAGGTGGTGTCCCTGTTGGTGACCATGCCGGGGGCACAGTGGATTGTGAGTGCTGGTGCTGCGGCGTGCCTGGTCTTCATGTGCTGCTGTTGCTGTGCCCTGCAGTGGATGCTGTGGCACAGGGCAGAGTCTTGCTCCTGAGCAACCACGGTAAATAAAATATTGGGATCTGACAATGCATTCTGCCAGTGCGTTCTCCTTTTCTCAGGTACTATATTTATGCTTGCTTCTCTAATGTTCATCTGCTTTACAGATCTCAGTCTAAGGAAAAAAACGATAGTCTCTGCGTCCGAAGCTCTACTTCCAGAGTATGAACTATAATGAACTATAATACGTTGTTTTATAAATGCATCAAGCATTATACCTGCTTAAAAAAACGTAATATCCTGACTGGCATGTGTGTGTATCCACAATGTGAATTTGTGTGTTTGGGCATTGTGTGTGTGTGTGTTTGGTTTGGTTTGGTTTGTGTTTAAAGGCCTTAACAATTTGTATTAGATTATGACATTTCTGATAGTAAGGTCTTCAACATATTCTGGGAAATATATTTATTTATTTACTGACCTGTCTATTTATTATATCTTAGCACTATATATATATGGTAATAAATTCATTGCATATTAGAAGAACTATGTCCTGTATCTTTGTCCTTATAGTGGCTTGTGTAATAAAAATAAAGCTGAATGAAAATCACAGCTAACACTGTCCCATTTTGTAACTGTGCATTTGTATGTGGAATATTATGAAAAAATCTTCAAAATATTGTCTGTTTTTCTGCTTGCATACAACATAAGGTAAAAGAACCTCTATGTAATTCAGTGCAACCTAGCAGAATTTGGGAAGATTTGGTGAGTGTTGTAATTGTATTACGAAAATCTTTTAGCCTTTGTCTCATTCTGTGTAGACAATGTGCGTTTGCAGTTTGATGAAACTAAGGTTTAGCCTAAGTTTTAGTTACTGTTTTAAGCAACTAGTAGTAATTTCCACATTGCAATATTTTTTATCAGAGATATTTTCCATTTAACATATTTTTAAATATGCATGCTGTTAAATGTATTTGCTTTAATTCAAAACATTATTTTGGCTGATGGTGACTTAGATTGAAAGTATTGAAGTAAACATCACAACATAGCTCTGTTTTTTGGGAGTGGATTTCTGTAGAGATTATTTGTTACAGTAACACAATTAATTCTCTAGCTGGTTGATTTTAACCTATTTGTAATTTAATATTTTATAATAGAAGTTGATAAACAGTTGTTCATGAGCTTAGTTCAGGAACACAGTTTCTCTTGTTTCAAAAGCAAAGAGTTTAAGAAAAACAGTCGTCACTTAAAAATATATATATATTGAGTAAGTCAGGATACAAGTTCTTGCAGCTGTTAAATGTGAAAGCACAAAGTGCAAAGAAACAATTAAATGTTGTTGATTCATGCAGTAGGCATAAGCTCCAGTGGCTTAACCACTTCTAAGGAGATAACATTAAAACCTCTAACAAGCATTAAGAATGGTAATATTGAACAGATTGTTTGCATATTTCTGAAGAAGTTATCCAACTGTTTTTTGATGATGCAGGAGAAAATAAAAAGAGTTGCTGTCAGAAAGCTTTGCAGAAGCAGAATAGAGGCTGATTGATCAGAGACAAGGTGTAAACAAAGTAGTGCATATTAAAATACAGATACTGAAAGTGGTAGTGTATTTGGCCCTGGTTTGATTTTAAATTGTTTGGAGAGTGTAGCCAACGTCATATTCTGTTAGGCTTTACTCTAATTGTAGCTGTTTCTCTGCTGACCTGGACAATACCCTTTGACAGTAACCATAGAAGCTGACAAATTAGTGGTGAACACGACTTAGTGAGTAAAGTTTTACCCTTAGGAGGCCTGAGGATAAAGTGTCATTAGACACTTCTTAAGAATTTTTGTGGGAATGTGACTTCTGTGTGTATTTTTCGTATAGTAAACTTTGTCCTGCTGTTATTCAACATGGTATTTTGACTCAGCGTGTGGTGAAATATTTTTCTTCTACTTTGAATATGGTAAAGTGATAAAACCAGAAAGTTCCAGAGGCAGATCTGGCAATTGTAACTGAATCTCTCAGACTATAGGAGTGGATAGAGTTTTGACACTGTGGTAATTGTCATCTAGTGGCTTTTATTGTCCTGGAAGCTGGCCTTTGAAATATTCAAGATCAGTTGTCATACTTCTAATGAGATATGATTATATATGTCTGGAGTGTTTTGCAGCCTGAAGGCTTAAAAAAACAGGAATGGGTTGTGGCGGGGGAAGTACAGATATAAGAAGATTCAGGTGAAGGTTTCTATCCGGCTATGTCTAACCTACCTAAAAGGAAAGCTTGTATTAGGAATTCTTTTGTAGTGAAGGGTCTGGCTCTGTTTGGGGATTTAATTTCTTTAAAGGATTTAGCATACCTACATGACCATAAATGCAGTCTCATTTACTATGCATAGCATATAAACCAAGATACTTTTTATCTCACTTCTGGTATGCTAAGGTAAAGAAATAAAGAAAGGTTGTATTTCTTGTGTATATTTGAGCAATGTAGCCAAAATTTTATTAGATAATTATAATTTTAAAGACAGATCTTGTGTATCTTGATCATTATTACAGCTATTATATGTGTAATTTGGCAGAAGAATTAGTCTTTTAAGAGCAACTAGCTGAGCGGGGATTTTTAGCTTTAGTAAGGGATACGCAGCCATTTGTTGGAACATACCAGCTTTGTAAAGTTACTTGATAGTATTTGCTTGCTCCTTATGTTAAGCATATCAGAAAATAAAATGTTTTCTCTGGTTCAAATACTAAATGTTTTTTAGGAAAAACAGTTTGAAAGTTACTTTCTGAGTGCTCTTATCCCAATGCAAAAATACAGAAGAGACTCAAAAGAGAAGGAATTTCTACCATGACCTAATATGTGATACAGAAGTGATTATTTCTGTCTATTTTATCAGTTCCATATGGGAATAATATTACTTATGTCACTAGCATTGCAGTGCTATGAGAGAAAACATACTGGTATAAATTGTTACCTCCGCACAAATGATTTTTTTTATATTTTTAGAGTTCTGTGTTTGCTAGTATTAATTAGGGGAGTTGTTTTATTTAACTATATTTTTTAAAAGTATGTTGCGTTTCGACACTGTGAGGTTGCAGTAATATACCCATGATGTTTTTGTGATAAAGTTGATGAAAATCCAGGCAAAATCCAATCCATGAAAATCCAATCCAGCAAAAACTGTTTGCTGTGGTGCCTTTTGATACACTAATACCATTGAACCAGTTTTTATAAATCTTTTCATGGTATCTTTCAGTGATATGATAATCAGTGTAGTTACAAGTCATTTTAATATTTTAAATTGGCACCAGTAGAATTTACTCCTAATGGATATTCTACTGAGCTCAGGTTTGGCTTGTTTCCCGAAGATACAGATAGCAGTAACACAAGCGTCTGTACATTTGTGAGTATGTCTTTATGGTATTTTACCACCTTCCTTCTTGTCTAAAGGCTGTATGCAGAGTATTACATGTGATGAAAAGCTTTTTTCTTTTTAAACAACCGCTTTCTAAATTTCTGGAGAAAATTGAGTAAAAAAAAAGGGTAAATTAAAGTAAAACAGCTCTAAACAACAAAACCAATGTAGAGAAAGGGGGAAACATTGCAAGTTTTTCCTAGATGCGCTTTTGCTCCTACTAGGGATAGCGTATTTAGAGGTGAAACCATGCACACATTGAAGATTTGCAAGGTGCAAAAACTGGAGAAAAGTGCACTCTGCAAATATTTTGAAATTTATCTGAAATGTACTGGAATTTGAGAATATCTCTGTATCCCATGGCATTTGTAAAGTCATATTTGTAGCTGCTACACTCACTGTGTTGTTTCTTGAGAAGATCTTAACTTATTGAATAAATTATGCTTCGCATTGTCTGTAGATGCACAGGTAGTTGCATGCTTACTAGTATCCAACATATTATTCAACTTCTATCGCTATTTTGACTTTTCCATATGTATCTGCCTAATGTTTAAGATGAGCTTGTTTGTTTTTTATCTTTTGCTTTGTAAGCATACAGATATGCAAACCAATACATGTATTTTTATATTAATACAAAACTTCATGTTACGTAGGTGAACTAAGGCATAATTTTATACTTTGGTTTTAAAATAGACTCATTAATTTTGAGTTATGTTAGATAAAAGTCCTAGAAGAATCAGGCTGGATAGGCAGGCAAGTAGTAATATAGCTACGGAAGGTCCTAACATAACTAGGTTTATAGCGTTAGAGAGTGTCAGGACATTTGTTTTGATTTGGTTTTCACTTTAAGTAGTCTAGAACTAACAAAAAGTGTAGGGGAGTTAAGAAAAGACTCTCCAAGGTTCAGAAAATAATTGGGGAAATGGTACTTTGAGAAGCTCAGTCTGTATTTGTTTGTTTGGTCTTCCTGCCAGAGGTTACATTTACAGTTTGTCCTCTCTGTATTTGCATGTGTAGTATCTTTATAACTGAATTAATGGCTAGGTATTGTAGATAATTCAAAGTGTCTTTGCATGCTACTGCAGAAGGGAGAAGCTTCCACTTGCCTTCCCTGTGGAGTTGTACTGGTCCTCACAGTCCTTCTAGAGATGGGTAGTTATTCCTGGGAGTGCTGTTCTATCTGTTCCAGTGACAATTTTCTAGTTAACTATTTAACTTTAAACCAAACCTGGAAATTTTGCCTCAAGTAGAGCTGCAGATACGGTAACAGCTGTAGGAATTCAGGTGCTGTAGCCATTCACAGACTGGAAGTATGTCCATAACTCTCGGTTGTCAGAGGAATACTTGGCCATAACAGAAGCTGGCATCTCGCGTTCCAATGTGGGTGGCTGGACCACATGGTCTCATCCAGACTGAGGTGCAGTAAATCAGACATCCTGTGTTCACTGCATTCTATGGAAATTTAAGTAAATCTGAGGGGTGTTAACCCACAATGGGCAGAACTGCTTTTAAGTAATGCCCCCTAGTGTGTAATTGAAGATGATCTTAAATACATGATATTCCAGCAAAACAAACAGTTTTCTATTTGATTAGTGTATTTGGATTGATGTATCATTTTGTATGTTCTGTTGAAACATCCCAAATCTTTGAAATTTGCTAGCATTTAGTGTTTATGCATGTGACCAACAACGGGGAATGTTTTCCCTCCAAAAACTGCAAGGAAGAAAAAGGGTCAAAATATATACAGGTGCCAAAGTGAGCAGGTGTTGGTGCACTTAGAAGACAATTACAGTGAATCAAGACTCTCGGAGTCCTCTCAGCTCCATTTCTGTGGACAAACAATGCAGTGCTCATGGCCACCAAAAAGTATTTGGTTGCCTGTGGGTTTTTCCCTGACTTCGTCTTTTTATGCCTCAATTAAGTCAGCATGTGGCAGAGTCCAAGAACTGGGGTCAGCACAGGAGAAGTGGTGGGAGCAGAGGGGGAGCAGTGGATCTCAGACTGAAGACTCATGTTTCTGGAGGTGTTCTGTTATTGCAGTTATCCTTATTTAATATGGACCTAATATCTTGTTTCCCCACCTGATTCAGACATATTCTCAGGCCTTTCTGCACTCTAAATATTTGAAAGAAACAGCATTTTAACATACTGGTGGTCTTGACCTGGAAAATATTCTCCAGTGCAGAAACATTTAATTATTATCTTCACAGTTACTAATTGTTGTTATTTCCCTGCTCCTGGATAAACACTTGTAACGGTGCAGTGTACTTCTGCTTTGCTTAGCAGAATCCTGCACAACTTCAAATACTGAACAGTAACCAGTACAGTCGTTTGTTTTATCATTTGTAATAAAGCATTCAAAAACTGTATAATCTTCACTGTATCCTAACTTGGACTTAGGCTGGCTGTGTGCTGCTACTTATCTATTATGTCCAGCACATATGATGTCTGTATAGGAAAGAAGAAAAAATCTTTCATTTCTTGTGTTGCAGGATGCACACTGGATATTTTAACTACAAGCATCACAGTCTTGGTAAAATGTTAAACTTTATAATCTTACTAATTCAAGCTATGGTATTTGTGGTCTGTGTTAATTTAGTTGCTTGTGTAGTTTTGGATTTCAAAATACTTTTCTAGAATCGAATCAGGGACTGCAGCAGTACAACAGAATTAGAGCGAATTTCGAAGAGAAGTTCAACAAATCCAAACCTCCTTCAGATTTTTTTTTTTTTTAATGACTCGGTCTCACCCTGCAAAAAATAAATCTCTCCAGCCAGTAAATTTCTTTCTTGTGTGAAACTGCTCAGTTCTGAAATCGGTAATTACAAATGTGATTCAGTGAACTATGTTCAGTAATTAAAACCTCCAATATGTGTTATACTGAAAAGCCCTACTGAGTTCTAGGTTAGGTAGTAAATTGAAAATGGGAGAACAGGCAGTTGACGAAGGCACAGTATCGTCTCAAGGACGGAGGAAAAGGGGGTGTTTCAAAGTGTTGGTATTTTTATGACCTTTTCTTTTTAGATACATTTATATTTGAATTAGAATTTTAGCAAGTAGAAAGAGATTATAATAGGAAGAGGTGAAAACCTCTACTCTACATTTAGTATTTCCTAATCCTCTAGAAGGCTTTCAACATTAATGTTGTGGACTCATGGCATATTTGTTCCTCATGACTGAGATATGGGGAATAGATTTTGCACTGAAACCTGACATTAGCAGGGCCACTCACAGTATATAATTAAATATTGCATGTGTCTTTGCAGGATCAAGTTTTCAGTTTCCAAAACATTTAAGAGGTCATAGCAGGGCTTTTCAAGCTTTCTATTGCTTTTTTTTTAAACTAGTGGTTCCAATAGCGTCTGTTATTGTGTCTTGCAAGTCATGTTTCTGGCTCATTTCTGACACTATACTTTTAAAATAATGTTTGATATGCTGTATTTGAGAAGATACGATTTTGTCTGCTCTGCCGTGTTTGGCCAACAAAAGATTGTGAGGTTTTAGAAGCAGAATTACAAAGTTATGGATGGCTGTCAATAAGGACATACTCAGCTGGCAGGTTATCTGAGGGTAATGGAGTAGTCTTTTTTTATGCACGTTGTAAATATGTATTTTGGTTTTCTGATTAGTTATAGTACTAGACTGAATTTTGTGTGTGAATTGAAATAAAGTATCCTGTTAGTGATGAAAAAAAGATGCTAGTTACCTTTATCTCATTGCTTAGGATTCATAAAGTACAGAATCAAGGTCTCAGGAACTAAGTTGAATGTACTTTTTATTCTTTTTGTTTTTCAGAGGCCCAGAAGACACAATAAATGATTGTAAAATCCTTTTTATAGAGGAAATGTACAAGATTGAAAAGCCAGGAGCTTATCCATTGACATTTGGGGATGGAGATTTCAAAAGTATGCTTTTTTAAATTATTTGAATAGAAGTACAAATTGAATGATGTTTCTGTAAAAAAATAAAAAGATCAACATGCGGAGGTAATAATAATTGTTTTGTGTGTTCAGGAAAGTAATAACATAGAGTCCTTTTTAGTTTTCTAAAAGTATGTTTACTGTAAGGTGGCTCTATTGACATATTCATAAACCAATAACATCTTAATGCTATCAATCATAAGTAAGGAAAAAGGGGAACAGCTAATAATATTCTAAGTAAACTGTGCAGAATGAATTCTTAGTCTCCAAGTCACCAAAACTGCGATTGCAATTGATATGTCATTTAAACTTCAAATAATGTAATAAATGCCAAAGATAGAATCAGTCTGTAATGATGCACTTTATCCCTGTCGTTAAGTCAGAATTTTAAAAACATAAGGAACATTGTGCCAAAGCTGCTCATAACATGGAAAAAAAAAGGCATAAGTAATGTTTGGATTATTATTTGGCCCTGCATGACTTTCTAAAAATCAGCTATGCCATACCTCCTCATCCTTCCAGCAACCACAGGAATGCAGTTAGTAGTGGCTCATCTAAGAGGCAGTGTGACATTTTAGCCAAACTTTAAAAATATATTAAAGTTAGGAGTGATAAGTGTTTCTGGTAGGAAACCTTCATAAATAAATGTAACACAGAAATGTAATCTTTAAAAATGTAAACCGGAAACTTAATTGATCTGTCACCTTAGCCTTATTTCTTTTTCTGGAGGCAAACTTTTTCACTACACTGCCCTTTTAATTTCTGTTCATGTAGTTCTGTTTTTTTCTGTAAGCTGGCTTGATGTTCACTTATTCACGGTGCACATCAGCTGAGCTGTGTGCAGTAAGCAGTATGCCCTTTACTGTTCTACTGTACTTACATCCCTATTTGTATTTTGTTTTTAAAATTTTAAAATATATATACATATTTTTATAAATACAGACACTTTGGCTTGTTTGTATGCTATGAAAAGCTGCAGACTTTTGTTATAATAACAGCAGATGAAATTCAAATAATTAATTGGCCTTAAATACACTGTGAGATTGTTGTAAGCGCAATCAGAAAATGCATTGGCTGTATTTCTGTCTATGTTACATTATTGTCCATGTCCTTTCCAAAACATAGAATACCTACTTTGTTTCTCTGCTAGACAATTGTTTCCAATGTAGGTGACCTCTGCAGAAAAATTGGTATTCCTTGATCATGGCCATATGTTAATTATGTTTTGTATCTGTAAATGAGATAAAGTGTATGACCTGTCAGTGTATGTTTAGCAGTTACCATTTAAAATAAGGTAGTTATTTCCAAATTATTTAGTTGATATCTAAATTCTGCAGCCCAGGAAAAGAGCAGGAGCAATTACAAAATTATATTTGAAAATCAATAAAGTAATAAGAAACATACTTGTAAATAAGTTTCTAATATTTATATGCAAAATGAAAGTAAGATCCAGCCTCAATATATGTTACTTCATCAGAATCCAGATTTGTGCTATGAACATGAGAGATGTCTTCTTGCAAAAGAAGATAATATGAAATAATGTATGCGACTAATATCTACAGTGTCGGTAGGGGTGAACAGACCTGTCTTTGTGTGAGCAATAATGCAGATATAATCAGTGTGTTTTATTTACAACATGGTTAAAGCAGAAATATGAACAATTAAAGTAATGTAATGAAAATTATGGCTTATATTTTGTTTGTATATTGAAGAAAGTTGAAAACTGCAGGTATTGTTTAACTGAACTAAAACATGTAGAGTTTTTTGGTTTTTTTGCTCTTGAAAAATTACTAACTTTTGACCTAGGAAAACGGTTTGTAACCAAAACTGGCAAATTTCATAGGCCTAAACAACCTGTGGTGGTAAGAGCTACAGAAAAATATGCAGTTTCTTTTTGCCTGTTATTTATTGGATTATGTAGACTACTGAGTTTCTTTAGGAAGTGCTCAGTCATCACTTTTAATATTATTTGAAGTGGATACCAGTTATCTGGGGTTTCTTCAGTCTGTCTTTACTTGAATTGATGATGGCACCATGGACAGACTATAGTTTTGCCTTGCTGTGCTGGAAATTCCACAGATTTTTTCATCAGCATTCATAATGTTTCTTTTCTCTTCAAATGAACCCTGGGAGAGAAGTCTTAAAGTAGAAGATTACTTCCATTTGGATAGCATGCAGATAAGTCTAGACTTTGGTAGAAGCACTATACTGAGAGATTTTGGCTTTCTTTTTAAGTGTGTCAGACCTTTGTCTTTGAGGCTTTGTTGAATAACCACTGCTGGTGGCCTTATACATTTGCTCCTCATGTTCTGCAGTCAGAATATCTTGCTAGAACTTCTGTCTGTAGCTGGTAATTTTCCATCATCAGTGGTTCTGCTTTTATGTTCTTCAGCTTTTATGTTTTTTCTCCTAAAAAATTATTGGACCTTTACAGATCATGTCATCCTACCCCCTGCCATGGGCAGGAGCATCTCTTGCTAGATCAGGTGGCTCAAAGCCACATCCAACCTGACTTTTTATGCTTCCAGGTATGGAGCATCTACAACTTCTCTGGGCAACCTGTTCCACTGTCTCATCACCCTCATAATAAAAAATTATTCCTTATATCCAATCTAAATCTATCCTCTTTCAGTTTAAAACTGTTGCTCCTTGTCCTGTCACTATAGGCCCTGTTAAAAAGTCTGTCCCCATCTTTCTTATAGTCCCCCTTTAAGTACTGAAAGGACACAGTAAGGTCTCCATGGAGCCTTCTCCAGGCTGACCAACCCCAACTCTCTCAGGCTTTCCTCATAGCAGAGGTGTTCCAGCCCTCTGATCATTTTCATTTCCCTCCTCTGCACCCTCTCCAACAGCTCCATGTCTTTCTTGTACTGAGGACTCCAGACCTGGACACAGGATTCCAGGTGGGGACTCATCATAGCAGAGTGGAGGGACTGAATCACGTCCTTTGGCCTGCTGGCCACACTTATTTTTATGCAGTCCAGGATACAGTTGGCTTTCTTGGCTGCCAGTGACATTGCTGGATTTTATCCAATTTTTTAACCACCAATGTCCCTACATCTTTCTCTGCAGGGCTGCTCTCAATTCCTTCATCCCCCAGCCTGTATGATATTGGGGATTGTCCTGTGCAGGACCTTTCACTTGGCCTTGTTGAACGTCATGAGGGTCACATGGGCCCACTTCTCAAGCCTGTCCAGGTCCCTCTGGATGGCATCCCTTTCCACTGGTGTTATCAACTGCACCACTCAGCTTTGTAATCCAGAAACTTGCTGAGGATGCACTCAATCCCACTCCACTATCTATGTTGCTGATGAAAGTATTGAATAGTATTGGTCCCAGTATGGACCCCTGAGAGACACCACTCCTTAATGGTTTCACTTGGTCATCAAACCATTGGAAGCGGACCATCTGCCCTTTGGATGCTGCCTTCCAACAAATTCCTTATCCATCTAATAGTTCATCCATCAAACCTGTATCTCTCCAGCTTAGCAGTAAGAATGTCGTGAAGGACCAAATCAACGGCTTTACTCAAGTCCAGGAAAATGATGTCTGTAGTTCTTCCCTTGTCCACTGATGCTGTTACTCCATTGTAGAGGGCCACTAGATCTGTCAGGCATGATTTGCCTGTGGTGAAGCCATGTTAACTGTCTTTAGTCACCTTCCTGTCTCCCATATGCTTTGACATGTCCTCCAGGAGTCTCTGTTCTGTGATCTCACTGGGCACTGAACTGAGTCTGACTCGTCAGTAGTTGCCAGGGTCCTACTTTTACCTTTTTTTAAAAAGGGTGCAATATTCCTTTTTCTTCAGTCACTCGGGGCTTTCCATGACTGCCATGACTTTTCAGACATCGGAGAGTAGCTTAGTAACTACATCAGCCAATTCGCTCAGAACCCTGGCATACATCTCGTTGCGTCCCATGGACTTTTGTAAGTTCAGTTTCCTCAAGTGTTTTTGAATTTGACTTTCTACAATGACAGGGACTTCATTCTGCTGGTCCCTGCCTTGAAGTTCATGAACTTCAAGAGACGTGGGAAGATTACCGGTGTGTGAATAGCAATGAAAACTGAGGCAAAAGAAGTTGTTGAGTACCTCAGCCATTTCCATGTTGCTTGTCACTAGTTTTCTCTTATTTATCAGGGGGAGAGTGCATTTTCTTTAATCTTCCTTTTCTGACCAACGTACATGTAGAAGCCATTCTTATTTTTCTTTGCATCCCTTGATAAATCCAGCCCAAACTGTACCTTAGCTTTCCTGATCCCAAATTTCAAGCGAGTTGAAACAGAAAGTTAGTGTTTCATTGTGTGAGAATTAAACTGCCGATGTGAAACAGCTGGTGATTTGAGGTGGTCTGTGGTCTCAGACTAATTCTTCTATCCAACTGTAGATTTAATTTAAGGGGAAGAGAGCTGTTCCAAATCATAGTTCATCTTCATTTGACTGTTACTAGTTACCTAACAGGAATTTCTTCATGGCTGTGTTTAAGAAGACTCCAACCAGAGATTGTGCAAGGCATGGAGATTCTGCAGGTGGCATGTTTGGGACAGGAGGGGAGAAATTAAGAGAAGCTGCTGATTAATAATTTTCTTTACTGTTTATTTATATAGCAGAAGGAATCCTGTTAGCCTAGATAGCCAAGTTCCTCATTGTAAAAAAACAAGAAACAAACAAACCCAAACAAACAGCAACAACAAAACCCAAAACTAAGACATTTTCAAGAGGGCAGTGTTCATGTGTAGAAATAACTTTTTCCTGTAGATACGGTAGTGCACTTTTCTGAAATACATTGCATTTGACTTTTTCTTTATTTTTGACAGGAAAAAGTGGCCCTGAATGCAAGCACTGTAGGGCTGATCCAGATAAAGAGTGCCGGTTTTGTTCCTGTTATTTGTGTGGTGGAAAACAGGATGCTCACATGCAGCTCCTGTGTGATGAATGTAATATGGCTTATCATATATACTGCCTGAACCCCCCCTTAAGCAAGATACCAGAAGATGAGGACTGGTAAATATACAGGGATGATTTACTTATCTATATTGCCATTCTATACAAGGTATCTCTTTGTTATCTGCATCTCGTGAGAGACAATACTGAGGATTTTTTAAAAATTTCTGCTGTGTTTTTCATCCTTCTACTTAATATAAACCTTATGTTTTCTGTCAAGGTAATTCTTTTAAATCATTCATAAAGGATTAGAAGTAAGCTTTAACGACCATTACGGAGTTAAAAAAACAGGATGTTCATTTTATTCATTGTGATCATTATGATCCTCTGTGACATTTTCTGATTTGATTGTGTTTATGAACACTGGTTGCTCCCCTTTCCATGTTGTTCAAGCTTCACTGCTTGAACACTTCTCTTACCTTTACCCTTGTCTTTCCCTTCATCCTCTGTCCTTGTTGCTGCTGTTGTACCCTTCTTGTATCTTCATGTTGTCTCTACTCCATTCATTTCTCCTGCTGTGGATGGACCTTGCTGCTCTTCATTTCTACTGTCCCTCGTTCTGCCAGTGGGAAAATCAAGCTAGCTGGCATTGTTAAATTAAGATAATTGTATTTTGAAGTAAATTTGCATGGACCCATTAGCACCCCATTAAGTTGTCTTGGGCTCTGTACCACTTTTCATCTTTATTATCTATCTAAAATTTACACCGTTTGTATTTATCATCTGCCTGTGATTTACATGTGATGCTAATCCTTTATAAATTAGTAATAAATAGAACTTTATTCTAATGAAGTTTTCCATTACATAGACATTGATACATGTCTAAGATGTCTTATGGATAAATTTTACGGATTTTGTGATTCAGTTCTGTGGAACTGTATACTTCAAATGAAAAGTGCTTTAGAAATTCTAACTTTCTCAGGAAATAAATAACTCAGTCTCCTGTTCCATAGTGGATCCCATAGTAGGTTTGTTTATTTGTCAGTGCTTATGGTCTGCGTGTTTTCTGGGCCATTTTGTTTTTTTCTGAATTCTGTATTTATGCCAGCGTGTGATTTAGCGATTGAGGCCATTAACATTGATAGGTGTTTCTCAGTCCGTACATTTGGCCACAGGGGGATAATGTTGTTGGAAGCTGATTTTTTCCCATGACATTTTTGCATGGCAAAGAGTTGTATTCACTGTTTTTGGAGGAGCTGCTGGCTTGAAATGCTATCTAAAACATATTTTCACTGCCTACTAGAAGTATGTATTAGTCATTGGAACTAAATATGAGATTTATTTGAATATTGTGTATGTTCCTTCCATTTCTTGTATATGGATAATGATTACAGGGTTTATTCAGCAGTGTTTATTACACAGCATGTTAGTCTGAACTATCCCCAAATTCTGTACTGTGGAGGTACACTGGTCTTCTGTGTGTGACATCTTCTTGCCTCCCACTAATTGTCAACATAAGTTAGTTGATGCCATGTGTTGGAAACCATTCTCAACATACAAGTGGTTTATTATTGACTGCAGTCTGTAAGCAACATTCTTACCTGGTTGCACTCGACCTTTTTTATATATCAGCTGAGAAGTTATTTTTTCACTTCATTCAGAATATTCAATGAGACCATCTGTCTGGAATTAGACATCTGTTCAGTCCATCCATCCTTCAGTTGGCTCTTACTCTCAGAACTAGCAACAGTAAAGTCCCCTCTGTTTTCCAGTACTAGGCACAGGAAAGTTTCTGCTAAATAACATCTATATGCCTTAAGTCAGTGACTCCCTCCCACAAAACCCCCAAATCCTGAGTTCTACACTGAAAACAATTTATTCTCCCTTGTTTTTCTATGCCCTCAAATACACAGGTTTGATAGGCAAGTCAGGATACTGATACTGAAATTCACCATCCTCAGTATCTCCTTGATTTAGCTAGTGTGCTAAGATTATTTGGGCCTGCTGGGTGCTTCAAATGTTTTTTCAGATCAGCTATTAGTGTTCTGGTCTTCACTGGCATCCATTCTTTTCAAAAGCTTCTTATGAAACATTATTTTGAGTTACCCTACTTCTGTTTCAGAGCACTACAGATGAAGTTTGAAGGATAGAAACATTTCAAAGTCTTCCGACTCAGATCTCCCTACCCTCTTCCAATGATATCACTGTAACTGCACTGCATATGTGCCCAGGACTGTTTTCCTCCCTATAGAAGATTCAGTCCTCTCTAGACAACCACATAAGAATTAAACTGACTGACAACATGGTCTTTAGGGTCCCTCAGGTCATATGTTAAGTACACTTTTAGACCCTTCTGCTTATATTTCTGGCCAAAAAACTTAGGAATTTCTACAAGCATTAGAAGTTGAATTCATATAATATCTTGAAAAATAGATGTCGAACTTTTTAACTTATTTTGTTTACTGTGTAACAATATGAGCCTTAAGATTTATTCATATAAGTAGATAGCTGCTTCTATCTATGGAGTCACGGGGTGGGAGAGGTACTGTTATGGATCTGGCTTGTGACAGTTGATTTCGGGATACTTAGTGATGCCAGTCCTGCGCAGTCTTAATGCTTGGTTGTATGTGGAAGGAGTGCAGTTGCACGAGGCAAAGCAGTGTCTTCTACCAAAATGGAGGTCTATGTTCTCCATTGTTTTTTTGCATATAAGCCAAGAATCATGGCTGTCTGATCCTTAAGTTCTTGACATACTTTGTTTGGCTTAGAAGAGGAAGAATTTCCATCTAGTATTTTTATCATCTAAAATTTGGCAAACTCTCTGCAGTCATTAAGCCAGCAGTTTGGAAAAGGATGATAGGTTTCTCTTGTGGAGATGAAGCCACTCTATATGCCAAACAGTATTTAATATTCCATACAAAACTCAGTTTAAAAAATAAGGCAATATGGTTATCTCATGAAAAAGCAGGGAATTCACCTTGTAGTAGTTAATTTACCTTGTCATTTTGCATTATGTCATATTCCTTCTTTTAATTGATCATTAAATACTCTCATTTTCAAACAACTGTAATATCATTCCGTATCTTAGTGTTAGGCAATTTCAGCATCTTATATAATTTTTAACTTCTTTGTATCTGCATTGCTTCATTGTCTTAATGGCTCAACACCTTTACTGACATAGTGAAATCTGTTCCTGTGGACATTAGTCATTAATTCTTCTATTTGTATCCACATACAAAGTTAATTAATTAATCTAAACCAGTAGTAGTAATATAGTGGTAGTTAGTGTAGCTCAGGCTTCCTCCACTAGTGGCATATGGGCCAAACCCAACCCACGGGTGCCAAAAACATGAACAGATGCCTTTGCATTGGAATTTCTGGAATAAAAATTTTATTAGAAGAAGGACCAGTGTACTCCATTTCTCTTTCTGCTGTAGTCACTGTATACTAGTTATCTCCCACTTTCTTACCAGAATGGTTTTGTGTTAGCTGGGGTGAGTCTCAGCACAATATTCCAAGTGGCTTTGGTGTTGTGGGGTAGGAAGAGTGAGTGTGTGTATGTGAGTGTCTACACGCATCATGTGGTACCTTGGCTCTGTTTCACACTCAGCTGTCTGCAGTTAAATTCATTGCACTAGAAGCAAAAAGTAAGGGTAGAGTGGGCAGGACGTAGAAACAAACCATGAGTACTGGTAGGTAATCTCAGCTATCTTCTCCTTTACATGATCTAAATGAAAGAGAGAATACAGGAGACATGGGGACCTCTCACGTACCATGTGAGAAAGAATAGTTAAATGTTTTGCCTCCAGCACTCTACCTTCAAAAATATTGAAATGCCCTTTTTTAAAGTATTTGTCAGTATTTGTTATGTTGGATTCATTTTTTTAAGCCATAGCCTTCAGCTGCTTAAGACCGGTGTATGTTTGCTAGCTTGAAGTACTCAGTCAAGTTAAACAAATTGACACTATTTTGGCTACAAGAAATGTATTGCCATTATTATGAAGTAATTGAGAATTTACTAAAACCTTTTTTTAGGTATTGTCCTTCCTGCAAAAATGATTCTAATGAAGTTGTAAAGGCTGGAGAAAAGCTCAAACAGAGTAAAAAGAAAGCAAAGATGCCATCTGCCAGTACTGAAAGCCAGAGAGACTGGGGCAAGGTAGAGTGTATTTTAGAAATAGCTGTTACTCTGATTGTTCATGTATGTGCTACATCTATAATTCCAGCTATCTATGCACTGCACAGAATTCAGTACTGGGCTGCACAGACCATAAGACAATGTTTAATCCTGCCCACTATCTACTGGCAGTTAAAGCAGTGGAAGAATTATTAAAGTGACTAGAGGTAAAAACAAACAAAAAAACCCAACCCCCAATCCCTCCTCCAAAACAATATACACATATTACTTAATTAACATTCCTCTTAACAATTGTTAACCTATTTTAAAACATGTATTTGTTATAATGATGGGATTTCTTGATATCTGCATTAAATTTGCAAATAGTCTTCAATATTATGATATTAATTCATTTTATCTGATGCATTTTTAGGGTATGGCCTGTGTTGGTCGCACTAAGGAATGCACTATTGTTCCTTCAAATCATTATGGACCTATACCTGGTGTTCCTGTTGGGACAACCTGGAAATTCAGAGTTCAGGTATGTTGTTTCAGTATCATTTGTAGTTGAAATAACTAAGAATAACAATGAATGAGTTGGGCACTAAAATGAATTTACAGTGACAATGGCCATTTTTGCTAGGACTAAATAGAGCAAAGACATTATGATTCTAATATTGGAAGTGATGTCAATAGTAGTGAAAGTTGAAGTATACTGATTTTACAATACAACTTAGTAAGAAGTCTGTTGTCTTCAGGATAAACAAGTTTCACATGTCAAAATTCTAAGTGGGTTACTTAGTGAATAGACTCAAGTATTTCTGAAGTGTACTTCACATGAACTGATTATCCGACTTTGGAGATGTAGACTGCAGATTCTGAAATCGTCAGATGATGTAAATTGATTTTTGTGGTTGCATGGATGTCCGAATCTTCTTTCAGGCTGATGAGCAGCTCAAACCAGTGTAAGCCTGTAGTACTACTGAAATCAACCATCGATTCAGCCTTTGCTGATTCTTGCACTGTCTCATTTTCTGTTGCAAATATTTCTTTGGCTCTATGGTAAATTAGATTGCTTAAAAAACTGGCAGAAAAATAATCCCATCTGGGGTAGGAGGGGAGTTAATTTTCCGAGTCCATTTCTCATTTTGATTATATAAGCACAGCTGGGCAAGAAAAAACAAAGCAGGGAGAATGGTACAGCTTCATGTTGTGCCAGTACTGATTTTTTGTGATTTCAAAGTGTCCAGCAAACTTACTTCCTTTCCCCCAGCCTTACCTGATGGCACTGGTTTGTTTGTGTTGTTGTTTTGTTTTTGTTTTTCTTGTGTTTTTTTGTTTGGTTGTGGTTTTGTTGTTGGTGTTGTTGATTTTAGCTGAGCAATTGCATACTTCTTTATTTTCAAAACCAGTTACTTCCTTGTCCCTTGCATGTGTAAAGGATTGTAATTGAATGTTCTCCATCTAGGCTGGGCTAGATGATCTCCAGAGGTCCCTTCCAACCCTAACCATTCTGTGATAACTGTGATAAGGCAGAAGAATGGAAACAGGACTTTTAACACTTGTTGAAGAGGGGCAAGTCACAAATCAAAAGCCTCTTCTGATTTGTTTTCTGTACTTCTCATTACCTCATTTCTCATTAGAAGAAAACAGGTGTTTTATTATTCAATTGGTGGAAGAGAACACTTAGCAGTCAATTTTCATCTAATGGTAGTGTCTTCCAGTACTGTGTGAAGAAGAATTCTGGATTTGGAAGGCCATGCAAATTTTAAGGCTGATATGGTTAGCAGTAGATATTTTCTCCTTAACAACAGTTTTCAGTTTCTTTCCTTGGTAGAAATCACAATGAAGCAGTTGAAACCTTAACTAGTTCTTTCAATCCTTTCTTACCTTGATGTCCATTGTCAACACCATCATCAATACAAGCCTTAGATTAAACAAATTCAATTTGTAATGTAAAAATTACGCTGATCATCATACCAGTGATTTTATAGAAAATTACTTGCCTAAAAGGATATTTTGTTGACTTCTGTCTTTGAAGAATTTTTTTGGTGGAAGGAATTAAAATAAATATTTATGTTTTTCTTGCTTTCCAGATTAGGTCTCACAGTAAGAGATGTTTCTAAAATCACTTACGCAAACTCAAAATCTCAATCTCATCTTTTATTTTCACTGCTTCAACAGTAATTGAAATTATTAGTTCACCTTTTTGTTAGGAATTCCATTGATAACACAAAAGCTAATAGTTTTCAGATCTTTGTAGTGGTGGCAGGAAAAAGGAATAGAGTGTTGCTTTTGTCACAAAATTAAGCAGAGAATGCTAATTTTTATATATGTATATGTAGACTAGACATCAAAAGGAAGTTACCTTTTCTGCATAATTATTTAATTTTGTGTACAAATGAAATACTTTGTCCTTTCTTATTGCTAGGATTGAAATGTTATCTACGTAGAAATTTAAATTTCATTTTTGTTTGCCATATGACTGGTCTTTTGGCAGAGAAATCAGTTTGTCTCAGCAAACCTATGACAATTTAGAGACTAGTTTATTTCTGGTTTGTGTAGTTTTTTATGACACGAACTCTCTTCTCTCTAGAAGGAAATTAGCTAAGTATTGCTTCTGGAGAGAACATCTGAAGAGCATCTTTAGCATTAATTACTTAAAAGAGTTCATTTTTTGGGGTGAATCACGTACCAGAAACCTAAATATAATTGATAAAACCTGGAAATGAAAGAAGGAAGGGAAGAATGAATGAAAGGTTGTTTGATACAGCAGGAAAGATGAGTTCAATAGTAGGGCCTTTTTATTCAGCATACTCATAAATGATCTGGGAAAACAGACAAATAGCTGATGAAGTTTGGTGAGAGTGCTAAGTTGTGGATAGTAATCATGGGGTGGGGAACAGTTCTAATGCTCTAATTTGTATTGGGCTTTCAGCTACTTATTCGTCTTCTTATTATTAGGAAAGAGTTCTTCTAATAGCTGATATTGCAATTATGTCATCTTAGTTAACCAATAGTGATCAAAAAATAAAGTGTTACATTATTGTGAAGGGAACAGTCAGGAAAATTAAATATGTTCCTATGAACAACAACCAGAATGATTAAAGGAATGGAATGGATTCCATTCAACTGTGAGACTTTTCATTCTGGAAGAAAGTTGAACACATTGCAGTGTAGATGGCTGTAATATGATGTACAGTATGTAAAAACGTTGTCGGGAGACGATATACATACTTCTGTAGTGCAAAAAGGGATCATCAGAAATAAAAAGGTCAGCTGCCCACTTAAAAATGAATGAAAGTAGTACTAGTACATATGACAAGTGGTACTACTGTGAACTCTTTTCTCCTTTGGATACCATGGATCCAAAAGCTTCAAGTAGTTTAGGAACTCTGAGCCTCAAACAGCTGCATGCTGAAAAATAGTGCCAGGGAGTACCATGTCCTTGCATGGTTTTCATACTGTGCTCAGCTGTTTATCGTTAGAAACAGTGTTTTGGGGCAGCTGGACCTTTGATCTGATGTATTTTCACAGTATCACAGTATGTTTGGGATTGGAAGGGACCTCAAAAGATCATCTAGTCCAATCCCCCTGCCAGAGCAGGAACGCCTAGGTGAGGTCACACAGGAACATGTCCCGGCTGGTTTTGAATGTCTCCAGAGAAGGAGACTCCACAACCCCCCTGGAAGTCTGTTCCAGTGTTCTGTCACCCTCACTGTGAAGAAGTTTCTTCTCAAATTTAAGTGGAACCTCTTGTGTTCCAGCTTGATCCCATTACCCCTTGTCCTATCATGGTTTGCCACCGAGAAGAGCCTGGCTCCATGCTCATGGCACTCACCCTTTATATATTTATAAGCATTAATAAGGTCACCCCTCAGTCTCCTCTTCTCCAAATTAAAGAAACCCAGCTCCCTCAGCCTTTCTTCATAAGGGAGATGCTCCACTCCCTTAATCATCTTTGTTGCCCTATGCTGGAGCCTCTCCAGCAGTTCCCTGTCCTTCTTGAACTGAGGGGCCCAGAACTGCACACAATATTCCAGATGTGGTCTCACAAGGGCGGAGTAGAGGGGAAGGAGAACCTCTCTCGATCTACTAACCACCCCCCTTCTAATACACCCCGGGATGCCATTGGCCTTCCTGGCCACAAGGGCACAGTGCTGGCTCATGGTCATCCTGCTGTCCACCGGGACCCCCAGGTCCCTTTCCCCTACACTGCTCTCTAGTATGTAATTTCCCAACCTGTACTGGAACCTGGAGTTGTTCCTGCCCAGATGCAGGACTCTACACTTGCCCTTGTTAAATTTCATTAGGTTATTCCCCGCCCAACTCTCCAGCCTGTCCAGGTCCTGCTGGATGGCAGCACAGCCCTCCGGCGTGTCAGCCACTCCTCCCAGCTTGGTGTCATCAGCAAACTTGTTGATAGTACACTCTATTCCCTCGTCTAAATCGTTAATGAATATATTGAATAATATTGGCCCCAGTACTGACCCCTGAGGCACTCCACTAGATACTGGCCTCCAACTAGACTCCGCACCATTGACTACCCCTCTCTGGCTTCTCTCCCTAAGCCAGTTTGCAACCCACCTCACTACTCTATTGTCTAGACCACGCCTCTTCAACTTAGCTGTGAGGATTTTGAAAGTACAAGACTATAGCAGAAGAATGTATACTTTGGTGGAAGTTGCTTGAAAGTGTAGGTTGGGAAAAGGAGTGGGAGAGGCAGAATGGGAAAAACTGTCAAAGTCAAGGTCTGAAGGAAGATATGAAGGGAGAAAGAAGGAGCCTAAGTGTTTTGCTGCTTGTGAACCTTCTTTTTATCAACTGTATTTTTAGCATCTCATATTGAGAAAATATGTAATTTAACATGTAGCCTCTTTTACTAATAAAGTTGTGGTATAATGATGTGTTTGGGTTTTGTTTTTTTTTTTTTTGTGGTTTTTGTTTGGTTTGTTGTGGTTTGGGGGTGTGTGTGTTTATTTGTTTCATTTTTTCTAATAGTTGGAAACAAGGAACATAGAAATGGTTGTTAAATAAATTTTTGTGTGAGTGATGTTCCAGCAGACTTCAGTGGTGTTACCAGCTTATGGTGCAGCTGCAGCTCTCAGATGGTCTGGATGCAGCTTGGTTGCACATTCATTGCAAAGGACTTATCCTGGTTGGAGAACCAGCTTACAATACATACGCTGTTGCAATGGCTTCTTCTGTTTCCTTTGGTCATCTTTTAATATTCCCCTGAGTTGGTCAAATTTACAGTATGTTACCTTAATAGTACCTGTTATCATGATCTTTACAAGGGTAACTGTGATCTTCCTTTGTTAAGAACTGTGAAATATTACAAAACTGGCAGATCTCCATCTGCTTTGGATTGTTCTAAATGACTGTGGGAGCGGAGTATAGCAGTGAGTACAGTCTTAAATACTTATTGTGGAGATTTTTCCCAAAGAAGAAGGTATACCTTTACATCTTCCAGTGTCACTACTGTCCTACATCAACCTTCCATTTTCAGGGTGTCCTTACTTTTGGCTTTTCTTCCTTAAAAACAAGTTGCATTCTCACCTTTAATGACAGTCATACGTTAACTATTTATACACACACGCTTATAAAATATTTTAAGCAGGAAGTTGATTGTTAAAAGTTATTGTAATGGCTGGTTGTTTAAAAAAAAAAAATACTAGAAAGTGGCTTTTTTCTGTTGCCAGGTGAGCGAAGCAGGTGTTCACAGACCACATGTGGGTGGAATCCATGGACGCAGTAATGATGGAGCTTATTCACTTGTATTAGCTGGAGGATTTGAAGATGAAGTGGTACGTCATTTATGCAAGAAATGGTTTTGCTGTTCTGATGTATGAATGTTTATAAAGATAAGAGTTGTGTTTGTTGTTGATCCTAAAATTCATGCGTACAGAAATGTGATTGTGAAAAAAAATACCACTGCTGGTAACAAACTGAATAATTTTTAGTGTTTTGGGGAGAAATAGGTAAGCAAGTCTTTCTTAAAGAATGCTTATGCTTATGCCCAAGAAAAATATGTCAATTACAGCTGACTTTTATGCTTAAGAAAAATATGTCAATTACAGCTGACTTTTACATTGTTTAGGGTAGATAAATTTCAGCATGCTTTTGGAGTCTAAATTTATTATTATTTAAAATCTGATTATGTAATTATATGCAAATAGTATGCTTTATGCTCTGCTTTGGTGATGATTTTTGTTGCTTTCAAGACAGATAGATGCGTCTTTGGGTTTGTTGTGTTTCTAAATTTGTGATACCTTTATTTTAATGAAGAAAGAATAAAAGGTACATGTTACTTGATTCATGGAAGTTCTGAAGGTTCTTGACTCCTACTTATGAGCACTTTCAGGACTTTTTAGGAAAGTCTATGCATCTTGTATTATGATCCCCAAAGGTGCTGGAAAAAAAAATCTGCTTTGATGTTAATGTCTGAGTAGAGCAACGAAAGCAATTATGCTGCTAAACAAAACAGTAATGGTGTCTGACTTTCATCTCATGATGTTGAGCAAGACTTATTTATGAATAGATTACTGTTCTCTGCAATTAAATGATGTTTACACAGCGTACATCCCTTCCTGCAGTTCTGTTCCATCAGGTGGGATTTTGAATCATGCATCAGGTGAAGAATAAAGCAGTAAGCTATCTGTTTTTTTTTAAAATATACATAGCTGTTAATCACAAGGAAAAAGGCAGTAGAGAAGGAAATAAGCATCTAAAATAGCATCAGAATGTAATGTACTCTTTGCCAACAGCACCTACCAACTGCTGCTGCTGCAGAGTCTTGCCGCTGAAGGAATCTGTGTCTCTTTTTGAACAAGTCACACAAGGAGGTACTTGGTGTTGGGATACATTGATGCACCCTTAGAGTCAACTCCAACCCAAGATTGGGACCCTTAGCCAGTGATCTTAAGAACACTGTTGTTCAGTAGTTGCACCTGCTATGTTGGGATGCTGCAGACTCCTTTTCTAGATTTTGGTGGTGATACTGATGGCCCCTTATTTATGCTGTTGGAAGTATTCAATTCAAAATATTTAATAAACTTAATTAGATCCTTTGCATGTCTTTTTCAGTTCACCTAAGTGATGTTGTGATCCTGTGTTTTTTGTGGACACCTGAATACTGTCATAGTCTAGATGGCATATATAATTTTGAGGAGGCACAGCTGCGGAGAAATATTGCAGAAGATACCGTAAAAGATTCTATGAATGTCAGCTTTCTTGTGATTCTCTAAACTAAGAATACAGGGAGATTTTTTTTTCCAGGTGCATTTTTGGGATTAGATTTTTTTTCAGTTCTTTTTTCATATACCGAATTTTATTTCCCATTTTACTTCCATTTTCTCTGTTTTTGGAAAAGGTTGAAATTAAACTCCTATAAGAATATCCACAGAAAAATCAAATTATGTCCTTAAAAGTGTCCTAAGTGCAGTATCTTATTACACAATGAAACTTTTAAATAAAAACTAAGATTAAATCCTCTGCTCACATCTAGTCACTTTTTTATATGAGAACACAACAAGAAAGGTGACTCTTAATCGAATTTCAGTGGTATGACTTAGGTACTTGTGTACACAATTTTACAAAATTGAGAAATTAATATAGTTGGAAGACTCTTTTACTGTACATTTACAAGCTTTATTCACTATTTATGCACACTGCTGACATGTGCCCCCTTAATGCTCTTCTTGTGGCTTTAAATTACCAGTTCACTATTGGGGTAAAATAATTGCAAAAATATATTGCAGGAAGTAGAATTCACTGTCTAGCTTTCAGATCATGCCATTTTTGTGCTGTGCCTTTGGAAACTTAAGAGTCCTGCAGACCCAGACTTGTCTGGAACTGTGCTCAAGTTGAGATGTTTGGGATGTATTGGAGTGCTCTGTAATGACAAGTTCTGTCAGTAAAGGATCTGCTCTCAAGATTGACAAGGGGTATATAGTTTACAAAATGGGCATTGAGTGAAATTGTTTTGCACATGAAGCCTGACCTCATTCTTAATTACATGCATATAAAATGTTGGCACATCATTCTCTTTCTTGAATTTTAGTGGCACGTTACATGTTTTACCTAATTAAGACACAGTATTACAATAGTTAGCTTTATAGTCTTGAATGAGTTAATATTGCTGATCTCTTTATCTTGTTCTTGACAGTAACTATAACAGGAACATTAGCTGAAGAAACTTTCAGGAATTTAAAATCTAAGAATTATTTCAGAATACACTTAACATTTAAAAACGAGGTATTGGACTTTAACAATGATTAGGCAATCACAGTGTTCATTATAAAAGTATTTTGACTTGTCTGTTAATCAAATCAAGTAGCTGAAGAAATTTCACGTTTGTTTTTGAAAAATTGCCCTCTCTTTTGTGTTGTTGTTTTTATGTATCAGGGTTAGAATTGCTCTTTATTTTCAAAATTTCAAGATCCATGTTTCTGCTGGGTTGATGTAGTGTTGAAAAGATTGTAAATTAATTGTATGCTGTGCTTAGTTTAATCTGAACGCATATTGTTTCTTCTTCAAGTGCTTTTGCATGTAAGATCATACTGGAAATTTCTGAACTGAGATTCAGAATCTCTTGTAGAATAGTATCTGCTGTGACCGTTCACATTCTCTTATAAAAGACTGAAAGTACAGAAGAGAATAGCATCTGTAAAGACTCAAAAGGGACCCCAGGCAAATATACTTGTTGCTTAGGCTTGTTGATTATTTTATATCAAACCCATTCAGTGCCTGGAACATAGCATTCACAAACCACATCATGAAATGACTTGATGTCCATTTTAAATGTTCTGTGTCCGCTTTAATCTTGTGTTTGGGTAATGAATTCCAAGGTGTCAGTACAAGTGTTGTTCCACTTGTTTGAAACAGTCAAATTGCAACGAAGTAGTAATTATAATAGCTCACTAGATTTGCCTGAGCCCTGTGATGAGGATATAGCATTTCAGAATCTCTGCCTAGTGTGCATTGTGCAGTGAAATAACTTGATCACTTCCACCAGTGCCAAAGGTGCAGAGCCAGTACTGTAGTGAATTGCATCCTTAAATGGCTTTAAATCCAGATCAAGTGGCAATAGGAGCCTCGTGTCTGAGTCACTGTCTTACATCCAAAGACCATGATGACTAACCCTTTACCTAGATGAGTACGTGTGACCTCCTGCTTCATCACCCAGCTTGCTGGGTATACCTGAGTCCTCTGAATGCAGTGTGAGCCCTGGTACAAAAAAGATGTAGTATCCTGTGTACATTTTCTGAATTATAATTCCATGCTATCAAGGGAGCGGTTTCTTTTAGATTGTCCCACCTGTTTTATAGAACTGAGAATCCAACATAGCAAGTCCATTACAGCCATTATGCTGAGAGTCTTTCTACTGTGAGTCACCTGTTTTGAGTATGTAGCTGAAAACCTGAAACTTGTTTTCAAAAGCCCCACTGCTTTGGGACCTGCTTGGAGCTCCGATGTAATGTGGAAAAAAAAAAAATATATATATATACACACATATATATAATGTATATATATATAGTATCTCACTGTACAATAGCTACCAAATATCTTCCTTTCCACTCAGATGTGTTATTTGTCCACTCTTGTAGCCTCTAATACAAAGGACATAATTTACATTTGCAGGGCAGTAGCTTCAATACTTAATACTTTACTTTAATACTTTAATACTTTCTTCCCAGTGTTTCAGATTGCAGGACAGCGCCTATTCTGCAACAGTCTCCTCTCAATTTTTTTCTGTTATTCCATATTGTTAGCTTTCAGTCCATAAAAAATGCTGATTAATACTAAAAAATACCTTTCTTGCATTATTTTCTGAAATTTGTCTCCTCTGTACCTGCATTATATTCAGAATTAACTTTAAGTTCTGAAAAGCCTTATGTTGTTACAAAGATGCTTTCTGTACTTTACTGCTAGTACTACACCTGTCAAAGCAGTCTTGCCTGCCTGTTTGCCAGTTTCTTTCATAATGGGATGTGGTATCTGTGTCTATACCACTCCTATCTGTGCTTTTCCAAAGTTAATTTGCAGGACTTTGCACATCTGTTGTTTCTAAAGCATTGAGGAACTCATTAACACAATGATAAAGCAGATTAAAAAGTAGAAATTAATGTTGACAGTGCTTATCAATGTGCCATTTAACTTCATTTTTTTTTCATGCTTTCCAGGAAACATGCTGTTTGGAATAGTGCATTAGTGTCAAGGACATAGGCCTTGTTTTCCGTTTGTGATTGCCTAACACACTGAGATAATTTTTTTCTGAAATTCATACCTTTTTCAAGAGATATTAATCACATTAGTGCAATACGTGGAATATCATCAATCTACTCCCTTAGTTCTGAAGGATCAGCATAATTATACTAATCTTTGTTGTGTCAAACCATTAATTACTTGCTGGACTTCATAGATATTTCACATGAACACTTCTAAAAATTAATTCTTATAATATTAACAATTTATTTAAGTACAGGAAATAAAAGAAGGATGGAAGTAACAAATTCTAATTATATGTACAGAGACAAATGAATGTCAAAGTAAGCGCATGTCTTTGAGACAGGCAAGATTTTCCTTGCTATATCTAGGATTATATTAGGCTAATGAAATTACTCATACAGGTTGCAGGAATTTGTTCCCTCAGAAGAGCAGTCAGTCAGCAATGTCCAACAGATCGCCAAAGATAATTATAATTAAAAAGTGTTATCTCAAAAAGCTGTTGTATCTCCTAAGAAATCTCCCACTACAGAAAAGGGTCTTTGACCTGAAAAGACTTTCTGTGTATTGTATCTTTAGTGAACCTGTTTTCAAGTCAGAACTGATTTTTAACAGAGCAGAAGATCAGGTAGTCTGAATTTATTACATGATAATGTTTAATTTAAAGGTCTAGAAATGCATAATTTTGGCCCCAAACACTGAAAGGAATAAGAGAACTTAAAGTGGTGCACATACAGTAGTTGTCTATCACTTTCATTTGGGAGCTATTTGTCAAAATGTTGACCTACTTCCATCACCATTTAGCCACCTTGGACTGTTGCCTGCTTTGAAGCTCTGTCTTCTTTTTCAGAGATCCAGAGTGGCTCGCACTAAAGGGTTAAATGTTTAAATCGTGGTGGAATATGCCACAATACTCGCACGTTCTTGCTGTCAAGCGTGGTTGCAGGGAAGACTCAGAAACAGCCATTATGATATATGCAAGCTCCACACTTAAGGGGTTTTTTATTGATTTATAAATGAAGTATGTAACTGAGCCCTTCCTTTTTAATCGGCACCTTTTATGCAGCACTAAAACATGAAATTATCAAAAAAATAAGTCAGACAATGGGCAGATAGACCAATTCTGTCAGCACTTACATGAATACAGAATTGTGAGACTTTAATGGAGACGAATGATGACATGATTCAGTTTCAGTTATCCCTACTACTAGGGAAAGAAAATCCTTTCAAATGTAATTATCTGATAGTTAATATTTGTCTTTGATTTAATGAATTCATTTTAAAGGGTTTAATGTTATTTTTATTTTGCTTTGTCATATTAATCAAAATCTTAGCCTTTATTATTCACGTTTCACTGAGGTGAAACTGATGAATTAAGGGGTTTATGAACGGATGAAATTTTGTGGTTTCTTTTATCAAAAAAGCCAGTAAGACTTTTTGTTTTTGTTCAGACTGAAGATTGTGTTTGTGTTCATAATAGTGTATTTTACTAGCTGATAAAAGCTATTTTTGTGTATATGTTGGGACCAAACTTTGAAATCGGAGCAAAATACTAAAGGTGTTAATGGAAAGAAAAAATAATTGAGAGACAGCTTGAGATAACTGATGCTCCAGTAACTTGAAGTAGTTAATGTTCCTGTCAGCTGCTGCACAAAAGAAACCTGTAGAAATGTGGTTAAATGCTTAGGTAGAATTCAAAATCTTACTTTGTCCATTCTGTGTTATCTGTTTGTTGGACTTACAACTGATCATGTAACAACAGTGAAATAGTGGAGAATGCTTTAATACAGCTGACATCTGCTTATGTCTGAGGCTGACTGGGTTATAGTACTAGACCTTCAGGCTTATCTTTTACTCAATATGAGGTACTGGGTCAATACTACTGTGGCTGAAGTCAGTTTGCTCTATAACATGATCAAACTTTACAAACAGGACAGTTAAGAAATAAATTTATGGAGACAGTGTAAGGAAAGGAGACATACTGAAGGCATTAAGAGAATAACAATGGTCTTACTAGCTGTTGAAATAAAGTTTTGGTGCAAGGAAGTTGAATTAAGCTGTGGAAAGCAGAAGAGAAATAGCAGTTACGTATTTTAAAGTAAGAAAATGAGGAAAAGGTAGGAAGAAGGAAGAGAAGGGAAAAACTGTGGCTGTTCAATAGCCTTTTTGACAGTTATTTTGTTTCTTAAGAATATACATCAATAATTCCTTTTGCCAAATGTTTTTTTTAATGGTTGAATACAGAATTTACAGCAGTATCAGTATCGTAAGCTCTATTTTCTCGTCCTCTTGAGAGAAAAAATAGCTTTCCATCTTTACCTGCCACATAAAAGCTATCAGTTAAACATTGTTGTGGATAGTAGGAAGATCCTGCGTTGTCTCTAGATAGAACTCAAAGCTGTTGAGAAATTGTCTTAGTGAGTCATTACTCATCAAAAGATCCCAAATAATAAGCTGTGTGGATATTCCTGGCATACTCCACTTCCAAAGTAAAAATACCATCACCATGATGGAAGTAGCGTCCGTAGGTCTCCCATTAGGTCTCCAGACTACCAGTATCCCCATTTCACTTCTGCGTGTCATGGGCTGTATTCATATCCACATTTTCTTTTCTCTAAGGACTCTCTGCATCACTTATTCTTGCCGTTCTAGATTTTCTGTATGAGCATTTATGTATTCTCCTGAGCTTCCTTCCTCTCCTTGTTTAGGAGTTGCTCTCATATCAGGGGTTCAAATGTCTTCGTCTTGTCCAGATCTGTGCCCTGTATGGCAAGATCTCTGACATTTTCTTCTGATTCTAGGAAATGTGTGTCTTTGTTCCCTGCTTCTTTTCTTTTTTTTTTTTTTTTAATGTATCTATGTGAAATAAGTGAGTGTAGTTCTTCTGAGTAGAGTGGAAATGAGCCTTCCTTATGCTGGGGGGTGTCAAAAGATGCCACCATCTTGTTATTTGACCTGTAACAGTTATACTTCATAATTGTTCCATTTCTCCTCCATTTTTCTTTCCCTGGATTTCCAGTTTCCCCCAAATCCATATAGTTTTGGCTATTGATTCACAAAACACCTGGATAATTAAAGAGAAGGAAATTTAATTTAACAAGTGTGGAATCTGTTCAAGAGGTGAGCATGTATGCATAGGCCTTATATCCATGCTGTCCCTGCAAGCACAATGTCTTCTGATTGCCTCTGGTTAAAGAGTAGCACACAGAGAACCACTCAGTCTTTCTCTGAGCACATTGGGAGTTTGGTGTTCTTAGACCTTTTACATTTAACTCATTTTCTGTTGAAATGTGTTCCAGCAAGTAATTATGAATACTGTTGCATTTTTGCCTTCTCACTTGAGGTTTTTTTTGCTTAAGTCTATAGTGATTTGTCCTTGATTTATGTTTGTCTGTTATGCCAAAAAAAGTCTATTCAGTATTTTCTTCTCATGAGGATTGTTCTGCCTAGTTTAGTTGATGACAAAAAAAAAGTTTGTCAAGAACCTGTCTTGTCTTGTAATAATTTTCTCCATTTTGCTTGTGTTTGTAGTGTTTGTGTCTTTACTCTATTTTTTAACATTATTATTTATATATATATGTTATTTCAATATTTGTCTCCACATTATGTTCTAAAAAGAGGGGGAAATCACCTTCCAGTTTCAGTTTATTTCTGCTTGTACATAAAAAAAAGTCTTAGCAGTTTTTCCCACTTTGCCACACCATGAACATGTGTTCAGTTTCTTCCTTGTTATGAACCCTAAATCATTCTATATTCATCCCTTTCCAAGATACATCTTTCTGGTTTTCTGAACTTGGTAAAAGCTTCTTATTCAATGTCAAAATGCAATTGGTTTGAATGAGCCAGATTCATCAAGCAAATCGAACCCTATTCATATTCTCACAATCATCTTTGTATGATCTGGGCATTTAGTTTGCTTTGACGATCACTGAAAAATTAAACATAGCTCAATTCTGTGATATCTTATTTTAGACAATTCATTTGATGTCCTTTCTTAGTAAATAGTTCTTGTCTGGTTGGTCTTCTATTCTTTTGGAGTTGTTTCATATATTGTCCTCGTACAACATAATTTGTTATTTTTTTAGAGATTAATTGAGCAGAGTAAGTAGACTGTTTTAAGAAGGGTATAGCAGAGTTTATACATGTCTTTGTTAGGATTTGAGTATTTTTTTTAACTTCATAGCAGTTACTTGTTATTATATCTAGATAAATGTTGAATGAGAAAAATTGCAGCTTAATTTGTTAGGTTTTCCCTACACAGAATAAAACAAACATAATACCTATAACTAGTCTGTGGCCTTGTTCAACCAGCATTTCTCTTCCTAACTTTCTCTTTTTCTGCTGTTGTCAGTTATGAAATATCTGTAACAGTCTTTCAATGGATCCTTAATAATATCAGACTTTTAATAGTGGTAAGAAATTGACTAAATTTTACTATTGGGTACAAGTGTGTTAAGATTTTTGCTATAAAAATTCATATAAGCATTATTTTAATATTTAGTATTTATCTTCTAGAGTTGCATCACGCTTTCTACAAAATTTGCATCACCAAAGAGATATCATATTGAATATATTTGTAAAATACATGTATTTCCAGAAACACTTCAGTTTGCCAGGAGTAATATGAATTCCTATGAGATATTTCCCAAAGGAAATAGTAATACTGGCTTTACTTCTGTGTATGTAGATTTTGACTGTTTTTACAGTTCATCAATTTAAAGAAAATTTTATGTAGGAAATACACTACAGAATTGTATCCGCTTACAAAATGCAAATCTAAATGAGTTTAAGCTCATACTAGTTCAGAAGAGCTGGGATTATTATTGCGTTTAAAGCACGTGCCTTGTTTGTAAGACAGAGCTGTTTGTACTTATTGGCACTTAGCCCTTGCACAAGCTGAAGTGATCCCTCAAAGGTATTTATTATGTATTTTACAAACATGATATTCTTATAAACAGAATGAAAGCTCTAGAGCAAGTAACCACTTGCTAGAATGTGTTCCCTTTGTAAGATTTTTTTTTTTTTTTTTTTTCCAAAAATGGCTTTTTAAAAGATGGGAAAGTCCACTTTTTTAAGGCAGGCAGTTTTTTAATAAGGATTTTCTGGTGAATATGTGACTTCCAGACCAGCAGCTTTGTGCTGGCACAGCTACTGTAAAACGACAGTGACACTGAAGTAAAATACACATCCTTCTATGCCTTGGAATATAGTTTTTCTTTGACTGAGTAAACAGAACAAATAAAATGGCATTGTTTGTTTGTTGGTTTGTTGTTTCTTTTTAAATTGTGTTACTTTACTCTGAAGTGTTAAAACAAAGGATAATCTTCTTGCACAGGATCGAGGGGATGAATTCACTTACACTGGGAGTGGAGGTAGAGATCTTTCTGGCAATAAAAGGATTGGGGAACATTCATTTGATCAGACATTAACACACATGAATAGGTAAGTTTTGAAGACAAAATTAAAAAGTATTCCAGAACAACGAGCTGAGTTGTAGTGTTTTAATTTAAAACTAGTATTTTTCTGTATTCATTCACTCCTGTAAATGCTGCTTTGGTAATCAGTGGTGCCTCTTGCTGCTAAGAGGTATTTTATTGAGCGTTATCTTTTGTTGATTTAAAGAAACACTTGCACCTCAATGAAATACCTTGTTGTGTTGCAGGTGCAGGTTGTGATCATGTCTGTGGTTGAAATTGTCATACAATTTGCTTCAGAGGACTTTGTTAATTCAATTAGAAGTTTGTCAAAACTCTTGGGTGGAAGATTTTCTCTTTTAGGTGCTTCTTTTTAAGTTTCTTCTTCAATAGTTAAATCAATTATCAAATTTAGGTGGGAAGAAAGCATGTTTTTTTTCCTATGTTAAAAGTGATCTTTCCTATTTTGCTAGCCCTTTCTTCCATTATAGCTTTCTATGAAAAGCAAGGAATTAGGGTGTTGCTTTACCAAAAACAGCTGCTTGAAAAAGAAAATATATGTCCAAAATAGGAATTAGACATTTACTTGCAATATTTTTGCATCCTCTAAAATCCTGCCTGGACAAAGTGTTCTTCATCCCCTTCTATTTTAACAAACATGATCTCTGTTACGCAACTTACCACTTAATACCTGTGGGGTGCTGAGACTGACTGAGACCTTTTGATTGCCAGATCTGCTTTTAGATATGATGTGCTGCTGTCGAGCAGAATTTTGAGGGATTCTTTCAAGCTTTTTGGTGGTACTTAGAGGAAAGAGAGGAAAAGCCTGACTTGGGTGCCGAGAAAGGGAGCGACGGGGAGAGAGAGGATGTGATGTGAACAAGAATGAGGAGGGCAAGAAGCTGGAAGGAGCTTTGAGCAATAGGTTTACAAGTATATTGAGTGAATAGACCAAACTTGCTTTGGGAAACAGAATGAAAAGCTGGAATCCTGAGTCTTAGCATTTCTTGTCTCTTAGCAAACAAGAAATCCACCAGCAAAACCTGCCTTGTATCTTTGCAGGCATTGGTACACATGGAGTATAACAAGGTGCTGCTCTCAGTTACTCATTTGGGTACAAGTGTTCAAGCAGTATGCTGAAGGTTATGATGATTCCATGTAGTTGAATCAGAATTGGTTTTTGCTTGTCCATATATTTTTCCTTTTTTAGGTTTTGTTTTCATATAAAAAACATTTTCAAAAGTCAGCACTGTATGCCTGGCTCTTTCTGTTCTATACAATGGGTGTTTTATACTCATGCCACGGCTGTTTATACACCATAATATTTCTTCTGCTCTGATATATGTGGTTTGGTTTGAGTCTGATTCTGAAGGGTTTTCCCTGGCCAAATGAGGCTCTGGTAGTGGAAATACTGTTTATTACGGCAGCTTGGTCTAGCGGGTATTCATAGTGTCTTGCTCCAGGTTTCTAGAAGAGGGTCTTCATGTTGAGTCCTTGAGTCAGATACTATTATTTAACTTCTACTCTGAGGCAATTTTTGTATTACGCGAGAGATTTCAGTTACTTGGAGTTTTTTGGATGTATATTATGTATTTTTTCTCTGTAATGTTTTTCATCATATTCATTACTTTTGTGTACACACTTAAAAAAACCTTAAAATCTGCAGTTAATGGAAAAAAGCTATAGGTAAAATTTGCCTTGTGTTGTAATTTTCCTTTAATTCCCTCGATGCTATCTAGGAAGGGGTTATTTTTGAAAATGATGAATACTGAATCTAGAAGGATTGCTTTGTTTTATTTAACAATATCAGAGTTTTCATCTGGAACCTTGACACCAAAGGATTTCGTGTTCCCATTTTTTTTTTCTTACCATACACGGTAGCAAGGATCTCATTGCTTACGTTAGTTCTGCGGGTGTTGTAGGATATACAGAAGAGTTCTATGATGCTTGATAAAGCATAATTAGACAAGGGAAATAGGTATGACATGATTACATTAGTTCTCAAAAACCTGTTGATTGAAGCAATCTAGTTTATGAAGATTTGAAATCTCTTTCTAGGGCATTGGCCCTTAACTGCGATGCCCCACTGGATGATAAAAATGGAGCAGAGTCTAAGAACTGGAGAGCTGGTAAGCCAGTCAGAGTAGTGCGCAGCTCAAAAGGACGGCGGATCAGCAAATATGCCCCAGAGGAAGGCAACAGATACGATGGCATTTACAAGGTACTCTGATTTCTACCAAGTGCAATGTAACTTTTTTCTTCAGATGTTTTTAAAAGCCTCGTATGTGTTACATTGCAAATTCTTCATTATTACTTAAAATAAAGAATTATTTTTTCTCCATGATAGCTTTTTAGCCCTAACTTATTCTGCAAAGAACTCAAATGAAATTATTCAGGGCAGTGATAATAGAAGGCAATCCGTAATAGGAGATAAATAGTTAAATATGTAAGCTACTTTGTATGTGCTTACTGAGTCACATTCATCCCTAGAAATCAAATTATTTTCTCACTCCTTCCAACTGTATCCCAGCTTTTTCTGCATGCAATGACTTCTCAGCATCTGAAATGAAGGTATGTGCCTTTTAAGAGCACTGTATTTATCAGAAATACAAAAATTTTGCACCTGAGGGAAGAGCTGCTGTATCATAGTAATGTATAGCTTACTCTTCTCATTTCTCCTTCAACAATTAAAGCATGACTATATGAATGTGTTTGGCTTGTGATAAAAAAATGGCAGTAATTTTATATTATGCTTTAGGTGGTGAAATATTGGCCAGAAATTGGAAAATGTGGATTTTTAGTTTGGCGCTATCTTCTGAGGAGAGATGATGTTGAGCCTGCACCTTGGACTTCAGAAGGAATAGAGCGGTCAAAGAAACTGGGTCTGAGTGTACAGGTTTGGAATCAGGACTCACAGAGTTGTGTTTATCCTCAGTTCCAACAGACGCATTCCAGAAATAAAAATCAGCTAAATTAAACCCCCATGTTTTTTTCTCGTACTTTAGTGCGGCAGGATTTAATGCCAAAAAGTGCTACATATTATCTGCAAACTGAGAGAATCCTGTAATAGTGACATGGCAGAAAGAACGGTGAATGAAGCTCTCTGCCTTAGCAGTAAATTGCTTTGCATGTATGGATTGGAAAATTAAGAGTTTGAAACCAGTTTTGTGATCCTTAGGCTGGAAAGAATTTCTACAAACAACTATTATTACAGCTGAGACTGTCTGAAAAATCAAAAAAACTTTACTTTTTAATGTATTTTTCTCTCCATGAGAGGAGTTTGTGTAGATAGTGTATTTCAGGCACAGAAATAAACTGACCCATGAGGACTGGTGGATGAAAAGAATTAATATACTGTTTCTTTTCTCAGCAAGGCATGGTATATCTTACAGTATATCAACTTTGCCTAGCTGATTTATATAGTTGTAAGGGACTAGATACTGGTATTGTGTTCCTTTTAATGTGATGGAGTTTAGATTCGATTCTTTGACTTGAATACACTTTCTTAATAATAGATACTAATTTAAATGTGTTCCACATCATGCAGGGCTTTAAAATTATTTTGTGGTTACTTCAATAGTTAGTCACGGGGTTTTAAAGTCCTTTAGAAATTAGTGTTGTTGCCTGTATTCCAGTGGATGTTGCTTTAAATCTATGATTTTTTTTTCTTTTTGCCCTTTTTTTTTTTTTTAAATTTTATTTTAGTATCCAGAAGGTTATTTGGAAGCCATGGCTAGTAAGGAGAAGAAGGATAAAGTTAAAAAGCAGACAGTGAAACAGGAGCCAACCAGCCAGAGTAATGGAAACCAGAAAAGGACAATTGATGATGGTATTTCTTTCTACTATTTTAGCATTCATCGGCAGAGTCTGTCATGTTATTAAGCCAGTAGCATAAAAACTTGGCGGAAGTGTGAAGTTGTTCAGAATACTAATGTAAACTGATAAGCGTGTGCTCTGTAATTAAGTATTAGTGTAGGGTTCTTATCCTATTTACTACTATTATGGGCTTTTTTCTCTTAAACTCTGTAGAAAAATGGACAGTCTTCTCTGCAAGTGTGTGCTGCAGTCCAAACCAATGATGAACGGTATGGGTTGGAGTAGGGATTTGATTGCCACATTGATGAGCATAGATCACATTTTAGCCTTCTAGAAACAGTTTTGTCTTCCCCTTTTATTAGTTCAGACTAATGCTCTGTTGTTACTGCATATGATGGTCATAATCTTAAGCAGGTATAGAGGAACCTATGAATACACCCAAAGCCATGAGGACGGGAGATGGAGGGAAAGGAGAGGCTTTCCAGCTGACCCAAGAGCAGCAATGGCTGATTAGAGAAGACTGTATGAACCAGAAACTGTGGGATGAAGTACTTGCTTCTCTTAAGGAAGGACCAGTATGTTTGCTGCATGTGTAATTTTTAATGTTTGTTTTTTTTCTTTAGACTGTTATGTCTTGATTCTCTCTTAATACCTCATTTTCTTACTGAACTTTTGCTGAATACAGATTGTGTCTAGCATTTTCATTTCTAAGATTTTGATGTCAAGAAAATAATCCTTGCTTATATGATTTGTTGTTGATGGCTGGGTTTATACCTGTGTAACAGAGATCTTTTCTTGCACAAAAACCATTTTGAAGTTAGAAATGGCTTTTTTTTTTTTTTTTTTAATTTCCAAAGGGAGAATGTTTTCTCTGAAATTATAAATGTATTTTGTGCTGTGCTGATGTGACATGAAGACAGAAGACATGAAGAAAGATGGTTCTAGTCACTGTTTTTTAGACAGAAAGGAATTATATGACAGTAAATACAGTTTGCTTGCTTCATTTAAGAAGATAGAAGCATTGTAATTTTCAAATTTAAATATGAAAATATTTTAATCCAAACAGATTATCCCACTCTGTAGAGAGGGAACCTTACATAGGAGGAAAAGATATGTTTCTCCCCCGAAGTGTGATGAAAATAGCAAGAATAGCTCAAGATTGAAGGGAGTGTAGACACCAGCATAAAAAAGTCCACTAAAGGAATATCTCCTGAAATAGTATGTCTTTCAGTGATAATTAATCTTACCAATGTCAATTTCATAGTTATTTTAGCTGTTTTGCAGAAAAAATCAAGTCACTAAGAAGTTAAAATAACTTGATAAAACTCAGCTCACTGAAAAACAAACAGTTGGTTGGAAAATGGATATCTAAAAATGAGCATACATAATTAGTTTATTTAAGAATTACCATTGGCTATTTATGGTGCTTTTGTAGCAGAAAAAACATCTACAGCTTCTTGTTCTTCCACTTACACTAGCAGTTTTTGCTATAATGCTGCTGCAGTTGTCTTTATGTAGGAAATGACCATGAAAAGTTATTAGCTGTTGTCTGTCTTCTGTCCAGTGTCTGTAATGACTAGAAGGAATTTCAGCTTTTAAAATTGTGCATGATGACAGGCAACAGAGATATGTCTTTGTAAAAAGCAGAAGACAGTAATTTAAAAGCAGTCGAGTTACTGAGAAGTTATTTTTCTGTAGTTTCCTACCCATAATTTTGGTAAAGTTTCCATTTGGTTGCCACTGAAGCTAATGGAAATCCCTGGTAGATGTGGGTCGCTACTGTGAACATGTAAATCTTTGTGCTTGAAACAACCACCTTCCCTTTTAACTGAATAAAATGGTTTAAGATAAATCTGATATTTTAAAAAGTATTACAAAGAGGCATATTTTGATTACCCATAGATCTGTTTTTCTTGCATTCTTAAGATGTTTAGAGATGACTGACATGCCAGAGATAAGCATGCTTGTGTGTGTGAAACACCTGATACAAATGTATCTTGAGATTCCTTGGGGATGCCTTGAGAAGGTTTAATAAAGAGAGGTGGGTTTATACACTGCAGAGGATTTGGCCTGTGGAGAGAAGAAGCCATTAAATTAGCTGTGACCAGTAAGCAAAGGAGGAGGTGCAGAAGTTCCCTTGGTAGAGAAGTGGAGATCTCTCAGGGACATAGAAATTTCTAGCAGAAATTACTAAATGCAGTTACTAAATTTTCCAACCTTTCCTAGCCCTCCAGTCTGCTTCATTTTGTTTTTAACAATAGTCATACAAACGAGTAAATAATCTTTAACACATTAGTTCTCTGATTTGTGGAAGACTAGGGAAATTAAGCGATTACAAACCTGCTTCCTGATTACTTTTAGAAAGCTGCAGTCATGGATAAGAACTTCTCAAAGTTTATCCTCTCTATGTAATAGGTGGCATTTATGAGAACTGTAATAGAGTTTGTCGTCTTTATTCCTTTGCCATACTCTAGAATTTTCTGAAGAAACTGGAACAGTCCTTTATGTGTGTCTGCTGCCAGGAGCTGGTTTTCCAGCCAGTGACAACAGAGTGCCTACACAACGTCTGCAAAGTAAGAATAAACTTGGTCTTGCTCTGGGCTGTTTTCTTGGTTCCGAGTCACCAGTCACCAAAAGCCATATGTATTTTAGAAAGACATGATTATTGCCTAACGTTCTGCAAAAACATGCAACAAGTTTTCATTCAGTGATTGCTGTATAACCTTAATTTTAGGTAATGAAGAGTGAAAGTACATTTAGTATAGTACCTGATAGACATAATGAATGGACTTTGCCATTGCTGTCATTCTGTTCTGATAGTGGAATTACACGAGGAATAGGTTTAGTCCAGGAGCCAGATGTTGGTATAGTAACCATAATTTAATTTTACACAGTTAAGGAATAAAACCAGATTTTATAGTTCAGTAACACTCTTATTTAAAAGGATGCAGTATAAATACAGTAAAAATATTTGTGTTTATTCAGAAGAAGTTATCTTATCTTGTTATTCTTGGCATTGTTTATGTTTGGTAGGAGGGCCATATAAGTCAATTTATAACTTTCGTATCTTAAAGTCTTGATCAGCTGGATATATTGTAAGGAGTTTGAAATCCAGTTTGTACTGAAGTTAATTTTTGTAGTATGGGTGTGCATATTTGAACTGTACCTGCCATACCTAGTATTTCTGCCTAAGAGCCTAAAAGGACACAGATTTTTGTCATCCTAGTACAGTATCTGATAATACAATTTTGCTGTTGAAGACGATATGTATCACTCCAATAAAAATCACCATGTTATGAGTGGCCTGCACACATGGAATTATCATAATCCTTAAAAAGCCTAAAAAGCGTTATGAAGGGGTTAATATTTAGAATTATGGAAACTGGAAAAACAAGGAAAAGAGAAAGCCGAGTGTTAACAAACTCAGAGAGAACAAAATATAAATATGTCAGTAAATATTTGAAAATATGAAATAACATCTAGTGAAAGTTGTAAGGAATATTTTGATAGTAAGCTGCTATGGCTGTTTAGGCACAGATGTCCCCTGATAAATTTCTGATATTCAGTTCACGTGCTTGTGCTTTCTGCGGCCTGTGGTAATGCAGTAATGGGGGCAGCACTGATGATAATGTGTTAGAAATTGTGTTGTCCTATATACACCTTTAAGGCTTAACTGAATGTCATCCGACGAGGTAGATAGAGATTGTTACATTAACAGCATACCTGGTATATTTGCCTCCTCTTGCAGTGAAGGTCTGGAAAACCTTAGCAATCTAACCAGGAAGCTAGAAAGAAGCTGTAGGTGTGGGTGTGATTAACAGGAAGGCACCAGTGGAAAAGAAGGGGAAAATCTCAGTAGTGATTTGTTTTAGTTCCTCCCAAGCTCAGTGTCTCAATTCCCAGCCCAGAGCATAGATCCTTTGTTTAGGACATTTTAGTTGTACAGAGGTAGGTACCAGAGGGCTTGAGGATGACTTCCTTTTTTCTGGTAGTGCAGCAGATTGCATCTTTGGTTTATAGTGATTCCTTAGTTTTTTCTGGTTAAGCTGTCAGTCTGAAACAAAGTTCTCACACTTTGTTTTTCTGTCTCTGTAATGTCCTAGAGTTGTTTACAGCGCTCCTTCAGAGCTGAAGTCTTCACCTGCCCTGCCTGCCGCTATGACCTGGGGAAGGGCTACACCATGGCTCCCAACAAGATACTGCAGACGCTACTGGACCAGTTCTTCCCTGGTTACAGTAAAGGACGATGATGCGCTCAGATCCTTCCGTACTTCTCGCAGTGACTTTATAGACAGTAAAGGAGATAAACATGGGAATACAGCAGTGGACCAGCCAGCTTGATGGGACTCAATGTATTGTCACATTTTGAAGCAGCTAACCCTCTTCCCCTCATAGCCGTCTTTCTGGTGTAGCGAGAACTCTAATTTTCAGCTGTCTTTTAACATCAAGGGTAGTTTTGGCCAGTTAACAAATAGTTTTTAAAGAAAATTAAAAAAAAAAAAAAAAAAAGAAAGAAAAAAGCCTCAGCTCTTACTGGCCCAGCTGATGCTTAATTTATGATTTTGGTTTTTTGTAACTACCTCAGGACAGAGGAGTATAAATTGTGGGGATGACAAAAAGTTTGTGAAGTTTTAGCTACACACTGCCTCCTGAATATTAGTTGTGCCTGGTCCATGTGGTTTGATTTATGAAAAAAAAAAAAAAAAAATACAAACCAAAACAAAAACCCGCAAAAAACAGAGACAGCACTTAAGCCAGCTGGATGAAAGAACAGCAAATTCTGTGGTGTGCATAATCCTTTTTTGTCTTTTTCCTCCATTATGCTGTATTTTTTTGCAAGAACAGGCTGATTTTTAGTCTATTTTTGTGAGCTTCATTGTGCTTTTCTTGTATCTTATGCAAGTTGACTACTAATGACTAATGAGAACAATATGAATGCATTGTTGCTGCATTAGTGTAAAGTGATCTGTGTTTTTTGCACTTAAAGAGGGTATTCAAGACACTCTAGTTGTGTAAAAAATATTTCATATAAAAAAGCGCCACTTCTGTATTAGTTAAACTGTATGCTTTTAGTAGGTCTTGTATCAGTGGCAATACATCTACACGACATTGAAGGCAGTGCTAGCTTGGAGAGGGTTCAAATCGCTTCATATTGTGATCTGAAATTTTATATACAATATATCCCCCCCAAAAAATAAACCTTATTAAATATTTTATGATTCAGAAAAGTTGCTAATTTTGTTTTTACTATTATCCACTTATTTAAATAATAACATTTTTATAGAATTTTTTTTTCAGATTACTAAATGCTTTCTGTAGGTAGGCTTCTCATTTTTCAGACATGAGGCTTTATATTCCTTAATCCGTTTCTCAATGAAAAATCATTGTTAATTAAGAAATAAAACCAAGCCTTACATCGCTATACATGGGCGCACGCATACCCTGTAGCAGCAGCTGTCACGTAGCTGCTGTGGTCTCTTCTGAGCTGGCTGTGGGTGCCCTGTGCAGCCATCCGTCAGGGATTCCCACCATAGGCATGAGGCCACACTGACAGCCTGTAGCCTGTGAAGCAAGCATATACAGAAGTACATATGGAAGCATGTATGCCATTCTTAGTAACTGAAGATCTTGCCCTTACCCTGGTGTGGTGATGAACTAGACATTGAGATGCACATGGCAGTGCCCTTTTTTGTGGCTGGAAGTTAGCTTAATGGCTTATTCACTTCATCTGAAAGAAGTAACTTCTCTCTCCCCATTCTCACCCCCGTTCTACTTAAGAATTCAGTTGCATCCAAAATACATAATGCTGATACTATCTCTCTAGTCATATATCAAAAAGACAGCTGTTGGTGAACAGTTTTGAAAGATTCAGTAGCTAAAGGGGACCCGTAAGAAACCTGGAGAGGGACTTTTTACAAGGCCGTGTAGTGATAGGACAAGGCTTTAAACTGGGAGTAGATTTGGATTAGATAAGAAGCAATTCTTCACCTTGAGGGTGGTGAGGCACTGGAATAGGCTGCGCAGAGAAGCTATGGATGCCCCATCCCTGGAAGTGTTCAAGGCCAGGTTGGATGGGTGGCTTTGAGCAACCTGGTCTGGTGGAAGGTGACCCTGAGCATGGCAGGGGAGTTGGAATTAGATGATGTTTGAGGTCCCTTCTAACCCAAACCATTCAAATGATTCTATGTTTTAACTCTTCTGCTTGTTCTGTGCTTACTAGAATGAGGGTTCAGCCTTTGTTTAGTAGGTGAACTGGTATTAGTGCTAAGCATACAGTTAAAAAGGTCTGTAGACAGATTCTTGTATCCTGTTGAATGTCTATGTTTCACAAAATGGGAGCTCAGTATGGGGAAAACAGATGTAATTTTACCTTTGTAACAATCATTGCATCTGTGCAGTAAGCACATAAGATTTGTGGCTTTTTACTTGATAGCTGAGTACTGTGAAATATTTTATACCTTTTAATGCTTTTTCCATTGGATAGCTTTTACCAATTGATTTATGAGATAAATTTGTCAGTTTGAGGTCAATAATAAGAAGTTCTCTGCTTAATACAAAAAATGTAAACCGATTTTTTAATATCTTTTCAGTGACAGACACAAAGCAACATAAATCTGCCTTTACCAAACATTAAAGTCGCTTGGCAAGACTCTGTGGAGTTAGATTGGTGATGCAGAAAGACTGTCCTTTCCTCACATTAGAAGCTGTCAGTTTACACCCTTAGTGCTGTATCAGTAGCTATTGAAAGATGCCTTTTTTAATAGTAAATTCTAGAGTATAAAATTCTAATTTTCTTCACTATGTATTTATACATTTTAGGACCCAAGTGCAGCTTTTCACATCAAAACTTATATGTGGCTTAGTGTTCCTTTAATGAAATCCATTCCTGCCTTTTGTCATCTATGGACTCTTGGAGTAATTAAAGCCCCCATCGAAGTCATAAGGTAGGTAATGAAAAAGTTGCAGTCCCAAAACTTCTATGAAGGACACAAAAGTACAATACCAAAAACAGTGCTGTGGACACTAGCCTTGTTTGTGTCACTGCAGTGGAAGCTCCCAGGCATGAGTGTTCAAGAGAGATCCTGAGGTGTGTCTGCCTCGCTGGAGCATACCTGAAGTCTTATGAAGACGAGCGAACGGCTCCTGAGGTAACAGAAGCCAACAGGAAAGCACCAGTGAAATACTTAAAAATAATTAAGTCACCTCTGAGAAGGTGACTCAGCCAACAGCCCAGCGGAAGTGCCTCTACACCAGTGCATGCAGCATGGGCAACATACAGGATGAGCTGGAAGCCACTGTGCTGCTAGAAGGTTACGACCTAGTGGCCATTACAGAAACTTGGTGGAACAGGTCCCATGACTGGAGAGAAGCAATTGACAGCCACAGGCTGTTCAGAAGGGACAGGCAGGGAAGGAAGGGTGGACGCGTTGCCCTCTACATCAACAGAGGTATAGAGTGTGAAGAGCTGTCTCTGAAGAAAAGCCACAAGTACGTAGAAAGCTCATGGGTAAGAATCACAGACTGAGGCAACAAAGGAAAACTTGTGGTTGGTGTCTACTACAGGCCACTCAGTCCAGGGGAGACTATTGATGAAGCCTTCTTACTCCAGCTATAGGAGGCATCATGGTCACAGGCTCTTGTCCTGCTGGGGGACTTCAACCACCCCAACATCTGCTGGAAAAGTAGCACAGTGAGCTGTAGGCAACCCAGGAGATTCCTGGAGGGCACTGAGAACAACTATCTCAGCCAGGTAATAGACAGCCCTACTGGGGGAGATGCGGTTCTGGACCTGATGGTCACCAGTGCAAGAGAGCTAACTGGTGACCTCAGTATTGGAGGCCTGGGCTGCAGTGATCATGCACGTGTGGAGTTCTCAGTCCTGAGCAACGTGGGTCAGGCAAAGAGTAAAGTCAGGACCCTGCATTTTAGGAAAGCCAAATTCCAGCTCTTCAGGGACAAGGGAGCAGAACAGAGCTGGCAGATCTTTAAGGACACTTTGCATAGAGCACAAGAGCTCTCGATCCCCAGGGCTAAGAAATCAGGTAAGAACAGCAAGAGACCAGCATGGCTGAGTTGAGACCTGCTGGTCAAACTGAAGGGCAAGAAGGAGATGCACAGGCAGTGGAAGCAGGGGCTGGGATCCTGGGAAGAGTTCAGGGACACTGCAGAGATGGGGTTGTGCAGAGATGGGGTGAGGAAGGCCAAGGCACAGCTGGAGCTGAACTTGGCAAGGGATGCAAAGAAAAACAAGAAGGGCTTCTACAGGTGTGTCAAGCAGAAAAGGCAGGTCAAAGAAAGGGTACACCTCCTCATGAGCAAGACTGGTAAACTAGTGACAATGGACAAGAAGAAGGCTGGGCTGAGGTATGCAACAACTTCTTTGCCTCAGTCTTCATGGGCAAACTCTCTTCCCACACCTCCTGAGTGGAAAATGAACTGCAAGTTCACGGATGACACCAAGCTGAGTGGTGCAGTCGACACACCTGAGGGACCGGATGCCATCCAGAGGGACCTGGACGAGTTCAAGATGCAACCCCCAGTGTCAATACAGGCTGGGGGATGAAGGGATTGAGAGCAGCCTTGCAGGGAAGGACTTGTGGGTGCTGGTGGCTGAAATATTGGACATGAACTGGTGATGTGTGCCTGCAGCCCAGAAGGCCAATTGCATCTTGGGCTGCATCAAAAGGAGCATGGTCAGCAGTTTGAGGCAGTTTGAGTAATTCTGCCCCTGCACCTCGAGCCCTCAGTGCAGGAAAGACATGGACCTGTTGGAGCGGGTCCAGAGGAGGCCACAAAAATGATCAGAGGGCTGGAACAGCTCTGCTGTGAGGACAGAGTGAGAGACTTGGGGCTGTTCGGTCTGGAGAAAGATGCAGGGAGACCTTATTGCCGCCTTTCAGTACTTAAAATGGCCCTGTGAGAAAGATGGGCCAGACCCCTTGGCAGGGCCCGCTGCGATAGGACAAGGGGTACTGGTTTTAAACTAAAAGAGGGGAGATTCAAATGAAACATGAGCAAGAAATTTTTACCTATGAGGGTGGTAAAACACTGGCCCAGGTTGCCCAGAGAGGTGGTAGATGCCCCATCCCTGGAAACATTCCAGGCCAGGCTGGACAGGGCTCTGAGCAACCTGATCTAGTTATGTTCCTGCTCATTGCAGGGGGGTTGAACTAGATGACCTTTGAAGGTCCCTTCCAACCTAAACTATTTCATGATTCTATGATTATATTCTGTGATTCAAACCCAGTATCCAAAATAAGAGATCTGAGAAACTGTGGAAGGACAATACTTCATTAGAAAAGGTCTACCTCATAGTAAGCAGTTCACAATCTGTTAGAAAAGGTGTCTCATGCCTTCTCTGGAATAAGAGGTGAGGATTAAATGAAACTACAAGGAAAAGTTATGTCATACAGAAAAAGGTAAGTTTGTTACTGCTCAGCAAAACTGATTGTTGCAGCTCATTTCAAAAAACCGGAGATTTATTTCAATAATAATCGCTTCCAGTATTTTGCTTTTGTAGAAGCTGTTACTGCTGTGGCAATTCTGACAAATCAGCACTTAAGCTTCATAATTCCATACTCCTCAGTTCAAGAAATCCAGCTGAAAAGTTAAAATTCGGAACATGACAACACATAAAATTCTGACCAATTTTATTAGAGTACTAACATTGGTAAAAAAAGGAAAAAAAAATGAAATATTAACACTAGCAATGCTAGTGGTAATACGTGAAGTAAATTAAACAATCTACTTCATCTTTTTTCACAAAATATAAACTATTACTCCTGCAGTTAATATCCATTACTATTGCCTTATGCATCTGCATGTTTTCTACTTTCTTTAACGATATCTTCTAAGCCACTTTGCAAATTGGGTTTTGTTAAAAATGCAGCACAAACCAGACAAAATAATGAATCAAGGCAACTTTAGCATCAACTGCTGCAGAACAATCACATTTTGTTTACAGCTAATATATTGATTGTATTTACATTTTAACTGAGTACTGCTTCAATTAACAAACATGGTGATTATCCAAAATATACACAGTATATATATCCCCTATCAGGTCTGGGAGCAAAAGGCCATCCCCATGGACTCAGAAATTGCAGTAGCTGGAAGCAGCCTTATGAAGATGCTCTCTTCTGTTCAGAAAAGGGAGATTCATAGGCTTCCATTGGCGGGCAGGTACAAACCAGATGTTGATCTCCATATATGTCATCAATGCGAGCAATTGTGGGCCAAAACTTGCTTTCAGGCTTCACAAATGGCTAAGTACAGAAGAAAAAACAATTATTTTAGTTTTTCTACTAAGTGCATCTACATAATTGTAACAGATATTAGAAATTGTAAGAATTTTTTTTTAACTTATGTCATGCTTCAAATCTGTCTGCAGTCCCGGAAAGTTAATGAGCATGTATAAGAAAGCTGGCAGGCAAAAGAATATTTAGATTTTTAAAAAGATGTAGCCACATCCTCCAACAAATGTTTGCAAAGGAACAGTTGTCGTGGGATAAAAGGAAATTTATGGCCCTTTGAATAACTGGCTTACAGAGAGGAACCAAGGAAAAGTGGAGGAGACTAGCAAGACCTGTGCTATTCAGTATCATTAAAACATCAAAAACAAGGTGGCAAACTTCACAGGTGCAGTTAAATTCTTCCTCTTTGAAACAGCTGACTGTGCATCTTGTCAAAATCTCATCCAAGCTGTTTGGAGCAGAGCTTTGAATGTCAGGACGTGGGACTCTGGGAGCCACTGGTGCAGTATGTTGGAACTGAACGTGCTGTAATTCTAACTCAGTTTCCAATGAGAACACCCAATATTGAAGTGCTGAGATTTAGAAATCCAAATTTGCACTTTATGTGCAGTGACTTTTTTTTTTTTTTTTTAAGATATTTTTTTTCCTTGGCACTACTGTAGAGCTCTCACACATAAAATCTGAGCAACAGTAAAAATGGCACTAAGCTTTTTTTCTTTCTGGATTACTTCATCTCCAACGGACCAGAAAATCACAGAGCAGAAAGAACATTTGTATGTTACCACACCACTAGGATCCCATTATTTACTCACCAGTGGGAATGCTGCCACTTTTCTGGAATAAGGACGATCCCATTTGGAAGCAGTAACACAGTTCAGAGTATGGGGTGACATCTACAAAGCAAAAGGACATGTTTAGGACATGACATTACTGAATTCAGTTGAATGTATCAGTGTGATCCCTCCTTCACATTACTACATATAAATAATTACTGTCTGGGGAAAAAAAAAAAAAAAAAAAAGCAGATTTAAAACAGGAAGCAACTCAGTGTTTGGATTTTTTTTCAGTTTGCCTGAAGATACTACACAAGGTTTGAACATGATTCCAGCTTTTCACAAAATCTGCTCAATATATAAAAAGTCAGTTACAGCATTACAAGACTTGAACAGAACTTGAGCCTATAGCAATTCTGTGCTGCAGTTGCTAAATAATTAATTCAAGCTTTATTTTACTGTTAACTTTAAAGTCATCCCTCTTCCCTTCTTAAATCAGATAAAAAAGCATCTCATCTTCATTACTCTGAGATGGCCTCAAAAACTGTAGATCACATGCTTCTGTAAAAAACTCTCTGCTCTGTCAGCAGAGGCCAGACTTCCGACTTGAAAAAATCAAAATTCAAATTTTGAAAAATTTTAAGGATTCTAAAAATGTCAATTTTCAAGAAGCTCCTGTGTTCACTGTTGCACACAGTTATTTTTGAGAGTACTGAAAGATCAGGAAGTGGGCTCATGTAGTCTCAAGTAAGTCTCAAGAGTTAAATACAGGTAACTTACCCTAGGTGCCATCTTACCTTTAGTGGGTTAATTTGGGGGTCCATCTTGCCCTCTTCTATTTCAGCAATTTCCTGACGAATACTGATCATTGCATCACAAAACCTGTCCAGTTCTGCCTTGTCTTCAGACTCTGTTGGTTCAATCATAAGTGTGCCTGCCACTGGCCAGGACATGGTCGGAGCATGAAAGCCTGACAAAGAAGAAATGAGTCACTGACAATAGGTTATGAGTTAATACATGCATTAGATAGCAATGAATTCACGGGTTTAGCCTCTTCTATAATCTTTAGAGGACTTAACTCATTGGTAGTGTTGGCAGTGTATGGCAGAGGTAGGACAAACTTTTCAAGTATCCAAGTTTTTAACGTGGAAGGGTAACGCCACTGTGTTATATACAATAGAGTTACACACTGATTTGATGAAACACCCTCAAAACCTGCTCTTTTTGCTTTGTTAGTTTTCAGCCCAAAGTATATTGCTTCTTCTCTGGGTTACTTCCTGCTGCCCACTTGAGTCGAAGCATTTTGTCACTTTATCTTCTTATGACTGGTTGAATGGCAAAGGGAGATAGGTATAGATTTCTGCACATGTAAACAAGGCAAAAAGAAAAGGTGGTCTCTCATGATTGCTTTCCTGCACTACTGCTAGTCACAACCTCATGACACTTCTCTCTCAGCTGCAGAGGATGGAACTCACCTCCATACCTACTGAAAAGTCTATTTAAACTGGCACACGCTATTTAAGGCCATAGCATCCCACTACAAAGAGCAGAAAGTTTGGGGGGTTTTGGTATTGTGACTGGGCTTTGGATTATTTCACTGACGTATTACTGGTTAGGGTTTTAACAGCTTTTATGCATATACGTGAGAACCACAGTTGCATAGGATCAAGCAGTTCAATAGGTCATCTTGACTGGTGGCCAAAGAGTAGCCATGATCAGATACTTCAGACCATGTGTACAAAACTGCCTAAACTGTATCAGGAGGAAGGAGTTTAAATCCTGTTATCCTACCTGTATCAGAAACTGTGGCCAGCAGGACTAGGGAAGTGATGCAAATATCTCTCTCAGCCCTTAATTAACATAAGGTGACCTGTGAAACGATCATGACAGATTCACCATCCATAAGCACAGGACTAGAATGTTTCTGGCTCCCTTTAGAAGAGATTTAGGAAATTCTCACACTGCTAATTTAATAAAAAAAACCAAAAACACCTGACTTACCATAATCCTGAAGTCTCTTAGCAAGGTCTACAGCTTCAATGTTTGCTGTTTTTTTGAAAGGTCTTGTATCCAGAATAAATTCGTGGGCTACGTAACCTGTAAATGAAAATGTGTACATTATGTTTACTTGATAGGAGAAAACCACAATCTACCAAGCAGTCTATTCTCATTGCTTTTGTGGAGAACATGGCAAAAAAATTTAAAAATAGTCACTTGGACAAAAACTCAAACCTGATAAATTATCAGGTAAGAGATATCCAACTCAGTATTTGAAGACTGGCCCTCTGAGTCCCACATCACATTAAAAGGAGGCTTCTTTTCATAGATCAGAACAAGGGAAAGGTGGTCAAGGTTGCTCCTATAATTTACAAGTACTCTGAAAAATAATTGGATTTATCAGTGGCCCAACACCATTTGGGTCTTAGGCTATCTTGAATTAACTATGTACAAGATAAGCAGTTTCATGTCATGCCAGAGAAAAGCTCAAACATGGTATTACAGACAAGCTAAAGACATAAGTTATTTAACTTTAGATCCATGATACTGGAGAACCTAGTTTCATTTCATTGTTGAATCCTTCAAAATTTGCAACTTCTATTCACTTCTATGAGGAAATAATATATTCTCTAAAAATGCAGCCTGCAGGTTTAGCCAACATGCACTCCAATAAATTTAGACATATATTTTGAAGAGCATAGATATTGCAATCATGTCCTTCGGTGCTATTCAGCTTAAACAAGCAATATCGCATTCTCTGACAGATACTCTACTATAACAGATTGTTTTTTTCACCTCTTATACGTTATTTGTGTTCTGCTGCAAGACTGCAGAGACGTAGCAGGGAACTAGAATGTGGCTAAAGTATTTTGCATTGCCAAGGGGATGCTTCCACTTCTCACAAAGGATAATAAGGAGTAGAAATTAGTTTTTCTTTTTTTTCCAGAGAAAGTGTACAACCTTTGGGCCGTGGTGGACAGCAGGATGACCATGAGTCAGCACTGTGCCCTTGTGGCCAAGAAGGCCAATGGCATCCTGGAGAATATTAGAATGGGGGTGGTTAGTAGGTCGAGAGAGGTTCTCCTGCCCCTCTACTCTGCCCTGGTGAGACCACATCTGGAATATTGTGTCCAGTTCTGGGCCCCTCAGTTCAAGAAGGGCAGGGAACTGCTGGAGAGAGTCCAGCGCAGAGCAATGAAGATGATTAAGGGAGTGGAGCATCTCCCTTATGAGGAAAGGCTGAAGGAGCTGGGGCTCTTTAGCTTGGAGAAGAGGAGACTGAGGGGTGACCTCATTAATATTTATAAATATGTAAGGGCTGAGTGTCACAAGGATGGAGCCAGGCTCTTCTTGGTGACAACAAATGATAGGACAAGGGGCAATGGCTAAAAACTGGAACACAGGAGGTTCCACTTAAATATGAGAAGAAACTTCTCAGTGAGGGTGACAGAACACTGGAACAGGCTGCCCAGGGAGGTTGTGGAGTCTCCTTCTCTGGTTCTAGACGATCTTTCAAGGTCCTTTCCAATCCCTAACATTCTGTGATTCTGTGATTTCTGGGAAGCAGAAAAGTACAGGTCCAAAAATGGCTACAGTTCTTAAACTGTTGTGCCATTGCTTATGGGAGATCTGGGTTTTTTTGTTGCTCCCTTTTCTACACTGATCTGCTACCAGACTTCAAAAAGAGCAATATGATTCCAAAGTTTACTCTGTCTTTTGTCATAATTTCTTCTAATTACAAACAAGCATTTTTTCTTCTACTTCCAAGTACCTTAGTTTCATTGCGATACCTCCACAGCAGCACTGTCGCAGGTAATTTCTCTCATTAGAAACAACATCAAGAGAAGTATGAGATGCAGTTGTCACATAGCATTAAAAAAGAACCATATTGCAAGCCAACTTCTACACTAGGGAAAAAAAGTCAGCTGTAGAAGAAACCAAATTGTCCAGTACTTGCCTCTTGCTCCTCTGAAAAGGATTTTGTAGTGCTTCTCTAGCCTCTTTGCCATGTAGTTTGCATTTAGTATTGCAATCTCAGAAGCATGTTTCAGACCCTTTGCTCCCATTGTCTGAAAGAGGAGTAACATGAAGAAACAGATCTAAATACACTGCCAAGCAAGCTCTGTTCTTGTGCTGGCAAGCATGACAGACAAGAGCACCTTACTGTATCTGGCTTGTTTTAAGGCAATCACACTACTAGAACACTTTTCCATGCTACAGTCACAGAAAAGCACTTAGTGTTACTTGACAGCAACTTTGGTACCCATACCTTATAAGACTGCTTACTGTATAAGAGTTTTTGCTTCAAGTCAACAAATGAACAACCCAATCTCTTCCTCAATCTGAGAGGCTTTGAAGTGAATAAAGTGAGCAGAACTGAAGAACCTCATCAGCACACTTGTAACACACTGCCTGTCACCATCCCTAGCCTTAGGGAAGAAGTGTCTAGAGACCCTCCCAAAAAGCTTTGTGTACTGTCTGTACAGATTATCCCAGCAACTCAAACTTTGCTTGCTGGTGTCACGTCACAGATGATACTGTGCAGTAACAAAGACCAGAGCCAAACGAATGCTGATACACTTTTTTCTCTGTTAAGACACTGCAAAAGGACAGTGATGGAACTGACCTGTAGCTGAAGTTCTTAGCACTGCACTTAGAAGCTAAGGTGGCAAAGAAGAAACCAAAACCAGCCTTCAAGGTAGCCAGTTTAGATGAGACAGTGTAAACACACAGCACTTTGCATTGTGAAGAAACAGATTCCCTTAAAAATTTACTACAGTTTAAATATTCTGTAATAGGAATCAGGTTACAGTCACAATTTTTACCCACAGCTGAAAATCCACCATGGAAGTTGTACCAGATCATATTTGCTTATTTCAAGTTCCAGGAGAGCTGGTTTCCCCAGGAGTGGATGTTTCCATGGTTAGAGTATTAAACTGGCTATGGGGTACTCTGAATGACACTGCCCTTACGTTCACCATTCCAACTCTTACTCGAAGTTTTAAATGTTGCTCGGAGTCCCAGCACACACTCTTATAAAAGAGAATTTGAACCAACACTTATCTCTGTTGGCTGAATACTTTCCTATATGTAATGAAATATTTGTGAGCTCATCATTAAATCGCAAGGCATTAAAAATTACATAGATCATGATCAAGTTGTTGCATATCCAAACTCAAAAGTAAGCACAGTTTTCCAATTCAGTAAGATCCCCTGGAATTCAAGGTCTTATTAAAACAGATTTTGGAAAGTTAAATATTAAATACAGGTTGAATATATCAATATAACAACACTGCAGTATTCAACCAAAAATATCATTGGAAGAACAGTAACTACCAGGCAGTGTTTAAACATGAAAACTTTGATGTCAGAGACAGCGGAAGGGCAAGCCTGCCTACAGCTTTTTGCCTCATACCCACTTGCCTCAATAATTATGAGATGATACAGAGGAATTAAACAGGCTACATAGGTACAGCAATTGTCCTGCCATCTGATCCTTTTGCAACAGATGGCAATAGGCTGTTCCATTGTCCCACCAGAAAACAAGGACGTTCAAAGAATGTAAATAACCTATGACCATGCTGTAGTCATATTAATTTCAGTCTGTACAAACCTAACAAGTTGCTCTTAAACCTGTTCATGTGTTTCCAGTGGTCTTCAGACTTGCTGAAACAGAAACAGACCCTCAGCTGATACTCCTTATAAAAGTCTACACACCTTGATATACACCCAGGAAATGGGCAATATAGCACTGGAACCCCAAGGCGCAGCACTGACAGTACCCAAAGGACATGCATCCTTATCCAGCTGTATTTTGATGACAGGGTGTGTAGGCAAGTAGGGAGCCAAATGTTTCTTCCTAAAACAAAAACATTGGTTTTAGAACTTATATATTCCTGTTATCATTCCTGGACAGTTTCATCAGAAGCTTCTCTTCACCTTGCTTCTAAACGCAGTCCTCCAGGAAGCCTTGTCTATGTCTTCTTCAACCGAAAGTTTATTAACAAAACTGGTGACAATGGAGGATGGCACTCAGTTTTCAACCAAGCACAAGATATTCATGCAGCTATCCAAATCAAAATTATTTTTTAAAAAGAGTGAGATTATTTTCTTTTAAAGTAATATCATTGCCCTGTACAATAGATTAATGTAGTTCATATATCACTCCTGTGTTCTGAACTACATACAGTATCAGCCCTCAAAGTTCACAGATCATCTCTGCATTTACTCAGAAAAAAAGACTGTTGAGTGGGGTCTGCCATACACACTAAAGAGCCAACATGTAAGTCAGGGTTTCAGAATACATGTGAACCTCACCATTCCTGAGATCAGCACATGACAGTCCTGGAGAAGGACATAAGTTTACAAACAACAGTACACCTCTCACATTCATGGCTCTGTACTTAAGTGAGCTGCCAACCAAGATACACAAAGAGATTTGGTTTTTTAATGAAAAGGCTAATAAAGAGATACCCACACTCCAATTGGTCCCATTCCAGGTCCTCCTCCTCCATGGGGAATGCAAAAGGTTTTGTGAAGGTTTAAGTGAGAGACATCAGAGCCATAATCTCCAGGACGACACAGACCCACCTATGAAAAGAATACTCTCTCTCAAAATATTCTTTACATGCGATTTTAAGACCTACTACTGCATTCAAGAAAAATAGGTTCAAAAATATGTTATATGTTTTTCCGTTTTTCTTCAACACAATACATCACAAACAAGAAACAATGCAAACAATTTTTTCCTTTAGACATTCTTATTCATATCTGTAAAGAGTGTCTTTGACAAAGAATTAGGCAGACGAAGCCAATTATAGTGAACAACTCCTGCATCTTACAACGTATTTCAGGGCAAAATCAGATAAAATATAATTATTTTCACCACCTATTTTTTATTACTGCTCTTGGAAACTTCACCTCCTCCCTCAAACACTGTGCCATCTTGTGAGAAAGCTGTGTTATGGTCTGAACTGTGTTATTCTTTTTTCAAGGAAACATACACTCCCAGTTAAAATAAATCTACCTAAGAGATTTTGTACCTGGGCATTCATATTTGCTCCATCTAAGTAAACTTGGCCTCCATGTTTGTGAATCAGGGCACACACATCTCCAATCTCCTCTTCAAATACACCGTTGGTGGAAGGGTATGTAATCATGATGGCTGCCAAGTTGTCTTTGTGCTTGTCCACCTGAGGGCAGGGAGAGAGAGAGTAAAGAAAGTAATTAAGGCTCCTAAAGCTTCTCTAGAGAAGATTTCTTCAAAATCATGTAATTAAGGCCATTGAGTGTTTTACAGGTGAGAAGCAAGTCTATCAGTAGGTAGTCTAATCATTTATAGTCAGAAAAAGATACACAGCTCTTTCCTTCAGCAACAACTATGGAAAAGAAGAATTTTCTCAATAAGTCACAATTTTAAATCACAGATGAAGGCATGGTATGAAAAGATGCACATATAATAGTCACTTCTGGGACCTTAAGACAAGTCAAGTGAAACATCTGAGCTTCAATGTCATGTGACATAATGACCATCTTCCTGCTTTCAGCAACAAAGTTCTATGACTACTGAAAAACCTTGCTCAAATATGCATTTTTGGAAATGTATTCTGTTAATCCCTTGGATTCCCAAGATTCACCTGCAGCCATTCTACTTAAAAAAGTGAAAAAAGTTGCCTAGCAACACCTTCCCCAGTAGAGGTGGGCCTGAACTTCACTAAGCAAAGGCTAAAGTGCAGTTTCATAGGCCTCATGCTCATGAAAATGCTTCTTTCATTTCAAATACTAGATGTAGACCAAAAAGTTCTTCTGTAAAAGAGCCTGCTGTGTAGAAAGACTCACTGAGCCACTCCTGCACCAAAGATCCTCAAATTAGAGAAAAATTTCATGTCACATGGCTAGTGTCTGACTGAGCAAATAAAAAAAAAGGAAACAATTACTTGTCCTTTTCAAGCACATATTCACTATTATTGTCCTATTTTCTCTCAAAGAAAAATCTGATTCAGATGCCCACACCTTAACCTGTAGAGGAAAAGGAGTGTTTCTGCCTTGAAAATGAAAGAAAATTAAATACTCACCATTGCTTTTAAATGAGAGATATCAATGCTTCCATTTTTATCCACTTCAATTGGCTGAATCTTCATCCCTGCCATTTGTGCACTTGCTGGATTTGTACCATGAGCAGATTTAGGAATAAGACAAACCTTAGAAGGGAAAAATAAGCAGGGCATAAAGCATAACTACCAAAAAAATCTTAGAGAATTATGGTCTACACTCAGCTAGAACTCATTATCAAAGTTTTCTAAAGGGATTTCTCAGGGAATGTTTACTGGCAATGAAGAAAATCCATTCAAGTATCAGTAACTAAATACTCATTATGAAAATAAAGTTTCATTTCCTGCACAAATCATATTTAGGCATGTGCTTCCAGAATACTATGTCAGATAGTCACATTTAAAATCTTTGCCTCTCACTGCCCTTTTTAAAAAAAAGACTGATTTTATTACAGTAATCAGCCTCCACTTATTGTAAATGACTCAAAAGGAAAAACTATCTAATTCCAACATTCCACTATATTTTCAGCTGACTTCCACAGCATTTTCTTCTGTATTCTATTCAAAACAAAAATACAGCCTGAAATATTTTTGCTATAGCTAAGAAGCTTCAGCTAGCTACTTACATGCTTTATACAGTTAATTTAAAAAGAAAAAAGATAAATACTTTTACTTAAATAAATGTAGGTTCTTCTTAGCGATAGTTAGGAAAATGGAGTTCAGGATATTTCCAGATATTTTCTAGGAACTCCCCCCTTTCTAAAGACAATAAATATACGTTGTCTAAAAACAAAAATTTAAAAAAATAATTAAAAAAAATCCTTCACTTCTGTTATGTTTATTATGATTCTCTTGGAAGGATTAATTTAACTAAATTTGTTAAGTAAGTTACTCAAACTTAGCTGCATTAAATAACTGACAGGAAGGCACTTGTTTTCATGAGAAACTGCACAATGGTCTCTACCTCATTTTCCACAGAGATGGTGAGACAAATCTTAATTGCTTTAAAAGCTGTTCCAAGGAACCCTCTCATCTGTCTCAGCACTTGGATATTTGCTTTTCTTGCAGAGAACCGTCAGTGTTTTATGTGCAGCTGAGAGGAAAGAAAAAGATCCAAGCCCCAGTGCTGGGAAGACCTGTGGCCCATCTGCAGTAATTTTAGCTGAATAGCAGAAATGTAAAGTGAGTCTAGATTGCTACCCAGTCTTGCCGGGTTGCCTCTGCAGCTGCTGGGTACAGAAGCTATTGATCAGGCAACGAAGCAGATAGATGTGAGCTCAGTTAATGTCCATACTTGTATTCCACGAGAGGGCACCAAATCCAAATGAGGCCGACGGCAGGCAGCTTGAGCTGCTGTTTTACTTTCTGCATCCCAGAAGAGGCGACTTGATCTTAAAGCTCGAAATTTTGTGGGCTTATTTATTTTCTTTCTTCCCTTTATTTCCTATATATTTCCAATAATACCTTGATTTTACTATAACATTTGAAATCTGTTGAGTGACTGCAAGCAGCTCACAGGCTCTCTCATCTGTGAGAGAAACCATGAACACTCACAGAAGCCCAAGGATCTCATACAGAATAAGAGCAATGGCAAAGCAGATGTGGATAATCAGAAGGAATAAAACTTCAACGTAATGTAACTTCCCGCTGAGTAAAACTACTCACAAAACAAAGCTTGATGTTGTAAAGAGAAGCTGATTTCCAGAAGATAGAGGTGATGTAAATGCAACAAAGAAACAAAGGCAGAACAAGACAACACTCACTATTCAGTTTTAGGTAGTTTCCTCACACAGATGTTATAGTTCCAAAAAGTCAGGATGATGACCCTTTCATTTTGAGAAGGCAAATGAGTTCCAAAGCCACGTGTAAAATCAGGTTCAAAAAATACAGGTATTATTGCACTAAGGACTTTTTTTTTGTAACGTTTAAACCCGACTTTGAGTGTGTCAAAGAGGAAGATCTAACCTCAGATTTCCAAGAAGTTTTAATGTGCTCCTAAAAAATGTTCCTAAACTAATTTCCAGAGGGATAAGTGGGAAGCTTCACATGGATAAATATTTCATAAAAATACAGGAAAGAAAGGAAAAGGTAAATGTTTTCACTGTGGTGAAAGGTAACCCTAATAGAACATTATAAATACCTGTGCCAGTTCCCTAGCATTTCAATTTACTCATCATTGGCTTATAATGGAGACATACAGTGATATGCCAAATAACCTGTTAATACAAAACAAATCTTAATAATATACAACTAGGATTGTTCTTTTGAAATTATTGCCACTCAAAAGATATTGCAGTGTTGGGGGTAGGAGGGGGGAAGAAACTGCAATAAAATGCAAAAGGAAATTTAGAAAAATAAAAAATGTATTAAAATATAATTTTTAAAAAATCAGAATTAACACATGATATGCAAACTGTGAACAGGGAAGAACTGTTCATCATCTTTTAAGAGTGAGAGAGTATTATATGAAATTGTAAGATGTCAAGTTCAAAAAAATAAAAGGAGACATTTCTTCATATAATAGGTGATGAAGCCACAGAACATTTTTCTCCAAGATACTGTAAATATCACAAGCTTCTTCACAAGAGGTCAAGAGATCAGATTATTTGTAGAAAAATGCATAAGCAACGCCTTTAGAATCCTTTGAATAGGAAAGTTCCCAAACCACAGATATGTAGAAGCTGGGCCTGTGTGCTGGATAAGCATCATTGTACACTTGCTTTGTCCTTGTACTCCTCATTGTAAGAGGAGTCTATCAGTTTGCTGTTGACCACTGTACAACTAGATGTTGGGACTGATAGACTTTTGGTCTGGGCTAATCTGGCTGTTCTTGTCACAAACATGCAATTGTGTGTCCAAAATGAAACTTGCTACCGCCAACTTCTCATATTTCAACCTATTTCACTTCCAATTAAACTTATACCAAAAGAACTATGATTAACACAGCCTTTCTTTCAGGCATCACAGATTGTTCAGAAAACACCTAAAGGAACAATATTGCTTTCAGATTTTTAAGTTATAATTGTCTGCCATTAAATGCAAATAAAGAAGTATCTTAAAATGAGAATTTAAAATTCTATTAAACATAGTGTACTAGTAAGAATCAGTAAGAACTGACTGCTTTTTGTGGTTACCTACAGTTGTATCACCTCTCAGGTTTACAAGCACTGTCTTTTATTAGTTCACAGTGATAGAACTGAGAAGTGACTCCTTGAGGTCAAAGTTGCAGGTAGATAGTATAGAACACAAATCAAGCCTTTAGACTCTCATGTTACCAACTGAAGATGATCCTCAGTTATTAAAACTGATTTACATTATTCATCTACAGTTTTTGTGGCCATTGTGAAGCAAGATTAACTCCATATATCCTACAGAAGTTTATTTGAAACAGTTTGAGCAGGCAAGAAGTGGATGAACCTAAAGACTTCTGTGAGTAGCCACCAAGACATACCAGAAGTTGGTTTGCTTCTTCTGTCAGGAGTGGCTATACTGGGAATCAACTGATGTTACAAGCAGTGTAAGTTTTAAATAATCAGTTTGTGTTCCCTTTGTAACTGAAAAAAACTGGAGAGGGAGTGTCATACCACCTGGAAAACACAAAAAACTGTTGTTGTCCATTTTCTTTTGAGACACGGATATCTGGGCCTAGATTCATCTCACTGAAGATCTGAATCACTGTTTCACCTACATAAGTAGCCTGTGTGATTGCTTCAATGGTTATTTCCACCCCGTGATCACAAGCCCATCTACAGGTTTTAAGTCTCTCCCTAAATGTCCTGATGTTTCATAGGCCCACTGAGCTATGAATAACTCACCCTTAAGTTGCCAGTCCAAGTCCACCTGAGCCACTTCAATTCTGTCAGCCTGGTCTACCTGCTCGTTGTTTTGGTGGTCTTCAGTGGTGCTGTCCTTGGGCTTATGAGCATCTGTATGATGTGTACCTTTACAGTAATGCTGCCTACCCAGGCAGCAGTGTCTTGCCAGAAGGCAGCAGTCCAGATGGGTTTATGCCAGTGCTGCCAGCTGGTCTGTTTTGCCACCACCCATGTGTCCGTATTTACATGAGACTACTGGCTGCTTTTCTTGTTCATCTTTCTCTAGGACCAGCTTCTGCAAACTGGTTCAACTTGCCTTCTCCTTTGATGGCTTTGACAAATTGTTGTGTAGGACTCTACACAGGAACATTCGACTTCTGATGACTTCCTACAACACAATAGGATCCACCGGTAAACAGACCATACTGCTTTTCACCTTCTGATAAGTCAGTACATGGTAGCACTTCTTGTGCATGAGTCACCTCCTTGAGTGATGCTTTGAAATATATGCCTTCTAATCAGTCCATGATCTCTTTCAGGATTCCTGGGTGACTAGGGTTCCCTGTCCAAGCTTGTTGCATGACCAGCTCTACCGAGCCACTCTATGCAGCATCCTTTGAACATCCAGTACAGCAAAGGCAGTGATGGTGCCAAGAGGAGCTGTGCTTCCACAACAACAACTTCTGAAGTGGCTCAGCCCTCCTTATACACTGCTAGTACCTCTTTCTCAGTCACGGTGCAGTGGGCCTAGGAACCTCAAAACCCCCAGCTCCAAAATCCTAAAGGCTGACATTGTTTCTCCAGGCATTTTCTGTCAGAGGCTCCAGGTGAGGTCATGCTCCCTGGCTGCAGTGCAGAATATGTTTCTCACAGCTGGTCCCATCCAGGTGAGCCCAAGAGCTACTGTCTCCTCTTTGATGCATTCAAAGGCCTGTTGCTGCTCAGGGCTCCACTCAAAATAGTTTTTCTTTAGGGTCACTCAATGGAGAGGGCTCATAAGCTGATTGTAACCTGGCATGCATTCTCCAGCAACCCACAATGACTAGACAAGGATGTGTCTTTTTCTTGTTGGCTGGTGGAGACACAGTTAGTATCTTATTGATTGCAGCCCCCGGAGTGTGACAACTTGCTGTTTTAGTCCCACGAACTGCATCTCTTGTACAGGTCCTTTGACGTTGCTTTGGTTTTATGGCAAAATCAGTTTTCCAAGTGATCTGGTTTATTCTTTCCTCCTCCTCCAATGCTTCCTCTGCTGTTGGCCCACACAGTGATGTTATCCATCTATTTCAGGTATTCAGAGGCTTCACCGTGTTCCAGTGCAGTATGCATCAGTCCAAGACCGACAGGTAGGCAGGGCTGTACTTCCAGCCCTTGGGCAGTTGGTTCCAGATGTATTGAACACACTTTCACATGAAAGTAAAACTGTGGCCTGCACTCTGCTGCCAAAGGGATAAAGAAAAATGCTTTGGCAATATCAATTGTGCCATACTGCTTGCCTGCTTTTGACTCCTGTTCATATTGGAGTTCTATCTTGTCCCACATGGCAGAACTCAATGGTGGCATCACTTTGTTCAGGCCGTGATAGTCCACTGTTAACCTCCACCCCCTGTCAGAGTTTTGCACTAGCCTTATGGGACCATTTAAGGGTTATTAAGTCTTGCTTATCATGCCTTGGCTCTCCAATAGATAAGCCAACTTATAGACGCTAACCAGGGATTCTCAGCTGGTGCAATACTGTCACTGGTACATCATCATGATAGCAACCAACACTTGCTGTTCTTCATTATGCAGCAACCCTAAGACAGAGAGGCCAGGTAAGGTGGACAGTTGTTTAATCTTCTTGGTGTCCACTGTGGCTGCACCAAAGGCCCACCAGTACCTTCCTGGGTCCTTGAAATACCCTCTTTTGAGGTAGTCAATACCAAGGATACATGGAGACTCTGGGCCATTATGGTAAGATGCTTCTGCCATTGGTCCCCTGTTAGGCTCACCTCAGCCTCCAATACAGACAACTGGTGGCATCCTCCTCTCACTCCACAAATCCAGATGGGTCCCTCCCACTCCTGCCCTGATGGCATTATGGTACATTGTGCATCAGTATGCACAAAAGCTTTATACCCCTGTGGATCCAATGTGCAAGGCCAACGAATCCGCACAGTCCATTAAACTTCATTATCCCCTTCCTCCTCCCAGCCAGAGACAGGGACCCTTGACTCTTGGTTGTAGTATTCAGTCTCTGACTCCTGTGGTGTCAGACCAGAAGTCCCTTCACCAAACTCAGGAGGAAAGGCATTTTTCAGCCCTTATTCTGTGTCTGGGGAATTGTTGGTTGCTTTCAACTGGCATGGTGGCCTACTTGGTTGGTCAGTTCTTAGTCTTTGTCTTCCCCTGCAATTCACGTATACAGGCTTCTAGTTTCAAGGTGAGTGCACTGTCCCTCTTCCTTGTGCCTATCTCCCCAGAGAGTGCCATGTGGTGTGAACCTAAGGCTCCCTTTCCCTCCAACACGGGAGAGGCTGACTCCATAGGGCACCTCTGACAGCCAAGACACTGTCTGGGGGGAGATGCGAAGTGGAGGGATTCTCTTTGAAACACGCCAGAACAAGCAAGACAATCTCCCCATCTTAGTATCTCAAGGCGTGGCCAGTCCATCATCACCAAGGACTTGGTGTACAACATTGATGCATTTTGCACAGACCATGTGCACTGGATGTCATACAGATCTGTGGAGATTTACTTGTTGTCCAGGCCACTGTAGACCACCTCCACCACTGCTAGTTCTCTTAGATACTGAACACCTTCCTCAGCAGGGGTTCATTTGTCTCAGTAATTGACAAGATCACCCTTGATAGGACACCTCACACTCAATAGCCATCACCTCCAGAGGCTGCAGATTGTCAGCTCTCTTCTGATTTCTTTGCTGACTTCCTGGTCCTTAGTGAGGAATCCAAGCTGCTGGGCTTCCCTACCCTCAGTTCCTGACTATTCCCTACAGCATTGCAGCATTTGAGCAACAGGCAGCAATATGCCTGCATGACTGGCAGCTGTAATTTTTCTGCATATCTCGAAGCTTGCTTACGGTTAGTGATGGGGTGATTTCTGCCTCTTGGATGACTTCTATCATTTTCTCCTTACTTTGCCCTGCTGCTGTGCCGATGCTAGACAGTGGCCCAACAGGCACAGGCTAAGCCCCAAAACGGTGCTAGGTGCTGCTGGGTCTCACTGGGGCAGGCAAGGCAGCCTTCCATCACCAGTGTGCCAATTGAATTGGATTGCATGCCTGTTCAGGTGTAAAATCCCAGGTTACAGGAGGTGATAAGAGCCCTATGCACCTGCTTCAACCCTCATACAGAGCCTGTCACCCAGGGATCAATTGCCTCAGGGCACATTTCTCTGTCAGCTCAATAACAAGTTGTTCACTCTTATGCCAGGATAAAACAAGGTTCCACACACCCAACAACAAGCCAACAATGTTAGATAATAGGATCAAACATCTGATGTAAGGATGTACCAAAACCTCAGGAGACCATTCAACAGAGCTGGACACATCAACCCCAGCGGAGAAGAGGGAGGTGTAATCCCTTGTTCTGCACAAGGTAGCTCATGTAGCACAGGAATGGCATCATAGCCTTACCAAAATGTTTCCAGCAACACTAAAACAAATTGACAAGCAGCACAGCAAACAGCAAGAGCCAAAACTAGCTATTAAAGACTCCTGGACTGAGAAGAATGACAGTTTACCAGGGAAAACAAAAGCTGCATGCACAAGCAAAGCAAGAAGAGGAATTCATTCATTACTTCCCATGGCCAGGCGGATGTTCAGCCACTTCCTGGAAAGCACGGCCTCACCACATGTAATGGCTGCTTAGGAAGAAAAATGTCATAACGATGACTTTTCCTGTTTTGTCCTCCTTTCGCTAAGCAGTTATTGCTGAGCATGTCACTATATGGCACAAAACATCCCTTCGGTCAGTTTGGGTCAGTTGTCCCAGCTGTGTCTCTCCCAGCCTCTTGCCCACCCCCAGTCTAGTCTGTGGAAGGAGGCACAGCGGAGGCAGGGCAGAGGAGGAAAGAGAGAAAGCCTTGACATTATGCAAGCAGTAGCCAAAATACTCCTGTGTTATCAGCCCCATTTTGACCACAAATCCAAAACACAGCACCATATGGGCTGCTATGGAGAAATTTAATTAACTCCATCCCAGACAGCCTTACTACAATCACCCTTTGAAGGAAATCCTCCTTCCTCATTCCCACTCTCTGCAAAGTAAAGAAACACTCTTAGGATGGTTCCCGTGACCCATAAGGGAAGCAGGGAATACTGAAAGCTTGTCACAGATGAGCATACACAACCTAGTTTCTCTCTAGGTGAGTCCTAGTTGCTGAATCAGCTCTTTCCACTTCTCAACCAAAGTTCTTCCTCATACGATGGTTGACACTTACAGTTCTATGACGTTCTCCTTTTGCATTTAAATAAGCTTTGATTGCAGCCAAACCAGCATACTCTCCTTGGGCTCCACTGTAAAAGGAACACAAAGCCTCTTACACAAACCCATAAACCAGAAAGTGCCAGCTCTCTACTAAAACTTTAAAATTTTCCAGGGCTAATCCTTCTCTATTGCTTCAGGCAAGTGTCAGCAAATTAAAAGAAGCACATCCCATGGATTAAATTACAAATGCATAAGCATTAATTAATAGCTCTTACCTCCTTTGCAAGATAAAAAAGTTGCGCCATTTCATGTGCTGATGCTACTATGTTAAATCCTTTCGGTGGCTGAGTTGAGCCCCATTTCTGCACCTAGCAGGGGACTACATGCTCGACTACATACAGGCAAACTAATACTGAAATGCATAGCAAAGTGTACACAGTGAAACACTTTCCATGACATCATAAGTATCAGAGTAAGTCCTTGGTGCTCATTTTGTATCAAAACTACTAACAGACATAAACAGGCTGCAGTAGTACTCACTCAGCTCTGCTTTATTTGTTTCAGTGAGCATGCAGATCCTAGGCATTCTTCAGTCAAACCTAGGATCACCTAGTCACCAAATATCAGTTTCAACAATTACATAGTTGCCAGATCATACAGCTTATTCCTATTTCATCTTTAATTGTAGCTAGCAGGAAAAAATGAATAACATCACCATTTTAAGAAAACAATGGCGGAGAAACCGGCCTTCATAGAAAGGAAAACAGATTAAAAGAATGGAAAAGACCAAATAATTAAACTTTTAGAAGAGACAAATAAAATAGGGTTCTGCAGTTTTGAAAACACAAATCTTGTTTTCATAAGCTTGCATTCAAGCCTTCTCTTTGTTAAATTTAATTTTATAAACTTCTTCCATTTTTTGGCTTGCACATTTGCTTTAGAGATAAGTTTTTGGAATCCTGTTAAGGAGCAAATACTCAGAAAAAATTTCCTACCTGTTTGGTTGGAAGGAGATTTTGTCATAGCCAGTAATTTCACACAGATCCTTCTCTAAATCCTTGAAAAGTTGCTGATACCCTTCAGCTTGATCCAGGGGCACAAAAGGGTGGATGCTGGCAAATTCTTTCCATGAAATAGGCTATTCATTAAAAAAAAAAGCATGTGCTGTAACAAAAATTCTGCAGACAATTCTATTTTGTTGTTAAACTCTATGAAGTAAAAACACTGCTCTGTGCTCAAATAAAAAATCAAATATTTCTTGTGCAGCAAGGCAAGTTCCCAACTAATTGTGGTTTCCAGTAACATTTTGTTTTATTAATAACATTCAGAAGATGCTTAAAATCCCTACTTCCTCCTTCTAGGTCACCTACCCTTGTATAGAGTTGTGGGATCACAGGGCAAACAGAGAGGGGTCACATGGAAGAGTACATAACTCTCAGTTTGCTTCACACAGTTTTGTTTCTATTGATTTTAATTAGAAGGGAATATAAAGGACAGTAATCAGTGAAGGGAGAAGACAGAGAAAAGGAAGTGAGAGAAAGGGAACAAAGGAAACCTAGGGAAAGATCAAAGTGAGAAGATAATACGAAGAGAGCAGAGGAAGATCATTCAGAGTCAAAAAGTCATTGAGTACCCAAACCGCCTGGCTAGGGCTCTGTTTCATTTGCTACCATCTAGAAGAATGAAGATATCTGGAGACTCCAGCTCCTCACCGGGGGAAAAATGAGTGCTATCCTAAAAACCAGCAAACTGACAAAGAAGCATGAATTGCCAGTCCCACCTGACTCCATATATCTGAAGATTTGACTGTTAGATTTGTAAAGCGGATAGATATTAAGTGCCACAACACCACATGAGGGAACAGGACTCTGATACCTAATTCCAAAAATTGTTTTCACTTTTTTCAGAACGGAGTCTTCAGAGCCACCCTCTTTCCTGCTGCTGTTATGCTTCTACTGTGCTTTTCAGTTTTCTTACTAGCAGAAAAGGGAGCTGAATCACTTTAGCTACTTCTGAAACTGCCTGCTCAGCAGTACTAGACCAAATGCAGTCTTTACTTCTCTACCATGACACTGGCTAGGTAGTTTACTCATGTGGGTAAATAAGACAGCATTAGTTCAACTTACTGTAAGTTCAGCTGAACTATTGAGCTTCATTGTGCAGGACCCCTAAGAATACAAACACATTTTGTCAGTATTTATTACAATATATAAATGTGCATCTAAGCACCTAATTTTTTCTCTTTTTGGTAAATACCTACCAAAGGAATCATGCTGTGAACAAGGGAAATATCTTTGTTTTCTAATCTTTTCATGTACCGCACGATATTTGTCTCAGAGTGATAGCTGGAGAACACAAAAGCAGATTAGCTATACCAGCTGGTTGATCTGTCCTCTAACAGGAAATACTATAAAAAAATAATTAAGGCTGAGGATACTTTTCAGTATATGCTAGGTACTTCTTTCCAAATCAGTACTTTATACTTGCTAATAGTAATGTAGATGAAAAATGCCTATTATAATTTGCTCAGAAATTCTATGAGTAAATATGTAATATGAGGGCTCTAGTAAGTCTGCTTCTACTATGTCCTCAAATAATAGCCTGTACAATGTTGCAGATCAATAGAAAAACATAACGCCCATGTAACCATGAGTGTTGCTTTGCTCATTTAAATCGTGAAAGATATCTAAAAATGCTACTAAATACATTATTTCCGAATAATGAGTGACTCTGTGACAGCTACAAAACTGTAGCAGCTGACTCTAGTTCCACTTTTCGAAGGAGATATTTTCACATTCCATTAAAATATCAGATATACAGCAGTTTCACAAACCTGTTGAAAACCTGATGTGTCAAGAATTTAGAAGTTCTCTTAAATGGGGTGCCAAGGATCCCTTTGGTTTCCTCGCCCATACCCTCAGCAATTAGCTCCTTTGACACAAAGAAACACAGAGTCAAATACTTTAACAGAAATTTCTCTTTTCACAGTCAAATTCCATCAGAACTAGCTTATAGTACCAGCTTACAACAAGATTTAGTCAGCTGTTTGTGCAAAAAAAAACCCTTTATCAGCATACATACCTGTATATCTCTAGCATGACAATAGCATTATATTAAAACTGGGTACAGATGTCCCAGTAGTCCACATCTTGCAAGTATTGCTGCTAATTACTAAGGGCATGCAAGAAAAATTCCAGTGGGAGAGAAATAATGGACCACCCTGTTTAAACCTCACAAAACAAATAACAACCAAAGTGTAAGGTTTTCAAGCTGACCGAAAGGATTAGAGTCACAATCAGAAAATGGCATTACTTAGTTAAATAAACCATTGTTATCTTATACTGCCTCTTTCTTTAAGGAAGGATCTGAAATTCTCAGTATTTCACAGATGGTCTTACATACAGACACTTACTGTCCCAAGAACAGTTTTGCTTTCCACTGAACTTCTGAAACAGTCAGATAATTTAATCCCTTTCATATATTGTCTACTTACAGCTGATGATTCGCAACCAAAAATCCATAATATGTCATCTAGGTCTTTCTCATTTACAGTTTCATCAAGTGATACTCCAAGCTATGGATAAAAGCAACAGTAATTACTCCAAGCTCTTAATTTCAGGGATATTTATTTGCTCTGGTCAAGAAAAAATACTATAGACACAGTGGAGGACAAAGAAAATCAGCCTCCCCAACAATATGTAAATGTCACTTCATTTTATGTAATAGATACATAAAATTTACATAAAATTGTCCAATTCCTACCTTTCCCCTGCTAAACCACCCAAGCCAGGTGGCTCACAAGCTTCATGAACTCACTTGTAATATTTCTAAGTGTTTTCCATTTAGAAAGAAATTGGCCAATTTTGCTAGACCACTCCCTCCCCCCATCTGATTTTACAGAACATATGAGATTTTGCAGAAAGTCCTTATTGCCTACCAAAATGTGGCTTATATTTCAATCTGTCTTTAAAAACTGCCACAGGATTTGAATTCTGGAAATCATCTTGTATTTCATCATTAGGTTCTAAAGTCTCTCCACACTCTAGTCCTTAGTGGTATAGTGAACATGAAATAATTAGAAAATCTTTTTAAACAGGCATAAAATGAATATAGAATGATTAGTTCTGGAACTTCAGTACCTCACTTAACAACTTCACGCTCTATATTATCTTTATAAATTGACTGATAGATTTCAGCAAATTACAAGAAGTCTAAAATAATTTTATTCTGTTTAGCACATCTAATAGCTAGAAACTGAATGCAGAAAAAGCCATGCTACAGAATTTCTGAAAGGTTTAGGGAGTTGCTTACTCTGCCATCACTATAAATCCGAAAATTTATCTTTCTCAGTGCTGCCCTGTCCAAAACCTCTTTGACGGAGCATCCACACGTGATCATCAAGGTATCAAAGAACAGATCATGATGTAGTTTATGACCAGCTCGCCTGAGACCTATAAAAAACAGTAAGTTAATTCTATTAGCTGCATACTGTATTGTTTGTTTACACAGTACTTGCATAACAAGATTATTGATCTCCTAAGTAAATGCTTTTACGTAATGCAAAACACTCTCCTTGTGTACCAGCAAAATCACTAGCTTTTTTGTGAAATGTTACTGTGCATGAAAAGCAACTAAATTTAGATTCAGACCTAATGAATAATGCAGATTAAGTCTAAGGAAGTCTATTCTGATACATCACATTTGTAATATACACTATAGCAGAACTGGTAGATAAATGCAATAAGGACAAAATCACAAGACTGGAAAGAAAAGTTTTATTATATCAATGGATACTGAATGTCATGGAGTTTGCCATAACAAAGTTCAGAGCACTAGTGCTTTTCACTGCAGCAAAAGGTCTTCCAGCAAAGTTGACGAATCAAGCATGGGTAACTGTGGCAATCAGTTCCCAGCATTCCAGTTCTGCATAGCTCTTTCTGACAGCAATAAAAGTCATGCCAGTGAAAAAAACCTACCAGACCACATAGTCCAGATGCAATTATTATTTACTGCTGCAGAGTCTGTGCTTTCGGTTAGCTGTTAAGCTTTGGGATTCCAAGTGTTCATAGCAGGTGTGATATTCCACCCAACTTAACTGAAAAATCGCTAATTCTTTAATCTCATTTATTACTTATTTTCGCTATGTTACTAACACTCTGCAGATTTCTGTGCGTAAACTAGGATGGTCCAGTAAAAGAAATAGAGAGCTTGCAGCTGGAAAATAGCATTTGACTCTTATCCACTAGAGACTCACTGTGTAGACGTCTGTTATTTTCCCAAGGAAACAGAAGTAACGCTTGCAAGCTCGTATCACACAGATGTCTAATTTTTTGATGTAATTGTCAGAAGTACACAAAAACTTTATCTATGAACTTTGTACTCAAATGTTCTCTTGAGAGCTGAGAGAGATAAAACACATCAGCTGGCAAAAAAACCCATGAATTTATTTAAGAAGATGTATTATTTAAGTAGGTGTAAGGATTTAAGAACAGTTTCTGCAAATGTTAAATACTCACCTTCAGCCAAGATTAGAGTAGCATTGTGTACTCTTCTTGCAATATGCCTTAATCCATCAGACCCATGGTAGACACCAAACATAGCTGCCATGTTAGCAAGAAGAGCCTAGGATCCAAATACAACTTAGCACATCATTATTAATAGTAGTAGTAGTATTAATAGTATTAATGATGATGATGATAATAACATGTTAGTTTAGTGGAAAGCTTATTTAGCACCTGGGGACAACCACATATACTCAGCTGATATACTTTATTATGTGTTGTCTACAAAATAAAAGGTGAGAAAGGCAAAACACTTCAATGAAACCGTAAGCACTGATTATGAATTCAATGCCCTTTGAAATGTAACTGTGCCAGTAATGAACATGAACTTAAATTCAACTATTGCAACAACGATATCTGAAGACTCTCAAGTAAAGCCAGTCATTGCTTAGGATTGATAGAAACCACTTACGGAATATCTATGAATACTAAGTAATTAATCTTTTTTTAACATTAGTAATCCCTCCTAAGAATCTGGCACAAAATTAAGAGCAGGATTAAAGCATTGATAAGAGCAGAAGAAAACTACAAACTTGTCTGGCTGAAGGTCTGTGGAGGCATGCTGAAGATAACTATTTTGGATTATTATCTACTTAATCATGGTGTTTTCCTGTAAAGACAGTCCTTTGGCGAGGTACTATTTTTGCATCAAATCATGCAGATGGAAATACAAGTTGTGAAAATGTGTAGAAGTAGTTTAAGAATTTTAAAATGGATTTATTTGCCTTGAGTAGGTGATTTCAGATCATTAGAATTCCCTTCCATTTTATTAAGAAATCTGTCTCGTTCATAACACATACAGCACTACTCACTGACATTCACCCTATGAGAAAGATGGACTCATGATATTGCACGAATTCAGGGCTGAAGTATTAACTCTCAAAAGTAAAGCTAACTCAAATTACTACAATGTAAGGGCTATAATCTTATGGTTTAACTTGTTCCTTTCTACAGCTGAAAATAAAGCATGACAAGTTACCTGTGCTGTGCAGATGTTGCTTGTAGCTTTATCCCTCCTGATATGCTGCTCTCGTGTTTGCAAAGCAAGTCTATAAACTTCCTTTCCATTTGCATCTCTGTGTCACAAATGAAAATGTTGCTACCATTACTTTAAAATTACAGAAATTTAGCAGATTAGGCTCTATGCATGCTAACCTGAAACTAGCTATCTATCCTCAGAGACAGAAAGGTGTTGGAGAGAATAAAGCGTAAATCAGGACAGAAGAATGAGACTCAAGGGCCAATGGGCACAGACTGAAACACAGGAGGTTCCTCCTGAACACCGGGAAATACTTTTTTTCTGTGAGGGTGACCAAGGACTACCATAGGTTATCCAGAGAAACTGTGGAGTCTCCATCCTCAGATATCTTCAAAAGCCATCTGGACACGGCCCAGGGCAACTGGCTTTAGGTCACCTTGCTTAAGCAAGGGGGTTGGACCAGATGATCTCCAGTGATCCCTTCCAACCTCAACCATTCTGGGGCCAAAAACTTAAATCCATGACCTTGGTAAATAGATTTACTGTTCTTTTGTAAAAGATTGTACAAGACTTCTGATCAAAAATCCGAATTGGGGATGAGACTTCAGAACTATGAGTAATGCCTAAGGATACCTTTAGATTAAGCAAGATGATTAAAAATACATTTGAAGGAGTATTACTATACAAATGAAAATTTCTAAGCTTATTGATGACTGTTAATGTCATTAGCTACGTTGTTACTGAAGTACCTCTAAATACCTTCTGTGCCAAAGATATGCAGTCTTTCCAATAACAATTACTTTGCATTTCTACTATTCTCAGGCATCTTGTCAAAGTTCAAAATGTCATCAATAACTGTGAGATGAAAATTTTTGCACACTATTTCTCTGTTTTGTTTAAGCTTGACTAAAATCTGAACTCGATTAAGTTCTTCTTGATTATTTGGGAAGTTCACTGTATTTTCTACTTCTATTTATGTTTTTAATGACTGGATGTCAGAGAAAAAGGTATAGCAGTACAGAATAAGTGGAATAATTTAGCTTGCATAGTTCTTTCATTTCATCCTCTCATTCATCACAGTCTGTCTGCCATTTAAGCTAGCTCCTCATCCCATACTGCAGCAAGCACTATAGACAGTTCACAGTTTCATTCCACACAAATGCAGTTCTTTAAGCTTGCTTCCTAAAACTGGAAGGCAACATTTATTCTTTGAGTTTTACAGAAAAAAAAGGTGTTTGGTACAACACCATGGTCATCTGTTTTTCATAAACAACGCCCAAGATGGTTGAAATGCATTTTATTTAGATTTTCCCTGTAGCTAACAGTGAAGGGAGCCCTTACCTTGTAACGCCCACCATTCTGCCAGGCATCATTCTCACTAGATTCTCCTTGACAGCAAAGAATGCCGCGTGGGGTCCCCCATAGTAGAGCGGCACACCAAACCTCTGGGAGTTACCCAGGACAACATCTACCCCAAACTCTCCAGGAGGCTTCAGAATACAGAGAGCCAGAAGATCAGTAGCACAGCAGGCAAGACTCTGAGAACAGAAGTGCACAAAGCAGTCAGCCTCTTCTGAAGGAATGGTGTTTGCATGGGAGCTAAGCTGGAGCAAGATATGGCTTGAAGCAGGTCCATATCACTTGCACAGAGCTGAGGTGCAATGGCTGTAATGGTTATCAATTGCATGGAGCTGAAGAATAATACTTTAGGCAGTGTCTCATGTAATACTTAGTTTCTATTAACTATGGCTGTTTGATGCATCAGACTGAAACCTGTGAGACCAATGGAATTTACCCCATTCTGATGAGCTCTTTCAACAAGTTCAGAGAAGTCTTCCACCTTCCCTTCAGTGTCTGGATACTGAAATAATACTCCACTGACATCCTTTCCACTGAAATCCATCTCATGGGGTAATTTGAGTTCAGTAATAACACCTGTATAACTGTAAAGCAAAAACATGCAGAAGACAACATATTCAAACCACTGCCTGTCTTGCAGTGACACTTGATATGATGTTTTCATAGCCTTATACATGACATCTTTCTTTAACATACAGGGACTTCAATCTGCTTTGCACACTAAACATTGAGAAAGTTTAATGTCACGGTATATAGTACAGAAGAATAATTATATTTTATATTGTCATGAGAGATATGGAACAAAGCAGAGCAGAAGATGCATAAGCTACTTGATGGCAACATTTGCTGCTTTAGCATGTTTGACAACCAAGTCACATTTTTAGAAAATGGCTCATGGATTTAGCTTTCATTAAAAGAGAAGTTTTGCTGTTTAGTATAATACATTTTCTAGTTAAAAAGTTACCAGACTGATGAATTCAATAACCAAATGTATATATTTGTGCAAACAACTTAAGGGGAAGATTAAATATTTTCTTTTTATCAGACATTTAGTCTCTTTTAAAAAAATCTTTAATTACTTTGCAATTGTATTTGAATGCCAATGTTAACAGATTTCTGCTTTTATTTTGCAAAGAATACATAATCCTATATTCCAAAAACATTAAGTATATGGTGAAGAGGCACAGATGAAAAATGATCCAATGTAAGTGAAAAGATATGGTGGAAAATGGAGAGAAACATTACTTTGCTCTAGTTTGGACCACTGCTATAGTTTGAGGGTGGCATCGGGAATCTACATAGAACTTCCTTCTTTTGTTGTGTCTGTTAAAAAGAAAAGGAAAAAAGAAGGGTTACATATAAAGAATATATTGTTTTCCATAGAAACAAAATGAATTTGCTTTCTACACGTGAGTTTACCTAAGTTAAAAGGCAGTTGTAAATTTTGGTTATTATAACTAAAGACTGAATGAAGGTTCTGGACCTTTTAAAATAAGAAAATTCATTTCAGACACATAAATGAGATCCATACGTGACAAAAATTAAAAGAGACTATGAAACAGAACAAGAAGCCAAGTTAAGAAGCTGCAGGAATGCCTCCACACACACTCTTTGAAAGGAATGCAGCTGTGTTCTTTACTGCAGATTTTCAGTGTTGCCCTGGATAACCAAATATGAGCCATCACAGTAGTAAAATGGAGACTAAGACAACCGCCTAGTTCTGTTAAACATGATTTTATGTCAGACTGATGCTCTGAACAACTGAATAGTTACAACACAGTCTCTGTGACCTTCAATAATCTCTCAGATTTCACTTTATTTGCAGATCCTGTTCAAACGCTCTCACAATAGAGATACCTGAAAGTAAATTTGTATATTTCAGTGACAGTTTCACATTTAGCAACCTAAGAACGACATACTTCACTGTCTTTCAAAGCTCCTTTTAACTGCTAGTGGAAAAAAACAATTCACGTCTTCCGTGTTCATGGACACAAAAGGTTCATGACACAGACTGTTAGGCTTTGCAACAAAAGCTCCCCTGCACCCCCACAGAGAGGCAATGGCAAGTGAGGGAACCAAAATAACACCCTGTCCCTGCTGCTCGCAGGGCCATCACAGGAGATACCAGCCCACCAGTGACCCATCTCCACAGCAGAGGAGCACAAGGGCCTCAAGGCATGTAGGAACTCAGATTAATTAACCAACCCTGACAGACACACTGTCTGGGTCCCCCTTGAAAGAAGACATTATGTGATGCAGGAAAAAGGCATTTTGGGATTGCAAGGGCTTATTATGAGATGTTTAGAGGAAAAGGGATACAGTTAAGTGGTTCGGGGAGGACCAAGTGTAAGAAAATACAGTCGTAAGGGGATAAACAGGACAAGTCATATATGAATAGTTGCTGGTTAATACATTTGAATCCAACTAGTGCAGTCTGTCCTCTCTTGTTCTTAAATTCCTTTCTGATTATTTTCATGGCTGAGGAGCTCTGTATTTGGGGTGTGGTGTGCATGGCCGTCTGGGTGCCAGAAACTGGAGTCATGCCACAGAGCACCCACATGTCTGAGTCCATGGTGCAGCAACTGGAGTGACTGGAGCGAGTGGACTTCAGTGCCACCAACTGGAGCAGCACCTCAGCCACAGAGGCCCCTGTGTCTGTGTTGGCAGCAGCTGGAACAGGTAAGACTCTCTCCAGTAGGTTAGTGGGAGCCCAGAACTGGACACAGAACTCCAGGAGTGGCCTCAACAGTGCTGAGGAGAGGGCAAGGATCACCTCCATTAATCTGCTAGCAGCACTCCTCCTAATGCAGGCCAGGATACCATTCGCCTTCTTTGCCACCAGAGCACACTGCTGGCTTGTGTTCAACTTGGTGTCCTCCAGGACCCAAAGGCCTTTCCTGCAAAGCTGCTTTCCAGCTTGTCAGCCCCCATCATGTACCTCATATGCCTGGGTTTGTTCCCCGCCAGGTGCAGAACTTTGCATTTCCCCTTAATGACCTTCATGAGGTTCCTGTCAGCCCATTTTTCCAGCCTGAAAATGACCCTTTGGATAGCAGCATGGCCCTCTACTGTTACAGCTGCTTCTCTCAGTTTTGTGTCATCAGCAAGCTTGCTGACGATACACTCTGCCCCATCATCCAGATCATTAATTGGACCCTCTGTGCAGCATGGGATGTGCCATTAATAACTGGCCCCCAACTAGACTTCACATCACTGATCATCGCCCTCTGGGCCCAGCCATTCGGCCAGTTTTCAATCCACCTGACTCACCTCATCCAGCCCATACTTCTTCAGCTTCTCTGTGAGGACTTAAGGCAGACCAACAATGTAGACGATACCTACTGTTCTTGCCTCACCTACCAAGCCAGCCACTTCATTGTAGGAAGTTATCAGTTTGGTCAAGCATGACTTCCCTTGTGTGAATCCATGCTGGCGACTCCTGATGACTTTCTTGCCCTTCACATACCTGGAAATGGTTTCAAGGACTAGCAGTTTTCCCACCATCCTCTGGGGGATCGAAGCGAGTCTGACTGGCTTGTAGTTCCCTGCATCCTCAATCCTGCCCTTCCTGAAGACAGGAGTGACAACTGCTTTCCTCCAGTGCTGGGGCACCTCTCCCAGTCACCATGACTGTTCACAGACAATCAAGAGTGGCCCCGCAATGACATCAGACAGCTGCCTCAGCACTCATGGGTGCATCACATCAGAGCCCATGGACTCGTGTATGTCACATTTGTTTAAGTGTTCTCTAACCTGATCTTCCTCTACCAGGGCTAAGTCTTCCTTGCTCTAGAATTCCCCCATGGTCTCTAGGTCCTTAGGTTTCTTAAGGACTTAGATGTCTGAATTAAACATTTACATCAACGCTGGCAACTTCTCTGGGGGCTCAATAACATGGGCTATAGTTGTGTAGTGATCTGCTTCCAGTGAAAAGGCCACACTCAACTTCAACCCACTCACCTATCCATGCTTACAGAACGTGAAATGCTTTTCAAACTCCAAAATTCCTTCCTGCCATGATTTAACCACACATTTAAACATAGTACCTGTGGCATAACTGCATGGCTTCTGCAGCAGCTGTCCCCTCATCCAGCAAAGATGCATTAGCCACATCCATTCCTGTGATATCGCACACCATAGTTTGGTAATTTAGCAGGCTCTCCAACCTGCCCTGGGAAACCTCAGGTTGGTAAGGAGTATACTGTGTAACCCTGTAAGAAAAGAAGTCTGAGTTTGGATCTAGGAAAACAAATGTGTAAGAGAGTTATGCCAATATGTAACTGAACTGTGTCATAGGAAAATAAACTGTAAAGCATAATTCACTAACATGGAAATTCGTTACAAAACACTTATTTTTAGATGGCTGTAATTTATTACTGTCCTGGAAACCTGAAAATATTTTCTCTTCTGGTATTGACTTGGCTTTTTACAGGAGAAGAATTCTATTTCTCCATTTTGAAAAGAGAAATTACTTTTAAAGCAGAGGTGTGAGTGCACATTGGAGAAGGGGAGGGGAAGTAGGCACTGAGTGTGGGAGAACTGAGTCAACTGGCAATATCCAAGTGAGAATGCTTAGTTCAATCACATTTAGGTATTGCCATTATCTTTCAGTAATGTTTCTGAAGCCCTTTACTTGCAAAGTCTTCTCCACTCTTATGCAAGGAAAGGCACTCAGCATTTCGTAGAATCAAGCTCAGAAATATGCAGCTTCTTGTGAAATGACAGTTTTCATCTATGTCAATGAAGCGAAGTGAGATTGGTGTGAGTTTATCTGTTGTCACTAGGAGAACAAAAGAGTAGAGGCAATATAAGCAATTCCTTAGAAAAGGCAACAATCTGAAGGATTTATTTAATTCTAGCAGTCCAGAAAAACAAAGCAGCATGGGTCCAGAAATCAGACTCTCCTCTCACTGCTGGAAATTTGGGTACTGGGTTCCACGGTGGTTCAGGACAGACCTTGTGCCACTTTGAGTTCAGAGCAGTGGCCAGAAACAAGTGATAAGTGAGAACACTCATAGCCTTTGTTTTCTGTCAATGGAAACGGGGTAGTAAGCCCTAGACTTTTGAAAAATGCTATAATCTTTAAAGACAGACTGAAGTATTTGGAAGCTCAAGTCATGTAAAGTCAACAGAAGGTCAGCAACAAAAACTTTTAAAGAACAAGCTGCAAAACCTGTGGTATAGAGCAAGATAAGAGATCAAATAGTAATGCAAGAGAGAAAGTAGGAAAAAAGTCCTGAAGAAAAGGATGGAAGAGCTAGAAAGAACATAATAAGTAAACTCAAAGTATAATATATGATCCCAATGTATTTACTGTTGTCCTGGTTTGACTGAAAATGAGTTAATTTTCTTCATGGAGTTAGAAACCTTCCTTTTTCATAGCTAGCACACTCATTATTTGGACTTAGTTTCAGAATAAGAGAGAACATCCCAGCACAGAGTTAATGTTTTTAATTGCTCTGGTCTGAGAGCCAAGGACACTCTGAGAGCTCTGCCCAAAGATGTCAGGCATTGAGGAAGAGGGGCATGGATGGTGCAGAGCTGATTAACAACCAGACTGATCAATGAGAATATTCCATCCCATTAGCATCATGCTTCATACTGTAGGATAGTTGGGTTCTTCCAGTTGCTCTCTCGCTTCTTGGCTTTCTTCGCTCATTTTGTTGGAGCCAGGGGAGTTCTGTTTGGGACATTTAATTTGTCCTTTTGCCATCCAGCCGTTTTGCAGAGGCCTCTGGGCCTTTCTGCCTTTTTCCTCTCTCCAGAATCAGCTGCTGGGACCAGGTGCTGCTTCCTGGGACTCGCTGCTCCGTGTGAATGGAGTTCATGAGGAAGTGCACTGAGTATATTTTATTTTAAATTATATATATATATATGTGTGTGTGTGCATGTATGTATTTGCTAGTAGTGTATTAGTATTTTGTTGTTTTATTAAACTGTGTTTATCTCAATCCAAGTTTATCCCTTCCCTTCGATTTGCTCCCCTATTTGGGTAGAGGTGGGGAGCAGGGGTGAGTGAGCAGCTATCGTGGTTGTATTACTAGCTTGGGTTAAACCACAACAGCTGTCTATTTAAATTATACATCTGCTCAAATTTCTCACATATACTATTCATTACAGTGACAGAAATCAATAGCTATGTATCAAATTATATAAATATATATGATTTTCCTGAATACTGAAGGTTTTTCCTTTCTCTTAGCCAAGTCTCACAATAAACTACTTATCATCATGTAGTTGACTGCATAGTTCACAAGAAAGTCCATGTCCTGGGCTGCATGTAACATTGCTTATCTCAACATAATTTTTTTTTTTTTTTTTCTTCCATGGCTGTTAAACTCAGTTTTCAGTTTGCCAGATAAATTTTCAATCTGGGACTATACAGATTTGTTTTCTGAATGGTCCCCCTGTCCACTCAGTTCTCACCAATAAAAAGAGTTATTCCCAAATCCTTTGCATGAACAAAGAGTTTCCTTGCTTAATAAGAGAAACTCCTTTGTACTTGAAGGTAACAGTCTTAATTTCTCATTTAATTTCAGCTAAAAGCCTTATTTTGCATTATAACTTGCAGGAGGAACTAGAATTAGACTAGTAAGAATTAAAGCATTGAGACTAATTGAAATGCATTAGAGAAAGATTACTCAGTGCAAGGGAAGAAAAATAGAATCAAGAACCATTGGTTAGTACTTGCCAGAATAATCAGTCAGCAGAAATTAAATTTTCATTAAAGCTGAGTATACTGGCTTTATTGGTCATCTCAACAAAAACATTGTCTCATTAAACCATTACTAATTAGGGACTGATGCAAAATAGGAAAGGTAGGGAAAAAATCAGTAGTAGAGAAACAATACTTCACATTAAACTTGGCTGCAAATTTTGCTAAAGGACACTAAAGTTGTTGCTGTTCATGTGGTGCAAAATTCTCTGTTTTGTTTCTAAAGACAAAGCATCTTTCTTAAGATGTGAGTAATGTTCACAACTTATTACTTCATGAGAACCCCCTTTCTTAAGATTTTATCTTACATAATTAGAGATAGACTTTGCAATGAATGCTTGAATGCTTCAAAGCAGACCACTCTAATCAGCTACCCAGAAATCTATTAAAAAAGCCTCAAGAATTTCCACTCAGTTTATGCTCAAATGACTTTTTAAATGAAGTTTTTATATTGTGTAATATAAATAAAGAAAACTATTCTTAAACTGCTACTAAGTAGCTTCTAATTTGATGGTTCCCTTGAATAACCTCGATCCTACCCCACACAGTTGGGATAGTACACTATACTACAAAACAGAATTAACAAAGCTCTGTGATTTTGATGCTATACTTTTGAATGGTAAAACCAAACCAATTTAGGAGAGGATGGAAAGTAATTAAATTAAAAGTAATTTCTAAAGTAAAGTTTTACAAAAGTCGAATCTCTAAAAAGTACACCGTCTCTCATTTAAAAACCTCCTCTCTTCTGCTTAGGTTTGTTCAAGTGGCTCTTCGGCACATAATTCAAGTCCAGTACCAAGGACATTAAAATGAAAAGGAAGAATTACCGTCATGGCAAGGAACACAACTATGAACTGCCTCTCGTTCAATCAATCCAGAGAAAAATACAATCTCCACTCAGTTTCTGTTCTGACCAGAAGTACTTCTGCAGACAAATACTCTCAAGCTAATTAAGGCAAACAGGTCATGACATAAAAGAAACCTTCCATGAGAAGTTGAGCCAGTGCCTAACATTCAGGAGTTCAGTAGTAAGTGGCTTCAGTTTTTGTAGCTTTTATAACTCTCTGCTTTAGTTCAATGTTTCACGTTTTGCCTTACCCTACTCTCAAAAATATTTGTATGAATACCAATTTAAGCTACTGATGAAGGTTTGAAAAGATGCTGAAGTAAAAATGTGTCCCTGGAGCAAAGCAAACCAGCATCAACAGACAGGTACCAAAGCAAGAAGCATCTAAGAAAGCATGCTTTCAGCCAAAAGCTAGGCCATTCATCAAAAGACCTGGCTTATGAAAGTGCAGAAGCTTCTGTACTTAGGAGTTGGGTTTGTTCTAGATTTAGCAACAAAACAGACTATACATTAACTGCAAGATTAACAATTATGGATTCCTCATACTAAGTTAGCTCCTGCTTCCACAAAAAGATTCAGAAAACTCCATTACTGAGCAACATTCAATGAACTAGTTCTTGATTATTATTTATAAGTGTACAGTCAATAAGGTCTAAGACTAAGCCTAATTTACTTCTTAATATACAGTAGGTTCTAGCAAAACAGTTCACCATACATCTTCCTTAGTGATCTTTTCTATATTTTGATTGAATCTCTGGGAAGTTAATGTGTTCATAATCAACACAATACTTTCACCTTGTTATAAATTATGTTCTTGTAGTTTTAGACATCTGCAACACTAATCTCATGCAATGGCAGACCTAGAATTGATTTGTATTTCCCGTCATATGGAGTATTCATTTTGTGATCTGACAATTAATAAGATGAAATGAATTTGAAGTAAGGAAAGACCACTGGTAGAATTTAAAACCAACATACATGAGTCATGGAAAAAAAGAAAATTAATCTAACAACACTGGAAAACTGAGACTGAAGTTCAGTAATTAATACATTACCTTTTTTAATTATCTGACTTTTATCAACTGAACATGACTGTTAAGGTCAAAACTGAACAAACAACAACAACAAAACCCACAACAACAAACCAGCTGTATTTAAATATGCATATATATAAATATGGCAGTGTAGAAAGACACTATAGTAAAGCTGTACAACTGGGAGCCATCCAGCTGCAGGTAGTTCAATCCAGTCTGTAGGATTCCCAAATGCTGTGCTGTTTTTACAGTTCCCTTGGAACTTTGTGCATCTTTGAAGAGCAGTTAAAAGGGTGTTCCTAAAACAGTATATTACCCATAGATTTGAGAAAGCTGGATAGTCCTATGATAGGGCATGGTCATGTGCCACTTTCCACTTGAAGCATAAATACAGATTTTACTGCCAATTTGTCATGCTTTGTAGATGTTTGTGCATGCTTCTGTATCCTTTCTACAAGGAGATATCAGCTGCATAATATTTATATCAGATTTTTGCATGATATGCAGTAATTTTCAGAATGCAATGCATAAGTGCTGAGTGCTACTAGCTAACAAGTTAATACGGTACACTACCAATGTAAAGATCACAGGTGTCCTTGGTACAGGTACTTTATTCTTATGTATTTAATGGCTGGGGACAAAGGAATCGAGTGAGCTGTACTCTGGAGACCTCTGCATCATGCTGGTGTGACTCTAAAGGCCCTCTTGATTTTCAAGGCCTCATAGTTATGTTTTACTTAGTATTCTTATATTTAAGCCCACAAATAAATACTACATTGTTTTGACACATATATTAGTAAGAAGCCTATATGTAAGCTGATTTCTTAAGCCAAATTTTCTTCATATCTTCGGTTATTCATTTATGTTCAAGGCAGGGCACAGAATTAATTTGGTATGTCACTAAGGAAAGAGGTCAGTACATTGGATGTGAAAAAAAATACTGAATATATTAATATGGAGTACAGGAGAATAAAGACTATGTATCCAAAACAGCAGACAGATGACAGGTATTCATATATTTGAGAGGTCTGTGCTGAAAGTCACGTAACTGGTAGTATGCCCCAAAATAAATCCTTCTGCCTGCATTTTAGAGTTGAGATGTTCTAAGGATAAAGTAAATTACACACTGGCCTGCTATTATTGGTTTGCACAAAATGGGCTACTATTTTTGCTAATATCCACTAAGGAGTGTATGGAAAAATACTTCTAAAACTTTCACCCATGCTATCATGGAATTGTTAGTCACAGATTGCTAGGAACAAAGAAGTGCTAGCAGACAGTAATGAAAACCAAAAGGAAATCAGTTATCAAAAATAAGAAATACCTATGCTCTACCTTCTGCAACTAAGTCAAAACCCTAGCATAGGAGACTGGAATTTTAACTGCAGCATTTCAGGTCCACGATAGAAATTTCTCTTCTTTTTCTTTAACTTTCAACCAAAGTGTTCTTTGGATAAAAAGTTATCTGAAAAAAATCTACCCCAAGTGTTTTGAAACAGATTCTTTCACAAACACAGAAGGAGTTACAATGAGATTCAGACTTTAAATGATGCCTGTGCTTTTCTAAAGCTATCAGTACAAGAAATTCCTAAATGCTGACATTCCAGACACTTATTAGTGCATAGTTTCAGTCAGATGGTTTTATCTCACAGTAATTAAACTATACAACTTTTATTGTGAACAGAGATATTATACGTAATTGTCCAAAGGCTTCAAAAAGTTTTGAAACTCCACCAGTGTTGAGTATTTTCTCAACAGAATCTGATATTTGGGAAGACTTTTGTGGTAATCTTCTAAATAAAGCAGCGTGGGTCAGTAGTCTCATTTTCAGCCAAACTTATATTGTGTGCTTAACAGTTTCCTCCTGAAATCTACCCCTTTGCTTCCTACCTCCTGGTAGCAAGCCTAAGTGTCCTAAATTCCATAAGGTCCTTCACTTCTGTGTTCACAGACTTCTATGAACAATCTTTTATAAACCTCCATTGCATTCCAATGCAAACCTTGCTCTAACGAATGCCAAGCAATGAGAAACTACGAGTCATGAGAGGCACAATTAAGCATAAACAATAAAACTGCACTTGCAGCATTTCCCTTGGAGCTGCAATGTCAAGTGTGTTGGCATGGAAAGCGTTACACCCCCATTAGATATAAGGAGAAATTTGGTTTCTTAAACAGTTTCCACAAGATCTGTATAGTTAAAAAGTTTGCTTTTGCACACATACACATACGCCTTCTCCTCAATAAACATTTTAACCTTCACTTTTGCCATCTGTAAGCTTAGTTTTGAGCCATCTAGTTTGACTTTACTGGACACTCCAAGAACAGATTTCTGGACAGACTCTCCCAGTTTCATTAACACTATATAATTTTTTAGGATTTAAAAATATCCAGGTCATTTTGGTCCATTTACTTTTAAACTGTTCTTATTTTTGCCTCTAGCAAATGATTATTTGTTTTGCGGCACTGTACTGAAATGTTTAGATTGCGTATTTTGCAAAAAGTGGGTGGGGATAAGGCCAAATAAATCTTTGTATAGATGTATTGCATAGATTCCTTGAGTCCAAATAGTGCAACATTTGGTCAGTTCAAAGTTTCAAATGCAAACAGAGAGACAATCTGATAATACATAGAGTCAGAGGTCTACAGATACACACACCCATCTTATGGCAACACGAAGTACTAAAAATACAGCACCTAAGTGACAATGGTTCTTTACACTGACTAATTTGACTCTTTTTGTTCTGTTGGTTGGGGTTTTTCATATGGCTATTTAACCTTTAAATACTGCTTTTATTAAAATAAAAATTAGGCAGTAATAAAGACAACAGTCATTTTAATACAATACAAAAGAATTAGGTTACTGACTAGATATAAGGGAACTTCTAAACAAAATCAGACAATGCAGGCTATCAATGGCATTCAGGCTGTTAGAAAGTGAGATTACATTAAATTCAGTTTTCCTGTTGCATAATTTCTGAGTTACGGTTCTTCAGGGAAATGCCAATGTTAAATGAGTGTTTATAATCAAGCCTTATTACCTTTGTCAGGAAAAATCCATCAAGAGACAAAACACCATTATTATTTGGATAAGTGCTGTTCATAAGATATAAATCAATATATTCAATTTATTTTTTTTTAATCTTTTTTTTTTTTTACATTTAAGTAAAACAAACAAATCAAAACCAACCAACAAACAAAAATAATAACACTCAAATTCAAGTCTGTCAGACAGGCTATTCTTTTGCTTGTCCCCAAAAAACTGAAACATCACCTGGCTAATGAGAACAAAGTACAATATTCTTCCTCAGGCCTCTTCAGAAATGAATTATCAAGTATTGCTGTCTACCTATTTTCGGGCACCAATAAATTATTTGTTCGAACAAGAACTTACTTTATGGACACACATCAAAACTCTTGAAGGTCTCTGGTTTCAAATAAAATCAAGAAAGAAATAGCAAGTGTATTTACCTTTAAAAAGTTCAAGGCTTTTTACTTCATAATAAGACAACCATAATTTGAGTATTGTGTAGTATTCAGCTGTCTCCACTCAAAACTGTATATACCAGTGCAGGAGGGAGCCAGTTTAAATTTAGGCAGAAGTTAGGAAATAATTGCTTCAGGTTAGGAGTTAAGTTTGTATACTTCCTTAAAGCAAACAAATACTTGTGTTTTAGTAAAATATAATAGGAACTGTGAACAGAAGTCACCACAATCAATGAAATATTTTACAGGAAAAGCACCTTCTAAGTGAAAAGTATTCTCTTTGCCCTCTAACTTCAGCATGAAGTATATACATACTCATTTAAAAAGAAAATGTTGTACATTACCATCCTGCATTCTCCAGCAAATTCCGTGCAATGGGCTGAGGCACCGAGCAGTTGTAATAACCCATGCCTATATAGGACCTCCATATCTTGTTCTTGCTTGCGATATTGTATAGAGTTTCAAGGATTTCATTTTCACCTAATTGAAAAGAAATAACATCAGAAAACTACAGTTACATTCAACGCCAACAGTTTTTAACTGAAATGTCTTGTACCTGTACCGCTGTGTAAAAAAAATACAACACTGGTGATGCAAGTAGAAACAGCAGCAGACTAAGGTGCAAACCAAGAAAAGATAACATAATAACCTGGTAAAATACTCTAGGAAAGTTTAAATTCTGCCAAAATTCTGAAAAAAAACCCAAAACTGAATAATAACAGGGTTTCAACTAACATGGAAACAACAGTGAGAGAAACAGCTGCAGGCAAATGGCTTATGGAGCCCTTTTCATGCTAATACAATGTACATTCTGGGTCTCTTGCATGTGCATTAAAATATATCTCAGAAGGCACCTTTTATTAGCTAAACCTTGCAGAAATAGCATGGGATTAAGCCATACCCATCCACAACTATGATTTAGTGTTTCTAACAGAGCCACATTTGTACAGATGTAGCTTACACCAAGCATCCACTAGTGATTCTTATGTACTAAAGAACCTTATTTTTCTGCCTTTTCCCTAAATAGCTGATAAAAATGAACACTTCTTTTAATTCAGTTTTAGTATGCTTCACCAGTTTATTTAAAAAAAAAAAAAGTGTGAAAACAGTATTTCTATCTTAAGAAATTCCATTTAAGATTAACTTTTAATAAATGAGTCTGCCAATCTAGTTTGGAGAGATTACAACAGAATGCTTTTGAAGTGCCCAGACAAAAAGCATTTGCACTCCCTCCCTCCCCCAACTATAGTTTAATCTTTGGTCGTTCTTCTACATACTTCTCAGTGTCCTGAGGGCTGTGCAAAAATCACATTCAGTCAACCTGTTCCTAGTAGTCAATGAATAATGCTGCCCATCATCTGCCAAAGGGGAAGATTTACAAAATATTTTAGCACCTGAGGATGCAGAAAGAGAGTCAGTAGGCTGTCTAAGATGACACAGAGAAATAGTCCTGCCCAGCCAAACAGACATGGGTGGAACTAACCCTCCTAGGTAAGGGGAGCAGATGCTTTTTTAATTTCCCCAACAATATGACCTTGGAAACTGCTGCAGTGGGGCAGCTGCACCAGGGTCTGTTCATTCTGCACTGCAACTTGAAAAGGAGGCTCTGGAATACAAGGCTACAAATCACCAAAGCAGCATAGCTCAGGCCCTGGATGTCTCAAAACCTATTTTCTCTCTGCAAGTTACTCCAGCAAGAGAGATCAAGTCAAAACAGCTTATGCTCTGGAATGTGTTGGCAAATAATTATGTTTTGAATTAATTTCTTCTGCAACCATAAATAAGGATATTATAACTTCAGCTCTAATTTCAAAACTGATCTCTCCTCCTCCTTTTACTCAATGTGCTACTATTGCATTCCAGGTATAAAGATTAATTTTAAAAAAAGATTTCTGGTTTTCAATTAATTTCTTCCACAGCCACATAATACCTCCCACAAAGTTATTTTTTTACTGATCTTCAGTTCTCACTTCAAAGTTCGTTTCTTCTCTGCCTCTTACTCAGTGTTACTATTAGATCTAATGTATAAAGATTAATTTCTTGTTTTCGTAAACTACAATTTTTTTCTGGACTCTCAAGAACCATGTGTTTACTATACCTGAACTCAGCAACACCCAGGGCAAAGTTTCTGAAGTGTCGTCAGCAGCTCCACTCCCCATACTCCTCCCACACAATTTATTCCAGACAGACGCACTTGTCTATTTTAAATGAGAGTTTTAACATTGCAGAGATCATCCTCTACCACTTGCAAACCAAAAGTTTGATCGAAGATAGTTTGGGTGTAATTTGACAGGGAGGGTAATATTCTTGCAGAATTCAAACACGCACAATTTTTTAAAATGGTAATGAATCTGCTCCTTCTACTCCACATGCATTTGAAGGCAGAAGCTGGCTATCATTCCACTTGCATGCTAGCCCAATGTCACACACAAAAATGCATTAGAAGTACAATTTCCGCGATAAACACATACCACAAATACTGTACCATATGCTAGATAACATTTCCTTTGTTTGTCCAACAGGATGTTTCTTCTAGAGAGTCATCTCTCGGCAAATATAGGTATCTACCACGTGAAGATGCTGAACTTGTGCTAGAGCTCCCTGAAGTAACACCATGGTTTCCAAACTGATTCAAGGCACAAAGCAGAAGTCTTAGCAAGACTGTGAGCAGCTTAGGCAGCAATTAAGCTCAAGAGTAGAACAACATCCCACCTAGAAGACCTGCACTGATAGAACACGTGGGCATGAGCCAGAAATGTGTGCTTGTAGCCTATAAGGCAAATTGTATCTTGGGCTGCACCAAAAGGAGCGTGGCCAGGAGACCAAGGGAGGTGATTCTGCCCCTCTGCTCCACTCTGGTGAGACCCCACCTGGAGTCCTGTGTCCAGCTGTGGAGCCCTCAGTACAGGAAAGACATGGACCTGTTGGAGAGGGTCCAGAGGAGGCCACAAAAATTATCAGAGGGCTGGAACAGCTCTGCTGTGAGGACATGCTGAGAGAGCTGGGGTTGCTCAGCTTGGAAAGGGACCCAGGGAGACCTTATTGTGACTTTCAGTACTTATAAGGGGTCTATAAGAAAGATGGGGACAGACTTTTTAGCAGGGCCTGTTGCATTAGGACAAGGATAATGGTTTTAAACTAAAAGAGGGGAGATTCAGTCCAGACATGAGGAAGAAATTTTTTACGCTGAGCATGGTGAAACACAGGCACAGGTTGCCCAGAGGGGTGGTAGATGCCCCATCCTGGAGACATTCCAGGCCAGGCTGGATGGGGCTCTGAGCAACCTGATCTAGTTGAAGATGTTCCTGCTCATTGCAGGGGGGTGGACTAGATGACCTTTGAAGGTTCCTTCCAACCTAAACTATTCTATAATCCCAACAGTTAGTATATTTTAACGCATTACATTTTTATGAGCTATCTGTGAAGATATTTTAATGAGATATTTGTGAAGGGGGTGCTGATCAACAGGTGGCTGAACATGAGCCAGCAGTGTGCACAGGTGGCCAAAAAGGCCAACAATATCCTAGCATGTATCAAGAATACTGTGGCCAGCAGGACTAGGGCAGTGATTATCTCCCTGTACTCAGCACTGGTGAGGCCCCACCTTGAATCCTGTGCTCAGTTTTGGGCCACTCGCTACAGGAAGACAGTGAGGTGCTGGAGAGAGTTCAAATTAGGGCAAAGAAGCTGGTGAGGGGCCTGGACCACAAGACTTAAAAGAAATTGCTGATGGAACTCGAGCTGTTTAGCCTGGAGAAAAGGAGGCTGAGAGGAGACCTTATTACTGTCTACAGCTACCTGAAAGGAGGTTGTGCCTGTGAGGACAACCTGGTGGTGGGGCTGATTCTCCATCCTTGGGAGTTTCATGTCCTGACTGGGTGAAGCCCTCAGCAGCCCAGGCTGAGCCCACAGCTAAACCTGCTCTGGGCTGGAGCTGGACACCTCCCCAGCTCCGCATCAGCCCAAACAGGATTCTGTGTCTCTGGCAGTAGCTGTATTTCCCACTCACAGTATCACAGTATCACAGTATGTTTGGGATTGGAAGGGACCTCAAAAGATCATCTAGTCCAATCCCCCTGCTGGAGCAGGAACGCCTAGGTGAGGTCGCACAGGAACATGTCCAGGCGGGTTTTGAATGTCTCCAGAGAAGGAGACTCCACAACCCCCCTGGGCAGCCTGTGCCAGTGCTCTGTCACCCTCACTGAGAAGAAGTTTCTTCTCAAATTTAAGTGGAACCTCTTGTGTTCCAGCTTGATCCCATTACCCCTTGTCCTATCATTGTTTGCCACCGAGAAGAGCCTGGCTCCATCCTCATGGCACTCACCCTTTATATATTTATAAACATTAATCAAGCCTAGCTTTTAACAGTGTAATCCGCAATATTATTTGTGAAAGGCATCTAACACTGTATTGGTCACTCTAAATAACTAAAGCTAACATAACAAGAGTGATTTTATGTGTGCTTAAAAATTAATTTTCAAATTCAAAATGAAATTGCTAAGTTTCCAGTTCAGTCAACAAGTGTCACTAAACTCAGAAAATGACACAGACTTTTCCTGCTGCATAAGGCATATACCTCGGAGCACATGTAGTGGAAACTGTATTCTGGTAAATATGTATTTATTTAAAGCTGAAACATAAGACTAGGATTTCAGCAAATTTCAATACATATGGTTGAAAAAATACAGCTTGCAACATCCTGTGTTGGGATACTGATGAAGAGCAGTTGAATCTGAAGATACAAACAGTCTTTCTGACAATACAACTGCTTCTGAGCCATATTGCTTCTAAAAACATTCAGACTGGAGACCAAATTAGTTTCTTACACAGATTATACAAACTAATGTTTATAAATTCTAAAATTTGATAAAGTAATGGGGAGTACTTTGGAAAAAAAAAATACAGCACTGTTTTCAGACTCTTTTTTTTAATTCAAATCCTGAAAAAAAAAAAGGCAGAAATATGTAACATATGTACAAAGCCTACCCATTAAATAAAGATGGACTTACAATAGCAGCATTGCAGGGATAACTACGGCTGATACAGACAGCAGGTTCACAAGCATAAAAGAGGATTATTCTTACAGAAGACAATCTGTTCTTTTACTTCAAATGGGTCAATCACCACATACATGCTAAAGCACCTTCAATACCGAAAGAAAAGCTGATTGTTAAAGTTTACTTACTGTGACAGTGGGAAAAAAAGCTCTGTTAATACCAGTCGATCACAATTAAGTATCAAACAGATGGCTAGCCTTGTTCTAAATATCGACTGAACAGAAGTTACATGCCAAAATAACATTTTCGCGGAATAATATCTGCAGAAAAACTGACTGTAAAAAAGCCCCCCTTCCAGAATCGGTAGAGGTACAGGACTGCAAGTTGTTGTTATGGAAAATCAGACATTTTGCTGTTTCACCCCTACTGGCTTTCAGTGGCATATTCGGGTGGTGTTACAACACTGCCAGTGGGCTCAAGGCCCCAGGCACTTTCTAGATAGCTTTTTAAATTTTTTTTATGGTCAGAACAGAGACACAGGTGATACTTCTGTCATATTATGTACTAAAGGACGTAACTCATTTCAGAAACCTCTTAGCACAAACTACATCCCTCTTCTCCTCCATCACGGACCAGGTCTGTATGATAAGAAATCTACCAATACAGGAACACTAATAAATATTGAAAAAGCATTTCTAGCATAGATGCACTTTTACCAGAAAAGCTTAAGATCTACCACAATGGTTTTTGCATTCATACATAAGCAAAACAAATGTCCAGTTAAGGCTAGAGGTTTTCCCTCTCAATATATTATGTCCTTTAGGGAAGATATGAAAACTTGATTCTTCCACTGAAGAGCAGGGCTGTTCTAAAATATCTAGGAAAGACAATATGTGCACAAAATTATTGTGGTGCTACTGCAATCAGAGGTTTTATTTATGAGCAGTGGAATATGTGATACCATTTAAAACAGCTCTTTAATATAAGGTGCATCTACAGGATGATTTTTTCATATTGTTATTGCATACACACAGATGATTGATTATCTGTCTTTTAGACAACTTGTTACATTACCAAGGGAAGGATCTGTAATGCAAAACAGTCTTTCCTACTGGCACACCTAATGAAAATTTGAAGATGTGAATATACATCAAATGTATACACCTGAGACAAGGCCTAAAGGTATAAAACTTAAAAAAAAATCCCAAATACAATTGCAGGGACCTATGGTGTATGCATGGTTTTCTTGAACTGCATATCTGTTTCTAGCTATAAGCACTGACTTCAATGAGACTTCAGTGCAAGCTCAACTGCATTTCCTAATACAAAGGAGCAGCTTGAGCACAGCTGATTTGTGGGGTGACTATGATTATGTTTTTTAATTTAAGTTATACAGAAACGTGGAAGCGTTTATTTAAACCACTAGGAGTTGCCATATTAGAAATTTTATAAATGCTTAAGTTGAAAAACATATTTTGAATTGCCTTGCCCTGTTCCTTCATTGCATGTATGAGTTTGGGCGTGGCGGGAGAAAAATCGTCTTTGTACAAATACAAAGAATATGTTTAAAACAGAATGCAGTTCTCATGACACTTCCCTAATTTTCCTGTTTCCCTTTAATACAAGGGATATGACAGAGAAATAATATACCATAGCCATCTAAGAAATCCCACACTAGTGATTGGAAAGGCAATTTTATCTCTAACGGAGCATTAACGAGAAACTAAGTTTTACTCAGACTACAGTGTCCTAAGCACAACATATTCAATGTGAAATCGCACAACTTTAAATTGAAGCTTTTAACTTCTCTTTTACAAGCTGTGGAGTTTTATGCTACTAATTCAGTTGAAAACTAGTGGCAAAAATCTACACATTAAATTACAAGTTAGTTCATCCCACTGACTGCAGAAGAAGAAGCAGCGTGCACAAAAACATTTTCTGTACCTCATGCAGCCATCTCTTTTGAAAACTCACTGTTGCAGGCTGTGCGATGTGAGGCTCTGCATTACAGTCACATTCTTTGAAAGTTTACTCTAAGAGAACAAGAACAGCATAGCAAGTGGAATAAAATGCCAGTGAACTAAATACCCTGCTAGCTAATGAGGTCCTGCTGCACAGTATGAACTTGCATACAACAGAACATTACTAAGGCACAGCAATGTAGGAGGCATCAATTTCAAAATAGCTGTGCAAATCAGCATGAGAACACATGCAAGTGCATCAAGATTTTTACTTAGGTTGCCATCACCAGCTCAGTTTTCAATAATGTACAATTATTTTAGTGCCCAACCATACTGTATCACTTTTATGCATGTTTTAGTAATGTAAAACTTCATAAGAGTATCATATACTAAATCCGGAAAAACAGAATAAAGCTTTTTGAGTAGTTATTAATGACAGTCTACATTTAATCCCTCTTAAAGACCTAAAATATAATAAGCTAAAAAGGTATTTTTCTCTGAGTGTAAGTGAAAATCACTTGTGAGACAGTGAGTACCATGATTAAAATACATTAATCATAGGAAAATATGCCAAGCAATACTTTCAGCGGTCATACAGAGAGAAGAAGGTGGTTAAATTCCACCTCTCTACCCCACTGTCCCCATTTTAATAGGATGGGTAATTACCAAAAACTAAAATATCACTGTACTAATGAAACACTTTAGAAGTAGAAACTTCCAGTCACCACTGTATCCTTCCTGGCTGGGATCTGTCTTTTCAGGCTCTAGTTTTCCTGGCTGCTCATTGTGGCGCTGCCTCTCAGGCGTGATGTCATCTTGGAGCAACCAGATTGAACTGGCCGGGAACCTCACCGGAGCTGCAGGCCTGAAGTTTACACTCAAATTACAGCGCATGGGTGAGCAAGGAAAAAAAACCCAGAGAAAGGGATCAGATTTTCTACAAATCAGGCAATGGATCTTGACAAAAATATGAAGTGAATAAGGATGTAGTCGACTTCACTATCTGAAAGGCCATTGAGCTTTGTTAGTTTCAGCTGAATTGTTAAATTAGGTGCATTTTAAAGCGTTTCTTTTATTCATGGGATTTCTAGCATGATGTTCGCAGATACCTATTGAGAGTGCAGTTACGCAGACAGAAATTTTGTGCTGTGATTGCTAACTTTTAAAAATGTTAATGTCTAAAAACTTATCAAATCACATCAAGTTTTCTATAGCAATTTGCTAAATTATTGTAGTGTCACAATTGCTGGCTCAGATGTTTTGTACTCCAGCAGGTTTACCTACCCCCCTCAATCAGACAAATTCAAAATGCTAGCTATACATCCACTGTGTATCCATCATACGGTGGCACAGGTTTTCCATTTTATTAGAATATGCAGGTTATTATGGGCGGGGGGAGGGGGGACAACAAAGAAAACCTGAAGAAACATAAGAGCCAACAAAAGACATCTGCACACTTCAAGCTACAGTCTACACCAAGGGGACGATTTTGAGCCACACTTTTCCCTCTGCATGAGACTTTTGGGGCACAGAGAAGTGCCTTGAGCAGCACTTGAGCTCAAAAACGCTTTTTCAGGCAATCCCAGTCTGCCACATACGTTTTCCTGCCGATTTCCAACACGAGAGCGAGACATGCAGCAGCTGAACTATGCTACCGAGTTAGTCTGTAAAGAATAAAGTGTCGGCAGTGGTTCTGCTACGCTTATTTAAGTCTAATTCTGAACTTCAGCGTTACACGTTTCAGCAGGGACATTCGGGGCGGTGGGGGGGCAGCACCCCAAATCCTGCCCCGTGGCGGCCGGAAAGAGCCGCGGGAAGGGCGGGGAGGGGAACGGGGGAGTCGGGGAGCACCCCGGGCCATGCGGTCACTTACAGACGTGGTCATCCATCCTCAGCGGCCTCCGGAGACGGATGCTGGCCGGGATGGTTTTATCCATCAGCTCCTCCACGCTCTGAAAAGAGGCGACCGCACGCCGTCGTTAGCCCGCACCGGGAGGGGACCAGCCCCGCCGCCCGCGTCCCCCCGCGTCCCCCCGCACGGCACGGGCACCCACCTGCACCCCGACGGCTCGCAGCATCTCCCGCTTCTCCCGCTCCCGCGGCCCGATGTGCCGCCGGGAGAAGTCATCGTGCCGCGGCAGGAGCCGCTCGATGCACCGCGCCGCCTCGCCGCCGCCCCAGCGCCGCTGACCCCCCGCCGCCGCCACCGGCCGCAGGTGCCGCGGCGCCCCGCGGGCCGCCAGCCGCCCCCACCAGCGCCCGCAGCTCTGCATCGCCCCGCCGCCGCTGCCGCCGCCGCCGGGCATCCACTGCCTGTGTACGGGGGGCGGTGCGGCGCGGCCCCCCACGGCCGGCGCCAATGGGGCCCGGGGGCGGTGCCGCCCTCGCCCCGCCTCGCCGCCACCTGCCCGGCCGCCCCCCCAGGCCATCCCGCTCGGCCCTGACCCCTCTCTGCCGGGCCCGGCCTCCGAGCATCCCTGCGGCGGGGCGCCCCGGCCGAGAGGTCGGGCAGCGGGTGGGAAAATGAAGTTCTCTGTGTTTCTGCAGCAGAGCGAGGACTTGCTTTCAAGTTACCAACTCTTGGAGGAATAATACGTGCCACTTTCCGCAGCTGTTACCGTGGGGTGAGGAGCAGGTGTCGACTTTATCATTGTGAGCTTCTGGTGATGTTAGTCTTGGGGAGAAGAGAGCTTAACTGGAACCTACTTTTTCCTCTCAGTTCTGCATCTCTCAGGATAATATTGGCATAGTTACAAACTTGCATCTTTATATTAACAGAACGAAATGTAGCGACATTGAGGGTTTGTGTTCACATTGACATTTAAGTAAGGCAAAAATGAAAGATAAAAATAAATTTCCAAGGCATACATTGATTTAATCTTAATTGATGAAATCTATTAATGATTGCTGCCTGTCTTCTGAATTTCATAACTAATCACTACTCCTGAACCTAAAAATAATTTTACTTTGCACCAAAGGTCACTGACATGTGCAAGCTCTTTCTGTGGTAAACATGGAATTACTCCTTTGATATAATCCGAGTCATCTAAATTACTTCATTATGCTCAAATAGTCTCCCAGAACTCATACCAGTGTGTATTTGTAGTAATTACTTCAGTTCCCATTTCAGAGCTAGAGTCCCAAGTGACACACTGAGCTGAGATGGAGCTCACTTCAAAGAGCAAAGACTTGTGATATGAATCCAACACTAACTTTAACAGATTGCTATTCAAAAGAAAGATATTTCACTTTTCTCCTTTATAATTTGCTTCTTTATAAATATGATAGTAGCATGAAGGAAGTTAAAGCTTTGCTACGATTTTTAACTTGAGATAATGTAACAAGAGTAGAGATATTAGAAAGATGCATTAAAACCACAATAATAACAAATGAATTCCTGTTATGAATTTGTACCTAAACCAATTTATTTGTAAAGCACTTCAAAAGTTTTTCAAAACAATCTACAGTTTTTGTCCAAATATTCTTGCAGATTTTGTCCAAATAATGAGTGTTCCTCAAAAAATGATCCCTATTCTCTACAGATAATATCAGAACGATATTTCACACAAAATAGGCCATTACAGTCAGCTCACCTGAAATGGTATCTTTGATAGAATTTTTTTTTTCAGTGTAGCACCGGAGTTTTTTTTGTTGTGTGTAGTGCCATAGGAAGTGAGATTTGGAGGCAAGACAGAAGCATCCCAGCATCCCAAATCATATATATTTTTAATCCACATTTCTGGGTCTTCCAGAACCAAACCCAGTTTTAGTTCCCGTTCAAAACTATGCTTGGGAGGAGGAAGACTGGATGGATGTGCCAGGGAACAAGGCACTAGTGTCAAGGCATGCCCACTTCATTTGGAAAGCACCACATCTGCAGTGCTTTGTTAAGCCACTCTATGGCTAAAGAATTGTTCTTCAGAAACTCAGCACAGACATCATCTTAGCATGTGCAATCACTGTGGCAGGGATACAAGCCTCGCTTATGTGCTTGACCAGTTATCCAACTCTCTAGCTGCCCTGTGAAAACTGAATTATGGCCTTAACAAGCAAAGTAGGAATCCTGAACAAGAGACATAGCAGAAAATGAAGCTTTGATGTCATATGCGAATAACGCTTTGATGCCAAATCAATAAATCCTAGCTAATCTTGTAGCTTCAAGTAAATCTGTTGCTTCAAAGTATGTAGCCAACAAAACCAGCATGTCCATTAGCAGAAAGAAGGGGTTTCCTAGAAGAGTGGACAGGATTGCAAAGCAACGTCTTCCTATCAAGGCTGTTTGTGCAGAGCCCAGAGATATGTATGTCTTGGTCTAATGAGCTGACACCGCCATGAGTTGCTGTGTGGCTGGCTAGGGATCCAATTTTGCTAGATAAAGCAAATAAAGCACATAAAGCAAAACTCTTAAGAGGAATTGCCTATGTCAGTTAAAGTGACATGGTACATGTACTCTTCCTAATACTGACATTTATTAGCTTTATTTGAATGCCACAATAAGGACAAAAATCCTGCAATCCATCTTGACTCCACTTGTGATTTATTTAAAAACTCTGTTGTGGTTCTAATATTACAAGGTTTATCAGTGCTGTTTGAACTACCATTCTTTGCTTCTTTTAAGTCACAAACTATCACAAAAAGAAAACTGTGTTGTATTCTTTTAAGATTCACTTCAGTTCCCTCTTGTCACCCAATGGATGAGCTTCTGCGCCACTATGTCACAGAACGCAAGGACAATGTTACGTCTTACAGTAGCCTGTCCCATGTCTGACATGGGACAATTACAGCTACCCAAGTAGGAACACAAGACTAGGACAAAAAGAGATACTGATGCCTCTCTGCAGTATTTTGACAATCAGTCCTGGGACTTCTGTGTTTAGGATTTCTCCATGTGCTTTTTTTCCCAAATCTGTTCAGCTGCCAACTGAACTCATGTAAACTGTCAGTGGAATAAATGTAACAGATATTATTCAAGAGCAGTCACTTTGTAATCCTTTATTTATCAGTCTACTATTCCTTAAGGACATTGCAACAAGTAAAATACAATAAATCATGCAGGTATCAGTACAGACTGACTCCAACATATGCTGACTTCTGATGCAAGATTTTTTCTGTAGAAATTCCTCAACAGAAAGAAAGGTTTTAGCAGTTTAAATTACCACCTCTGATGCCGTTTCTAAGAAAATTACTAGCCATCATTAGTGTTTTCAAAGGTCTCTAGCAAGTCAGTTGGGGAATGCCTACCAAATGGTCTTTTGATAGAGGACACCCTCATTAACACTTTACCTTTCTTATCCTGAAATAATCTTAAAATGCAGGGGCACAAGGGTTGTGGTGTCTCTTTCACTTCAGCTGTATCTAATTCAATACTGAAGCCCATTTGAATTTCTACTGATAATGGTTTGGAGGGTTTTTTTTATATACACATATATATTTTTCCACTGCCAATCCTTAAATATGTAAATGAAAACAGATGGCAAATATATTTAAGCACATATTTTATACATATGCTTGCTATCAAAGAAAATATTTTAGTCCTTAGAGAATAAAAGATAAAATTCACAGTTATTCTTGCTTTGTGGTTTGTACTGTAAACATTACTACCTTTTAATGTGAGACATCTTTATCATAGTTTTTTTCTCTTAATGAAATGTTTAAGCTGTAGTATGATTCTTTGCTTAAAATAAGACTTGAAAAGCACTATAGCATAAGGAACAATACAGATTTTTACCTAATATACCAGGCCAGGAATTACTTAAATTTCTTCATAAATGTTCTATTTAAGTGAAGTAGCAATACGTCACATTTCTTTCACAAGCAACTACCAACTGCTACTAGTGGGGAGAAAATTACTTACCACCACCACATCTGTGTATGCCCGTATTTACTGCATGAGGGCCTGGGTTTTTTTATCTCTTTACACCAATGAAATTTAAGAGCTCCATGAATTACATGCAAATTATATCTAGGAAGCAGTTTTCATGTCCCTAAACTCAATAGAATAGTTTCCTTATGTGTTCTTGCAATACACAAAAATCAGAGTAAGCAGGACAAGCAATGTTGTGTTGAGGGTGGAAAGCAAATGAACTACATATTCCTGAATCCGTGATAGCCCTCAAGAGCTTAATGCAGCCACTACTGCCAAAGGGCCAGGGGACATTTCTGCAGTCTTTACCCACTGCTATTCTTTCATTGACTACAGCTGGATCATAAAATAAAATATACATCAGTACATAAGATAATACAGTTGACATAGTGGATTTCTCATGGATCGTAATGGTTTGGGTTTAGGGTTGCTATCCCCCATGAAAGACTGGGGACTGTTTTCACATCAGATAACATAGTATCATGCTGCGTATTTAGGAGCTGTAGTCAAGATTCCTCAGTGAGATGTTTGCTGTGTAAATGTTAATTTTAGATTAATATATATTCAAGCTTTTAAGCATGTATTCTTTAACTGACAGTCCCTTATTTAACTGACAGTCCTTGCATGATACAGTCTTTTATTTGTTCTGAATTCAGAAGTATCCCTGCACCTTGATTAGAGTTGACACTTCATATAATTTCAGATCTTGTTTGTTGTCAGTTATTCAATAAACTGAAGCTACAGTGAAACTGAATTGTGCTTCCTCCCAAGGAAGTATTTTTACTCACATACACATCCATAGCTTCAGCATCTTCAGGGTCCAGCTTTCATTCTAGTTGCAGTGTTAGAAATATAATCCTTACCAAATCTGCTATGTTCCACACTTGCTAAGTCAATAGAGCAGATCTAGAATACTCTGCAATTCTGTATCATAAATCTCAAAGTATGTTTCACATCTCAAAGAAATAATGTTTAAATATTTATACATTCTATTGCATGGAATCATATGCATTTCTCCTCTTCAAAATGAATGTAGCAATAAAAATTATTTAGGCTCTGTATGTATTTCTTAGATATACACACACAGATACAGGTGGATAATCAATTAACTTCCTATTGATATTTAAATATTTGAATACAGTTTTATTTTTTTAATCAAATAAATTACTAATACAGTGTTTTTGACAAGGGAAGATGACACAGAGAAGTCTGATAGGAGGTACAGGGCTGTGAAGAAGGGAAGGAAAGGAGAAGGAAGAGAAGTTAAAATCCTTATGATGTCAGAAGAGAAGACACGTAGAAGATGGGAGCACCCAAGTATCTTTTAATACTAACCTTGGAGCAAACTCCTTCCAATCGCATTTCTTCTCTGGGCAAATGGCTGAAGAAGACAAGTGCCTGATGGTTTTTAAGGTACTAGCTGTTAGTGTGGTTTCTCCATTTCCTCTGTCAGGGAGCAGCAAAGGCCTGCTGTTCCCTCAGACCAGGGGCTCCAGGAGTAAAGGGTGACTCTGGAGCAGGTAGGGTTGTCCCTGGCAGGACATGATCCTTCAGGGGCTGGTCGTAGCGGAGTGAGCCAGGTGCTGGTAGTAGGATCCATTGGAAGTCCCAGGCAAGTGATGAACAAGGTCCAGGGTTCACCCAGGGACTTTAGGCAGGACAAAAAGGAAATGAGACCAGAGATGGGACTAGAGACAAAGTTTCAGGTTGAATCTGAAGTCCATTAGCAGATAGGGCTAGAGACAGTGGCTAATGGACATCTGAGGGACCCATCCAGGAGACAAGCTAGCCACTGTGTAGGTTTGAGCAGGGCCAGACTAGTCCGGAGATCAGCACTCGGGTGAGATAGCTGAGGGCTTGGGGCTGAGGTGAAATAGAGACCCTAGGTTCATGGGCAGTGGGAACCCTGGGTGAGGCTGGTCAGGGCCACTTGGTCCCACTTAGGGGCCCTTAGGGCTCTGACTTTCTCCTATAACAACTGAATTAACCATGGTGGTTGTTTCATGTGGTCGGGTAGGGCCTCTCTGTAGGCTGGCTTTGCCCGCAGGCTTTTAGATTATTTTAAAAACTCCTAAATTATTTCAGTCCTCTGACAGAAAAAAGGTCTCTTAACCCTTCAACACAAGTTAAACCTTTTTCTACTCCACCCCATTGTACGTTTGCAGCTGGGGAAACCCACAGAGTAGATAAAGTGAATTAACTCTGAACATCACTGGTTTGTTCTCCACCTGCCACCTTGCTCCCTCATGCTGCAACTAACTGAACTGCTGGACATATCTGGGACTCACGGCTAAGCAGGGCAGCTGCTGCTGTGTCTCCATGGCAAACAGCTCTGCTTCCTGAAAACTGTAGGGTTACAATCCACTATATAGTGTTTTTTTGTTTTGTGTGTGGTTTGTGGTTTGTGTGTGTGTGTGTGTGTGGTTTGTTGTTGTTTGTATTTGGTTTTGCTTTGTTTTATTCCTTGTTAGCACTGCCATTTCTAACAGATGTATTTGTCAAAATCTACGGTCAATCCTTACGAACCCCTACCACTGTCCTCTGTAAACCTTCCAAAGGAGAAGCCAGGAGGATCTACACTGTATTTCCTGCAAAGTCAGAATTATTTGCTGCTGATGATTTTATAGTCTTTCTTTTTTCGTTTCTTGCTCTTTTTTAACTTGGTTCAAAGGTACTCTTGATAGACCTTAACTGCAAATTCAGTTTCTTAATACTGGATACATTAAACCTCTTCTCATGTTATTTGTGCCCATTGGCTTTTCAGTGCTGAATACAGCTATACGGTTAGAGCATTGCCTATGCAAATACTTGATATCAGCAGATGTTATCTATTACTAATATCTATGTAATAGACATTGCATTGCAAGAATTTCTCTTGCTCAATCTAGTTTCATTAGGCAATAAAAATGTTCTCTCTGGCACAGAGAGATCTGTACACAGCTGACCTTAACAGGTGTATCATGATGACAAGGTACTGAGATATTATTTGGGAAATAAGCATCTGTCCTCTCTTATTCTTATCTAGGAGTTAAAGATATTATGCAACAAAGTATGCAGATTTTGAAAATTCAGGAAGTCTAAAAGGTTGTTTTTCAAAAGACTAGCTTTTATGTATGCATGGGGTTTTGTTATTAATATTTTTACATTAGAAACAGAATTATACCCTCTATGCTTCAGAAAGCACACCAATACAAACTGCTGAGACGACAGCTTCAGCAAAATCTTAACTTTTCTTCTAAATAAAAGGTCTCAGATCCCAGTTATCTGTCTGGATTTCCAGTTCAATGGGTGTTAATTAAATCAAACATTACTTTGAAAAACACTGAATAAAAATCCTCCTGCCTTTGCACAGCTCACAGCTCCTCATTTTTTGGCATTTTTGTCTTTTCCAGATCTTGAACAACTTCCCTTAGCAATAGCAAATCAATTACAAAGTCATCTTCCTCTGCTCTGTTTGAGATAAAGGTTTATGAGGGCCTCTTTGTAAATCACAGAAACTCCAATGAGGGCATACCTCTTTCCCCTTTGCAGTTCAAGCAGAAGATTTGGGAAGAAGGAATCCTGCAGTTTCTTACACTGAAAAACGTATAGGGCAGTTTCTGAGTCCTCATCTGCTTAAAGACAGCTGCTGCTTCCAGAGTTGTAATGATTTATGATGTTAAGAGATCCGTTAAAGCAGTTCTGCAGAAGAGACAAGTGATTCCATTAAAACATTTTTTTCTATTGGGCTCTAGACGGCCTGTAACCAGTTACGGCATTTTGTTTGATCATAGCCTGACTGTACCTGCATGTATACAGATTCGCCCATATAACTGCAGATGAAGTTTAATTTTCTGATTGAATCCATCTAAAACTTCATTACATCAAGTCCAGCCAAAAAAGAGGAATGCTTTTCTTGGCTGAATAAGTTTAGCTGTCCCACTAAAGGATCACAGAAAACAAGTATCACAGTCAGTACAAGGTAGGAAGCCGGACTGCACAAGCGGGATAAAGAGAGTGAAAGAAACGGAATTGGTTCTTCTGATAACGAACCTGCAGCTACTAAGGTTGGTTCAACTGTCTTCTGGAAGTGCATTTGCAATTGTTCAGAGTATCTGATATTTTCCAAACTCCTGATGAACACATCTATGTGAGCTCTTAAACACAGACCAAGACTGAATCAGAATTGAATAACCTGGCTCTGAAATAAAAATGTGAATACTTTAATGTTACATAATGTCTTAGTTAATACATAACTTAGAAAAAAGCTTGAAATGTTGCAATGGCCTGGTTCTGGTATTAGATATCTTTTTGCTGCTCCTGTTAAAAAAAATTTGAAAGTAAATCTACCAAACATGACTAAAATACAAGCTTTTGAAAGGATCAGTTCACACACACTTGCTAGAGGTTTCTTAGGACTCAGCCACATCTTCTCTAAACTTTCCATCTACAGTAAGCACGCTTTACCTTGGGACGGCATGTTCGGACCACGATTTACCATTCATTTATGCTCCCTGAATCTCTCAGGGATTGCACATGATTTGCACAGTCATGATTCTGCAGCTCTGGACAAAAAGCCATGCAATAATGTTGGTTCAGCAGAGATCTGCATTAACATACTTTGCCTCTTAACAGGATTCTTTAACATGATAAAGAGCCTCCACTAAATCAGAAATTTGTTATTTAGTGCAGTATGGTGAGGCAAAATCCTAACTCAGGTGGGGAAGGAACAATGCTCAGACTTTGGTGAGCAGCTGGAAAGGTAGACTACAGCACGGAGCTGAAAAACACGGTTTGGGAATCTACTTTACAGACCACAGCTGACAGGAAAGGCTGGTCACTGTCAGAATGGTTTATGTGGAAGGAAGGTGATAGAATAAGCAACCAGTGAGCGTAGTGATCAAAACAGGACTGACCAGTGGTGAAGAAGAAGAGAAAAGAACTGAGGAGGAGTTAGCAATAATAGTAAGTGTAGCGCTGAGGAAAAAAAAAAAAAGGCAGTTAAATCAGGTATGTGCCCTAGGGAGAAAACAGTGATTTTAAATATTCTGAAAATATATTCTAGCGTATATATCTAGAGACTAGATTAAACCTGCAAAGGAAATCCTAGATCTTAATGATTTTCAGTGTTTCATTTTGTTTGGATGTAAAATATAGCAGATCAGGCATAATCTGTAATTAAAATAGCACGACAGTATACAATGACGAGGGAAGCTGAGAAATCCCAGATATTACTAACAATTCTTTTGCTGTATTTTAGCATAATGATGACATACAAAGGACCCACTATCTCATATAAAGTTTGTCATTACAGCCACTCTGTCGAAGAGTAATGTGGCATAATGTTTACTAACAGATGAACAGAGGGAAGAGGGAGTTGTAATTTCCATAGTACTAACATGTGAAAATTATGTAGTTTCATATTACAACTGTTCTTATAGAAGACTATACTTGTTACCCGTGGATTAATCTGAAATGTGTCTTGATTTTCCAGTGGACGCTGAGTTAATGAAGAGTAGTCTGTTAATTTATTATTGTACTGATGAGAATGTTAGTGATCACCATCTCTACCAGGGCTAATAAATTAGCCTGCCTAAGTGCAAATATTTAAAATGTATCCTCTCTGTGCTTACGTTTACCAATTGCAAAATGGCATTATGCAACTCTGTCTTTGGCAATCTTTTAAAAAAGATGAAATAAATAATAGGATCAACTCACCTTTACTTTTTCCTTGATAAAGGTTAACATAAACCAGAAACGGAGCCTCTGAAAATTTTGCAGAGGGAAATAGCACTTCCTCATCTGAGTGACAACTGCTTTTTTAACAGCATGGGCCCCACAGTAACCTCTGCCATGTGAGCACAAGGAGCTTCCAGAAAATAAAACCCATGATACTTCTTACTGCTTCAGCAGAACACTTGCACTTTGTTGATCAACATCAACTCTAGGATATATTTAAAAGACAGAAATATGTCTTTCCAAAGAAAAAGTCTAGGCTTGTTTGTAGGAAAAACACTGGGCAAGGAGCATGAACTAATACCGTCTGTGCCTTCCTGCCTAAGCAATTTTTAATCAAGGTAAGCAATATGCACTGTTAAATGGGACTTGGTATTCAGAACCTCTTAAAGTAATTAAATGCAATAGTGGCAATGAAATACAACTAATAGATTCTTTCAGCTTCCCTAGCCATAGCTCATTGTATTAACTTTTGTAGTCACACACTAAATAATCAAAGACTTAAACTCAGGTCACCCATTATTAAGAACCAGATAGCAGAACCTGAAAAATCATTACCTTCCATTTAAAATTTCTGACCAGTTACAAGTAACACGTTATATTTCTCAAAGAACTTTTGTTTATAACTAGCCTGAACATTTCAGTCATTACTAGGCAGAAAATAATAGAAGAAATGGAACACAAAATGGATCAAGAGGTTTGAAATAATTGCATGGAGTTAAGAGACTTTAGTATAATGATCTGCAAAGCAGGAGTATGTGCTCTGCGAAAACATATATGAATAGTATAATTTATGAAAACAACAATTAAATGTTCAATAGGTGATTGTCCAGTGAGAAACTTACAAGAGTCTGTTTAACTAAAAAAAAATCTAAGAATCACAGCTTTAACGATTCTGTTTCTTTCTAAAATAATTTTACTTATCTGAGGTTTTAGGCCCATTCGGATGTCAATGCAGATATACCCTTGATAAGAAGACAAAACATGCCATGACTCTCCCCATGGGTACCTTAATCTATTTGCATAAATTTATTTGCTGCTCTAGAAATTATGACTTAGATTATTCCCTAGAAAACAATGTAAAACTGGTTATTTATTTTCCCAGTTCTCATGAACAGAATGAACTTTTTCCTTAAGAGAGACCCAACAGAAGGCAAAGTACTGTCAGCCATATTAACAGAGAACTTAACACAAAACTCTTCACAGTAAGTAAAAAGTTACTGTAAAATCTCATCTCCCTTGTGCCCCCCGCCCCGTCCCCTTGTGTCCCTCTCCATCTGCCTCCTGCCCCACAATGATCCAGTCATATTTCACTATATGCTCCTTTGTCCTGCAGAACTTCTTGAACTTGTTTTGATAGTGGACTTAGAAGCAGAACACTCTCGGGTTGTAAGCTACTTTCAGTACACTTGTTATGGGTTGAATAAATCCTAACCCTCTCCATGATCCCCACCTTCCAATGAATCTCAGTGTTCCTCTTCGCCAGTTTTAGAGGGCTTCAGGAAGCTAAAGGGCCATGGAAAGGCCATTGGGATGGAGTGAGGGAGGGCTTTTAGCAGGAAGGGATCTGCCAGCTTCCTGGTAAGTAAATATTATCAGCATGTGCTTGGTCTTGTCATAGAACAGAAGGTTAAATTCGAGTGTCACTTTGTGTTGACTCAGAGATATATACAAATAGTTCACAGAGCTGCAATGAATACCATACCAGTTTTAAAAATAAAAATAAACTGTGAGAAATGTTTGTTTCATAGCTGTTTTTTGGAAATAAGAACAATGAAAAACACTATTTTAACGGTGTCTTTCAAACTTGGTCAATTTTGTTCTGAAATCTGGCCAATATTTTGTATCTTTTGTTTATTCAGGACTGTTGAATGACTCAGATTTTTTGTCAAATATAATAGATACAGAATTGGTATTTAGCAGGGGGTACAAATATTTACATTTATTAGCAAAGTGTCTTTCTTTCACCTCTCTACTCATCAAAATTCTCTGAAATCTTTACTGTCCTATCTTCCACAGCTCAGATGCTTTTTCCAATAACTCATATTGTATTTTAAAAGTAATTTCACTCCCATATTAATTGAAATACAGTATACACTACCACCGCTTTTCACTTTACATGGAATAGAATGTTTTTCTCTTTGTAGATAGTTACCCACATTTTTTCTTTTTCCCACAAATAAAAAAAGATTAGTATCTCCCCGGTCTCATGTGCCAAGTGCAACTTGTTTCCCATGCTTTTATACCCTTTTATTCTTCTGTAATGGACATGGTTATGTTGTCTTACCTCTCTTTAGCCCTCTTGATCAGTCAAGCTGTCCAAGGGTTGTTGCTAGAGCCTAATGAAATAAAAGTATGTACAGCTTCTCACAACTCAGGAGAGGTTGCTACCAGCGAAAACAGTCGTCTAAATATGCAAAGTCAAAACTTCAATTTTTTCTTAAGGGTGGCATTTTGTTCTACTAGTGATCACACCTTTTAGTAAAGCATATGTACCCATGAAATGGACGTGATTACACTTCAAAGACTGTTGAGCTTCAGATGACAAAAAATAAACAGCCAGAATAAGTCTTAAAAATTGCAATGACTTACAAACAGATAATGAGAAGAGGTGAAGAAATCACCACGCAAGAAAGGGATTTAATATTTGTCCATTTCTACCCAGGATAACAGGAAGAACACTGAAAAAAAAACTTTTCAAATCCTTTTTCCTTCTCACATAACCTCTGCCAAACAGGGAAGAAAGTTAGTTGCTGGAATGGGAACCTTTTCTTACAATTAGTGCTCTTGTGCAGGAATTGCAGATTGGTGCTGCATCCTCCAGACCCTCTTAAGGCTTGCCATCAGCAGCTACACCACATGGCAGCAGGCAAGACCCTAGAAATCAGATGATTCAAGAAACTTGCCTTCCACGCTTGAGCTGGGAAAATGAATGTATCAGTGCACTACAGGGAGTCTAGCTTCTACAGATTATAATTATCCTTGTCCTAGTTCTTTAATTTATTTTGCTTTTATATGCTTCCTTTTTCTACTTCTTTTGTATTCTTGGTTCTGTTCTGCTTCCCCCATTTCCCTTTTGTTTTCTGCAACGTTTTCTTTTAAAGCAGCTTTTCCCTTGCTATGTTATTTCCTTTGCCTTATCACATTTGTCCTCTTTCCTCCTTCTTGTAGGTAGAAACACCAGCCTGACACCTCACTAAGCAAAACTGTGCCCTCTTTATTTACATTTCATCTTCTGGTTTTCCGCGTCTTCACTACTTACTAGTTCCCATTTTTCTATTCTAATTCTGTGGACATGAATAATCTTATATCTAGCACTGCAATATCTCACTGTTGTCGAGAAGAGAAAACTTAACCTCTCCTTCTCTTTTTTCCATCTCATCTCCTTCTGTTCTCTGTTGTGAGTTTCCTTCTCCTTCTTTGGGTGATGAACCATTTCATCTCGCTAATCATGCAGGAAGCCATCTTTCTTTTTCTGGATTAGTTTTCTGCTTAGTTAATGAGTTTAATCAGCTAAAAACAAAGTCTAATAGGTGGCGGGAGTGTCTCAGAGAGAGGGAGAAGCTGCAGCAACAAGCTGTTTGAGTCACACATATTATCTCTTGAAATTGCGGTGTTAGTGCTACGATTTCTATTTACTAAAAGCACATAGTAACCTAAAACACCTGAAATATCTTCCAGTAGTTTTGTCTGGAGTGGGGACAATGGACTTTATTGTACAGAACTCTTTATTTTGCCAGAACCAGGTCCTCCATCACTTGAATTTCATTCTTTGCAAAACCATCTGTAAATTAACCTGAAAAATCTAACTTACAAGATGCACAAAAGTAAGTATGGTTCATTCAGTATTTTATTTTGCAGCATTTCTACTACCCCAAAAGGAAGATAAATATATAAGTTAGGTTGTTGCCAACACACTTTTCACAGCTCCATAAGCTGTAAACCACCTGTCTTGTCATTTGCTCTTACACTGCCAATAAGTGGAGTCTGATGACTACCATAAATCTGATGAGTGTCCAATAGTGACACTCACGAGAGCTGATTGCCATAGATGTCAGATCTAACCTGTATTTAATTTCACCTTGGAGTGGGGGAATGCAGTCCCTTCTGGAACTGCTGGGGCAAGGTCCTGGAATAATTTGATCAAGTCTTATGAGATCTTACAAAGTATACTCAATGTTAAAAGTGCCTTGTCAGAGTCCCATCTGTTTGTAAGCTTGCTATCTATCTATCTATCTATCTATCTATCTATCTATCTGTCTGTCTGTCTGTCTGTCTGTCTGTCTGTCCGTCCGTCCGTCTATCATCTAGCTATCTATTTTCCCCTGGTTTACCAAGTTCTTTCTGTGGATGCAACTGCGAATAAGGAACAACTTTGCAGGCTACAGTAACTGTTACTACACAGGCGTGTTTACAGCAACTTGACAGAAACACTAAGAGTGCTGAGGTTGTAGAATGTTAGGGAAAATGAAAAGCTCATGGCAGCTCATTTAATTTCTGTATAAATTCAATGTGTATTTATGTGACATCTTTCTCAGCAAAAACACCAAAAAAGGAAGAGAAAAAAGGTATTTCAATCTACAGCTGGATACAGTTAGCAGTACTTTTTCTAAAGAATGTAGGAGTTCCCAAAATGCTTTTTAAGCTGGAAAGCAGAGAAGTACAGCCTACAACTATGGGAGGACTCAGCCTTCTTTGATCCAGTCATAGTCGTAGGGTGTGAGACTTTTTTATTAAACAGATTTCTTAACAGTGTCTCCCATATTGTTCAGACAGTTTAACTCCTTTAATTTGAAGATAAATTATTCACAAAAGTGCCATTTTAAAATTCATTTTTAAACTTCATAAAAAGAGTCTGAGAAACAAACAAATGAAAAGTTGTGCTAATAAAAGGTTGCAGATGAGACATAATGGACAATAAGAACCATATAACCAGTGATGGCTTAAACTGATCACTGGTGAAAATGAGAAACCTCACATTCTCTTCTGTTTACACCAGGTGTCTGGTGCTTTTGTCACATTTCTGTCTGTATACAGATTCAATCTCATAATTTATCAGAGAATTATATACATATATATATAAATATATAAGTGTGTGTATATATATAAATAATTTGATTGATAATCTGAGTCTGCTTAGATGGGGGGTCTCAGCTCCAGCGCTGACAAAAGGTAAGTGACAAAAGCATTGTGTGGCATTGTGTGTTGGGGGGTACACATTAAAGAAAGGCAATCTCATTTCAGGAGGAGCAAGCTGTTGCATTGACCTAAGCTGTGTCCAACACAAACGTCACCCACTGACCATCATATTTAGGAGCAGACAGCAAAAGATAACATTGCACACTGTGAAAAGCCTCCGCTTCTGTTTGGATATACCTTTGAAAGGCACAGAATGTCACATTCTATTATCAAACTACATGACGAAAGCACAGTATTTAGGTGCAGCCCAACACCAGGACTTGCACATGTGTTTCAGTAATTTTACTGTTTTATTCTAATCAGGTTACTTCACCAGTGCTGCAATTAAGTTACGTGCACAATTCCCTCCTCATCTTCTTCCCACACTTCACACTGTTAGTCTTCGGCTGAAAAAGTATTTTGGATGCGCTCTTCTGCACATGCTGTAGCTGTCTGATGTAGCTTTATTTCCAATATTTATAAAGACTTTATCACTGTGTAAAAGTCAGTAATTTTTTTCCTTTTTGTTATTCTTTTCAGTATCAGTGAACCCAATTAATTGCATGGGTGTCTGTGGAAGAACAATTTAGCTCAATGCTTTTGACTTTAGGCTATTAAGAGACATTCTTTAGTTCAGGCATAATGGTTAAACCAAAGAAAGTGATTACACAGAACACATCAGAAATTGAAAAATGGGGATTAGCTGGCGCCACAGCTCACAAAGAATTAACAGCCGACATTGCATGACCCAAAGCATTTCACCGTCTGTGCTTTACAACACATGGAAGAGGACGCTGAAGTGATAAAAGGGACATGAAGAAAGAAGAATAAAAGGCATGTTCGCTGTGGCTCAGCTGGAAAGTAATAATGCTTGCAGCAATATGCTCAGGGATCAAATGATGAATATGCTTCTTTTAAAAATCAAATAAAAGGTATGAGTACAGTAACACTAATTTAACAGTGCATGCTTTCGCAAATGTGCATAGCCAGCTGGCTTACTCATTATAAATGAAGTTCTATTTCGAGGTTCTGGTCCTCTAATTAATTATATGATGTCCTAAGATTTTAATCTGGTTAAAAAAATATAAGCTATGCCAGCTGTGCAAGCCTCAATAAAACAGGTTTGCCCCAAACCTAAAAAAAAAATAAAAATCTCTGCATTCTTCATCCTTGTTTGAATATTTATCTTTACCTTGTCATTATCCCGGGATAGTCTTTTACAGATATAAAACTCTCAAAGCTCAGTGAAGTCACATGAGTGCTGCAGAGAAAATGGGCAGATATTGTGCTTAAAAATTCCTCTTCTCCAAATCTTGTTTCAGAGTATAATCCCAGAAGTAATCCAACATTTTGCCAGAATTTTTATTAATATCCATGACAGACGGACCATCTTCTGCTTGGAATACACCTTAAAGAGCAGCAAATGGGAATATAAAGCTAAGCTAGTACTGATCATATTTTGCACATTTGAGTAAAAAGGTAGAAATGCAAAAGAATTATGCTGATGAAAGACTTTCATTTTTGTAGAACTTCTGACCCTTTCTTATTTTTCCTTGGGTGACCTCAGGATTTGAGCTGTCAGTGTTGTCATTCAAGTTAAAAACCTTGGACTGTTGTCTCTTAAGTATCATCATTACCCTGGACAGATGTTTGAAAGTGCCTTTATGCCTTAAAAAACAAGGCAGAAAAAAAGAAATTGCTTTTTGGAAATGCTATATGTTGATGTATGTCATGTTGTCATCCAGTAGATAAGTATATGTTTTCCACCATTGCACAGTGTGGGGGGAAAACAACAACAAAACACCCCCCAGCTCTGACCTCTGTCCCAACATACTGTAATTACAGAAACCCATGCTGCTGCAGTACTAAACTGGCACAAAAGGGTTCACAATCTCTTGTCAGGATTCGGAGTTTACACAGGAAGGGTAATGTGATTGAAAATAAGGTATGGAATTGGTATACAGAAGTAGAAAAAAGAAAAGCAAACAGTGTAAGAAACTGAATTTTTAAGCTGGTATGAGAATACAAAGACCAGAAAAAAAGATTTTCAGGGGTGTTCATACACTTCTTTAAAAACAGTATTCACAATGTACCCTCCTATTTGATATATTTCCCCTCATAACTTGTAAATTACATGTATTAGCCTGCAACTAATATTTATTCTATGAGTGATTCTAGTCTTTTTAACAGTCACTTTGTGTGTTTTTAACAAAGTCAAAATATACCAAGATTAAATAATACTCTGCACATGCCAGAAACTTTCTTTACTCATTTAATGCTTTTTTGACTCCAGTATAGCAAATGCTATTCTTCATTGTTTTATGGAGAGGAAAAACAACATTTAAAAGATCAGTTAAGTATCAGGTGAAGTCAGTAAGAATATTTTTGGACTTCCTCGGGTACTCTGATTATAGCACTATTAATGGGATGGATAGACGAGTCTAAGGAACAACAAAGGCTACATGAAATCATGTGAGGTCAAAAACGTTAATTTTCAAGAGCTGCTTGGTTGATACTTTCCAAGATTTTCAAGGGTTCTGAATTCATGTTGATCCTCAGAGCTGTGACAGCATCAGTGCTTTGAATGTCTTTACAATAAAAGAAAAATGTTGTAAAGAATTGTGTAGACTACTAAACTGAAAATAAAGCAATAAAACTTCAGAGTATCAAACTCGAGTAAAAATTTATTTCAGTATTTAATTACATTTACTCTCAAAATTATCAGTCTTTAAAGCTTCAAATATAAGACCTATCCATTTCATGTTAATTCTGACTACTTACAAGTCACAACTTATTTACTAAAGGATTCTGCATATGTAAGCTTAAGTTAGCTAGAAGCTTTAGTACTACAATCAAACTATTTGATGTTTGAAACAAGAACTCAAAGGCAAAAAAGAGATTTCTGTCTTTGTATTCACTTATTCTACAAATTCTAACCTTTTATGTCTCCCTATCATACACTATAATTTTGAATTTAAGTGAATAATTAAAACTGTGGCAACTCCCGGTTAGTAAAAGTTGCATTTAATTTCCAGTTTCTCCAAAATTCTAAACCCAGAGGAAATTCTGGAAAATAGTATTCTAAGGCAATAATTTGGGCTGTATACACTTGTTTAATTTTTTTCCTTTATACATGTTCTGTGCAGTGAACTGAAGGTAAAGTTATTTCAGCTGCTTCCTGTGTTATCACATAAAGGGGTTTAAAGACAAAAGAATAAACAATGTAGGTGATGGAAGAATTAAAAAACAAAAAAAGGCAGCTTCCTTGATTTCCACTTATGATCACGGGAGCACTAGACTTTCCTTCAGACTGACTTTTGTTCTTAGCCAACTTGTGGCAGAGCCTGCTTTTATCATATTTTGGAGCTTTCTCTACTTGAAAAAGCTAAGTTTGATGACTGTTCCCTGCATCAGGCCAATAGATGTCTTCTTTTTATTGGAGAAAGCTGCCAAATTGCTAGTTTTTGCACTGCTTTTGGAAAAAAATATGGCAATTCATCCACACCAATTTATCTTCATGGTTTCAAATAACTTACAGCAATCACACAGGCTAAACCAGAGTTTTAGTTCTCTCATGGCGTCCTTCAATCAATACTTACCCACTTAGTGTCTAGTTTCCTCTGTTACCTTTCTTGTGCAGTGAAACATTTTCAGGACAACAGTGAAAAAATGGTTCTCAGTCACTTGCTCAACCAAAGAAGATCATACATTTGTGGATGAGGGCTTTATAAAGGAACCTAATTAATTTTTCTCAGTCCAGCCCTCAAATCAGACAACTGTTAAAAAAGGACAATGATGGTTAAATGCCACTTGTTTGCAGTTTCATGTTTGTCAGAGTCGGAGTAGATCCAGTGGACAGGTTACAGAGGTTAAATCTATGGTTTAAGTGCAAGCAAGTAGATTATTGACAGAGCCAAGCCCTGCTGTCTTTCTGTTGTTGCAGTGTAAGCAGATTAGTCGTTCTGTGTGTGGAAGAAAAGAACTGTTCATAGACCAGAAGAAGAGAAGATAAAGACTGCCATCTATTGCATCCAGAAATAAAACACAGTCTGTCCACACAGCAAAAGAACATGCTGTCAATCCAATGATGAAAGAAAATAAGCAAAGAGGCCAGAACTTTCTCTTCGAGGGGCTGTTTAATGCACTAAATCAGTTCTTTCCTTCTGGCTGTCCTGAGGTCAGCGCTGAGCCACCTCTGTCACTTTCAGAATAAAGAGATTTTGGTTCCACTAACATGTAACTTCTTAACTAAGAGGGATGTGCCTCGACTCTATGTCCAATTTATAAATTGAAAAACTTTCCTGTATTTCAATGGATATTGCCATCAAAAAAATCAAACTCATAGCAGGTATAAAGTACCTGGGTAACGTATTTAATCACAAGATGTATTTGCATCTTTTATGGGTAAGATTACATACATCAACTTTTTTATGTATCTGCAATGGAAAGAAAGAAAAAATCCTCCATTCTTTGTACTTGTTTGAATATTCATCTTTACCTTGCCATTACCCTGGGATTGTCTCTTTTTGCATATAAAACTCTCAAAGCTCAGTAAAGTCACATGGGTGACAACCAGTGATAGGACAAGGGGTAATCGGTTTAAAGTGGAACACAAAAGGTTCCACTTAAATTTGAGAAGAAACTTCTTCTCAGTGAGGGTGACAGAACACTGGAACAGGCTGCCCAGGGACGTTGTGGAGTCTCCTACTCTGGATATATTCAAAACCTGCATGGACACCTTCCTGTGTAACCTCATCTGGCTGTTGCAGGTCCGGGAGGGGGATTGGACTAGATGATCTTCCAAGGTCCCTTCCAATCCCTAACATTCTGTGATTCTGTGGGTGCTGCAGAGAAAATGGGCAGATATTGTGAAAATTTTGACCTAGAACACTACTAAAAGTAGATCACACAACTAATGGTACTGAAAGGAACACAACTTTACCGACATAGAGAGAAGGCAAGCTGACCTAATTATGTATTGTTAATTTGTCATCCTTTTCACACTACAGTACAGTCAAGATTCCTGACCATCTGTCCAGTACTAGTGAAAATTAGCATTACATTTTTCATAAAAATAATGCAATGTTATTTAGCATTTGCTCTTGGATACTAACGAATCTTTGGCTGCTCTGCAACTGAGCTGAACTGGCTGAGAGACAAGAACTTGGGCATCTGAGACTTGATGCTTGAGTAGACTTGCAAGGCCCTGTTCCACCACTATTTCTCTGCACAGCCCACAGGCATCCTTTAATATGGCATAGCCTCTCTATTTTATCCTCACAATTTCTGAAGAAAGAAAAATCTATTGGCTGAAAGGAATACTGTCTGGATAGGTAAGCTTTTAAATGAAAGTGATCAATATTAAAGCAATAAGGTCTCCTCTACGTTTAATACAAAATGTCAAGAATAAATGTACTAAATACTTAACGTGAATTCTCCACTCAGAAGTTATATTTATGGTTATCTAGTTGGGTCTTTGTAACAGGTCAAGAGATACTCTGGGAATTCCTACAACAAGCCAATGACTTCTGTCTGAGTCACAGCACTCAGAAGACTTTTGATCTGGACATAATGACATTAACAGAAGGCAGCTATCTCCTGCTGTATCCCAGGGTAGACTAACTCCCTATTTGTACTATTACTGTTTTTACTATACGTCATTCCCAGTTTAAATATGTCTAACTTCCCTTCCATGTCACTAAAATGTTTAACATCTACGAAGTGAATGCATTTACAGAACACTTAGGAGATACAAGCTTATACATTTCTATCAACATTTTTAAGATGAAGACACGACAACAAAGACAAAATTGACACAAGATACATAATTTTAAAAAAGTTACATTTCTTCTGTGGTCTACAAAACATATGTCATGTAACACTGCTAAATTCCACACAGTTAAACAGTCTACAGAAAGTTTCAGTCAGGATTATATTCGAACAGCCAGCACTCACATCCTGATTTATAATTCAACGCAGTGTAAAAGGAATTGCAGCAACCTGCACAGTCTAGACAATAATATCAAGAACACGGCAAAATCCATATTGTTGCCAAAAGCTTTTCTGCTGTGGGCTTGCAGTGCTTTGCTTCCTGGTGTTTGCTGCCATCTCATGTGTTTTAAGCAGTATTGCACAGAAATTCTACAGGAGAACTTTTTCTGCCCCAAAAGTGACCTTACTTTAGATAGTTATACTACTGTCACGTTAAGCAAATATATTGCTTTCAATTCTGAAAAGATTTTTTAGTATTATTGATACACAGTATGGACATTCAAAACCAAAAAGTATATATTCTGCACAAATTTAGGTGAAATACCACATTGTGCCCAGGTTCTGGCTTCCCAGTATATGAAAGACATCGACTTACTTAAACAAGTCCAGTGGAAAGCCACAAGATTGTCAGGAATTGGAGGATATGACACATGAGGAGTGACTGGGAGAGCTGGGTTTGTTCAGCCTTGAGAGGACAAGGCTTCAGGGTGATCTTGCTGCTCTCCACTACCCAGTGGGAGGGCACAGATAAGATGGAGCTTCCTTGGAAACACACAGTGATAGAACAAGACAAACATACAAACTGCAATACAGAAAATTAAGATTATATGAAGTAAAAAAGTTTTCACCGTGAGTGGTACAACACTGAAACAGGGACCCAGAGTGTCATGGAAGACAAACTCCTCACTTACTTAAACAGACATCAACTACTCAAACAGAAGTGGGTTCTGAGCTCTGCCAAGGGAGGTGAAAGAGAGAATGTACTTCCACTACCTTACAGCAGACAGGACATTTTTTGGTCAGAATCTTGTGCTGCCTAGACCTTGCATCATCAACTTAAAACAAAGGTGTGGGAACTTATGAGTTACATATTATTCACTTTACGGCTGTGATCACGACCAGGTTTTCTGCTGCTAGCCAACACTAACATATAGTCCAAAACACAGAAGGCAGGAAAAATGTGCACAAAAGAGTACTTAAATCTCAGTAAGGAAAAAATTCTTCATACCAGCTAGATTGATGAGTGCTTTGAGATGAACCCACTAAAGTAGAGAAGGTTATCAGTAAGCACTGAAAGCACAATTCCAAAACAGTTTAATAATGTTAAAATATTGATTTATTGACCATGCATAGCTACACAAATATTCTGAAAGGTCAGTGTCCTTATTTCCATCTAGCAAGATAGAAATGCAAAGGTACTGGCTTTTAAAAATGAGGCCAAAGCATAGTTCTCCATAGCCACAGCATGATGGGGATTAATGTTCTCAAACCACCCACCTGCACCCTCAGTCCATCCCTTGGGAGTGCTGAGCCAGGACACTGAGGTGTATGCTTTGGCAAAACTATAACACACTCCAGGCACTTCATGACCTCACAGAAACTTGTAAACTGAAATAAGAGCAGACGACGAGAGGTGCTGACTCAATACGTTTCAAGAGTCACTGCTGTACTTTCTCTTCAACAAGCGGTTAGCATGAATATTAGAGATCATACGCAAAAACAACGCTCAGTTATCTGTCTTCAGTACTTTAGAATTGCATCAGGGAGCAGAGAATAAATGGAATGTGAAAGTGCATTCAACTTCACTGTTTTCCCATAAGCATTAAGTATTTTCTTCATCCCCTTCAAAGACTTGAGGAAAAAGGCAAACTACTTCTTCCGTTCCTCATACTTGCATTCACTGAAATAAAATTCCTTTCCTTAAGTAAATAAGAATGACTCGTTTTAGACATTCTTGAAAATAGTGGTGCCATACAGAGATATTTAAATATACCGTTAAATGACTTTTGTTGGGACCGAAGATATAGCATATGCAGTACTACTATCATTTAATGTAAAGAACTGTGTCCAAATAACAAAACAACATAAAAGTCTCTGAGCACATTAGATATTTAAAAAAAAAAAAAAGCCAATACTTTCAGGTTCCATTAGTACTCAAAAAAGTCTTTGGCACTTAAAGATAAATTAAAGCCTAAGACTTCTTTTAATGTAATAGGTATGTTTGAAGAAGGACATCCTCTAGTTATTTTTGTCATTTTTCACTGCCTTCTTCAACATAGCAACCAGAAGCTAAGATGAAAGATGGAGATTACCAAGAAAAATTGAAGTGTACCACACAGTTAAAGAGAAGTCTAATTCATTTTAGCAGCAACCTGAATAATCAAAATTACACTGTACCGTGGCACTTTAGAAAGCAAATAAATGACATACAACATTGCATGGCTGAGTCACTAAAAGCAACATTAAAGTTTTGGAAAAAAAATCACTTCAACGTAGCAGTGCTGACTAGCAAGGGACATGACGGGGTAGAAGAGGTCGACCTAGCAGCTTGCTCTGAAAGACCGACCATCCCTACGGGTCAGAAAGGTCTTGCTTGTGCAGTATCGTTGTGGTTAACTGACCGACTTGTAAACTTGTGCTTTCCTCACGTGCTTTCCCGCAGATGCCGCGGTAGGTCGGAGGCAACGCCGGCTCCCCGTTCAGTAGCACGGATCGTTGAGGGCCGGCCGGGACAAGGGGGGCAAGCAGGGCGTGCGCGGCTGGAGGGCCGGGGAGCCGGCAGCCACACCTCTCCTTTCCGAGGCCAGCTCTCCGAAAGCTGCCGCTTCCCCCAGATATCCCTCACCCTCCCGCACGCCCGGACCCGAGCGGAGCCTGACCTACCCGGCAGGCGCTCAGCAGCACAGTGCGCCGACTGCTACCTGCGCACCATGACACCGCCTCACCCCTGGCGACCGCGACCGCCGCCAACCGCCGCCGCCACCGGCGGGCCCCGCCCCGCCCCGCGCCAGGTGACCACCCCTGAGGCGCGAGCGCTCCCACGTGACCACCGCGTGACTCCCAATCCCTCGCAGCGCCCGGAAGCACCAGCGGCACCGCCCACTCTGCGCACGTGACGCGGGTGCCGCTTCCCCGTCACGCGTCTCCCACCCCCGCCCTCCCGGCCGCCGTCTGCCCCCGTGCGTGCGCGGGCTGCGCGCAGGCGCGGTCAGCAGCTGTCATCCGCGCAGGGAGCGGCGCGTCCCGCAGGCGCCGGGAGGAGAAGCCCCGAGGGACCCTGGGGGACGGCGGCGGAGGGGGCGGCGAGGGAGCGGGCGGACCTGCACACCTGCACACCGGCACTGTTGCCGTTCTCCCTCCTCCTCTCCTTCCTCCGGTTGCGGCTGCTCGCTTAACCCTTTCTCGGACAGGTGGGGCGAGCTCCGGGCCGGGCGGTGGCGGATTCGCGGGGCGGAGGTGCGGGGCGGCCTGTCGGCGGGAGGGCGAGTGCAGCGAGCGGACAGGGGCAGGCCGGACGGACGAGGGACTAGCGGCGCTGAGGCGGGCCAGGGCCGGGGGAAGCGGCTCGGGGCGGAGCGGCCGTCGGGACGGACCGCGCCGGGACAGACCGCGCCGGGACAGGCCGCAGGGGTCGGGGGCGAGGGGTGGAACGGCCGCCACGCCGCCGGGCAGCCCCGCTGGGGTGCGTGGGGACTCGGGGCGGCCCGCGGCCGGCAAGCGGTCCCGCCGGGGGCTCCGCGCTGCGGGCGGGCGGACGGCGGCTGGGACCTTGCTGAGGAAACGAAACCGGCAGGTGTCGGAAAAATACATCTCGTGTTCCCGTTGGTGGCCAGCGGTTCTGGGTCAGGCAGTCGGTGGAAGCTCTCCGAGAGACCAGGCGGTTTCCCCGGCTGTTCAAAGGGAATGGACAGAGTAAAGTTCAGCGTTACCTCTCACCGTGTCTTTCCGGGCTCTGCTAAAATTCTATGGACTTTTCAAACAGCTGCTTTATCTAACGCAGTATGGCTGCGGTCGTACTGCTCGTTCGTGTCTGTATGTCGCTAAGGCGCTTCTGGAAGTTAACAGTTGTAAAGTGTTAGAAAAAGATTTAACAAGCTGTCTTCTGAGTAAAATACTCAGTAAGGTGCCGATTCCACATGTGTCTGTCTATGGCTATAGTGCTCTGTGCTTTCAGAGCCAGTTTTGGGATCAGGGCTTTATGCTATGGTAATAGCCTTCTATTAATGAGCATTGTCTATTGTGCAGTTGATTTTAGCTGGCTATCTGAAATAACAAGGGTATGCAAAAAATTAACTGTCTTAGAAAAAAAATGTTGGGTTTCTGTGTGTTTTTTTAAGATTTATACTTCCTCAGAATGTAAACAGCATTTATTTTTTATATTACTAAACTGCAGATTCATGATTCTTTGCACTCTTTTCTGAGACATTAGCAACAGCAGCAAAGGAAGTTACCTGGTGGCTACTAAGCCAGCAGTTAAGCTGAAACACTTTCCACAAGGAAGAAATTTACTGGCAGCCTAATGCAGGATATTTTTTGTCACCTACAGTTTTTTTGGTTCACGTTCTCAGTGAACCAAGAATACAAAACTGGGTGTGGTGTAGGATTGGTCTTGGGCTTTACCTTTATTTTTCTGTGAACTATGATAACTAGCTGATGGTATTGCTTCACAGAAGTACCTTCCAAACATAAGATGATGGAAAACACAAGCATGATTTGGTTTTAAGTACTTAAAATGAAGGTAAACTGAACTACTGCTACTCATGCTACTCATCTTACTCTCAACTATAGTATGAAGTGGTACCGTTGTTATAGATTGCTGGCTGCTGATGGTTTTCTTTTAGCTAAGCGTGGATATGGAAGCGTGTAAGAGCAATTGCCTGTCTAGGAAGTGACCCAGGAAACGTTATGTCTCAACAAAATACATGGACATGATGAAATAGCTGTTGGATCAGTGTTAGAGGCAATGTATATAAGGGAAAAACCTGTAGTCAGTGTTTTTTTTTAAAACAAAAAATCTGATTTGGTCTCTGATGTTTTTTTTAAACAGTAAATATGACAAAATAAAAAAAAATCAATTTTTAATCCATAATTATTGATGAGTATTGAGTACAGAATTTTGTATCTATTGGCCTGATTTCAAAAGAAATCAGGTAAACAATTCTGCATCAAATCTAAATGCACAATTACCACAGAAGTGCATTAAAATCAGAAAATCGTGTCGTCAAGTGCTACTTATTAGAATCTTCCTAAGCTATTATGAACAAGGTCAGTAATTATTAAAAATAATTGGTGATTTCATACCTAACTTCATGAAAAAATATTGGATTGAGTAGATTTAGGAGTTCAGTTTAAACAGCTCTTTATTGGTCTCCTTCTTAGTTCTGCAATTAATTAGCTTTGAAATTTTCTTTTTTTTTTTTTTTCTATAATTGTCTTTTGCTGGGATATGTTTGATAAGCAGGATCCCGAGCAGCATGTGAGTGGGGTATATGGTGGCATCAGTTTTGGTCAAATTTGTTTTCTGAAGGTTGTATTTTTATCCTACTACCCCCTGACATAAATTAAAATTAATACATTTTGAAACACATTTTTAGTATACACAGAGCTTCAAAGAGAGTGTGTTTTACTGTAATTCTGTTAATACAAGATATTTTCAGGTTCTCTGAATGATCATGAGTAGCTCAAAACATGATATTCTGAAACATTAAGATTTTAATACTTATCTAGCAAAAAATGTCTGTAGTCACTTGATAGCTTAACAGTTCATATCTCAAAATGATCAAGTGATGTGTTGAGTTCTTTCCTTGATTTTCATTTAGATTCATAGACTGACTCTTAATTAAGGTGTTTTTAAGAAATGCAGTATTTTATACTTGGAAGAGAATAATTGTGTAATAAAATCACATAGTGAAGATGTTTATAACAATTTGCTGATTTGAAGTCCAGAGTGCATTAAACACTGTAGTTTTTGGTAAATAAAGAGTTAGAGTGTACTTCACTTTTTTTAAGTGGCATTGTGTATCATAATTCATGCTGTTGTAGGCTTGGATTTTGCTGCAGCTTTATTCCACCTGTTCAAAATTGTAGAGTTAGGCATATAAGTTGTTAACTTCATCTGTGTGAGTAGTGCTACTTCTGACTTATGCAAGCACTCATTTTTATCCTTAACTCTGTTTACCTCAAACTGTAAAAACTGAGGACTATGTAAACAACAGATTAGAGAAAAACGATCAGCATTTTTAATTTAAGAGATTAAAATTCAAAATTTATCTTCTTTTGAAGGCTGTTGAAAAATTTCAGTGTCTAATCAGTTGCACTTTCTGATTCTCAGACATGACAGGATACTTCAGTGACTGTTGCAGATATTACAGTGGAATTTCTCAAACAAGATATGTTCCAGTTCCTTTGTGACATTTCTGCCTGTAAAATCTAGAACTGGTACATTGGGGCTGTTGTGATTTAGCTCAGTACATCTATGATTTGCTGCTGGGTTTTATCTACTAAATTTATAAGTTGTTATAAATTATTATAATTGTAAATGAACCTATGGCTTTGGATAAATTGTTTATAATCAGACTGTTTTGAAAAAAGGGCTATTTAAATTTAAAACTAAAATTAAAGCTGGGGAAAAGGGTAGAAGTCTGTAAACTGAACTATGAATAAAGGTGTAGAAATAAAAAAAGTTTATGAAACTGTAAGTTTTAGGAATCAAAGTCTTCATGCTTGGGTTTGATTTCAGATGGGGGTATTCAGACTATTTTATTTGAATAAATGATGACAAATATGTCAAACCTGAGATCAGTACAAATATCTAAAATTTGGAAAAATATTAGATAATAATAGGAGGAAAACTTTTTCTTGACTGGTTTGTCATCATCGGGGTTGTAGACATGACTGATATTTGAGTTGGGGAAACTTCTAAGTTAGCAGTGTTCTTTTGTTGTCCCCGTGGAGCAGTCTTCTTGATTTATAGAGATAGAAATCTTTGCAGTTTCCTGCTGTACAAATGTTAGCTGTATAGTTTACTTTTGACTGAACTTTTTGCAGTGCAGAGTGATATGACATGCTAGAGCTGCAAGTTCAACAGAGGCACAATGTTGACTCTTCTTGCTCCTTTTGTCTGTTATAATATTGTGGATTAAAGCCATGTGATTCCCAGATACCAGTCTGTGAGTTCATTTTAAGTGTCCCGTCCCTGGTGTTAAATTGTATGACATTTCAGTGGCATGTGATCAGTTTGGAGTGAGTAGTTTTTTGGTCATGCGAGCTGAACAAGTGCTGCTGTGAACATTATAGCAGACCACAGAAGTGCAGTATGGCAGGTGTCTCACTTTAGTGTGTGTACTTTCAGTTGTAACAGCAGAAAAGACAAGACATGCGTGACTCTTCCCTGGCCACTAGGTATTGGATCTGTGGTAATTTAGAACAAGGTGTAGGGGCAGGGGAATCACATAATGTCTTTGAATTACAAAATCTGTGTGAGAGGAGGTGCTCACTGTGAAGGTTAATAGTAGCTAGACCTTATCACAGGTGCAGAAATATAGTTTCAGGTGTGTCATACGCAGCTTTAAAGGGGAAAAGTACATCTTTCTGTTTCTCAGGTTATAGACTGATTTACAGGTTTTTGGTCCTTACCTTGTTCTGCATCTAATAAAGGATTTGCCATGTAGTAGTGACTTATGAAAAATATTATCAGAGTTACTACAGCATATCCCTGAAAAGAATACATGTCATGTGATGTTAAGGAGTTGTGAAATCCAAGACAATAAGGGTGTCTTCTGGGAGGAGATCCGTAAAGGCAGTTAATAACAGGCCATATAGTTAGGGAGTTATTTTGGGAAATGCATATTGGCAGAAGTGACAGACCTGGCAGAATTGTTAAAAAGTGCTTGATTATCAAGCAGTTCACATCCACCACCTGCTATTTGTATCCTCAGGAACATTATAGGCTGCATTAGCAATGAGTATTTTTGTGAACTTTTAGGTGATTGTAAGCTTTTTGAAAACTGAGATCTAGGCCAAACTGCTTTCCGGTCTCCATGAGGAGAAATTTGAGAATGTTGTTACACCATTGTGTGAACTCATAGTTTACTTGCATCTTGAATAGTGCTTACAGCTTTGGTATCTCTTTCGCCTGTCTAAAACTAGTTTACTGGAACTGGTAAATATCTAGGAATAGGATGCAATAATGATCAGAAGTATGGAATGGATTTTCTGCAAGGAGCCTAGGGGCCTTCAGCTTAGAAAAGAGATGATTGTGGGAGACCATGATAGAGATCTGTAAGTCATGTGTGGCTTGAAAGTTCTCAGTGTGCACATAAGGTGTCCGATGAAACAAAAGTGAAATATTTAAAACATACAGAAGGAAATATATCACTTAGCATATTGTTGATGGTGGAATGCTTTGTCACAAGGTGTTTTGGATATGAAAAGTCTGCAGAGGTTCAAAATCATGGGAAAACAAAAAACCATCAAAGTCCACAAAATGCAGTGATATCCTCTTTGTATAAAGATTTCTTGATCTGTGCATTGGTGAAGACTGAGGTGGTGTTCTTGAAAAGTGTGAGTGCAAGCTATCCCTACACTTTTTCTTTCTTTTATTTTATTTATTTTTTTTTTTTTTTTCCCTAGGTGTTTGCTGTTAGCAACAGGGGAAACTTGATAGGTCTGACTTGCTGTTGCTGGAGGCTCTTACATGCTGCTTCCAGCTAGGACTACAGATTTCATACCTGTGTTTTCACTAAAAAGAAAGTAAAAACCCTTGCAACGTGGCTTGCAAAAAAAATATGCCCTTTGTTCCAGATCAATTGTTTCAAGACATTTTTTGCATGCTGCGAGTCTGGTGTGGGAGAAAAATGTCTATGGAATGAATTCAGGTCATTTTTCAGTTCAGTATTAATGGGTTCAAAATATATAATTCTTGTATTTTTTGAAATAATTGCTGTGAGTGTAGTACTGGGACATAGAAATGCAAACTTGAAGTTTATCAAACTACTTAGAGATTTATAGTTAAATTGAGATGGTTTTAGGAGCTTCAGGATATGGTTACCTATCCTATTCCTGGTTTCTTAAGTTTTTATGGCTGATTAAATAGATTGATACACCTAACATTTTTAAACTTAATTGATTCTTCCTGATGACTGCTGGGTGTCTGTTGAATACATGCCTAGCCATGAGATTTAGTTTATTAATGGCCTCATACCACAAATTCAAAACATTGTGGTCCATACATTTATTTTAATAGTTAATACAATTAAATAACATAAACAGCAGCTTTGGAATTCTTGATAAGTAGATCTTTTTCCTTTTTGTAAGCCAGGTCCATAAACTAGGCAGACATTATTTGCATGCATGCTTACTGTTATTAAAGGAACTATTCAAACATAAGTGTGCAAAAACAAATTACATTCAGAATGAACTATTTGCATGCTAAGTAATAGTTGGACATGCAAGCTATGCTTTTACATTTCCAATTACCTGAAAGTCATTACTGCACTAGTGCACAGTCCAATACTAGATACAGTATCTTACATCTCTGAATTTGCTTTACAAAACAATATTGGGAGTTGGATGGTACCAACTTAGAGACTACACAAAAAAATTGAAAAAAAATCGAAAAACATGATATGGTAAAATGCAGTAGTGAATCTACCCATATCTGTGATCAAAATAAATTACTAGATGAGCTTACGGAGTTTTTACTTAAGTTGTGAAAAAAATTGCTGCACTTACCAAACATTCAGAATAAAGTGTGTGTTTAGGTGTGAAATATGGTACATTTCTGTTCTGTAGATGTAGGTAGTTGACTCTTCCCATATCTGGCCTTAGTTACTAATGTCAAAGCATGCAGAAAGTTATTATTTTCTTTCTTAATCTCTTTTCTGATTTTTTTTTCCTTCTGCTTTGGCAGCCCCTGAGAAGTTTGTTGTAGTCTTTAATCACCTTTTTGTTCTGGTAGTTAACATATGTATCAAAGTATCAGGTTTGTTATGTTTGTACAAGATATGCAGTTTAAATATGAAAAGATTTGTTTGAAAAGCACCCCCTGTCTCCCCCCTATCCCCCCCCATAATAATAAATGGTGAAATGTATTTGCATCTTGCACTATATACATACTGGTAGCATTAATGAGATTTTTGTCTTGCTGTGAGTATATGAGCTTTTCTACTGTTATACTTTGACATTTTGAATTAGGGTCATTAGAATTCTCAGGCCACATGCTGACATAGATGTGGATGAGTAAACTTTGCTGACCTCATCCCCAATTCTGTAGAGCTAAGACAACTGTAGCATTAGTGTACTCCTGGTGGATGATTTGAAGGTCTTTCGACAAGTCCTGGCTATAAACTTTTAAAAAGGAGGATCAGATTCTGTAAGCCAGTTATTGGCTCTTTAGCTGGCAACTTTGAACAAGTTACATGCTTGGATTTTATCCAGATTTTGTGCTGTTTAATCAGACCTGTTTCGAGACATAGACAAACTACTTGGTCACCAAGAAATTCAAGATATATGAGCAGGCTTTGCAGTTTATTGGATCAAGCTCATAGCTTGAGCTTGTTTGACTAAAGCTTTCCCATGATTAGCTAAAAAGCCTCTCTCACAGTAGTGTTATATAAAGTACTAATGCATGCTAATTCGAGTGAACTATGTCTTCTCATTTATTCACATTACCATCTGCTTTTCTGGATAGTCATGGGCAACTTTGTCAATGTACAGTACTGTCTTGCCAGAGAGACAGAAAATGGCTGGTTAGAATGTTGATGTTAGGGATTTAAAAGAGCTGTAAAAAAAATGCCTGTGTACATATTGCTTGTCTTTCTATTTTGTAATGTGCAGCTTAAATGGACGTACTGCCCTTGTTTCTACAAATTTGTATTTACTAATGTCTTGCATGTTTTCTTTGTGGAGAGTAAATAAAACCTCTGGAAGGTCTATTTCTAAGCTTGTACAGCTTTGTAATATCACAAAACAGGTAGTTACGTATACACCTAAGTGGGATAGTGAAGACAATGGTAAGTATGATGGCAGTGTGGGTTTACTATAGAATGGCATCTTAGTAGTTATGTTCTTGTCTGCCAAAGAACCTCTAAAGGCATCTTGACTCTTACACTGGCCTGTGTTTTACGCTCTCTTGTTTTAATGATTTGTTAGGGTATAATAGATTTTTTTTTTGTATGCGAGAGAAAGAGGAAAAGTAGGAATTGGTGGGAGAAAGTATGTAGGATTATTGAATTCAACAAAATCCTTGAGAGAATTACATAGTGTGTTAAAAGTTAATAGAATTGAATTGGAAGGGAACATTTTCTGGTTAGTTGGCAGCATAGCTTTTTTCTTTTTCCTTTGTAAATTTAAACCATGTAACTCAGTACTGGTGCTTACTGTTTTAGACTGACATTTGTAATGAACATTACTGTAATAATAAAATTCTGAAGTGAATTTAAGAAGTCTCAACTGATAGATAATAGCTGTAAAGGTGTTGAATTACTAAGAAATCATAAAATAAGTAGCATAGCCTAATAAGAAGCATATGGACTTCTAGTGTAGCAAGTACTGCGTAGCCTTTATGACCTTTCTGCCTCCTAAACTACAGAGGTTGTATAGTAGAATCTGCTCAAGGAGTGTTCTGACAAACATTGTGCTTGTTGAAGAGCTTTTTTAATCAGTAGGTTCATGAAATGTCCTGTACTGAGGAAGAAGGGTGACACAGGAGCATGGATTGGATACTTTATTTCCATGGCAAGTAACAGAGCATGCTGGTCTGTGTGATCATTGCAGAGGCAATTGGACCCTAAGATGCATGGAAGCAAGTAGAGAAAAGATCCTGTGAAAGAAAGGATTTGTATTTTTCATGCTCCTATGAAGCCAGGTGAAAATTGTGCTTTTCCAGTGCTATACAGATATCTTAATGGTTAAAGTTATTAATGCTGCTTGTGATGTAGATTCATATTCATCACAGTACAATTCAGTTATGTTCTTGAGCCTTGACTTAGTTCCAGAGACTTAAAAAAAAAATAATCTAGTTAGTATCTTTACTTTGGTATGTTTTGCAAACAAGATTTGAGGTATCTAGTAGCCAGACAAGCATGTTGGCATGTCTGGTTGTGGCAGTTAGCATGAGTTATTCAGCGTTTATTAGTTTGATTAACAATCCTTAAATTAGCTAATTTATTTGTTGTGGCTAAGTGCTAGGATATAGTCAGGTCATTTGGTAATTGCATGTTTGTTTCATACATTGCTGTTTTTAAAGAAGCTCAGGTATTAAAACTGATATGTTTTGATGAGGTGTCTTGGTTGAGAGGAATTTTTATAATATCAATTTATGTGATAATTGGTTTGTGCCTGTTGCTTGTAATTAGGCACTGGCCAAAATCACTCTGCAATTTTTTCTCTTAGCTGTACCACCTGGATATGGCTTTTACTTGTCTCCTTACCCCTCTGTTAAGGAATGTAAAAACTCAGTTACCTTTCAGACTTAGGCAAATTTAGTTCCAAAATTTATGGAAGACAGTGCCTCAGATTTGTAGGAATACATACAGGCACCGTGCTTGCATATGTTTTGTGCCCACAGACAAAACTAGGATAAAAAGGTTGATATTAGGTGTTTTTTTGTGTTTGAAACTGGCTTTCTGTATGTGTGGTTTCATTTAATAAGTTTATGTAGAGACTGATCAAGCTAATTGGTGAATGAAAGCTTTTGGAAATGGGCTTCATCTGTGGTATAGTGGAAGGTGGTGTAGGTGATGTCTGGTACTGTGCACATGTATGAGCTGGCAGAATTAATTTGTAACTGTAACTTTGGCTTTGTGTGTTTAGCTGTGCAGCTGCAAGTGTTTAACTTACAGCAGTAGGTAGGAATAGCTCAGAATCAGAGAACTGTGGAGGTTGGAGGGGACCTCTGAACATCATCGGGTCCAATCTCCTTGCACAAAGCGAGCTCAGCTGCAATGGATTGTTCAGGCAGTGTTGAACTGGTTTCTGAATTATTGCCAAGGATGGGCACTCCACAACCTCTCTGGGCAACCTGTTCCAGTATTTGATTGCCCTTGTGCTATGTTTTTGTTACTCATATATTTATAGAATCATTTTTTGTTGCCATTTATAGCAGGAGCTGGATTCAGCTCTAGTTGAGCTTTGGCCCTTCTAATTTTCTCCCTGAATAACTTTGCAACATCCTGTAGTCCTCCTGAGTAGCCTGCTCCTTCTTCCAAAGGTCATAAATTCTCCTTTCATTCCCAAGTTCCAGTCACAGCTCTCTATTCAGCCAGGCAGATACTCTTCCCCACCAGCTCGCCTTCTGGCACACAGGGACAGCCTGCTCCTGTGCCTCTAAGATTTCCGTATTGAAGAGTGACCAGCCTTCTTGGACTCGTTTGTCTTCAGAACTGTCTCCCAAGGGACTCTGCCAACCAGCCTCCTAAACAGATCCAAGTCTGCCCTTTGGAAGTCCAAAGCAGCAGTTCTGCTGACCACCCTCCTTACTTCTCCAAGAACAGAAAACTCAATCATTTCACGATCACCATGCCCAGGGCGACCTCCAAACAACACATTACCCATGGGTCTTTCTCTGTTCACAAAAAACAGGTCCAGTGTGGCACCTTCCCTACTTGCCTCCACTGACAACTGTGTCAGGAAATTGCCTTCCATACACTCCAGGAGATGTTTTGTCTCATCTGTTGGAAGTACAACACAGCAATCTGTTAAGCTGAAGTCCCCCATGAGGACAAGCGCCAGTGATCATGAGATTTCTCCTAACTGCCTGCAAAATATTTTGTCTGCTTCTTTATCCAGGATGGGTGGTCTGTAACAGTCTCCCAGGATGTCTGCATTGTTTGCCTTCCTCCTGATTCTTTATGGGTAAATGCTCCACCCTAGCATCACCACCATACAGTCAAACCACTTCCTAACATACAGGGTTACCCAGCCTCCACTCCTTCCTTGCCTATCCCTTCTGAGGAGTTTATAACCATCCAATGCAGCACTCCAGTTGTGTGAGTCATCCCACCATGTTTCCATGGTGGCAACTATATAATAACTTTTATGCTTGTTGCAGATGAACAATTTAAGGTTCTACTTGCTGCAGAACAATGTTTGGATCACTTAAAGAAAGATGTGACTTAACAGATTTCGATGGCAAGGTCTACTCTATTACTTATGGAGGAAATATGCCAAGCAGATCAGGCACGGGTTGTTTTAGAGTGATTTTTATGGGGACAGGAGATGTGAAAGCCCTCCCATTGAGTCACAAGGTTCAGAATGGACCCCCTTGCTTTCTAAACTCCTCAGAGAGGAGGAGCCTACGCTTAGCTGGATCCAAAGTTAACCCCAGACTTGATCAACAGTTCAAGTCTAAAAGACTTAGCAGGTAAGGGACAACAGGTAAGGGATTAGATGCATTTATGGCCAAAGGATTATATATGCACACGTGCCTCTATATATTACTTGTTGAGGATTTCAGAGTTTCATTATCCTGCCTGTCAACCTGCTAACCTCCTCTCCAGGGGCCTGGTGTCATGTCCCTCTGAACTCTGGATCCCAGGTCTCTTGGAGCAAGCTCTCAGGCACTGAAGCCCATGGAAGTAAATAATTCATTGGAGTAGTACAGCAGCGGGGTTGGCTCAAGCTGGGTGCCTTCCAGAGGTCACAGCCAGGCACAGAAACCCCTGGGTTTTTACAGCCTTACACCTGCCTCTCACACCACGATTCAGCCCAACACCAATATTTGAGTCTAGGGTCTTCTTGTTTCTCATTGGATCCTTTTCACTGATGTCAGATGGGCCTTTGTTTTGTTTATATTAAAAATCACACAACCTTGTAATTAGTACACATTTACTCAAGCTAAATCATTGATATGAAATTTAAAATGGGGTCATCCAGTGATCTGTGAGTAGTAGAGGTTCATCCACATACAGCCAGCTTGTTCAGCAGAGAGAGTTCACAGTGGGCTCGCCCAGGCTGTTGTATTTATGAAATGAAGTGGTTGGCTCATAGTGAAACTGCACACAGTGGCAAAGGTCTGCATGAGACTCCCTGCGCCCACACCTCATCGCTGTTCAGTGCTGTTCTGCTGCCCTGGGGGTTTCCTAAAAAGAGCCCTTGGCCCGGCTGCAGCTCAGGCCTTTGCCTCCTTTGGAGTCTGTACCAAACTGCTGCTTGGGTGGGGAGGGGGTACATTGAGTGCATCCGCCACGCTGCTGCACAGTGGCTTCCAGCTCCTCCTGTTTGTTGCCCATGCTGTGTGTATTGATGTAGGTGCACTTCGGTTGAAATATAGAACCTGCCACCTTTCTGAGGGGAGATATTCTGTTTTCTACATGAGCATTTTCAGGTGCTCCTGTGGTTTCTAATACATCAAGAACCCTTGCATCTTTGCTGCTGCATGGATTTCCATCCCCTGTCTCCACTGAGACAGCAGACCGAAGGACCTCACTAGCACACTGTCTCTTAAACACTGGCACACTGCCATCAGGCTTATCTCTAGTGATCCTGGTTTTATCCTTTTTCCCCTTCAAATCCAGTTTTAAGCTCTTTCAGTGAGCCCTGGTAACTCCTGTCCTGTCCTCCTTTTCCACCTTTGAGACAGTTACATTCAATTTGTTGCCAGAGGGTCTGGTGTTGTGTAGACTGACCCATGATCAGAAAGTCCTGAATTCTGATGGTGACACCAGGCTTGGAGCCAGGTATTGATGTACTGGCTCTTCCTGTTTCTTCCCTCATAATTCCCTGAAACTGGAAGGACAGAGAACACTGTTTGTGCTCCCGATCCCTTAACCAGTCGTCCCGAGGCCTTGAAGTCTCTCTTGATTGCCCTTGGACTTCTTGTTGCAACTTCATCGCTGCCTGCCTGAAAAATCAATAGTGGTTAATAATGTGAGGGCTGTACGAGAAGAGGATGGCACATGGTGATGTGTAGTTGGAAACACCAACAGATGCTGAAGCTAAAATGTATCTGTCAGTTGCCTGAATATCAGTCCTTTCATCATTACTGTATCTTGGTATGAAACAGAAATATGACCTTGTTTTCAGCCATCCTAGATGCTGAAATGGAAATAAGAGGAAACACCCATTATTTGTACATGTGTCACCTGCATGCTTTGTTTCTGTTGAAGAGAATGAGGACTAAAACTGTTCTGTTGTTAAACTGCTGATACAAGAGTTAGGAAATCCAGGTGCTCTTTCTCTGTGTTTGCAGTGTGAGTGGGTAGTGACTAATCATTTTTTTCCATATACTAAATGAGAATAGTGATATTTTATCAAATGTGTAGCTTTGTTACTCCTGATTGTGCATGTGTAATGTAAATCTCTGGACTGAGAATTGCAGCAACCTGTAGATGGATCAATACAAGGAGATGCTAGTATGGTGTTAAAGGTTAACTTGAGAAAATGTGCTATAAAAGCAGAGGTATGGACTGGACTGTATAAGTGTCACTCATCCTAGTGTTTGTGCTGGGTACGGGCTAAATATTCCTAAAGGAGTAAGGAGAATAAGTAAACATTCATTTTGTGTGTTTTATACCAGGATGGACAGAAGATTTTGGAAGCTTTTTTCCTGTTTGAAACATGTATGTCTAAATGAGACTTTTTTTTTTCTAGATTATTTTCTTCAGTGTATGTTATTTTTTTTCTTTTTTCTTTTTTTTAAGGCTGGATTGGAAGTGAACCACAATGGCTGCTGTCACCTCAGATAGTCCTCCGAACCCAGGCTGCAAAATCATGACATTTAGGCCTTCGATGGAGGAATTCAGGGAGTTCAACAAATACTTAGCGTACATGGAATCACAAGGTGCTCATAGGGCTGGAGTTGCGAAGGTAAACATCTATAGTGTAGGTGGAAAATTTTTCCTAATGACTGTTTTCCAACATTTGTATTTTGCTGATTGCAAAATTGACCTTTTCAGTATTTAACATTTTTTCCAAATGATTTTCGATGAATAGATACTGATCTGTTACTGTTTTAATAAACAGCTTTTTTTTAATCTCTGTTTCATGCAAACTAATGAAGATGATGAATGCTCTCTTCTGTCAGTTGTTTCCACGTTTACAATAGCAAAAGAGGATCTCTTCTTAAGGCAGATTTAAACTAGTTTTTGGCAAATCAGAACAAAATAGGGAGTTCATAGTATAAATTGGAAAGTCCTGATCTACCCGATGTTGAACTCAGTCTTTTAGGGTTGTGTATTACTTTACTGAAGCACATAATCCCACTATAGTGAGTGGTTGTATGCTTGAAGATAGTGATGCACTGTTTGAATGGAAAGTTTTATTTTTAATGATGATGATGTTATCTTTTTGTTAATCAGAATTTGAGGTCCACTAGCTACATTGAACCATGGTATATCTAGGATCTTACAGCAGGTGTTCCTTCCCTAGCAGAGAGTGATTGTCAGAGATTAAGTCTGATGTAATTTTGTGTTACATCACATGAGTATTTCTGTCTTAGCCGTTTTGCCACTTTTCAAATCAGCATGACACAGTGTAGGTTTAGAAATCCTAGCTTAGTTATTTGAAGTAGTCACTGAGAAGAGCCATCTCTGTCACTGAGTTCTTAAGCTAATATTGCAAAGTCAAGACATTTAAAAATGGAGAGAAGAGGAAAAAAAACCCTGCAATTCTTGGTTTCCCTGTGCCCACTCCCTCTTCCCTGCTTCTTGTAAAGCAAAGCAAAACTGAACCCCTCACACCTTGAGAATGCTGTAGTTCATTTGCTTTCTGATGTCTGAGGGTGGGTTACATATAGGTCTTATTTTCAAACTCTTCACTGCAACAGGAGTAGAAACGTGATAAAAAGATGACAGAGGAAAGCCAGAGCTGAATTTTTCACATATTCAGCTGTATTGTGGAACCTGTTTGTGTGAGGATGAACTGTTCTAGCCCTCTTGTCTTGAACAGCAAACTTAGCAGGAAATTCATCATAATGACATCTGCTGCGCAACCGATTTACTCCATTGATACCTATGTGAGCAGAAGATGCTAGCTATGTATTATTCTGTGGATTATGTACGTGGACTTAACATTAAAAAAAAAAATCTTACTTTTTGTATAAATAGCTTTATGTCAACTGTTGGTAGTTTCATGGGTATGTGGCCAAAGAAATAGAAGGCACCTTCTTCTCTTCTGTCAAGGATTGAAGCAGCTGGGAATGCTGGTCAGTGGCTTTACATGGTGCCAAGTGCTCCTCTGAGACAGCTGCTATACTTAAGATGAATTGTGGGATTAAAATATGTAATAGTTTGAGCCTAGTGTACTAGTCATTTTTATGCGTGAACTTCAGGATATCTGGAAAAGGAGACTCTTCCATGTCTTGGCATTCTTGGTTGCAAAATTTCAGACAGTAGGAAGTATAAAAAGATAATAAGATAATGAATTTGTCTTATTCGAAATATTATTCAGATTTTTTTTTAGACATGAGTATGGCTCCAGTCTTGTTCTGTTTTGATTCCTTATCCTGATTTCTGGTTCTGGTTCCTCTTCTGCCATCTAGCAATTAAACCTACATGCGCAACCAGTGTAGGAAAAAAGGGCAGAGGCATTGAGGATGTCCTGAGGAAAGCAACAGGCATAGTAACATTAGGAAAGAATGCGAAAGGAAATAATACAGAGCAGTTTTGCCTTTATTGTATACTTTAAAATGTCTGTAATATTGCTGTCATCTTCATAACCTTACTCTTAGTGGTGTTCTACTTTCTTTCTCTGGTGAAATCTGTAAGGCAATATCTTCGGAGGTTCTGGGTAGGCATAATTTTTTGCAATAACCAAATATGAGATTAGTTCCTGCATACATGAAACACGTATGATCTGAATATTCACTTGTTACTAAAAGGCAAATATGACATAATATCTAGAAAATATGCTAGTGCTGTTATTTTAAAAAGAGTTGCAGTTAATGTTAATATGCAAACTTTATTTCCTGTAAACTTTGTTTTGAAGTTGAAACACCCTAAAAGAATATTCTAATGGGCCAAAGTAGTAGTTATCTTTTTAGGTTAGGCACATGAATGTGTTAAACTGACTTTTTAAAAATACTGGATGCAACAGTGATATCTAGCCAAATGTTTTAATATTTTAAAGAGTATAATACAGATGTCAGGTGTGGAATGGATGCAGGCATATATTGTATTTAATTTACTTTAGCACTAACCTAGCAAAAATCAGTCTGTAAAGTGGTGATCATGGCAACAGAACAACAGAGGTCAAGCTGTGGTCTTAGTCACCCTGAGGTAAGGCTGCAAGATGTGGATTAGAATCCCATAACAGTTGAAAATGAGCAGGGAGTCCATTCTAGTAATTTAAGTGACAATCCAGGTACTTCAAGATAGGACAGCTTTCAGGCGTAGTATGAGAAGTGGGTAGTAAATTTTAGATCCATATCCTTCGTTAACACTGTTTAACGTGTATGAATTTTTAAATATTCAAGCAACTTCTATTTTTTAATGTAATTAAATACAAATTGAAACCACTTTCTTTCCTGATGAAATTGTTAGTTACTTCCTTAAGGATGAACCTTGCAGTGTCGTTGCCATTGTCAAACCATACCTCTTTATTTTGTAATTTTATCTGATCTAATAATTAATATAATTTTTTTCAAAAAAGGAAATGAATTTTTTTTCTGGCTCTCTGATTAACATCATCTCTCAGTGAGATGATTATTAGATCTTATTATCAGATAGTAGGGGTGGAAAAGTTTGGCTACAGATTACTGGTCTCTCAAATTGTACACATACATGCAATTAAGATAAACTGGAAATTAGTGGAGTTTTAAAAGTAATTCAAAGATTTGATTTACAGAGTTTGTCACTACTGTTGCAGCACTTAGAGTTTCATCCTGTTTGTTTGAAGTCACTAAATTGAAAATATCTGATAAGGGCAGAATTTGACCATGTACTCAAGGATTTATGATATTTTGCATAGCGTAATTTGGCTTGTTTGAAGTTAATATCCCCATGTTTGTATGACTGAAAATGTGTGTCTCCATTTTGGCCATACACCCAGGGTTTAATTCCCATTCTAGCTGTCACGTTTCAGAACCATTTGGGAAGCTCTTCTTCATGTATAGGTTGTATAAATGTGATAGTACTAAGACCACAAAAAATATTTTTTATATATGTGTTTATATGAATCTGGGATATCTGCTGACCTGGGTTTACAGAGCACCTGGAATAATGTCTATGATACAAGAAAGCATAACAAAACCTTTAAAAAATGATTAATTACATTAGTTGTCTTTCAGTCGTACTGTGGCTCAGGAGGGGCTCTACTAGTTACACTATGTAGGTCTGCTTTCCCCTTCTGCTGGATACTAGAATAGCAGTTAAAGACTGTCTAGCTGTTTTCAGCCTGTCAGTTGCTACATATTTCTCAGTTGTCTTGAGATGACTTATATTTTGATTCTCATTATTTTTGATATATCTCAAAACTTATATTTCTACATTAAAAATATAGCAACTAAGTATTTTTAAAACAAATTTTATCAGATCAGTAATTCATACTGCGAAAGTTAAAGGGACATTTTTTGAGTTTTGGAAATTGGTTTTTAAATAGTAAGAATAAAATATTTTTTCCTGTTTCAATAGCGGTATAAAATGAACTTACAGAGGACCTAATTTGTATTGTCTAGGATGTACAGACTCAAGTATGAATGCAAAGAGAATGAAGACTACCAGAGGAGGTATATACATATACAGAAACAGTAATTTAACTTTTGAACAGAGGTCATAAGCAGAGCAGGCATACCTGACACTTTAAGTTAAATATGAAAGTCTAAAGAGAGAAGACATCTTACCTGTGCAGAGGAATACATGTATATAAATGGAGATAAAAGGACTACGGTTTGCACATATTGTAGGAGAGGGGCAGTGTGAGGAATAAAATGATGTAAAAAAAAAAAAGTTCCAAATACTATGCCTGAAACAAATTATTAACCTACTAGGCAAACAACACTAAACTCTTTCCAGAGCAGATAGTATACTGTGGCATCCTTGGAACAAATTGGCTAAAAAATTGCAGTTAGGCTTTTAAAAGTTTGGAATGAGTTTTAGGCATAGATAATGTATTTTAGTTTTACTGTTACAGAGAATTTTAAAAAGGAAAACAAAGAATGAAAGCAATAGAAGAAATGAAAAACAAGGCACACCGATAGATCAGTTGGTCTTTACTTGAATAAGAAGTGCTTTGGAGTCTCGAACTGTATTTACATAGACTGAAATAGTTAAATTAATTTGCAGTCTCATTGACAAGTAGACAAGTAATTTTGGAACATGATACTGAAAATAAATGTCGGCAAGTACAAGAAAAACAATTTTCAGAGGAGTTGGGGCAGAAGTAACTACACAGAGATAGTAGCCAATGACATTCAGAATCAGATGTAGAACAGGAGATTACCACAATATGGAAGAAGATTTAACAGAAATTTATGTGTTCATAGCACTATGAAATAACCTCAGTTATACTAATGTGCAGCCTTCATGGAGGAGACTGAGCGGTAGTTATAATGAAGACATCCCTATCTGAAACTGAAAGTATATTGTGCTAAATAACACTAGATGGTGTTAATAGGCTTAGGATTTTTGAGATACATATATATAGATGTATATAAATAAATAAATGAGAAAGCCTTGCCTTGGGTTTTTCTTTTTTTTTTTTTTTTTTAATTTACATTTGAGCATTGAACAGCTTGACTGATGAATTCGATCTAGGTTGCTTACATGGAATAAACTTAACTTGCCTAATTTTGAAGAGGTTATTTTTGCTAGAGGGAATGTGAAGAGGCTTAAGTAAGACAGGTCAGTGGTAAAAACTCAGAGACCTAGTAATTAATTCCAACTCTGATACTGACTAGCTGTGTGTTACTTTGGACGTGATATTTTAACATACCCAGTCCTTGCCCTAACTTTTGTTAGAAAATACAACTTCTTTGGAGCAGGGACTCTATTTTTATTTTAAAATGATGCTTAGCATATTTGAGGTACTAGAGAGAGTGCAGACAAGGGCAACGGAGCTGGTTGAGGGTTCTGGAGCACAAGTCTGATGAGGAGCAGCTGAGGTAACTGGGGCTGTTTAGCCTGGGAAAAAGGAGGCAGAGGGGAGACCTTATTGCTGTCTACAACTACCTGAAAGGAGGTTGTAGCATGGAGCGGGTTGGTCTCATGGAGCGGGTTGGTTCAAATTGGATATTAGGAAAAAACTTCTTCCCAGAAAGGGTTGTCAGGCACTGGAACCGGCTGCCCAGGGAAGTGGTGGAGTCACCACCCCTGGAGGGGTTTAAAAAGCGTTTAGACGAGGTTCTTAGGGACATGTTTTAGTGCCAGAGTCAGGTTATGGTTGGACCTGGTGATCCTGATGGTCTCTTCCAACGAAATGATTCTAAGATTCTTTATGAACCCCTACAGAATCCATTTCTGTAACCAGTACTTTAATTACAACTATAATAAACATGATCCAGTTACCTGGAAGGGGATATTTTGAACCTGTATTCACAAAAATATTTTTATTGCTTAAAACACACTGACCTTGAATTAAATAAAATCATGCAAATTTTGCTTTTCAGTATTCATATACTTGAGCCAAACCTACAAGTTCATGCTTAATAATGATGAAAATGGAAATCTCTGTGCACATATTTGATTTCTATGCATATATTCTGAATGCATGACTTCTCTGCTTCCCAACCAACATTTTGTATTTTGTTAATGTACATATAATTTAATATTTGTGTGGAAGAAATAAAGAGGATTCACAAGATGATTCATTTTTTTTTTTCTCTGAAAGTAAACAACATTGAAACTTGCTAAGTAGTCCCTGTATAACTGAAGTCCCATGCAATCTGAGATGGAAAAAAGGAAAAGAGGGAGTTGCAGCTGTGTAAAAAGTGGATAAAAATGCCTGTTTATGTGCTGGTTTGACTGAAGGCAAGTAAACTTTCTTCATGCAGTTAGAAACTTTTATTTCTTGTTTAGCTGGCTCCGTTGTTTGGGTTAGTTTGAGAACATGAAGATAACACCCCAGGATAGAGTCAGGCTTTTTCTTTCCCTTGTCTTTGAATTTTTCGAACAAAGAGAATCCAAGACCTGCTGTTATCTTAGCTGTTTTCTGGGAGCCAAAGTCTAAGTGCTCTGCGTGCAGGTGCGAGGCAGCGAGGAAGGGGGCAGAGATGGGTCAGGCCAGGCTGACATCCATTAGGTACAGAAATATGTTACTATCTGTAACTTTTCGTCGGCTTGGTGTTTTGGTGTATGCTTACTAGCACGAATGGTCTTGATCAGATTTCTTTGACGGGTGGACTATTTGATTACATTAGCATTACAATTTGCCCATTTGTGTTTGTTTTTCAAAGGTAGCAAATGATGCCTGTATTATTTTTTAGATTTTTTTTTACTTTGTCAGAGTGATGTAATAGCAAAATCTTTAAAGAACAATGTTGTGTGGAATCCTGAAATGCTGTTAGAGGAACAACCTAGCTAACCTAGTGTAATGGCTACCTCTAAGATGGGAATTGATTATTCTGGTAATGTAATTTGTATGTTGTAGATGCATGTTTGTGAAAGCCATGCTACCTTGTTGTATATTGCTTTTAAACTTTCCAAGATAAGGCTTGTGAAAACTTGATTTGAGCACCACAGAAAAGAACTAGTATAATGAGTGAATCAAAGAATGTATCATTGAGTCTTTTGGCAAGTAAAAGTTAAAAATCAAAACAAAACCAAAGATATATATTAAATATGTCTGTGTTTTCAAACTGTTATAATTTCAAATCTGGAGAGTTTTATGTTTTCGTATAAAATGGTATATGCGAGGAATATTCAAAGTTACAGAGTCTGCTAAAGAATGCTGGTATGACTACAGGCTTCTTTGAAATTCCTAATGACTTTATTGCTAAAACTTTGGAATCTGCTGAGGAGTTTTTTTAGACTTTGGGCAATTCTGTGGTATTTGAAATAAAAGTGTTAACTTTACAACTGGTTAATCTGCATATAGCTTTAATCTTTAATTATGAGATTTAAATCACATTAATATAAAACTAGTATATCTAAATTAGTGCAAACTCTCACTGTAATAGAGTTGTACTCTGCAGTTTTATGGGGAGTAAGTTAAAAAGACTCTAAAGTCTAAAGCTCTCTAAAATAGCTATATTTTTTCAGTAAGAAATAGTTATTCATACGGTTTACACCAAATAACATTTGGACAGGGGATAACAGAGGATAACGATTTTGTGTTGAGTACAAAACGTTTGTGAATTATAAGGCTTTCTGATTATAAAATATTTGTCTGTTCTGTTATTTTACATGTGAGTGTTTGCACAGTTGCACATGATTGAAATGCTGTAGATCAGTGAGTTAGTGCTTATGAATTGAGGTGACACTATGCCCATTTTTAATTGGTTTCTGCATTGTCTAGTAGTACTTACATGGTCAGTTAGTTATCGTGAAACACCTGGTTAAACAAGCACTCATTTGATCATGTGGGCATATTTGACTGGTTCTTTTGATTCTCTCCCCCGCCCCCCCGAATATTTTGAGTTGGTATTGCAACTATTGATGTCCTGTTTTTTTAATTTCTGAATTTAAAGGTTATCCCACCAAAGGAGTGGAAGCCAAGAAAACATTATGATGATATTGAAGATTTGGTGATTCCTGCTCCAATTCAGCAGATGGTCACTGGCCAGTCAGGACTCTTCACGCAGTACAACATTCAGAAAAAGCCGATGACAGTGAAGGAGTTCAAGCAACTGGCCAACAGTGACAAGTATGTATATGGGGGGGGGGGGGGGGGGGGTCTTGATTAAAAAGACAAAAACTGTTCACATATTGTGCTTTCTTTGAATTGTTTTGTGCAGCTGGTGGTTTGGGGTTTTTTTTTGCACTTTTTCAGTAGATATTTTCCTGTCTCCTAAGTTGTAGAAGGATACCACAATATGAATCTTGTTTGTGTTTCTGTCATTGAAAGCATCTGGTACCGTAGCAGCAAGGAAGCATCTAAAAAACCTGAGACATAGTGCTTTCTGTCTACCTTTTTTCTTTCTGTCCTAACAAATGTTTGTATTGAAAATGATGAAGATGATAGAGACTTATATCTGAGTTTTATTTTGAGTACACTTACTAATGTTTACTTTTTTTTTGCCTAGATACTGTAATGTAGTTATTTTTCAGAATTATAATGTATTTCTCAAAATAACGAACATATTTTTTAACTCGCCCAGAAGTTTTTGCATTAATGTAAAAGAACTCAACTGCTCCTAGCAAATGCCTATGTTCCAATTATGGCCAGATGGGCATTAAGGGAGGAGAAAAAAGTCTGTGAAGGGCTAGGCGCTATACTGAAAAGTTTCAAATTGGTGGGCATTCCAAGAAAAGGGGAGCGATAGAATGAATTTTTCCCCATTCCTTTTGTCTGCATAAAAAGAGTAAATTCTGCTTCAGTATTTCCTTAAAACTGACTGAAAAAAGTTTCTGGAAGGTGAGTAAAAGGATCCTAGAGATAAAAGATATTTGAATATAATGAAGGACGGTAGCACTGCCCTAGTTTGAAGGAAAGTTTCTCTCATAAGTTCATTTGAGAAATTAAGAGGTAAGAAGAGAAGCTGTTATCAAGATCAGGAAAAACTAGGACGTGAAAAGCTTTTAAAGAGACTCTTCAGCAAATGTTCCATAATATTCATGCCTTTGTAAAAGTGCAAAACTGATCTACTCATTTCAATTAAAAAGGATCGGTATGTTTCTACCCATTTATTACTTGTGAAAAACTGATGTTATCACACTTACAGTTTTCTTCCTCTGGTAAGTGGGAATGAGAACCTATTTTGTAGTTCTTAAAATTATTTGTTCAGTAACTATTAGAGCGGAGAATGAAATATAAAACCTGCATGATATCCTTAGTAATATTTTATTATACCTGTTCATATATGTTTAAAGTTTACATTAGATTAACCCATGATAAAATGATAAACAGTAATTTCTTAAAATAGTTTGATAGTGCAAAATGCTGTGAAGGTTTTAATATGTATCACAGTGTTAGTTAAGATTATTATGTTCTTTGTCATGGAAGATATTTTGGAAGTCTTTCTGATTTCAGTTTTCAAGTTTTTTTACTTAAATCAGTTCACAACTTCATAGGTGACATTAAGCTGGGAGGGCTTCTTATCTACAGGGTGTTTCAGAAAAATGGACCCAACATGTTACAATTACACAAAAATTTGCAAGCAATTTAATGAGTTAATCAAGTTTTAGTAACCTTTTAATAAGTGCTCTATGTTCCCTCCACCTGTTGTATGGACTGTGAGAGTTTCATTCACAGGCAGTTATGGTTGCAGAGATATATGGGTCCATCTTTTTGAAACACCCTGTATTACTAGCTGTGGATCTTTGTAAATATTCCTCACTGCTCTTAAGAAAATGTGTCATACAGCCTCCTATGGCACTCTTAATGCAGTCTGTATTTCTTAAACTATGAAGTAGCTGAGTGTCCCTATTTTCCCAGTAAAATAATTTTGTTCCCTAAGGAAGAAGACTTCTCTGTTAAATGCTCTTGAGTATTGTGAAGTTATCCATTTCCTTTGAGAAAGAGAGAAGGGCCATGAACATCTAAATTTGATCATATTTGCCTTTAAAAGGGCCATGTGTGCTCAGCCTAATGCATTGCATCTTTTATTTGTTTAGGCATTTATAATTCACCATTGAACCAAAGTGCTTTTCCACCCTCACCTCTGGGAAATATGGGCATAACTGCATCCCATAATCAAGATACTTGTGTTAGGGTAACTGAGTTCATGTATTGATATTACTCAGTGACAAGCAGAAATACAAACTAATTTCTGGAGCCTTATCATGCGAAATAATTGGAACAACTCCATTGTGGAGAATGCTTTGGTTAAGATGTGTTTTGCTAACTTGCTTGTCTTTGTTCTGTGTTATTGCATGATGTAAATATTCCTGGTCTACTTATTTCTTGTATGGTTGAATTTTCTTTCCAGTAGTTCCGGTGTAGTAGGTTGGTAGTGCTAATGTGAAACTTATCAGATTTGCAGTAATGGGGGAGAAAAATTTATTTTCTGAAGACCTAAATATGGGAGAATAGAGGCCTGACAGAGGATCTCGAGGCCAAAACTATTAATGGATATTTTCTATGGTAGTATGCTTGTGTTGTGTTCCCACAAGATTATACATTGAGGTTTCAGTAACCTTCCAAAGGTATATATCTAGGTATATTTATGTATACAAAAGTATGGTGCCCTGTGCTGCACTAAAAGAATAAAAAGAAAAATTCCCTTAAATGTGTGTGGGTTTTCTTTTTCCTCACTCCATGATAGAATTTTTCATGTCTACTCTTTGAAACGTTATGCCTTTTCTCAAAAGGTTTTTCTGGGAAAGGAAGAAAAGTACAGACTGCTACCTGACAGAATTAGTACATTTGACTTGTTCTAGGACAGGCTTGCTCAGGACCTACCTCTATGTCTTTGTAGTGCTGGTAGTGACTCAGGAAAATACCAAATACTTTTCAGTTGAGTTTTTTTTCCATGTGTGTCTCTTTTATGGAAGAGAAACAAAAGGGGGAGCCTCAGCCTAAGGACAGGCAGTAGATGTGCTGCTTTGCTGCTGGAGATTCGAGAAAATGTACGGGTAGGTGTATGACTTCAGTTAGTGTAGCTGTCTCGTAGGAGGCTGTATGCTATGGTGGCTCATTAAACTAATAATTCAGGACAACTAATAATTCCTCAGTGAATTTGGAATAATGTGACATCAGAATTCAGTTTGTAGTATCAGAAACCAAGTACATTGTGAAAGGTGGTTGTTGAAAGACTCTGCTGAACCTTTGCCTCCCTCTTCCTCTGCAGATACTGCACCCCAAGATACGTAGATTATGAAGATCTGGAGCGCAAATACTGGAAGAACTTGACTTTTGTGGCACCAATTTATGGAGCAGATATCAATGGAAGCATTTATGATGAAGTATGCATAGCTTTTTATCCAGTTTATCTCTTCCAGCCCTCTTAAAGGGCACTATACTTAGAGGATACATTCTTGCTTTGTGACTGACAATCTGTCTTTCTTTTGAAATCTTTGTGTTACCCACTTTAAAGACTCCAAGGAAATTTGAAATTAACTCCACATCTGAAGAGTCAGAAAACTTCTGTCCTTAGTAGGATATTGCTACTCTTCCTGATCATAAGACTCTTCCCCTTCTTCACTTTGAACTCTGCAGAACTTTGAGATTCCTTCCTATTTATTTATTTGTTTATTAACTTTTCGGTATGTGTGATATCTTTGTACCTCTGTGGAAATCTAGTGATATTTTAAATAACTTTAAAATTAAAAGATGAAATACTTTATTTCTCTCTCTTTCACTGAGGAAAATGGATAGCTGTACTTTATACATGCTTGGAATGCCTGCAGTTTCCTGGAAATGTGCTTACAATTACTATGTACCTCTGAATTAAAACAGATAAAATAGAATCTTCCTAGGGAAATGAATTTTGCTGGTTACTTGCCAAGATCTCCACGAATAAAAAGTGACTCTAATACAGATCTCATTATGCAAAGAATAACAATATCCATTGATATCAGTTAGGCTGTGTAAGTAGCTATAGGAACCAGATTTTGAAAGGATTATTGAAGTAATGAAACTAACAGAAGAACTGTGAGCATTTCCAAAAAGATTTTAGGATTTAAAAAATGCAGGGCAAACTACTATCCAAAAGTATCTATCATGTGTTGAGATTCTGAGTTATTTCATGTTCTGTGTAACTGCCTTCTCCAATCATTTAAAAGAAAAAATCAGAAAAAATGTAGAATTTCCCTGTGGCTGATGGTCTGAGGCTCTGCTAATATTTCATATGTCTTCACAGAAGAAAAATTACTTGAAGACTCTGTCCAAAGATAAATATGGTCAGCCAAGATGGCTCAAGGCAATTCAATTTTTGCACTAAGTTGTATGATCTTTGAAAGATAACTGTAAATGTTGAATGGTCTATTGTTTAGAGAAAACAGCAAGTCCAAATAGCTGTATAAAAATGATGGAGAAAATAACTGAAGATTCTGACTTGGGGTGTTTTGGCGAAGAGTCATTCTAGGGGGTTTTACTTTGTGGAGACCAAAATGGGGCACAGGAAAGCAGTTTTTCTTTCAAGAAATAGAACCTTGCCTTTTTTTTTTTTTCCTTCTCTAACATTGGCAGATAATACCTTCTGGTGTAGCTTTTCACAAATGTACAAATGTGTTTTCTTTGGTGTTTAGTATCTTAGGTTTACTGTTGCATGAGCAATGCAGTAATATCCGATTTTGAAGTGCTGACTGGTCACAGAGAAGGTCAGAGATTTCCTTCTTGTGGAATTGCACTCATTAGATTGGGGGGCTGATAAAGGGAGGTTGAAAAAGCAAATGGTGAATGAAGTGAGAAGAGTGGCATTCAGCAGTCTTAACTCGGCTGTTGGGTGCATGGGAAGACGAGACAAAGAAAGCAGTGAAAGTGGTAGGGAGCAGGAAATAAAGGAGCGGGGAAGAAAACAGTGATAGAATAAAAGAACCTTAATGGCTGTGATTAAATGCATATTATATAAAAGTAAATATAAAAGGCAAAATGTCAGTGAAAGGAATAGACACTGAAGAACAGACTGAGCAGTTAATGTGACAGCAGTGTCAGTGTCATGGTGTAGAGCCCAGTGGGGTTTAGAGGAAAAGAAGGAAAAAATGCCGGTGCCACACTGTTCGTGAGGAAAGTTACAGATGCCACTGATTAAAATGTTTTCACTGAGAATTTTTTTGCAGAAGTTAATTTTTGGCCAGCAGATGGTGGACTTGTACAAGTAATATTTTTCATGTCTTTACATTTGAAGATGGTGCTAAGAAAGGATCTTTTTGATTCTGTTTGTAATTAGAAGCTATTCTTATGTCTTCATTAAGTTTGCTTCAGGATTGTCATTATTCACGGAAAAGAAATGAATACAATTAGCTGACTTTTGGACAACATACCGCAGAAAGAGCATGGTGGAATTAATTTGTCGTAACAGACTATTTGCGATAAACAAAACGAAATGCTTGCATTTTGCAAAATGCATTTTATAGAAAACAGGGTGTTACAGATGTTGCATTTAATACAGAAGGGCAGAATCTGGCAGAATTCCAGGTAGGAAAACACCAGGAACTTAGGGAAAATGTGTTGTATACATGTAATTTGGCCATCAAAATTAGTGAGAAATGCTGCTATACTGAAAGTCCTTTTTTTCTTTAGTTTAAAAGTTTACATTACATTTTCTTTTCCACGTGGTAATGTTCAATTTTACATTGAAACATCTGTATCTGTAGCATGATGAACCTTTTTTTTTGTTTGTTTTGTTTTTCTGTTTCGATTATTTAAGCAACAATATGGTTATTCATGGAATCTAGCGTCTTGCTGGCATTGTGCCAGAGAGATCGTAGATCTTGCAGGTTTTTTTTGCTTTTCTTAGATCAGAGGATGACAGATTCCAAGAGGTTTGGAAGATGGTGCAAAGTTATAAAGCCTGTATTAGATGGAACAGCAAAAAAAACCCCAAAACATTAGGAACAAAGATATAAATGCATGCTTTGAAATTTGACAACTGACATCAATGATTCAAAGTTTATCTTTGTGATATTTGGATTATTCCAGAATCTGTGTTGTGTATTCATAATGTATTTATGGTTATTTGACAATTTTGAACACAGACTAAATGTTTATGAATAACCTATGAGAACAAGTATTCTGTACGCTGTATAGAGCTTTATAGAAAATAAATTCAAGATAGTTGAATGTTTGCTTGAAATATCATTATTATGTGCTGTATGCATTTTAATTGCTGTTACATTTAATTACAGTGCTTTTGTAGGAGAATGATGATGTAGGTGACCCAAGAAAAAGCATAGCACCAAGGAATAGATTGTAAGGATTGTTATTTTTGTTAAGATTGTAAACATTATTAGACACATGTTCAAAGTTCCGTCTTTTTGTTGCTGTAAGGTCATGTGGATATGAGTGAAAATTAATATTCCCGAGTTTATAATGTCAGTAATAAAGCACCAAGGTCACCAGGCTGCAGTTGTTAAACTGATTCATGAATTGTTTATGAACACCTAAGAGTGATGATTGTTTAGGAAGTTTAATAGAGAAGTGATTATTTTTATTATTATTTCAAGAGAGCTGTCTTTCTAGAGTTAGCATGTATGTCATGTCAACTTGAGCCAACCTAGACTATGAGTGACTAGTTTGCGAAACAGTTGCAAAAAAATTATCATTCTGTCAGGAAGTGGAAGGAAGGGAGTGGTTTTTTTTTTGTGTGTGTGTGTGGGTTTTTTTTTTTTTTTTTTTGTTTTGTTTTGTTTTTGGTTTTTTTTGAAATCATTATTAATCTTACCTTTTTATTAACTTCTGTGGCAATTGTACCTGTGAGTAAATTGAGGAGTGGGGCTGACCTACTTTTTCTGTGCAGTCCCTGTTCTCATGAACTACCCTTAGGACTTCCACTTCTGTGCCACTTGAAACCATTGTTTAAACCAAAACAGCCATCACTCAGGCCACAGATTGTTTCCTTATTGTAGGAGGTACAAGGTGCTCCAATTAACTTTCTCTGTTTCCTGGCCTTTTTTTTTTTCCTTAATTCATTTGAAACTGCAATTGTGTGGACAAATAGGGAAGACATATGAAACCCCTGCATGAACTGATGTAGCAACCAGGGGCAAAAAAATCTTCCATGTTTCAAAAGAAGTTCCAAAGAAAAGTAACTGATTTGACATTTATAGAGGATCATAAAATACACCTGACTTCAGTGCTGTCAATGGAATCTGCTGTTCAGTAGAGAAAAGCCAAGGTTCGGAAGCAGCATGTTTAAATGTTGTCTGGCCTTTCTCTTACCACTCTTCTTCAGCTCCTGTCTTGAAGATATCACTTCCCTTTTTCTGTCTTAGTTTTATTCCTCCTGATAAGACAGTTCCTGCTGCCTGCCTTCTCCTATGTGTAAGCCGTGGGCAGCTTATTTGATTAGTAATACAGGAGGGATTGATTCAGTGGATTTTGTAGGCTAACAGTTGTGTTTTTTTGCCAAATTGTAGGTACATCTCTAATGTAATATTAACTCTGGCAACAAATGTACTCAAGTTTTCTGCTGTATTCCTTGACTGAGCAACTGACTAGATTGCAAAGCAGCACCTTGACCTTGTATAAGTTTGGATTTGACCATGAAATGAGTTAGGGATGGCATCTGAGTTGTAATGTAACCTAACGCTGCAGGAGAGCAGTAGGGCACAAGCAATCCAAGAGTCTCTGGAGTGCATCAGTAACAATTTCCTGTCCAAAGTGGTCTGCTGGACCTTGTACTCACAAATCAGGGAGGACCTATTGCAGATGTGAAGGTTGAAGGCAGCCTTGGTAGTAACCATGAAATGCTGAGGTTTAGGATCTTGAAAGAAGGTGTCAAAGGCAGAAAGCAGGACCACAACCTGGCTTTCAGGAGAGCAGAATTCGGCTTCTTCAGTGATCTACTTGGAACAGTTGTGTGGGATAAGGCCCTGGAGGGAAGAAGAGCCCAAGAAAGCTGGTTGGTATTCACCTCCTCTAAGCTCAAGAGTAGTCCATTCTAGTGAGCAGGAAGTCAGGCAGAAATGACATGGACCTGCATGGTTGAGCAAGGAGTTTCTGACAAAACACAGGGATGAACAGGAAATATACAGGAGATAGAAACAGGGATGTGTAACCCGAGAGGAATATAGACACACTGTCCAAGTATGCAGATATGCAATTGAGAATGTCAGAGCCTACCTGGAAATGAATCACAGATGTTGAGAGCAAGAAGGACTTCTGTAAGTGTAATCCAGGGATCAATACTGGGTCTAATTGTGTTTAACATCTTCATTAATGATTTGGATGATGAGGCAGAAGTTGCAGATGATACAAAACTAGGAGGATCAGCTGAGATGTTAGCAGGTTATGCTGCCATTCAGAGGGACCTTAGCAGGCTGGAGAAACAGGCAAATGGGAACTCCACAGGGACTGAACTGTGCAAGTTCAACAAGGGGAAGTACAAAGTGCTGTACCTGGTGAGGAACAACCCCAGGTATATGATGTACATGATGGTGGCTGAAGGCTGGAAAGCAGCTTTCCAGAAAAGTACTTTGGGCACCCCGTGGGACACCATGTTGAACATGAGCCAGCAATGTGCCAGTGCAGCAAACCTGCCTAACTGTGCTAGGCTGCTTTAGGATGATCAGCTGCCAGCAGGTTGAAGGAAATGTTCCTTCCCTTTTATTCAGCACTGGTGAGGCCCCACCTGAAGTGCTGTGCTTCTGGGCTTCCCATCTCTTCCTGAAGCTACAGAGCTACTCAAGAGAGTTCAGCAGAAGGCCACTAAGATGATGAAGGGCCTGGAGCATCTGTCACGTGAGGGAAAGCTGAGAGAGCTGGGACAGTTCAGCTTAGAGAGGACTCAGGGGGCACCTTATCAATGTACAAAAATACCTGTAGGGAGAATACAAAGAGGACAGAGCCAGGCTTTTATCAGCAGTGCCCAGTGACAGGAGCGGGGGCAATGAGCACAGACTGAAACACAGAATTCCTGCTGATCGTCAGGAAACACTTTTTCACTGTGAGGGTGACTGAGCACTGGCACAGGTTGCCCAGAGAGACTGTGGATTTTTCCTTCCTTGATGAGATAGTCCTATAGATTGTCTTTTGCAAACTGACAACCAGAAGTATATCTCTCCCATGCCATCCATACATGCCAGTATATACAGGATGTTACTGGCTAGCTTAACGAGGCGACATAGACTCATCCCCCCCCCTTTTTTTTTAATGTAGAAAGGTCTGCATTTTTTAGCACACAATTATGTGAAATGTCCTTTCTCGATTATCTGCTGATAGTTGAGATCAATGTGATCATTCATTCACTTGTGTGTTTGGTTCTAATGTTCAGTACCAAAGAGAATCTACTTTCTTCTATGTTTTTTTACCACCCTTTCAATGGTTGTATCTGAGAAGAGAAAAAACAGATCAAATGAAGGAGATAGTTGGTATTTCCTAATCTGTGTGTTTACGATGCAGAGATTGTCTGTGTTTTATGCACTTTGAAGAAGCAATAAAATCCTGGCAGGTTTTTTATTGTCTTCATTGGTGTGAGTGAGTGGGTGTGTGGAGAGAGAAGTGGGTGACCAAGCACAAATTTTTTTGTATGTTTCTCCTACTCTTTTCCACCCTCTTAATTAGTTTTTTTTTAATTCTTCTTTATTACTTGAGCAGTTACAGTCAGTCATAGGGCATTTTTATTCCTAGTTGCAGAGCAGGTGTCTTGTTTGCCAGGTTAATATTGAAATTAATCCATGAGATAGTCACAGGAAAAATTAAACACTGAAAAAGGATTGTGTGTATTAATGCATGCATACACAAAATCACATTCATAAACGTATAATACATCACACTGACTGATTCGTTTAAGTATAGGGCACAAAATAGTATCGTCACTATTTTAAGTACTTGAAAAAAAAGGAATAAATAAAAATCATTTGGAGCCTATTTTATTCTTATCTGCAAAGAGGTCTCTGCTTAGAACCTTGAGCTTCACTTTTGACCAGTATACTGAAAGCTACATTTTTCTTTGTGCCTTTGAGAGAAGGATGGGTCAGCTCCTTCTGAACTGTGCAAGGGTTCTGATACTCGAGAAGGGAAGTGTCCCATTTTATTCCCACATTGCATTAAAAGCCGGTCCAGAAGCTGTTAAAAGAGTTGTAAAAACTCTTTGATAATAATTTAAAATAAGTTTGAATCATCTACAAAAGTGGTGAAGATTGGAACGGTGGTCTTCTAGATAAGCTGCTATGCATCTTACAATATTTCTCTGAAGGAATACGAAGTAAATCTAACGTGTGTAGCAATGATCACAGATAGTAAGATGTTTCAAGCCTGTATTTCTTTGTAAAGAAAAAAAAATATGTAATATTTCAGCTTTTTTCCTGATTTGGCATTTTGTGGTATGGTTGTCAAAGATGGCAGATATTCTTAAAAGAATTTGCCATCAAAAATGTGGATAAATTAGAAATACTTTACACATTCCCTTGAAATTATTACAATATTCCGATATTATTATGATTTTCTGAGTAGAATAAATGTTTGCTGTTTTCCTAACATTGAATAGATTACAATGTCTAAATGGGTTTTTACATTTATAAGAAACTACCAGCTACACCTTATGGTCTACTGGTGTTTTGATAATTGCTATTAAATATAGCAAGATGTCCTTTGATTTTGAGAAGTGTGTGTTGACCTGTTAAACTGCTCTTTTACAGCTCCTGTAATCTTTTTTAGTGTGCATTGCAATTGTGAAGCTTAAAAAGAGTGTTATAACCGTTTTGAAAAGTTAAAATCGGTATTTTACTTTTCATGTAAGCATTTTACTTCATGTTTTGGAATGTTAAAGATGTATCTCTGAGGGAAAGTAACAGCTTTATAATAATTTGTAATAATTATTGTAACAATCTAGGCATAGATATAAAACTGATTTATTATTATTTTTAAGTTCAAGGACTGTGGGAAGAGTTAAAATGAATCAGTGTGATTTTAGTATTTCAGCCAGTTTCAGTGGACATTTCCTTTTGAGCTACGACTGCTTGTCCAAAATAGTCTTTAGGAAATGGAAATAGCTCATGCATTTTGAGTGTAGAGGTTGTGGATTAAGTATTTTGTATGCTTGGTATTTTGAAGCAAGAATTGTTCTCCGTGGGAGGATTTACTTTCATTTTAGGGACAAACCACTACCAGTTTGCTTGGTGACTAGTTGTGATGTGACTTAACAGAGGGTGAAAATATGAGATGTGGTGTTGAAAAAAGACTTAATTTATTCTCTTAACTATCCCTTCATTCTTATTAAGAGCAGAATTTCAGGATGTTATAGTTGCTAAAATCTTACATGAATTAAATAAGGTGACTGGATGAATTAATTGGTAAAAAGCCCACAGGGTACTGTTAAGTAGAAGGGCAACACCTCTGTGTGGAGAAAACCTCAATCTGCAGATTGCTGCAGGCTGGAAGGATTTTCTGGGGAAGTACTGCTTTGCACACCCTGTTTCTTGTCTTCTTTTGGCCACTGTTGGAAAGAGTATGCTGCTTAGAGTAACAGTTGATTTTTATCTGGTATATTTACTGTTGTCTTCTAACTCTGTATGTGTCTGTGTGCCTACATGGTTGAGTCATTGCTCTTGTTTTGTTGTATTAATTTCTGTCTCTGCACGGTTTGAGAACGACGATAAATTTTATGTGATTTTAAAAAAATAAAATCTGTAAATTAATTTGAGGAATAATTAGTTTTCTTCAAACAAATTTTATATCTACTACTGCCTTGCTGGTCATTATGATTTTTAGATTTGAAAGGTCCAAATTTTATGAGTGTCTACTATTTGCGTTTATATTGGTATTCAGTTTCTTTTTCTTCGATAATTTTTTAATTTTTTTTTTTTTTAATTCTGAGTGCCTTTATATCACACAAATGCATCAAAGCCAGAGCTTCCATTAAAAAAACAACAAAAAAACGAAACACCCAAAAAGAACAAAAATTGCTGTTTGGAATAAACTCATTCTGTGAAGTCCTTTACTCCTTTTTAAAAGTCCCAGATAACTTACAGGTAGTTTTCCTTACTAAATGAAATAGTTGTAGCAGGCAGTCTTGTTCAATGAGAAGGCTGAACTTCATATAGAAGTTACTGTCTTGTGTATCAGTGCTAGCTGCTGCATATGTAACATGCTTGATATAAAATCTCAAAAACCAATGAATTGAAAACTGAGAGTATTCAATGTTCATGTCTTCTTGCTTTAAACTGTATTCTTAATTCACCACCTGCCCAACTATTGAATGTCACCATGTTTCTTAGTCTTAATGAGCTGCATCGGGTCTGCAGCGTGCCATCAATTCATTCTCCAAATTTGAGTAAGACTACCAGAACTGTGCAGAGTTCAGTGATGGGGGTGCAGAGCAGGTCACGGTTAAAAGGATGTGTAGGGGCTGTCTTCCCAATAAAGAAATCAGCCTGAATTGAATTTGTAATAGTTTTGATTATATTCCTTGTTTTTCTGACTGCTTGAGCACCAGCTAATGTCTTGCCCGGAGGTGCTAATAATTGCTGTTACAATGAAGTCTAATTTCTTTCTCTTCAGTTTTGTAGCTTTGATCTTGGTTATACTGGCTCTTACATGCTGTATTACCTGAAATTAGAATTGCACTTTGTGGTTGAAGCTGAAATACAGCAAAACGTAAATACCTGGCTTTCTGAATGGCTTTTAATATATGTATGTTATAGGCAATAATGTAAGGAAACAGCTGAAATCCCATGAAATCGGTAGATTTCTTCCATGGTATATTTCTTATTCAGTATATCATTACGGTTAGAAATACTTCTGAAGTGATGTAGTGGTTTTAGTTTTTATGCTTTTCAGAGAAATGGTAAATTTATGCGTGTAAACTCAATTTTCAAATCCTTTTGCATACTCTTTAGTATTATTTTGTAAGTAATGAAAAAGAGTAGATGGACTCAGTGAAACTTAGTGGCTTCCAGCTGTCAACTCATCAAAGACTTTTTTCTGCAGCTATTATTTCTATTGTGTATGGTATTTCAATCCATGTTAGATTTGATGTATTAAGTGTTAAGCAGATATAAACTTCTGTATGTTCTCTGCTTGGAAGATCTCAGGCTTAAAACCTAATGTAAATCTTTCCAAGGTCAAGATAATTTTTACTCAGGTAACTTCAGCCATCTTCTAAATTGCTTACAAATTTGTATTAATCTGCTAGATCCTGCGCATATCTTTTGACTGAGACTATTACGTAAAACTGCATTACTTCATAAATTTATTAATACATTTGTTGTGTATCTTTTTCAGGGTATTGAGGAATGGAATATTGCCCATCTTAATACAATATTGGATGTTGTAGGAGAAGACTGTGGAATTTCTATTGAGGGTGTAAATACACCATATCTATATTTTGGCATGTGGAAAACAACATTTGCATGGCACACTGAAGACATGGATCTCTACAGTATTAATTATCTCCATTTTGGGGAGCCAAAGTCATGGCAAGTTTAAATTTTTATTAAAGATTATTTCATTTATCTGTTTGTTTCAGCTGGGTTAACCAAACAGAAGAGGTGCAATTGCTTCACAATGATAAACTTCGGTGAAAAGCTAAGATAGTAGTGGTGGGTTTTTTTGTTTGTTTGTTTTTTTTAAGATGAGAATGCTATAAAATATGTGAATTTTTTAATGTAAGGAAGATCACAGTAATTTATTGTTTTATTATAGGAAAAGGCTAATAAATACATCAGGCTTATCTGAGTTCAACAGAAAAAGATTGTAATGATTGAATACGAGAAGTCTAATGGGTTGGGATGCCCAAGACTATTGGAGGGAACTTCTGTAAGGCCAATTTGAAGTCAGTTTCTTTGGTTCAATTGTCCTTTATCATAAAATCTTTCTTTTTTTTTTTTTTTTTTTCAAAATAACTATGAGGAGAACATAAAATAATTAGAAATATATATAATGGATGTATTATGCTTAGTTAGGTTCTGGCAATTTCTAATCATCCAAACTTACATGGAAAACTTTGTAGCTGGTAATTCCATAAAACATTATTGATTATTTTTGTACCCATACAAAAGATGAAGACCTATGCAACATCATGAGTTTAAACTAAGAAGGTGGTAGATTGGCCAGTTGTTGGTTTTTAGGTCATTGCTTTATGTTTACCTGCTTTTCTTCGATAGTGGATCTCTTGTGTTTAGACAGAAATGGTAAACACCACCTATTGTAGTAATGCAAGTCTGTGTTTTCAATGTATTAACTATATGTATATTTTAAAAAGCACTGCTTTGATAGAATTAAACTTACCAAGAAAGTCTTCTCAGCCATAAGAACAGTATCTTTGTTAAAAATAGATGTAAGGACAGATAATTCCAAAACATTCTAAGATGACAGGACAAATTTAACTAAAACAATGATTGCATTAAAATTATTTTAGATTCTTAGGAATATTCAGAGTGCTATTTAAAGAAGAATTTGCTGCATGTTTTAAAATTTCAAGTAGAAGAGACATTTTCTTAAACTCTGAATCTTAGACATAATGGATAGGAAAATTTTTATTTAAGTATTTTGAAGAAGATAAGAGTTGATAATATGAGAAATGCTTTTCTAGTTTACAGGTATTTGTTCACGCTTCTGAATTAACACATTGACCTCTTTGTCTTTAGAAGAAATAGGGGCGGATACAACTTCCTTTTCTGGACCACATGTTGTTAAGAAATGCAACGCTAAAAAAAAAAAAAATTGACAGACAGTTAAAGATTTATTTGTTACATGTGTGCTTTTACTGGAGGATGCTGCAATATTTTATGCTGATGCTGTTCCTTTATCAGTAAGATGTGTCTTATGCTAATATGATGTTAGTGTAGTATTTTCTTAAAAAAACCAGAAGATGAATTGAACCTTAGGATACAGATAGTAAAGATCTTGTCTGCTCTTAAAAAATTTAAACTGAGTTGACAAGTGTTTTCTTAGTGAAACCAAATACCCTGGCATGTGCAGAGGCACTACCTTTGTTGCAGGGCAACAACGAAGTCTGGCAGATGCTCTCTAATAACCCTCACCCTCCCCACAAAGGAAAGGGGAAAAGGAAGAGACTTGTGGGTTGGAAAATTAAAACAGCTTTACTAATGAATAATCCTAGTGATAAGAGAAATAATGCACAATATACAAAAACCAATGTTGAATCTCTGAAGTAGCTGCAGTACCTGTAGCCAGTTGAGGGCCCCTGAGGAGCTGGTGTTGTGCCAGCGGCTGCAGGGCAGACACCAGTAAGTTCTGGAGTGGAGTTCGCAGTAGACAGAAATTGTATTCAGAAATGCAAGAACTGGAATAAGGCTCAGAATCACAGGTAGGGTCCTCTTCAGAAGCCAGCCATGAACAAAGAAAGCGAGATCCTTGTAAAGGCTCATTGGCGAGATCCTCATGTAAAGATGAGGGAACTAGGTCTCTTTAGTTTGGAGAAGAGGAGACTGAGGGGTGGCCTCATTCATGTTTACAAATATATAAAGGGTGAGTGTCATGAGGATGGAGCCAGGCTCTTCTTGGTGACAACCAATGATACAACAAGGGGTAACGGGTTCAAACTGAAACACAAGAGGTTTCACTTAAATTTGAGAAGAAACTTCTTCTCAGTGATGGTGACAGAGCATTGGAATAGACTGCCCAGGGGGGTTGTGGAGTCTCCTACTCTGGAGACATTCAAAACCCATCTGGACACGTTCCTGTGTAACCTCATCCAGGTGTTCCTGCTCCGGCGGATGGATTGGACTAGATGATCTTTTGTGGTCCCTTCCAATCCCTGACATTCTATGATTCTGTGATCCTGGTGATCCCTCAGCTGTAAACGGAGTATGATGTGTAGGGCACGGAATACCTCATTGGTCAGTTGGGGTCACCTGTCTGCCCCTCCCTGCTAGTATGATTGTTTTATGACCCCTCGCATGTAGAGCATAAGAGATCTAGCAGCAACCCTGCTGCCTGCTATAGGAATAAAATATAAACATGAGCCTTTCTGCATAGGATTCCTAGAGTTAGCTCAATAAAACTCTAAATATCAGGTGTAACCAGCTCTGGAGTGGACTCTGAAAAACATGCAGCTAACTTCAGAAAAATGCAGTTACTTAAAAGAACTTAGCTGAACAGAAAATTCACTAAGAGAATTGGTCCTGTCTTAACCAAAACCAGGACACATGTTTTTAAATTTTACTGGATATGCATGTAGTTCTTCAAGACAGCCACATAGGTTTTAGGAAGAATTGAAGAATATGTTACTAAGAAGCATGATGGGCAGTGTGTTTTTTTTCTTAATTGTAAGAAGACCACCACTTCTACCTTGGAGCCCTGATGAGAACTTCTAGGCAGCAGCTAAATCTGACTACTATAGCAGTCTGTGGAATTTGAAGCTTTCTCCATTATGTAGGCATAGATTAATTTCTTCTTATACTCTGTGCAATTTCACTTCCAAGATGTACACAAATAAGTTTATAGTTTTGTATTATTATAGAATCATGGAATAGTTTGGGTTGGAAGGGACCTTCAAAGGCCATCTAGTCCATCCCTCCTGCACTGAGCAGGGACATCTTCAACTAGATCAGGTTGCTCAGAGCCCCGTCCAGTCTGGCCTTGAATCTGTCCAGGGACGTGCCATCTACCAGCTCTCTGGGCAACCTGTTCCAGTGCTTCACCAACCTCATTGTAAAAAATTTCTTCTTCATGTCTAGCTTGAATCTCCCCTCTTTTAGTTTAAAACCATTACCCCTTGCCATATTGTAACAGGCCTGCTAAAAAGTCTGTCCCAATCTTTCTTACAGGTTTCTTGTAAGTATTAAAAGGCCGCAATAAGGTCTCCCCAGAACCTTTTCTCCAGGCTGAAGGATGTTGTGGGGGACCAAGTCAAAGTCTTTACAGAAGTCCAGATAGATGACAGCTGTAGCCCTTCTTTTGTCCACTGATGCAGTTACTCCATTTTAGAGGCCACTATGTTGGTCAGTCAGGCCTTGCTCCTGATGTAGCCATGCTGGCTGCCTTGCATCATCCCTCTGGCCTCCATGTCCCTTAGCACAGCTTCTAGGAGGATCTGTTCCATGATCTTCCCAGGCACAGATGTGAGGCTGACAGGTCGGTAGCTCCTGGGATTCTCCTTTCTACCCTTTTTAAAAATGGGTGCGATGTTTCCCTGTTTCCAGTCACCAGGGACTTCACCTGACTGCTGTGACTTCTCAAATATCATGGAGAGTGGCTTTGCACCCACAGCAGCCAGTTCTCTCAGTACTCTGAGATGTGTTTCATCATGTCCCATAGTTTTATATATGTTCACGTTCCTCAAGTGGTCACACACCTGATCTTCTCTTACAGTGGGAGGTACTCTGCTCCCCCAGTCCCCATCTTACGGTCTGTCTCCTGGAGAGGTGTCAGAAGAGAGTTTGCACATGAAGGCTGAGGCAAAGAAGTTGTTGAATACCTCAGCCTTCTTCTTGTCCATTGTCACCAGTTTACCAGTCTTGCTCATCGAGGGGGTACCCTTTCTTTGACCTGCCTTTTCTGGATGACACACCTGTAGAAACACTTCTTGTTTTTCTTTGCATCCCTTGCCAAGTTCAGCTCCAGCTGTACCTTGGCCTTCCTCACCCCATCTCTGCACAACCCCATCTCTGCAGTGTCCCTGAACTCTTCCCTTGCCCTTCAGTTTGACCAGCAGGTCTCAATTCAGCCATGCCAGCCACTTGCCGTCTTTACCTTATTTCTTACCCCTGGGGATCGAGAGCTCTTGTGCTCTATGCCAAGTGTCCTTAAAGATCTGCCAGCTCTGTTCTGCTCTCTTGTCCCTGAAGAGCTGGAATTTGGCTTTCCTAAATGCAGGGTCCTGACTTTACTCTTTGCCTGACCCACGTTGCTCAGGACTGTGAACTCCACACGTGCATTATCACTGCAGCCCAGGCCTCCAGTCTTGAGGTCAACAGCTCTCTTACACTGGTGACCATCAGGTCCAGAACTGCATCTCCCCCAGTAGGGCTGTCTATTACCTGGCTGAGATAGTTGTTCTCAGTGCCCTTCAGGAATCTCCTGGGTTGCCTACAGCTCACTGTGCTACTTTTCCAGCAGATGTTGGGGTGGTTGAAATCCCCCAGCAGGACAAGAGCCTGTGACCATGATGCCTCCTGTAGCTGGAGTAAGAAGGTTTCATCAATAGTCTCCCCTGGACTGAGTGGCCTGTAGTAGACACCAACCACAAGTTTTCCTTTGTTGCCTCAGTCTGTGATTCTTACCCATGAGCTTTCTACATACTCGTGGCTTTTCTTCAGAGACAGCTCTTCACACTCTATACCTCTGTTGATGTAGAGGGCAACGTGTCCACCCTTCCTTCCCTGCCTGTCCCTTCTGAACAGCCTGTGGCTGTCAGTTGCCTCTCTCCAGTCATGGGATCTGTTCCACCAAGTTTCTATAATGGCCACTAGGTCGCAACCTTCTGGCAGCATGGTGGCTTCCAGCTCATCCTGTATGTTGCCCATGCCTGTGAGTCACAGCTTCATCGCCACTCACACAGAAGATCAGTAATGGGTGTAGTCCAAGGGCTGCACCAGGCTAGGAGATTTCCCAGTGATGTATGTAACCTGGGCCCCAGGAAGGCAGCAGACGTCTGTAAGAGGAGCGTCTGTCCAGCATATTGGACCCTCTGTTCCCCTCAGAAGGAAGTCCTCTACAACTGTAACCTGTCTTTTCTTCCTCATTGAGGTGGTTGTTGTACAGGGGGGATATCAGTATTGATTCCTCCATTGACTGCCCCTTGTGAAACACAAGGCAGAGTGTGTCTGATAGCCATTTGCAAAATGAGGACTATGGCTGTTTGTGTGTTTATATATGTATTTATTTGTGTAATACATGTTTGCTTTATAGAGTATTTTTTGCTTGCAAAAAAGTGCTAATGAGAGGAAAAGGAATTAAAATCTCAGAAGCTCTGAAACAGAACAATGTGAGAGGAGAGAGGGATATGGTGAAGAAAGAGTTGCAGGAAAGGGGGTGGAGTCTATAACAATTATTTGCTATCAGGCAGAGTATTTACTTCACCTTTGCATTTTTTTCTGAGGTGAAAGAAGTCTTGAAGATGATACCTTATCTTATGTCACAGTTTCTTAGAAAAAAAGTCTTATTACCAGGAAGAACCACTGGTGTGATTGATGGTATAATTTATTAATTTAGCTTGTTCTTGATGTGTTTCATAACAGTCTCTGTGAACTACTTATTAGTATTAAAAATTTCTTCTCTTTGCCATTTGTTGTTAAATATTTTCTTGTATTGCAATTATTATTTCAGGGGTTTAGGCCCTGACTAAAGGAATTTGTATTTGTTTTGTGTAATAATTGGAGGAATTTTGTTGTGAAGATATTTATCTTCTCTTGGAAATTAATGTCTGGCATAAGACAGATTTTATTTAATAGTACAAATGGTATACTATTAGATGTATTTTAGATCCAGGGGTAAAATACGGATAATGCTTTCATTTACATTATAAGTTTATAAAGAAAAAATTAAGATATTTACATTTTGGAAAATAATTCAGGGTTAAATGAGTATCTGAAGGCAGGGTTACTCATTTTGCTGTTTACCTGATGCATGAAAAACAGTGGTGTTGATAGAATTTTTTAAAGTGTTAAGATGATGTAAACCTTCTTGAAGAATATTAATATTTAATACATAAAAGTATATATTAAGCAGGCCCAAAGGAATTATTTTCATTGCACTGTGGATATTTTAAATATAATAATAACTGAACCTTTTATTAAATTTCAGAGAAAATAACTAACAATATGTAGAGACTATATGTAATACTTTAGAAAGTAAATTTTAAAAATCGTGCTCATTTTGTTCACATTTTATATCTGATGGAGGAGGTCTGAATTCTTTTCTGCATAAAGAATTAGCGTTTTTACTTTCTCTTCAAAGGGGCACAGTATAAACAGGCAGTATAATACAAACATAACTTACTTACGAATTTTTGATGCTTTCTGTGTCATTCCTTCCTGTCTTCATTTCCTAGCTCTTCTGAACAGTCTGGAAATGACAAGGAACAATAATTATGTTAAAAAACCCTCCTGTTACTAATATATCATAAGTCACAACATGCCTTGCAGGGTCAATCACTCATAAAATAAAGAGAAATATATTCTACGGGGAAAGAAGATGGTTCATTCTTTGTGATAATGTCAAGAAAAAAAGATAAGATTTTTGGTGAGAGAATGCTCAGACAGCCAAAATTAGATGGATTGGGAGAGTGAGACTGGACCTGGCAGTTTATTTAGGTTGTAAGAGAACTAGGGTGAAATGGATCTATGGTGAAATTCAACATAATAAAGCTGGTGATTTAGGAGTTTAGTGGTTACAGGATGGTGAGAAATCTTATCTCCAGATTGCCTAAATTTTTTTGCCATGATAAGTTTACTGTTACTCTTGTTTGCCATGGCTAGAAGCTGTTTTTATGGATTTGCCAGTGTAGAATGTGTACCCATTTTTCTTCCTTGATGAAGTGGAAAAATGAGGAGATATAGTTAGTTGTTCAGCAGGGGTTGTGGAAGTCTTTAAAATACGATTTCATGTGAAAGTTTACACATTTTGAATTCCAGTAGCAGAGGAAATACTAATCAGTTATGAGCATGGTGGGATTAAAATGGGTGATGTTCTGATATTAGTATTAGGCAAAATTACAGACAAAAAAGGTGAAGAAGGTAGAGCATACTTAGAATTGTGCTAATATCCTATAATTTAAGAGCAAACATGTAAAGTGAATGGGTTAAAAGTGACTCAGCCAGGTCCTGACAGGGTCTTCTGTGATAGCATTAATGGGACTTCCAGTGTGAAAAGCAGCTCACACAAAGACTGGTCAAATTTTTTCAGAGTTCAACATGAGTGTAAGAGTATTGTTACCTTTGCACAGGTTATGCATTCCAGTTGCAGAACTGACATGTTTCCTAGCTATGTTCTATGTCTAGGAAAAATAACAGATATAGAAATTTATGGTGAAGTCCAGACTTCTCATGTGAGAAGAGAATGTTCCCCGTAAGGTGGGAGAACTTTACTGAGAAAGACATGAGAAGCAGAACAAAAGGAGAGATTCTGTTCTGCAAGATCTTTGGCTGTGAGACAGAATAAATTTAATTCTTTGTATTCTTGAAAAGACCCCACCCAAGAAACCAAATCTATGTAGTTATGTCCTTTGTTTAGAATATTAATAGATATTAGGACTGGTATAGTTTTCTTATGTCTCCCTTATTACTAACTTTGGATAATATGAATGTATGTATTGTAATAATATTGTTTATTTCACTGCTTCTGATGTATTTCCATATAGACTTTTCCCCCATATTGATACCTACATTGGGTTTGGGTGGTGAAGTGTCTGTGGAAGTTCTCCTTTGAAGAAGTTTCCTGCTCATTTAAATCTTACTTTTCTTCAAATCCCAAATGTCTAGCATTTCTGAAAATGTTATCTGTGGGATTTTTCCAACCATACGGGATACTTTCCTGACAACTGCTGAACTTTGAAGGATTGTGAGAATTCTTTTTAATATGGAACTTCAGTTTTTTATTCTTACCAGAATTAACAGTAGGGATTATTGTAAAAAGATTCTTTTGCAAAATATAAGAAGTCTATAAACAAAAGTAAGGGGAGAGGATTTTTTGCGGTTCTTACGGGCAAAGCATTAATTATGTGGGGGAAAAAAAAAAAGAGCTGTTTGTTACTTGTATATAGTTGGTGACTTATGAAGTTTTCTGTAAAAGTTATGCATTCTGATGTGTGGTCTGGGGCTGTAGTCTGTGGTATAGGGAGAGTATGGAGAAGACAGAGCTAAACTCTTATCAGTGATGCATTGACACAACAAAGGAAAGACAGCAGTAATCACAACTTGCAACAAGGGACACTTCAGTTTGGTAGAAGGAAAGAATAATTCAAAATTACATTGGTGGATTAGGGAGGGTGATGAGTCTTCATCTTTGGAAATTTTCAATGCCTGAGTATATGTTGCCATGTGCAAACTGATCTAACTTTGAAGTTAGCCATATGTTGATCAGGAAATAGGGCTAGATGACATTCAGGTTTCTTCCAGCCTAAAATTCTCTATCTTTCTGTGATACTGAATTTAAAGAAGGTGGTGCTCAAAGTTACTTTGATAATTAATGGCGTGACTTGAGACCCAATTCTGAATCAAGTTTTGCTTTTCTGCTGAATTTCAAACCTGTAGGTAAAGTTGCTTGCAATTCATTTGCAACCATTTCTGCTGCTGGTTCTTCCTAGTTTCTATCTACTTACATATTTTTAACCAACGTTTTTCTTATTCTGCATCCTGAGAAATAAAGCTCTTGCAAATACAGGGTTAGAGAAAATGAGGACTGTCTCTACCCCATTCATACAACGGGGGCATTGACAAAGCAACAGTGAAGTCTTGTAAGGTAGCTGGTAAACATCTTTCCACTCTCACTTTGAAGGTCAAGAAGCAGCTATGTTCTTCTCTTTGACAACAAGGTTTTGCACTGTGACAGTTAGTAGCAGTTTTGGGGTATTGGAATAAGTTATTAGTTTGTTTTGTATAAGCTATAGGAGTATGATATAGGTAACCATTTACTTTCTAACTCTGCGGTTTGTAAGCTAGAGAAGGAAGTTTTCAGAAGCTAATGACCAGTCTCCTGAACTACCTTGCCTGCTGATCTGTGGGTTTTGATGGTTTTAGTGATGGAAGGAACAGATTACTTTGTGTTTCACCTTTGTAGCTTCAGTAGAGCTACCCTAGTAATGATTCTATAGTACAAAATGTCACTTCTTTGGCTCTTATGTCTAGAGCCATGTTATTAATGTGACACAGATTCCTATAATCGCTTCCTGAGGCATAGACAGAAAGATCACTATAAAATTTAAGAAATCTGACTAAATTTTTATACCTCTATTGATTGTTACAATAAAGTTGTTTTAACTGTGTAGTTTTTTGTGTTCATTGATAACCTTACTGTGCAAGCTTATATCACTTTATGATTTTACATTCATTCATAGCTTTAATTTTGTTTTCATTTTATTAAAATTCTAACGTTATTAAATTTATCAATAACTTTAAATGCTTTGCAGGTCAAAAAAAGCATCTGTTGAAGTTTAACTTCATGAGCTGCTTTACCTTATCTGTCTTGTGGACAAATCAAATTGTACTCAGTGTCTTTCTTTTATTTTCATCCTGGACATTAGAGGAGTGCAAGGCAACTCAGCTGTGAAAGTCAGGATGTGACTGACAGTTCACAGAATTTTGTGCTGACCTGTAGAATATTGTACTGACACACGGGAAGTCTCTTTTACTAGCTAACTTGATCTATTTTTAATAACAAATACAGGTTTTGTTTTCTGTTCTTGGAAGCTAGGGACTTGTCATCACATAGTCGTAATTCTGGGATGCTCTTGCAGCCCGCGTTTTCCATCTTGGGAGTGATGTTAAGGCATGCTTGGAAAAAGAAAAACAATTTTGAGATCTTTCTATTAATTTATATATTAGTATCATTTAGTTCTACTGCTTTTCTTGCTGTGAAAGGAAAGTTCGCTTTCTGTGGATACAGACTAAAGTAAAAGCACATGACTCATTCTAGAGGGATACCCTTGTTTGTTATACAATGACAGCTATGCAATTCACAGAATATGTTGCAGGTATTTATGATTTTTGGCATTCTTTGCAGCTGATGAAGACATAAGGTCATTTTTTCTCTTTTTAACAGTTTCCCTGAGTGAGGACTTGGACTTAGTTTCCATTTTAAGTATGTTCTTAAACCAAGTTTTTAATGTTGGAACAGTCTTGGTGATAGAAACTTTTTCTAGAATTCGAAGGGATGCTGATGAGTGAAGAACACTTAATAATATAAGTGAGGGTGAAAACTTGCAAGTCTAAAGCAATGCTGCTTAAAACTGCATTAACTAGAATGTTGGATAAGGTTTTCTGATTTTTTAAAAATTTATTCAAACACTATGTAATGAAAAGTGGGTATTAGTCATGGCCAATATACAGTCATGTCTCTCTGTTTAATTAAAGGCAGAATAGAGAGAATCATAGGTACACGTTAAATCTGTGCAGTGGATTGAAGAGAAATGAAAGGCCTACTTCAGATCCAAATAAAAATTAGGATCACTGTTTTTATTTTTAGCTGTGATAGTAGATTACGTAAGATACTTTTAAAAATTACATGTAAAATATTGTTTCAGAAAACACAGTTGTAATACTTAGTGTTATGGTGCATTTAATTTTTCTAAAAAAATACTCTTAGTATCTTAAAAACAAGATAATACAGTTTTTTAACGTGAAGTTACAGAAAGTTAGAGAAGCTTCAATACTAAATTATTAAAGTTTGGATTAAATTAATATATTTAATATATATAAAATGTTAAAAGTAGAAATGATTCCTGATACATTATTGTCAATCAACATTCATAATTATTTGAAAACATTTTAATCCCATACAGTTGCATTTGTTTAATTTTAATAGCATTATTTAGGTGATTTACATGTACTGTGAAGTTATTGCAGAAATTCTGGTTGGTTTGTGAGCTGTTTTCTGGCTACTTGGAGATTTTTCTTGATAAAGTCCAGGAGAACCATTTCAGAGAGTGGAGCAAAAAAAGAAGTGATCATTTCTTCCCTGATATTACAGATATTTTACTCTTGAAAACGTGAAGTACTTATTGCGTTACTCTTGAAGAACTTTGTATCTCTGGGCTGAAAGTGCTTTGTTTCACTCCCATCTTTGTAAGAAGGCTTCGTGGCTTCTAATGTGAAATTTTTTGTCTCTCTCTCTCTCTTCATTTTAATTATTTTATTCCTAGCTATGTAGAAATTACAGCTGATCAATTTAATTATATTGTACTGCCTTGTTCTTTATTATTTTGCAGATTCTGAAGAAGATATTGTGAAGCAATGCTAGAATTGCTTAAATAATGTATGCATTTTTATAAAATTAAGAAGCAACTGCAGATCAGTAGGGTATCTGTTTTACGAAAACCTAGCTCAGCAAAGGGCCTTAAAGTAATGAACTGCGATACCATGCTTTACTCATATCAGTAAATACTCATACTGCTCATCCTAGAAGGCATTTCAGAATGCTGAATTAAGCTCTAAGCTTCTGCGTACTGTAGATGAGTGAAGCTAGGTGCTTCCTAATGGAGTTGCAGCAAGCGTGTTGAATTTGGGAACTGTCAGATGTACCCAGTAGTCAGGTCTAAAAAGAGGGGCATGTTTGAAATTTTTATGCATGCTAATGTCACAAATGGTCCAGGAGCATTATTACAAGTATGTAATCCCAAGCTATATACGATATATGATTTTACTACTACCTGAACTAAAATGGGCTTTTCCAACTTGAAATTGGAAACCTTGACTTTTTAACATTTCTAGTATGCAGATATGGGAAAGAAACAAAGAGGACTGAATAAAGAAATCAATTTAAAACCTAATTATTTAAAATTCAGCTACTGTAGTAACATTTTGTTTCTTGCATTTTAACCCAGAACCACGTTAATATAGTGATATTTCTGATCAAAATTGTTTTTGCAATTTTTTCCATGTTAATTTTTTTGTTGGATATCCAAGAGCTTTGACTAGTTTGTTTTTCGTGACCTACACTCATTATTGAAAGAATCAAATGGTTATACCTTATACTGTAATCAGGAAAGGGAAAGAACATTAAAGTGATGAAAAATACCATATTATTTGTCTTTGTAAAATGATTCTAGCAATGAACAGTGACACTTCAGCTTTTATCTGTCTTTTCAGAATTTTTAACAAGTTTGTCTTCCTGAACTAATAAAATGTAGTTAGCATCAACATTTCCCTTTTAATCTGTTCTTTCCTTTTTATCTATTTGTTTGTTTGTTATCCAAGAAACATGCTCTTTGTGACTTAGCGATTTAGCATTTAATGTCCATTACATTTACTTTTAAAGAGAGCTTGACTTAGTCTTAAAATATGAGAAGTCCAAACATTAGTGGCTGTTTGGTAATGTAGATAAAAGGAGGCTGGACACAAGATGATGAAAAATACATGTCTAAAAGCTTTTAACACTGCTGATGTTCTCATATGAGCTAACTATTAAGATGTAGAGTGAATACTTTTTCTCTGACTTACTGGTCTGAGTTTGGGAGGTTTTTTTTTTAATGTTCTGTACAGTAGACCAAGGATCCCATTCATGTCACTGTAGTTTGATTGGTATTCAGGGCAGGTGCACATCTATTAAAAAAGCTCAGTTTTCTGATAAATTGTGTTAGGAACCAACCATAAAGGGCCTAGACAGTGACTTTGGAGCTCCTCATGTCTGATACTACAAAGATGGTCTCCTTTCCTGGTCCCTTTCTCAGCTGTGAAAAAGAGCAATAAAGGATTGAGGAGTAGATGTTTTCACAGACCTCAAATGAAGACAATGATGAAAAACACCAAATTATATTGAATGAATTATTGCTTGGTCATTTTTGATTAGCTATATAAATAGCCATAGCCCAGTTGTATCATTTAATGTCTTGTCTTTCTGAGAGACTTATTGGGAGATCAGTCTCTTTTTGTTTGATACTGTTTGGAGTGGGTCGTCAGTAGGCATGGGCTTTACTACAGTTCAGCTTAGAGCACTGACGTCTGCAGTGGTGGGCCTTGCTTCTGTGCAGCAGTTTCAATTGTAGTAAAATTGTGTGGGTGCAAATGTGAGCTTGAGGTGATGGGATGTTTATTTCTTGTGCAAAATGGGGGCCCTAGGGTCCTTCACTTGTTTTTTTCTGAGTGAATTTTCAGAGGACATGAATGAAATGTGTTTTCACAGTGTAGTAAAAGAAAAAAGCTTTATGTTGACTTAGTTTGAAATGTGGATTTGGACTATGTTGTACAGCTGAATATGCATTTTCTCCTTTTCTGAACCATATTTTTTAACAGAGAATAATCAATCCAAAGTTATTGCAACATTGAACTGAAATGAAAGCCTATTATATCACATATTGAAGCAGTTAAAGTCAGTAACAAAGCCTAATTAATACATACAGTATATCTTTGAAGTACAGTAAATATGTAAATAACTGTTCAAAAAAGCAGAATAAAATTACAGCTTTTCAATAATCTTTGATGTACTAGCTGTAATAAACATTAAAAATAACATGAGGTTAATTCCAGCTCTTCTACATTGTTAACTGGCTTGTTGCAGATAGCACAGGAAATCTTAAATTATTTATTGCCTTGGCTAGAAGAAAAACAGTTTGTTTTAATGCTTATATTTTTTCTGTTGAACTCTTGTGAAGCACAGTAAAAATAAAGGAAATGAAGCCTGTGTAAGTTAGACTACTTATTTTATGTGTTTTTGTTTCATTTGGAAAATGAAAGTGTCTGTATGTTTTTTAATTGGAGTGGTGTAATCGTGATCAAATATTGTGAGTATGCATGCTTTTTAATAGTGAATGTAACATTTTTGAATTACGTGTCATAATATTTACACCAGAAATAAGCTAAAATGTTTTCTCAAAAAAACCCTGTCCGTATTATTTCCTCAGAAATGGGCATATTTTTCCTGTATATTTTTTCAGTCTTTCATCTTTTTGGCTTCTGTATTTTTAGATATTCATCACACATGAATCATGGCTTGTGCTATTACTATGTCTTTAAGCATTTCATCCTTTTCTTTATGTGAATTTTAGGTATGCCATTCCTCCGGAGCATGGGAAGCGGCTTGAAAGACTAGCTCAAGGTAATGTTTTCAGTATTTCCATATGTAAGATGTTTGAAGGACAAACCTCCAGCAAACTGGAAAACATTGTCCTTGACTTACCTACTGTGTTTTATTACTTAATGCTGTGTGACTTTTATCTGTCTGTGGTATGATTGCAAACAAGGAACACTTTTTAGTACTCTGAGGAATTCTTAAAAAACTTCTCTTTTTAGGACTTTATTTTGTAATGGTGTTTTTAGCTTGGTGAAGCTTATGAAAATGAGCCTTAGTATTTTATTGGTTTTGTTCATTAGATTTTCACTGCTAGTGTCTTCATTTTTATCAGTAACTTTTGAATCTTAACTACTTAGCCAAATTTGATACAAAGAAATATTGAAAAGAACTGAATCTCCAGAAGTTTCAGAGACCTGGTTATTACCTCTGGGACAGGGTAAGCAGACAAAATGTTCCAACACTAAATCTTATTTCATAGCAGCCTGCTGACCAGCCAGAGCATGTCCTGACATTTGCCCTCCTCCAGAGGTGCAAGGAACACCTGTTGAGAATCATAGAATCATCTGGGTTGGAAGAGACCCTCAGGATCACAGAGTCCAACCATAACCTGACTCTAGCACTAAACCCTAAAAAACTCATCTAAACACCTTTTAAACACCTCCAGGGATGGTGTTTAAACACCTCCAGGGATGCCCACTTCCTTGGGCAGCCTGTTGCAATGACTGACAACCCCTTCTGGGAAGAATTTTTTCAGCAAATGATATTGTTGTAAGGTTGACATCTAAGGGATAAAAATCACTAGTCTACAGGAAAATTCTCACACAGTAGTTTGTTTTATATTCAATAGCACTCTACCTCTCTTTGTTCCTAGATTTAGAGTGCAGATTCTGAACATGGGGATAATTAGGCATGTTTCTTGGCCTGGCAGCTGATGTTTTATAGTTTGCTGTTAACCATATTATATAAGGAATGCTACTGAAAGTTGATAATCAGATATTGTGTATCAGGATCAAATTCTGGAAATTTTTGTACTTTTCATATCAATTTTATGTGCATGACTGTTTTTCTGAGCTATTTTTAAACTATTGCTGAGAACAGTCAGATGGCGTGTATCACTGAACTGTGAAAGTAATCTCTAATTTTTCAATCTGAAGAAGTGTCAAATAAAGGAAAGAAGGTATGATAAAGACCTGTGATGACTGGCATGGAAAAGATGACTAAAGAGGGATTGTTCACTGAGTCTTCCACTACAGCTAGAGACTCTGAATGAAGAGTCTTAGCAGGTTCAGAACAAATGGATGGAGATGATTCCTTTCACAGCATGAACTCCTCACCATCTGTGGTGGATTCAGAAATTTTTCTTGGATTCATGGGGAGACTGGATGACACTGGCAAAGAAATCTGTTAGAGGAGCATAGAAACTTCATCTGGCTTTGGAAGTCTTGGAACAGCAACTTGTCAGTAATATGTTACTCAAGGGAAGCAAAGATTTCGTGCTGTATTTAAACACTTCTCTGCACATCCACTTTTGGCATTTGCTGGGAACAAAGTCTTCGGGTAGACAGACTTTTCATTTGATGTGATATGGCTGTTCTGGCTTTTATGCTAGATTTCAGATTGATTATAACTGTGCTGCATTTTAAAACTATTCAGGTTTAAAGGTACTGTAATAAGTGTTTAGCCAAACTTTTTTCCTTTTTTTTTTTTTTTTTTTTGAGAATGAGGCAAGAGAACGGCAGCTTCAGCAACGGTCATTTCACTCATTTCTAAAAATTAAGTGGGATTTTGTCATGTCATTGTTTGCTGCAGGCTAAAGAAAGCCTTCACATTTTTCTTTGGCATACCCTGATTTCCCTAGATACTGGAATAACCTATACCAGCTCAGGAAGTAGGGAACCCTTGGAGATACACACTTTGCTACATGGGAGCTTTTGAAGTCACTTCATGTAAACTTAAATAGTTGAAGAAAGTATTATGTTAGAAAACTGTAGCCTGGAGGTGCTCAGGCCTCTTATTGCTGATAGTGGTGGCCTAATACAGTAAGAGGAATGAGACATAGAACATGTGGAGAAGTGGAAATCTCCAAACTCACTGTTTGTCAGAAGCCAATAGGTTATCCTGGTGAAACACTGTCTTAATGCCTGAATGCCAGAGTTGTAATTGGACGATAGGCTACATGGGTCTTACGACTTCAGTTCTTAGATCCAGAACTGCTGGAAGAAGATAGAATAGAATGGGCTCTGGCTTGAGCTGCACTGGCACATGTGTATGTACTTTTCTACAGCTGAACCCAGTTCCTTGGGTTCCTATTATATCACATATTGAAGCAGTTAAAGTCAGTAACAAAGCCTAATTAATACATACAGTATATCTTAAGTATATCCTTACAGATCACTATAATTTAAAAAGTTGCCCAGGCACGTTATTGAGTCTTGATATGTGAACATCTGCATGGAAGTTGTCTACTACTGCTATTAGTAGTATTCTCATACAAGTTATAAAGATCTGTATGGCGAATGGAAAACTACCTTCCTTGATGAATCATGTATGATCAAAACTTAATTATTTGTATTTCAGAACTGTGTTTTGAACAGCAAATACCAAATAAAACCTAGAATCAGATACTGAACAGTGAACATAAAATTTCACGTAGTTGTTTATTCCATTGTATTCTGTGAATGAAACTGGATTTCTGTAGGGAAACTGCATATTCATACAGAGATTTTTATTGGAACAGTAAGGTAAGATAAGTGAGTTAGTTTCACAGACAACCATCTCTGACATTTCATAAATTTTCACTGTTTGACTTTAATGTCTCCTGCAATGTTTTTCTCTGAGTATGTTGTTTTCATATCTTTGGTCCAGCTAATAGCTTAGGTTGGAAGTCAGAAGATGATGCTGTAGTTCTTAACAGTAAAGATGGTGGACTTCATGCTCAATTTACTTGCTTTACTTACACATTCACTTTTTTTTAAATAATTTTTTTGGGAAAATACCTTTTCTGATTATTTATGTGCTGTGGAGGTTAAGGTGTCTGTCATCTTATACTTTGCAACTGCTGCCTGCTAAAATACAGTCTGAGTTATACAGTAAGGTATCTTAAGATGAAAATGTAAAGTAAGCCACATGGTTGCAGTTCACTTTTATAAACATTAGTGAAACATAGTGTAAATGAGAACTTCATACTTAATTAAATGTGTGTTAAAATATTTTTAATTATATTTTTGTTTGAGTGCAACATCTGAAGAAAAAAAAGGTATTTTATTCAAGAAGGTTAGCTCTGTTGACCAGATGCCCACCAAATTAATCAAATGCTCCTGAATAATTAAAGTAATAAAATAATGCATTAAATATGACAGCTTGTCTAAGTTGAGGCAATAGTTGATATATAAAATTAAAGGAAGGCTAGAATATTTTCCATTATCTTATCTGCACATCACAATTACCACACAGGCTTTCGTGCATGAATGCTTTCATTTTTGCTTTCCATTGAAATCTTGATTGACTGTGGCACCTACAAATATTTTGTCTGCATGACATTAGACTTGCATCTGATAAAGACAACAGTTTGATTTTTGCCCTTCAGCTGCTTTCTCATTTATGTAGGGTTTTTTCAATTTTATGTAGACATAAATGTAATAAAAATCTCAAGTGAGCTGTTAACTGCATTTTTTATACCTCTTACGTTGATCTGTAATACCATGGTATTCTTAAGCATTTTTTATTTCATAAAGTGAGTTGGAAAATGAAGGGAATAGAAGCAGAGTGGCAAATCAGAAATGACAGTTTGAAGGATTTTCAGGATCTTTTAATAGATCATTTAGTTGCAGAAACTGTTTTAGAGGGGAGATGACATCTATATGTGATGTTCAAGTATTTTAAAGAAGAAACTAAAGTAAAGTTTAATGCATAGGGTTGTTACAAATATTTTTGTATGGTATATAATATTAATTAATTCACTTCATGCGGAAGCCATCAACTGTTATGTATGAAAACAAGTATAAATAGTTGTTAAAATGAAACTTGATGTAGATCTTGTATAACTTCTAAGGGTCTTGAATCTGGAAACTTGAGCAGCTGAAGAATTGAACTTTGTCTCAATTGATAGTTATATGCATAAAGTTAGGAAAGCCTCATTTAAGAGATAATAAACTCAGAGCTGTAATGTATTCATTTGGACATAACAACACTTATATTTCACAGCACTTGCTTCTTGTGTGGCTTTGGTACTCTGTACTTTGTATAGCATACAAATTGCCATGCTCCTTTCGGGGACTGTTGGCATACAATCTTATCCTCCTAATTTTTTGTATTTGCAATACAGAAAGTTGAATCGGATTAGTTCAGATCACTGCAAATCAGTTTAAATAAATTATATTAAATTTGTATTTGTACTTACTAAAGTAAAATCTAAAAATAAAATGACTAGAAAACTCAGTCCTCCTTTCACCTTTGCCTGTATTCCAAGAGTACTGATAAGTGAATTATGATTATTATTTTGTCTGCTTCAAGTATTTTAAGTGAAGATCTAGATATATATAAGAAATACCGTACCTTTGAGCTTAATTACATTAACTTGGATTATTTTAAAGTTAAATTACATGAAAGATATTTGCAGTTTAGGGTGTTTTCTTTCTAATGTAAGTTTTAAATTTTTGTATTTTCGTATTTTACGTTTTCAACTATTTTCTAACTAGAAATACAGCACCCCTACTAAAAAATTTCAGGTGAAGAGTATGGAAGTGTAGAAAAAGAGATGGAAATTCTAGCCTCATTCATTGACTGGTCAGAATTTGATTGAAATTTTCCTAAGAATATTGTTTTTATGTATTTGTGCTTAAATAAGGACTTTATTATTGGCCAAATTGTGATATTCTTGACCATACAAGGTAATATATAGGCAATTGCGCTGCTCAAGTCAATGGAACTACTTGCAGAGGTACTCTTTCAGGAATACTGTTGTGATTTGTTCATGTACAATTGTAGTTCAACAGTTTAATTGAAAATAGTATGGACACAATACCATAGATGAGCATTCCAAATATATTGAAAATGCCAATCAACTAATCAACGATTTGCTAGAGGGATAGATATTATGTGATGTGGTCATCTGATATGAGCCATGTGTGTTATACAAGAATGATATTCTCAGGATGAAAAAAAATGAGCCTTCCAGACAGTAGTGCTCAGCGTCCCTCAAGAATTTATAGAGTTGAACTGATTTTAAAATTATCTTTATCCCTGAACCATTGCATGTATGCTTTGAAAACTTTCAGGGCAGCGATGTCCTCTGTGTGGAATCCTGTCTTCCTCAGACACAGCAGGAATCTGCATAGTGCCCACCGCTCCCAGCATCCCCCAAAGATGAAGAGGCTTGCCTTATATCTAGATTATGGATCATAAAATCAGAAATTCTATGAAAGTGTCATTTTCTCTGGAGGTGAAATAACATTGCCAAGGGCTGTATCTTCACCAGCCTGGCGGTAAAATGGTAACTCAAGAAGTAGTTTTGTTTTGTTAGTACAAATAACATTGGTTACCTTGTGTAAGATTATCTTATTTGGGTATATGTTATCTGTCAGAATAGGTATGTACAGTCTTCTGAGAGTATATTTTTGATTGTTAACACAGTCTGAAGACTATGTTTTTGCATACTTTTTGCTGTTATTGCTTGTGTTAACTATGTAAGGTTTTTAAAAAGCCTATGTGAGACTTTTAAGTTTGGTGGATAGATGTACTCCACATGTAGTTTATGTGCTCACACCCAAACATTTGGCCACCAAATGCTGAATCACAAATTTACTTTGTAGACTGTTCTAATTCTTCTCTAGGTGTTGAGAATGTCAGCGTTTCTTTTAAATAATGGATTGGAGAATTTTCAGCTGAACAGTCTTTTTCTCATGAATGTAAACCAATGAGCAACCTCATTCTGATTCACCCTGATCTTTGATTGTTGCTCGTCGGCCCCTGTGAAGTAATTGTTTAGAATTGTTGTTTTGTGTTCTATAATAATTTCCAGGAAGATAAGCAAGGTACAGATGGCTAAATATAAGTATTGAGAAGAAGTACAGAATAAGTCTGCCACATCTCAGTGTGAGAGCAGAACTCTAAATTACTCTCCCACACCAGTGTGCTTTTAGGTAATTTTTTTACATCTGCTAAGCAATTCTCCCACAGTGATTTTCTTTCCTGAAAGAAAAGCTTGTGTGACCTCACCTTTAACCTGGGCAGAGCAAAAGACCTTCTGATAAACAGTCTTGTAATGAGGAAATGCCACCTTCCTTTCTTCCCTTGTTTATTGAAGGGAAGTTCTTTTGAGAAAACGAGGTGACTAAAACTGGAAAATCTGAGTGTGTGTAAGTGTAGACTTTGACAGAGTCAAAAAATATTTTATACTAGTACTGAATGTGTGGGCTGTGCTTCGATTTCACTGTGCGGGCTCTGTAACCACAGCAAATGTTCTGTAAATTTTTGTTAATTGAGCAGGTTGTGTTCTTCTTTGTTGTCTGCAGCTTTCTCATCAATGACCTTGCCTTCTGGTTGGGGTTGTTGCAAGTGTTTTGATCTCTTGGAGCTGTAGTGGTGCAACTTACGTTTTGGATATCTGCCTATAATTTGCTTTTTATTGTCAGGTATTGAGCTAATTAAGCATATTGCTTAGAAACAAAGGTTTTTGCTACTTTTCATAGCATTTATTTCCTGAGTCTTAAGTGCCACTTTCAATCACTTTTTTTCATAGTACGTTCCAGTATATTTCTATTGTTATGCTGTTTAGGACTAAGAATTCTTGAAATTTATAAGCTGTAGATTCCAAATGATGATTTTTATTGTCATGTTATAGGCATTAATTGTGCCAAAACAGTTGAAATTTTGGGCTGGTTTCTTTTAACTCTTTTCATCAGTGAAGCCAAACGTGTGGGATAAAACTTGTGTGACCTTGTGATACAAGTCTATGAACAAAAGTACTACTTCCAAGTACTTCTTTTTGCAACTTATTATTTGCAATTCCAAAAGAGAGTAAGTAATTATGTGCCTGTTGGCAGGGAGAAAAAAGAAAGAATGGTAAATTTGATCTCAGGGCATCTGAGCAAAGTTCCTAGAACACTGATCAGCATGACTGTGCTCTACAGTTTTGCTGCTTAAATGCTGCTTAGCCTTATACCCAAGACATTAGGAAAAAATTGTTCTCCCAGGACTTGGGATGTGCTAGAAAAAAAGTACTAAGAATATAACAGTTGTAATGTGATCAGCTTAAAATTGTTCTGGAATTGTAGGGTGATTAATGGACAAAAATATAAGACACATAAGCGAGAAGAAATTAAATGTGACATTACAGAGAATGCTATGTATTCTGGAAAATTGTTGAGATTTCATCTTTTTTTCCTCAAGTCATTACAAATATTTAGATGGTTAATTGATTGAAGGTCAGTGTGCTTGTTTTTTAATGTTTGAGCAGTCAGCATGCTGTTCCAAGAGTGAAACTGCTTCTGTGACTGACAAACTAACATTTACATGAGAAGAACAACTTGTGCAAATGCGGTAAAAAGGTCATAGAAAGCCCTTTTGCAAGTTAAATGTCCTGTGCTAATTATGTGTCCACTAAAATTTATCAATCTGGATCTCTCTCAAAGATCTTTTGTGTTCTTCAGACATAAAATGTCATTTTATACAGAAATAAATCAAAATGAATCAAAAGTATTCTTTTTGAATCAGTATTACTGCAATCATGAAGGAGACATTGTGAAGAGCTGGCAATGTATTGTCTCCAGTATCAAGTTCCTATGCAAGATAATTAGTAAAATATACTTTTTTTAATACTGTTTTCTTCACTTTGAGTTCTGTCCATATTTCTCAGGTAGTTCTCCTGCATAACAGAATAGGATTATGTATGTTTTCATTGTTACCAGAAAAAAAGTAATCATTTAAAAATAGCTGTGTATTTGGATTTTCTTACCATATGAACTTTACCTAAGTTTATTATACAAATAATTTTGGGGAATCCTTTTTACTCAATGTAATTATTGTATACTTCTTTTTTTTTTTTTTTTTTTTTAACAGTAGAGTCAGGCCATACTGCAGTAAAGACTTAGGATGCATAATTTCCTCCTGCATGTTTTACAAGAGGGCTGCGATGAAGCCATATACCTAGCAGTGAGAACTTGCTCTTAAGAGTCTAAGACAAGGAGCCAGCACTTCTTGTTTCAGCTCCTTGTTTGCTTGATTTTTATCCTCTGGAACTGTTAGCGGTAGTGAACTCTTTTGTGCCTCAGTTCTGTTTTTTGAAAATTAAGATAAATGTTTTTCAAACAATTACTCTTTTTAATAGCCTTCTTATTTTTTTCTTTTTAGCAGTAGCCTGCTGATCTTTGTGAAATCTCTGAAATCACTTGAGAATAAATGACATACAGTACAGTCAACTGTTGATGTTAAGAAGTTTTGGTAACACTGAAAAATATACTCTATGGCAGAAAGCAAAATGAATAAACTTGAACTTCAAAGAAAGGGATTACTTTCAAATGTTATGCCCTTGATACAGTAAAGTTATTATCTAGTTATTAAACTGTTTACATGTTGTCCAATACTGCTAAATGTATTGATTGCAGTTACTCATAGTACATCCCACGGTGATTCTTGCTAATGGCCTGATGCAAACACTGAAAAGACTGTAAAGATAAATAATAATAATTGTTTGTATAATAATAAAGACTTTCTAATCTTTGCTGATTAGTGAGTTAATTGTTCCCCTTTGTCAGCCTAGTTCTACTGATGCTAGTGCTGTAACTTTGTGTGGCTTCTGTGAGACTGCATACCTCTGATGTTCCACTTGGCTCCAAGAAAGACGTGTTTGTCTCAGAGCAAGTAATACACCTGCCCTTAAGTGCAAGAGAGATTGAAAGCAAGTATTCAGAGAAAGTACTAGAGGATTAGGTCGCTTTCACTCAATTTTCCTCCCACTTTTCTATCTGGTGTTTTCAGGAGCTTCTTGCTTTAATTAACTACTAGGCCTTTTCATTTGTTTTACTGTTTGTAGGAATTGTGTTTTCAGTTTCTGAGAGTGTTACGTGTTCTCTAGAATGGAATCTGGAAGGAGGTCAGGAAGGACTAAACTAGTGATGTTCTGAAAACTTTATCCCTCCTTCTCATCTTCTGTCATTTTCCTTGAAATATAGTGGTTTCTTACTGTAATATAGTTAGGTTGAAGCGAAAATAACTTGATATTTACATTTCAGACAAGGAAAGGTTGGCTAGCTTATTTGAACTGTAGCTGAGCTGCTGTTCACCTTCTGATTAGAGGGTCAAACACCAGAATTTAGTAACACTGAAACCTAGTCCTTAATTTTTCACTTTCCCTCTCATTAATTTATCTCTGTGTTCTCATCAACTGGTTTATATAATTATTTAGTGAACTCTGAAGTGTTTATGGAGTGGTACATAAGTAATCATGGACAGCAGGCTCTGTTCATAGAAATCAAGAGAATATTTAAAGAAGCAAAAAACCCCCACCTGTTTTGAGTTTTACCAGACATCTCTGTGAAAGTAGCTACATTTTCTAAGCTTTTCAAGAGAAAGTTGTGTGTGTTTTCTGTATAGATGGTTTGGAAGGGCTAGGTAAACTTAGTCCTTGTGGAATCCTTTTAAATGTATATACTACAGTTGATTTTCATGTGTACAAGGGTTGCAGAATTAATGTTAACATACAAAAAAAACAGCATTTGATTGTTATACAAATCTTTCAGAATCTTGCAAGGATGCTGTAAAAAATCCTAAAACAAATTTAAACAGTATTATATGTTGTAAAATATAACAAAAATTCCTACTCTTTTAAACTAAAATATATCAGTTTTGCTTATCTTGCCTTATTAGGGTTCTTCCCAAGCAGTTCTCAAGGATGTGATGCTTTTCTTCGCCACAAGATGACTCTGATTTCGCCATCAATATTGAAGAAGTATGGAATTCCTTTTGACAAGGTACAGTAGTGTTTGTTTTTAAACTGTGCATTCATAGATTGAATTAGTGTGATTGCTGTAGGGACGGTAAAGTTGAGACAATTATTGTTTGTATTTTTTTTAAGGCACTGACTCTATGAAAAAATGAAAAGAAGTGCTTTTAGAATTAGGACTTTTACATGGTTTAGCTTGGAATTTTCAAGCAGAAAACAATTGTAGCCATCATAATCTTTAGCCTAAAAGCTTCTGCGATTTTTAAGACACTAGCAATATTTTTTATTTTTGGATGTGAGTTCTCTTTTGACTGAAACACTTCTTAACTATCTATATTAGTTCAAGTTGTAAACCAAATATTTTAAAATAAATGTTTCATTTCTGTATGTCTGTATATTGTTTTCCTGATGCAATTAAATGTAACTTTGTCAGTATTATGATCTACAAACTTTCAGGTTGAATAAAATAAAAATAACTGTTACTTGATTTAAAATATGTTTATTTTTAAAGCTGTAACATATTAGCAAAGAGTAAATAATAATTTTGTGCTGTGCTGCTAGGTAGAGGGAGACTGGACACTTGAAAAGAACATTGCATAAATAGAAAGTGGGAAGGAAAGTTGGCTTTCTTTTTTATGGGTGAATTTAATGCATAGCTGCTTTCAAAAACATCTGATGTATTCAGTTTCTTCTTCTTTCCTACAAGATATTTTACCTATTTGTTTTCCATTTGAGCTTCCTATAGGTGCCAGCTAATAAAAACATTGCTACTGCATTGCTTTTTCTTTAAGTATATTTGTACTATATCCTGAACGCTTTGCAATTTCTAAATTTCTAAATTCAAGAGCTTTGTAAGCCTACTCAGAAGAGTAGAGCTTGATTCAGAATGTCCCGTGCCTGTACATCTGTTTTTATTATAGTCAGTTTATAAAAGCCTTTTGATTGTTAAGGGGTTGTGGTTCTTGGTTTCCCCACCACACAGACTGTTTTAAGGTGCCCAGAAGAACCAGCCAATATATACTTCTCACTCTATTCCTGCTAGAGTATAGTCCTGTAGACTGCCCTTGCCATGCTCCTTGTTTACTATTGTGGTTTCTGTTTTAGTATATGTGTTTGTTTACTGATATCATGTGGGCCCATGTATACAAATGTAGCTTATCATGTTCCCTGGACTAGAACGTAGGATAATGTGGTGCTTTGTCTGTTCCAGTTGATATTGTTGTAGCAGGATGAAACCTAGTTAATGTTTTCATGTATAGTGTTGCCATGTTTTAACTGTCAGGCAGCTGAGCACCACACACCTGCTTGCTCACTCATCCCTGTGCAAAGGTGGGGAGAATCAGAAGGGTAAAAGTGAGAAAACTTGTGGGTTTTAGTAAAGACAGTTTAATAGGTAAAGCAAAAACTACACATGCAAGTGAAGCGAAAGATGCAATTAATTCACTCCTTCCCATGGGCAGGCAGGTATTCAGCCATCTCTGGGAGGGCAGGGCTGCGTCATGCATAACATTGACTTGGGAAGGTGAACACCATCACTCTGAATGTTCTCCCTTTCCCCTTCTTCCCCCAGGTTTTTATGCTGAGCATGACACCATATGGTATGGAATATCCCTTTGGTCAGTTGGGGTCAGCCCTCCGAGCCGTGTCCCCTCCCAACTTCTTGTGCACCCCCAGCCCACTCACTGACAGGGTGGTGTGAGAAGCAGAAAAGGCCTTGACTCTGTGTCAGCCCTGACCGGCAATAGCTAAAACATCCCGGTGTTATCAACAATGTTTGCAGCACAAATCCAGAATATAGCCCCATAAAGCTGCTATGAAGAAATGTAATTCTATCCCAGCTAAAACCAGTACCGAGTGTATTGGAAAATGTCATATTAAAACACACAAAATAATTTATACAAAATCTTATGATCTTAGAATTTATAGGATGATATTATGATATATTATACTTTGTTGGTGAGGTACTGCCACCTGAAATTAATGCATTATTGAAGATGTAAATAAAATTGGAGAGAGAATATGTCTTTAAAGATATTTTACAACAGAAATTTATCAGCAGTTCAAGAGGTTCTTGATCTCTCCTGAAAATAGTATTTTACAGCAAAATGAAAAATCACACAAGCATTTATACACCAATAATGCATGTCTAAACTTCAATAATTAGGGTCTACAACAACAATAGTGATCAATAGCACTACTACTAATAAGCGGCACAAACTGGTACTGTAAATTATATGAAATGCTTCTAGTAAAACTGCGTGGGTGCAAAGAAGGTTACTTGATAAAGAAGAACCTTGTGAGAAATAAAGCATTACTGTTAAGGCAAAGAAACCAAAGTGAGGCAGACATTCAGGTGGGATGAAGCCACTGATTTGTTGTATGCCTTTGGAATATCGCTTCACTTTTCATGTTTAAATCAACCTCTGAATAAAATTGAAGAAGTGTAGGCGTTTAGAATGATACTGCCTGTCTCAGTTAGCAAACTTTTTTCAATAAATTACTCATTTAAGAAGTAGTTTGTTTTCTGAATGATATATTATCATATGGAAATGTAGTTGCTGAGTTCAGTTCTTGTAATATATAGGTAAATACTGATTCCCTTCATAGCCTTGTGCTTTATCATGAAGTGTCAGATGAAACCTTCCAAACTGGAAGGTTTTATAACTAGATTTATAGTTTTGGATTTACAGAACATTACTCTGAATAGTATAATTTTCAGTGGTTGATGTTTAAAGTAGCATATTACAGAATGCCAGTGTATTTGTTTTCAGTACCACACATTTGAATTGGTAAGGGAGTTGATGTTCTTATTTCAGTGTCTTCATTATTCCTGTATTCTAATTAAAAAAAAAAGGGTGCTAGAAATAGTTAAATATTTAAGTTTAGTTTTGTCACCTAGTCTTGGGAGGAAGCAGACTGTACCCAAGAGTAATTGTAATTAATGGGATTCAGTGAGAAAGTGAATAGAGAGAACCAGGCTGTGATCATTCATGGCTCTAAGTGATAGAAGTGGAAATATGCTGAATGCTGATAAGTCAGCCTACGCCTACCAGGTGGCAGCTGAACTGCTGCTCATTGCAATAGAACACCTGCTAAACTGTCAGCAGTGGGAGGGTGTATTGAGATAAATTTTGGAATTGCTAGCATTGAGAATAATCTTTCTTAAACATTCCCACAGCAATTGTTGGAGTGCTACTGTAGCAGTTATAGTATATGCACCTGCATGAGCATTTGCATGTATAAACTGAATATGAACCCACAAAAATTAACCTTGCAAAATGCAGATGCAAAATGTAAGATCCAATTTTATTTTTTAGCTCTGTAAGTTAAATATATTTTTATTTTTTCCTCTCTTTCCTTCATTCCATAATAAAATCAGAAATATATATCTTGAAGTGCTCTTCCTGTGTGTTTGTTCCGGCATCAAGCAAAAAAACCCCAGACATACAAAGAATTCATAAAACTGTAAGATGAGAATTTTGAGGGAGAAGAAGGGGGGGATTCTAAAAGCCGAAACTGAATGTAAGAAAACTTTGCCAGCAAAAAGCTGAGATTTAAGGCATGACATGTTAATAAGAAAACTGTTTGGAGTTGTGAGTTTTAATTTTGGTGATTTTTTTTTTTTTAATGTAAATCTCCCTTTTTGCAATTTGAAATCATAAGTGTATTTCCCTAAAAGGAGTCATATTTGTCCTTCCAGTTTTTCTTTGTGTACTGCTTGTGCAAAGCATTGTCGCACAATGAAAACAACCTATTTAATCTCTAAGAAGTCTCTTGTTTTCCTGTAATCAGCAAATGCATCTTATGGAATGCATCTTATTAGTCATTGCTTGTATTATTTGCTTCATTTAAATGGATCCGCTTGCTTTTTAGTGGGTCTGCCATATCATGTCTGTTTCATGTCAAAAGTTATATCAGACAGAGTATGGGGAATCTTTTTTAATTCTTTACTTCTGAATCTTCTAGTTTATTTTTTTAAATCTTATCAGATAGTTCAGAAGACAGTGTGCCATTTCTAGTCTCTGACGAGATTGTCCTTCTTACAGTCTTTGGTGGTCTGATTTTAAGAGATTAAAGCTGTCTCTGAGTGCAAAGAATATTAGTAAATAAAAAGAGCTGGTGTCTCTCCTTTCTTCATGTCCAGAGGAGAAAATGAGCAGTCCATCCCAGTACAGGAAGATGAGATTCCTCTCTTGAAAGAGAATATCCTGACTAATGATTTATTTACCTTACCTCACTTTTTTGTAGTTTACTCCAGAAGCCTTTTGTATCTGATATATCTTTTTGATAACTACTAGGAATTTGGCTTCTGCTATACAAAATATAATTACTATGGCAGTGACTTCTAAAATTTTGTGCTGTTTTGTCTCATTTTTTGTTCCCCTGCCTTCTATAATTCCTTGTGGAGTCACTGACCTCAGTACACTTTTGGTTGCTTTTCACTGTACTTGCAAAGAGCAGAGCGGCCCTTTGGAACTACCCTCACTCATTCTCAAAAACAATGTAAGGGCTTAACTGTGGTCAAGCTTCTCCTCTTTGAGAATCTTCTTCGAGGCCCCTTGTCCTCTAGGTATTTTGAATTCTGCTTATCAGTGGTACTAGACTCCTGCTCTCTTAAATTGTGCTTAAAGAGAAAGAGGAGAAGGACGGGGCAGATGAAAATTTGTTTCAATGTGATGTTTTAATGTCTTTACATTGAGACATTCTGCACATCATTTCCAAACCAAGAATCCCCTTGGCGTTAATAGTTCTAAGGCTGAAGAATTGGTGCAGGCCAATTATTGCTAATTCTGCTTCCTCCTTTCCTATCCAAAATGATTTAAAGATATTGCCTGAGGGGTCCAAATGTACCAACTGTGTTCCTTTGGGATGAACAACATTGTTTTCTCTAGCTGCTAAGGCTCATTATCTTAGAGTTTCTTCTACTTAATGCTTGATCATCAATAGTAAGTAACTTAAAAGGCAAATCAGGCATCAGACACAGGTCTTCAGACCATGCTTTTTGAAATGGGTGCGTATGGGAGAGAAGAGTGAGAGTAATCTCTCTCTCCAGTCTTTCCAAGAAAAGTTCTGGTGCTGTTCTAGAGGAACATCTTCAGCCCGATGGACAGAATTCTTCAGATTAATTTGTACTAGCATTTAGGAATTACAACTGTGGGTATTTTGCTCCAGCCTGTCTCTCCTTCATCTCAGGGAGACTGATATGTTTTTTTGCACTGTCTTTTCTAGCTCCATGTACTTCCAGGTTTCATTACCAGGGAACTCCTGCTCCAAGATTAGCTTTTTTGAAAGTACTTTCTGAATTTGTAAAGTAGTACATGTAGCTATGTATTTTATAGTAAGCAATATTGTCTCAAGTATACTATTGCTGCTTGCATTAAATAGCAACTGTATGCAAGGAGAGAAAAAGTCTTTCTTTCTAGATAGTTGCAAAGGCAAATATAATTTTCATTGCTTCAGGAGCAGAAGTGCTTTTGTCATTACAAAAAATGACTCACTTTGAGTTTTTGTTTTGTTTTTATGCTATAGGTTACACAAGAGGCAGGAGAATTTATGATCACTTTCCCATATGGATACCATGCAGGATTTAACCATGGTTTTAACTGTGCAGAGTCAACAAACTTTGCCACCATCCGATGGATTGATTATGGAAAAGCAGCAAAGCTGGTAAGCCTTATTGCAGAAAATTTATGCATAAGGAATTCTTTCCTGTTGCTACTTCTTTGTGAGAATCTATGAGAAAGGAAAAACTATTAGATCAGGTAGTACCTTATACTGCCACTGAAGTTTTATTTATAGTTATTCTTTTCCTAGTGGGTACTCCAGCACTGTGGATTCCTCTCAGTAGTGAGGTTTTTTACAGCTTAATGTATATATTGTTCTTCAGAACCAGTTCTGTTTATGGATATTTTTAAGCGGAGGTTACATATACTGATACATATGCACATATATGTGAAGACAACTGATTTCTACTTTTAAACCTCTTTTAAGTTCTACTGTTTGTGAAAGCACTTCATTTAAGCTAGGAATTTTGATACGTGGAAAGAAGAAACATACATAATTAAACTTTAAACAAAGTTAAAAGAAACATGTTCAACTTTCTCATGAGGTGTGTTTTACTGAGATATTTCAGGTTTTGTTATGTGGCATGCATTTTTTGCTTATTTTCATGTACAACGTTTGAGTAAATACACAAAATCAAGAAAGTGCAATTTGTTACCATTTTTCAATATTCCGTGATTTTTCTCAGAATTATAGCTTATGTAAGATTTGCTTAGTATGCTTCCGAAAATGTTTAAGTTAGAGGCATTTTCTGCATTGACTTGTCTGTTATTGAAAAAACCCTTTTCAGTAGTAATTTGCTAAGTATGTTATCTAATAAGATGACATGAAATAAAGAGCAAAATCAGATATGCAGGTTTAACAATAACATAGTGATTGTGAACTCTGATTAAACACTTGAGATTGGAATACCATCTTGAGAAAGTTCTCAAATAGTGGAAATTTATTATTCTAGGCACTATTGCTTATTATTGTTAGTGAGATTGAGTATGCTTCAAAGGGAAAAAGTTTGTAAATATTTTTTTTCCATGTGCTTCCACTAGCAGTAGTGGAAGTATTGAAAACATCAGGATCCATCTAATGCTTTCAGGCTGGTCTTTACGTGTAATGGGAAAGCTGTGTTTTTAATAGCAAACAGATAAGGTGTTGGCCGTAAAGTTAGTTAAAAAATAAATATATATGCATTTGATAGTTTTGAATGTCTGTTGGTAGTACAATGAAACGAAGTTGAGAGTAAAATGAACATGGACACATAAGAGTTGATTGTGGCAGTTAAAATTGTCCTGGATTTTAAAAGGTATGAATATGCTACAGCTCTAAAATTCATTCAGCTGAACTTCAAGAATGGCAAACTTTTGTCTTTGAATGCAGCAAAGCTGAGATGGTGATACCTGCAGCTACATCCCTTTCAGTGTGCAGGCTTCATATTTCTTAAGTTTTTAAAAAATGGCGTACCATCGGGTGTGCAGCTGCCCCAGTACAAACTATTTAATGGTTTAGGCCTCCAGCATGCCTCTCAGTTATTGTATTATACTGTAAACTTAATGTCAAGTTTAAATTCAGCAGAGTTACAAAATGATTTTTTAAAGCTAATGAAATTGTATTCCTTTACATCATTTCAAAAGTGATTCTGAAATTACGAATATTTAGCTAGGGAGTCATGGCATATACACTCTAAACACAAGTCTACTTAGTCAAAATTCTCTAGTGTATGGATAAAACTTTAATCTTAGGACACTGAATTCTATGCCATGTTATATTGCACAGAGGAGCAGTATTGCGCATGTATAGTTTAAGACATTAGAGGAGTTCTGTGCTGTCTGCAGTTGAATTTAAATGTCTGAAAAGTTTCGAATTGGCAGCTGTCTAGTTTCCATCTATATGTCTAGTCTCCATCTGTAGAGAAATTTTAGATACCGTTGTTAAAAGTGAACTCCAGTTTCATTGGCAAATGGTCAGTATTACTTGCTTACAGGAATAAAAACTAAAATTTATTTTTCTTTTAAAATGAAAAAGAACTAGTGCTAGGAAGTGCTAATAGTAGGATTAGTAGGATTTTAAAATATTTTTAAATGGGAATGTGTAAGAAGAGAAGTAATAGGTGGTGAAATAATTCTTCATAATACTTATATTTGTTCATACCATACAAATAGGGTAAACAAGTCTAACAGAGAAAGTATTCTAACTAGTTATCTGTTCTTAAGTTTAATTATACGACACTTTGAAAACACAAGTTTTGGAGTTACTGCAGATTGGATACTCTGTTTCTTGATTATGGTTTTTCTCTAGAAAAACATGAAGACAGCTATGATTAGTTTTATCACAGCCTTAGAAAACTTCCTGAAAATATTAATTAAAAAGGCAAGAAGTCTATGTGGCCAAAGAATACTATTTTAGTGAGTTTTATTTGCAGCTCTGGTAATTTCATTTAAAAGAAAAAATACCACCACATAACCTTGCATTCCCATTTGTCATTCTTCAGAGTACTGGTGTTGTGTTTAACTTATCTTTTCTTTCTATATGTGGTATGTACAGGAATTTTAATTGAAAAAAGTATTTTGGATTCCGTAGTTTCCCTGTATTGTACTGCAGAAGTTGCCTGCATCAGCAAAATGTCACAATATCTAGGTCAGTTCGTTGCTGTATTTTCCTTAGAGTGGAGTATACACTGACTGATTATTTGTCTTCCTACAGGAACACTTTTTTTTAAGAGAATAGTTTCTAATTGCTTACAGCTGGGTTTCTATCTTAGGAAAAGAAAATATCCTGAAGTGCAGTCAATATTCATTCTTCATCGATTTTAAAAAAAAAAAAATCAGGCAAAAATTTCTGTTAAAGTTGTAGTAAGTGTTTAGGCTGTGTGGTGATACTGCATTAGTGCATGAAATGATATGATGTTTAAAGATTCTGTGAAATTGATTGCAAACGGTAAATCAGAGATAATTTAGACCATTAGTATTGGAGACTTTGGTAAAGCAGAGACTATGGATGCATATTCTGTCTTTAAAATGCTAAACTTGCGATCTTGGTTTCACTCTGTGTACCCTGCCTACCTGTAGTGGTTGAACCGTGGGAATAGGGATGTACTCTCCAGCTTTTCTAGAGCTTGTGTGAGTCTCCACTCAGGCAGCAACATGTGAAAAGTAGTATCAGGTGGCACCTCCAGAGTACTCTTTGCTACAGCTTGGCTGCTGCTTTGAGCTGTGTTCTCACTTTTGGATAGAATTAAGTTGGACAGAATTAAACAGCAGTAAAAAGTAGATTAAAAAAAAGGCAGAAATGGAGCAATAACAGCTATACTGAAGGTCCCCCAACTTCAGCGCAGAAACAGTATCATTTTTGCTTTTTCCACAGGCAAGAATACACAGGAAGAGAAATAGGAGATACTGGTGAAAAAAAAAATAAATGGTACAAAATAGGGGCAAGCAGAATATTTCTTCAGACTTCTGTGCATTTTGTCATTTTCCTTATGGAGCTGTATTTATTTGAGTAGGCTGGAAATGTGTAGCTTCATGAAGTACATTTTGTTACTGTTGGTAAAGCAGATGAGCCAGTGGCAATTAGCTTGTATGTTTTATAGGTATCTACTTGATTTGTGCTGATTATATGAATTGTGTGCTGCACAAGGGGTGATGTTTAAGTATTAGAATTGCTAAATAGAAATATTTACACATAATTCTTTTATGTATAATAAAATAAAAATCTTTCTGAATCAACTGGATAAAAGACACTTCTCTAGTCTAAGAAAAATCTTGTCTTTCTGATTTCTGTTAGCTGCACGGTGGGAGACCACCTGCCCTTAACCCCAAATCTGTGGATCATCTATGTTTATTGATTTTATACTTTTGTCTGTTGTAATGGGTATTTCTAGTGAAAGTTAATGTTACCCTCATACAAGGCTTACAGTACAAGACATCTCACATCTACCAGAACTGGAGTTCTCAGGCCTGTAGAGCTTCTAGACTGCATGGTCACACATGAGTTTGGTAGGAGAATGTAGTTCACAGAACAGAGAATTGGGTTGAGATGGAGGTCCTGAGCAGGAAATGTCCAGGACACTGGTGATGTGGGCAGGTTCAGCTGGAGGTCTCTCGACTCTTTATTCGGTGGTGATTATTTTAGATTCTTCTGTTTTCCTCCTGTTACGGGTTAAATCCCAACAATTCCATCTGTTTCTTTTCCAAATCCTCATGTTGAAGTGTCACACAACACAATGTCACCCCTTGCCCAAATCGATACCCATCCTTGCAAAAGCTTTCAGAGAAAGCACTGACATTTCTGAATACTGGTCTTGTTGCTCGCTGTGTCTGTTTTGCAGCATCACTTGGTGACTTTCACTCTGTATAAATGTATGCAAGTTTTACTGCCTTCTATCAGGGACGGAGTCACACTAGGTGATTTTACTAGTCATTATAATGATTCCTTTTTATTGCAGCTCTTTTTAAGACGTGATTTGTTTTCAGATGCTGGTGCTGGAAAGCTTTTTGTTGTTTAGCTGAAATGCAGAACCTGGGGAGAGAAGTCTACCAACCTTTTCAACTTGAAACTCTGGCTACTTAAGTATTATTGTTGTCTTTCATAAAAATAATTCAGTAATTACTCATGCATATTCTTCAGTGGTAGCTGCTTAGCAACGTGTTTTCTGTGGATAGGTTAGATCAAAGTGCTGGCCTGCAGGTTGTATTTTTCCCTTTGGTGGGATGAAGTGCAGTTGTTTTGATGTTAGGTTTGATGGATTTGTTTGCCACTGCATTCATTAGCTTCATATCAAAAAACTGACAGGCTGTTAAATGAAACTTTAGCTTAGATTTTCAGCTTGACTGTTTGGAGACCTTTGTGAAGATATTTTGGTTTTGTGCTGCAGCAGCCTCAAGCAGTTATGACTGTTTCAAATAGAAGAAAAGTTATTTAGTATACTGATTTGTTTGGGTAAAAGAGAATCATTGTCTTGAGGATAGCCATGTCCATCTTATGCTATACAAACAATATATTTATTATTAAATATATATTGCGAGACAACATATATGACTTAAATAATTTTATCAGAGAAGAAATTATACTTACCACACCAAAGCACTTTTCTACCTCTCATAATTTATTGGGGTAATAATTTTTTCAATGAGGATTATGCTAGGTTGCTTTTCTATGATAAAATATTAATTGTCTCTTTAAAAACAAAAATAAAAATTCTTCTCAATTGTCCTTCTCCCCCCTCCCTCCCCCCCCTTAAATGTGGGTGAATGATTTAAAGGCTTAGGCTTAAAAGGTATATTACTACTCCTACAGCAGTGTTTAATACTGAATTTCAGAAATGGCTATGTGCATGAGCTCAGGAGTGATTCTTACATTATTTATAGCTTATTTTATTAGTTTGAGTTAGGTACTGCTGTCAAGAAAACTTTTTTTTTTTTAAAACACTGCATGTTAATATGTTGGATACCTATCTACAATATCAGCATCATTCAAAATGTACAACTTAATGCTTTTATTTGCTGGAAATCATAATTAGCTACCTTATATCGTTGACTTGGCTGCTAATGAAATCTTACAAAGATTCAGGAAGGAGACAGTGCTTTTCATTTCTGGTTCTGATGTTAGTACACCACTTCAGAGCAAATCTTGTGCACTGTGCAGTTTGACATTTCACTTCATAGTCATAGTGCCATGGTGCTCAGATTTATAGTTGTCACAGAATGTTCTCTTTTATTTTTAGTTTATGTTTATTTATTTTATCTTTAGCTGTTCCTCATCTTTTGCCCATTTTGCAGCCATCCTCTACTGCCCGTTTGATTCTTACCTCACAAACTCAGCATTTCCTGGGAACAGCAGGTATTAAAATTTCCCACTCTAAAGTCTGTTGCTGTAATGGTGAGATTGTCAGTCTTTCAGTGGGCAGTAACTTCTGCACTTTCATAATTCTAGTATTGTGATGTCCTGAATTTAGAACTGTAATGGTTTTAAGGGAATAGTAATAATAGCAATATTTTTGACTGTAAATGCAACAGAGTTATATTCTGTTGTTTTTTTGTTTTATACCATCCCATTTTGGTAGAGCAACCGGTAGTGAATTCAGAATCCGAACCTTCATCTGGTTGTGTTCTTACCTCTTCACGGTCTGTGCTACAGTAAGCATTGTTGTTATCTGGGAATAGTGTATTCTGTGTTTGTGAAGCTCAGTGTAGATTTTCATGAATCTTTTCCATCTGTGCCTACCCTAACTTCTTTTTGTGTAGTGCTACAGTATCTGTGACTAAGGTTATGCATACATGTTTCTGGCACAGGGCTCTCATGCAAGCTGTTTGCTTTACTAGATAAAAATCAAACCAACATAACTATAACTTTTTTTTTTTTTTTTTTTACAGGCAGTTTTGAATAGGAAGTAAGGAGAAGTGAATTCCTTAAAATAAGATATTAAATTTTGGAGTACTTTCTGGCAACTGTGAATGAGTAGAAATGATGAAATCTAATTTTCCTTTGATCCCCCCCCCCCAAGTGATATTGTAGAAGTTCCATTTATCACAGTAATAAATGTACCAAGTTGGCATACTTAGTGGATGTTTAGAGTTTTTGTTTTATAGCAGCTTTCACCAAACTGTGAGGTAATTTTTTTTCATCGAAAAAGCCAATAATTTACAATAAACTTGCATTTTCAGAATATCATTTATATGAAATTTTGAGTAAATCAATACAGTTTGTCTTCCTTACTTTTCATCAGAATGAGGATTATAATTATCCTTGATTTACTAAGGAAAAAACTCTTGTCACTAGGTAGCTTTCTGTCCATATATTAATGTCACAGCCTGTAATGAGATTATTTCATTGCAAGTTTTTCAAGAAAGAAGAATCTGAACTAAGAAATTATTTTCATAAGTTTGAGGTTCATAAAATAGACTCTGGGCTTGAATCAGCTGTTGAAAAACAGGTGTCCAACAGCATTTGAGATAGCTTAAGATGTTTTGCCTTGCTCTGAAGAGTACCAGTCTCCATTAATCCAGTGTAATATTTAGAGATCAGGCAGATGTCATAGATACCAGAAAGTGGTTCAGGTGTCACTGCATGCCCAGGTAATTGAAGGGGGCTCTCTGTCATTGTGTTCTCTTATTTACACAATTTGCATAAGTGAAACTCATCCTAAAAATTAACTGCATTCTCCCACTCAATTCTTTAGCTTTGCTAGAGCAATTCTGTATTTTGAGACTGGGAGGTGAGCTATATAGATAGGTATAATAGATGACTTAAGTGTTAGGGTTCAGGTCTCTTAAAACCACCACCGCTCAATCTTTATCCTCTTAAGCCAAGCTCTCCCCTAACTAAATACTACTACTATTATTACTGTTATTATTTTGCAGCTATTTGGTCTCAGTTTGAACCACAAGAGAGTTCATTTCTTCACAGTAGTAGCAGGTAATTCTAGTGTTAGGTAGTGCTGATAAGCAGTGTCCTCCATATGGGCTAGTGCTGTAAGAGTGAGATACGCTGCTGTTTAGTCAATTTTATAGCAAATTCGTGCTACTAGAGGGAAGTATTGTTTTAGGATACTCAGGGTACTAGCAGCCATTCTGCTGATGTTCCAAGCAGTTTCTCGTGCTCACTGACATTGTGTGAAACTCAATACTTTTTTTTTTTTTTTGTTTATAGAGATAAAGCTTTGCATGAAGTTGATTTTCACTCTGTTAACCTATGTATCTTCTACTGGGACCGTGTACAGGATTCAGCTCTACTGGAGGTGAATCAGTCCTGCAGTTCACTAGTTCACTTCAGGCCAAATATACTGTGGAGATAAGGTGTACTTGAAATTTTCTCTGCATTCTTCTGAGAGTCTCTGGAATATTACGTGAAAATGAAGAAGAAACATTAAATAGCAGTATCATAGATGTGGAACACACATGGTTTCTTTACTTACTTCATCTAAAAAAACCACACTGTAATATATATATATACACACAATTCAAAATCTTTGACTTATACTGAGTATTAGAGAAGCCTTGTATGTGGGAAGAAGAATAAATGATATAATCACATCCCAAGGTGACTATAGAAGGGCAAATAAAATGTAGGTGTTACTTTCAGTACAAATGAGCTAATGTGGTTTAGTGGATAAAGTGAAACAGGAGCTGAACATGGGAGGATGCCTCAGCTGCAGATTTAGTGTCTCCACTGTGCTTGCTGTTTGAGTGAGTAGGACTTGCTTGTGTGGTACAAGCTAAAAAGGCTTCAGGTTTAAAATTCTTGAAAAGAAATATATATATATATATATATATATATATATATATATATATATATATATAACTTGTACTGGTTTGATTTTAGATAAAATCCACAAAAAAAGCATATTGCTATGCTTTACAAAAAGGAGGTGGTTGAAGTATATCTTGAAATAATTTTCTGAAATGTTCCATATCAAAAAAAGCTGAAGTAAGACCTCAGTGGTAGTGTGGTTATATTCAGTTTTTAAGTTTTGTCTTTCTGCCTGAAGCATTAATCTCTGCTTCAAGGGAAAAATCTAGTTTAGAATATCCAACAAACATCTGAATGACAAATAAAAACTTATTTTATCTTGGTGTCATTGCGCTTGTGTCTAGATTTGCCAACCTATTCCAATTAAATTGTCAGTTACTTCTTCTGACTACCTTAATACAAAGCAGTTAACACTGTGTTTTGGTGGCCTTTTCAAACTGTGTTCAGCACAATCACTGTATGTAAGAAAGACAGAGAGGTCTGAGTATCTTTATGTATTTTTATGAGTCCTGTGGGGAGTAATCTATGATGCATGTGTGAATGAAATACTTGAACTAAGCAGTTTTAAATGAGTTTTAATGCTGCAGTTAAAATTACAGTGTAATGTCCTAGGTGATCCTGTTGATATTCCATGAGTATTATTGCACAGCTATCAGAGGGAGTAGTGGGACTTGAAGGACTCCACACAGAAGACTTTTTGGCAAAAGTCGTCACAGATAATTCTGATTAAAAAAAAATATTGACATTTATATATGGTCCCTGAAAAGAGGGACCCTTAGAAAAGAGGAAAAGTTTTTTGTAGTTACTTTTATTTTTTTGTGTAGGTGAGATATCTAATTAGATGTGACTGTGTGTTGTGTCAAAGTTTTGCTGGAGAAATTCCATGTATTTAGAGGCTGTAACAAGTGCTGTCTCAGCCCGTTTAATTAAGTGAGCCTTATATCTGTTCTCACTTCATGTCCTGTTCCCTCTAATGTGTGAGTATAGTTGGAAACGGGTAATAAAAAAGCGTAAAGAAATAATGTGTTAGAGCTTGCTGCGTGTAAGAGGAGGAGTGTTTCCAGTTAGATTGCACAAAAGGATAAGCAGGGACTCTCAGAGTTACTAGATAGACTTCAGTGAGGCAAAGTCCAATCATTAGTAGAAAAATGCTCAAGAAAGTCAGTGAAACAAATACCTGTCTGCAAGTCTGCACATCATAGAGCTACCTATTCTATCTGTGATTACAAAGCAAGTTACCTGGAGGTGGTGGAATTATTTAATGAAAAAACACTGTTAAAGAAACAGTAATAGCATCATGACAGATGTCAGATTTTGGAAAAAATCTTGAGTGATTCCAAAAATAAGTGATTGGTTGTGTATTTAGCAGTCGTGCCATCAAGATGACAGTACACCATAATGAACAGTAAAAGATGTAAGTGTTGAAATGGGACACCCTGCATGGACTATAGCTCTGAAGAGATAATAAGAAAAAGATTAAAAACTTAATGTGCTAGAGTTTGCAGGGATCAAGAGGGAGAGCATTTTCTTTTTGCTTGATGGTTTACAGGCATTTACAGTCTGAGTTACCTTTGATGGAACAGTAGTTTAACTGAAAGTTGGCATCCTCAAGTAATTGCCAGAAAAAGGTGACACAGATTTTATTTTTGATTTTTATTCTAAGTCTGTTAAATTGGGGTCTTGGCTAAATTTCAGTGGGTTTTTTTTGAGAGAGAAGCTCCTAATAATGATAAGACAGTATGAAGCTGCTTCGTATGACTAAATCTATAAAATAGTAACTGTCTTCAATGCAATTTCAAACATTCCTCTATCCAAAATAGAGGCAGAGTGTTTGTGGAAAAGATGCATGAGGACCTGTGAAAGGGAGAGAGAAGAAACACTGAAGAAATGGACATAGATTGCTGAGGCACTGAAAGTGTAGTCCTGAGAGAAGTGGGAGCTTTAAAGGACTGAGGGAGACACAAATAGAATTTCTGTACTTGCCATTCCAGTCCTCTCTTGCCATTTGGTTACTGTTGATTATAGGGGATAAATACTTTTCATCTGCAACGAAACAGGTTAATATCAATGAAATATCTGCCTGCATGATCATTTTTCTCTCCTACAAGGAGCATTCTCAAGTGTTGTTTGATAGCCTGAGCAAAAAGAAGTAGAGTATTAGTAGTTAAACAGTTAAATTGGTGCAAAATTAGAAGTATTTTGTTGAAAAGTACATGGTAAAAGAACAAGATTTTAAAGTTATAGACTGGATGTCAGTACAGTAACCAGATATGAGGCTTTTTTTTAGTGAAGAAGTATGACTAGAATTTGGGGTGGTTACACCTTTGAAATCTGCCTGTGTTGATTTTGGTCCAGAGCTGGACAGCAGAATTCTTTAGGTCTTCTCTAAAGCTGCAGCAAGCACATTTAATATCAAGTTTTCACTGAGTTTGATAAGAAAGGAAGATCTCCTGTGTTGTTAGTAAAGGTTTGTATTCTGCATAGTTAAATAAAATGTAATTGCTGATATCTTAATAAAGCAGTAGTTGGATATAGGTCCTTGGTTATACTTCTATTGCTATTCGTAACTTCTTAGTCCCCACAGGTCTACATTCTCTAACCCTTATTAATCTGAATGCAGCTAGCATCAATGAGCAAATTGTTTGGAGATGTAAAGTCAGGATCTGACTCTTTTGTAGCGTAGACTGAAAAGATAAATGAGTGGCGTATCTTGGGTAGGTCAGTTGTTGTGTGAACTTAGGTGATTCTGCGCTTGTGCTCCCTGATTAAGCTGAGGTTGATGCTCTGCTCAGTGAATGGCTTGGAAATTTCTGACTGGTTTTTAGAAAAAAAGTACTGCTAGCAATGTGACTTTAAAACATGTAAGGGCTCAGAGGATGTATGCAATTTATATGCATCTCTGATCAAAATAGATCAAATTATCTTTGTTTGCTAATCTTCGATTTCTGACTTTCCACAAGTTATTTTAGGTTTAGTATACCCTTACCCTGTTTGCTTTGGTGAGAGCTGGTGCAGTCACACAGAAATTGTAACTGTCAAATCCAGTCTATTTAATCTTTTTTTTTAATATGTCTATGTAAGATTTTTTTTTGTTGTTGCTCTAGAGCTGTTCCCCTTTCTCCTTCACATGCTGCCTTTTCAACTTGAAAATCCAATTTCTACAGTAATCTCCAGTTGTATGAAACTGGGGGAGAGTTCTGTTACCATTACTTGTACAAAATGTTCTTGACATTGTAGAAGTTGTTCTCTTGCTTTGGGCAAAGCAGGTAACAGTGAATTCTGGACAAGCCAGTTAGTTTTCCAATTGAATGGTGTACAATCCTGCAGAATTGATATTTGCAGCTAGGGGTTAGGGACTTAGAGCACTGAGACGCTTACAGAGCTTTTCTTCCCATAATGCTCTTTGCAATAGCTGTTAAGAACTATTTGTGGTGTACTTGTCATTTACTTGAATTCTTTTTTCTTTTCAAAATAGTTTTCAAAATCATTGGTCTATTCATAATTGTTGTCAAGCAGTTCACTATCATCTCTTAAAAAAAGTGATATGCCATATGTTAGTGTAAAAATTTATCATGCACATGTAGGTAGAATAGTCAGTCATCAGCAGCTCCTCATATATGACTCCACTGAGTGCTGACAGTGTTTTCAAAACAGGATAGTTTAATAGTTTTTCTGTTCTTGATCTCTAACATCTTGTAAAAGAAACAATTTGAGACATCTTGTAAAAGACAGTATAGAGCAGTGGTGTTTTCTTAGGAAATTATTACCTATTTTGAATTTTTTTTTTTTTCCTCTCTTCTCACAAAGCGATCAGAAAGAGTCAGCATTAATCAGTAAATCTGAATAAAGGGGAAATATGCAATCTGTAAATTAGAGCATTTCAGTAAAGCATCTTTACTTACAGTAATTGTGATAGTAGCAGCAGGACAGGTAGACATTTTCCTTTGTCATACTTCTGCCCTTTCGCTTACATACTTTGTTTTGATTCCAGCAAAACCAGGGCCTGTAGGAATAAAAAGATGGAAGGTTATTAATAATATTTATCATTTTCTGATGGCCAAATCACTGAAAGGAAGAATCTAAGAAAAGTTTTCTAACCTCTACCACTATGTAGTATAGATCTTTGGCCTCTGAAATCTTGCATTACACCATGTGCTGCAGGAGGGGAAGAGATCTGCAAACTTGGAACCAGTTAGCCGTGTGGCACATACCTATATTTTTTTTTTTTAGTAAGAAACACCCTGAAGCACACATTTCAAATATTGTAATTTTTTTAAAAAAATATTGGTACCTATTAGTACCTTGGGAGCCTTTCCTGTTTATTATAATGGAGAGTTATAAGATGTATATTACTTCATCTTTGCTTACCATCTTAGAATGACTTCCTGTACATTCTTTAGATTGTGTCACTCTCCTCTGAAATCTTCACTTTTCTTTCCTTATTGTAGTGTCTTCTGCCTGGAAAAGAGTGAAATCTTCTATTGTCCTGTTGTGTCTGCGGCTGAAATGTCTCTGCAGTATTTCAGAAGGGCTCTCCCTTCTTCCCTTTCGTGGTGTTGACAGACTTGCTTATCAGTTACTTGATCTTGCACATCTGGTCTGTCAGGCTTCTTGATGTTACAAGTGTTGTAGTTCTTGAATCTGATATTTGAAATTATGATGTCTTTAGTTGGGGTACAATTAGAATTAATTCAGAGTGTTTTTTTATATGAAGAAAGCTTTCAAAAATGTCATGCTCTTGAAGTTTTTTTGTTTGTTTTTTAAGCTACTTTGGCGTAAATGTATTTTGACAAGCTTATACAGCTAATCAAACATTTTTATTCCCAACTTTTGGAAGGTATTGAGCATGTTCAGGTCCTCTTGTCAGCTGGCATAATTCAGCATGTCTAAAAAGCAAGCAATTTTTAAAAAACTTCAGACAGGATTTTAGTGTTAATAATGACTAAGAGTGTGTCTCCTGCATCTTTTTGTGTCTGCGATTTTTACGGGAAATGCTACATATATTCCCATTTTCTGTGAGACAGCTCTTCTCCTGTATACCCCCCAAGTACTTGTATTGCAAGAGGACAGAGGTGATAACTTGAATGGAACTATTCATTTGCTTTGTGTAACATGGGTTGCCATAATCAAATGGGCAGTGATCGTGTACTGTGTTTGTACAGAAACAGCCTGGAGAATTAGGTGCATTTTTCTTCCTCTGGCTTTGTTGCTAAACTCCATCATGTGACAGAATCAGTATTTTGTTTCGCAAAAATGATGTGTCTAGCACATAATAGCTAATTTAGAATAATGTGAAATTTTATTGACTGCCATGCTGCTTATAAAATTGTTACAAAACAGTTTAAATTGGAAAAGCTTTGAATCCAAAGTGAATAAATTTAATGTGAATGCCTTTAATTAAATTTTAGTTAATTTAAATAATGTAATTTGTATTGATTATGCTGCTGCAGTTCATTTGGATTTTTATTTTTAATTAAGATTCAGTAATCTTGTTTTACCTTCCAGAGCTATTAATAAAATGACTATGAAGGAAATGCATTTTAATTAAATTAACACTTATATACATTTATTAAACCCAAATCAGGACATATTTTTTTTTTCTTTGTGAAGGTATGTTATACATAATAATATTTCTTACAAGGATAACAATCCAATTTAATTTGATTTTTTTTTTTTTTTTTTTTCCCTGAGCAAATTAATGCTCAAATGGTCCCCAAATGATTGCCCTAACTACTTCAGAAGTTGCCAGCTCTACCTTCTGAAGCTGTTGGGATGATTACTAAAGTGCAGCATAATCCTTTTATGTCCTTCTACATCCTGCAACTTCCTCTGTGGCTTCTCCCTATTAACTGGTGTCTGTGCAGCATTGAAACACAGTCTCTTAGTCATTTTCTGGCAGGGAAGTTGCCCACTGATAGTACTGTGTATGTTGAAAACAATCCAGAAGGAAAGACTTGCAGTGTTAATTGAGACCATGAATTCTGTGTTAAGGCTTATTGCCATTATTTATTTTTTTTCTTTGTTGCTATTATTAGCAGTTAGAAAAGAGAGTTTAAGATTATTTTGAGCCAAGATAGGTGATTTACATGCATTTATGACAGAAAGCCAGGCTGTAGAGGTAGTTGCTTGGCAAATGCCTGTTCCTTAGCACTAGACTGGAAAGTGGAAGATACTGAACTAGTTGAGTTCACTGAGGTCTCAGAAAAAAATTTCTGCAAGATGGAAACCTTTCTAAGTGGTAGCCTCAAACACTTAGTTTACCTAAATTCATTCAGAAAGACTAAAGTATTGTTGACTCACTAAGTGAAAATCTTGTTTTCTTCAAAATAATTACTTCTGATACTGGCAATGTTGTGGTGCTGTGTTAATTCTCTTGTAATGGAGCAGGGGATTAAAATGCTGAGCTAATCACACCTCACGGTTACAGCTGGAATCAAAATTATATGGGATGTTGACAAACTAGAGAAAAATCTGTAGCAGTTTGTGTCCTGAGGTGAATGTGTTTTCTGGGATCTCTCATTTCTGGTCATTGCATCTCCTCTGAGTTTGTTTGGGATTGGATGATTGATAGCTTTTATTGTTCTTCACGGTAAAATCATAGCAACGAGCAGCTCCGTAAATTGCCCCATCAGTTCTTTCTGCGGTTATGACAATTCCTGCCTGGATGCATAGGTTGGAAAGATAGTTGACAGTAGAACAATCTTCCTTTCCAAACTGTTTCTTCAGTGCCTTTTTATGTGGGCACACATTAATGTGTTTGCCTAGCCTGTGGTTATGCTAGCATTTCAAGCTCATGTATGATTAAACGTTTTCAAAGTAATTAACAGTAATGTTGTGTAAAAGCATTGTGAAGCAGCATGCTTGCTTATTTGCCAGGTTTATTCATCTTTAAGATAATGCACAGTGGGTCTCCCTATTATTAGTGTAAACTAATAATTGTACTTATTTGTTTTTCTGGAGTGTCCTACTAACCAAAATAATACCACAACAAATCAAGTACAAAAACCTGTCTTTAACGTATTCTCTAGATGCACCGTAGATATTTTGCAAGTATTAAGGCTACTTTTTATTGAACACTAATGAGTTTGGATCTTTTGGATGATTGACCTGCAAATATTCATGTTAAAAATAGAATTGTTTTTTTTTTCTCCCTTTATGTCATTTATGAATTAATTAGTCAGTTACTTAAAATAATGTTTAAACTATTTTGCATTGCTGTCTGTGTTCTGTTTTGTCTCCAGTTGCAAATACTTGACAATAACATGAATATATGATAGAAAAACTGAAGGAGCAATCAGGTGATCAGATTTTACTGTTGTGGATATTATGAATCTTCAGAAATAAGATCCAGTAATTTTATTGATACTATTGGACTTTTGAAAGCAAGTTAGAATTGATACAGTTGTTTTCTCAAAACTAGTTGTAAATGAGAATGCTGACAATCCACCAATTAAGCTTTTTAAAAAAGCTTTTTAATTTTTTGCACTGTTTTAATTTCATCTATAAGAAGACTTGTTGTTGACCTTTTGCATTTATACTAGGTCACAGATATCAGAGTTAAATAAAGCAGGTGTGTGGAGGTCTGGCAAATGGACTGTGTTTGCTTCAGTAAATCCAAAAAGGGAAGGCTCTGAGTTAGTGAAGGGGGATTCATGTCACATTTGTTATCTTAGTCCTTTGATAACTGTAGTGATCAGAGAGATAAATGCAAATATCTTCATGTCATTTCCATCATTATTTGGCCATGTCTAAAATAATTATTAGTGATAAAGCCTGTTCTGTGCAGAATCTGAAAGGCTTAAATAATAGCTTATCAGAAGAATGAATATGAAGTCAGGTGGCACACAGAAGTGTTGTTTCTTGAGGGCTTCCTGAGCGTGTAAAACTTACAGGATTTCTTGAAATTTTAAATACAGTGAAACAAGAAAAAATTGGGGTTTTAGAGAAGATTTTTTTTTTTTTTAAATAGGTCTTCTATTTGTTACAGTAGAACTGTACAGGATTTTGTTGCTGGCTTTTAGAAACTACTGGTATGTTATGATGGTTTACTGTAGGCAAAAACTGAATACAGGTTGTTTGCTGGACATGCATGTATCATTTATAATTACAACACTTAGGAATAAAAAATGTTTTAATGGTATTCTTGCATTTAGTCTTAGAAGGAATACACCTTCATAAAGTGCACTTTTATGGATAGTTTAGCAGTTCCAGAACTTCCTGGACCAAGAAACCACTTAGATTTTTCAGAATTTTTGGGGGACCCCATGTGGTTTGGTGAATACCAGAGGGTGTTTCAGGAATGCCAGTCATATGATGATGAAGCAGCTCCAGTTTATTGCAACTGCGTTGTGCCTATTGAGATATGTGGATTGGCTGTTGAGTGGTTCCTCTGCCTCCAAAGAATTGTTACTTTAAGTAGTAGACCCCTTATTTAAAATGATGTTTGCCTTTCAATATAAATTATTTTGTTTTTTTAAAGTAATGATCACTTAGGGGTCACTCATACAATAAAGGCACATAGTCTAACAATACTTGGCATCCCGGTTGAATTTGTGGTCATGGTTACTCTGTCACCCCCGTTACTCTTATAAATGGCTTACTTTAATTTAGACTGATTTTGAGGAAGAACTTTGTCATGCTCCAAACTGTTGCTCCATGTTTTTTGGTGAAAAAATATTTTTCATTTTGTGGTTTTCTCTTCGATGTTCCTATTTAACAAACTGGTTTTTTGTCATATGTGTCCTTTATTGTAATTGTGAGATTGACTTTCAGTGTTGTTTAATCACTGAAATAATTACTCAGTAGCACTACCTCATTGCAATGGGCACACAACTTTTTAATGAATGACAATACTGAAGAGCAATCAGAGACTCTCTATTAGGCAAATTTGAAACATAATCTGCATTATTTTTTCACTTTTGAAAATACATTTTAGTCTTCTATGTAGGTGAGCATTTGTAGACCTCCTGTCTTCCATCCTTGAGCTCTTAAGCTTTTGTTTGCAGTTTATTCATTCAGCCTCTTCAAATATTTTTCTGGCAGGCTTAGATTTTCAGCACTATGAATGGATCTAGATACCAGAAAAGAGTCATGACTTCCTGGCCATTCTTAATTCTTACTTCGTTTATAGGAAAGGAAGTACAGAAAAATTATAGTTCCAGGTACATGAAATGCCTAGTTTAAAATTTCATAATATCCTGTATTTCGTTAAGGTTACCATCAAAAAAAGCAATTTTCAGAGTGAGTGGTTTGCAATAATTAAGACAAGTGAGACGGCATGGGTGAGATTAGCACAACCTGGCCAACAGCCCTAATGCAAGTTCAAAGACAGGAGAAGCTCAGTGACCAATTACTTTATTTGATTTTAGAGGATTATTTGATTATCATGCCATTTTAGGGCTTGTTGTATTTTTTCGCAGAAGGGCTTTAAAATAAAGGTTATTTCCATTACCGTTTCCTTTGCACACCACCTTTGGGCTAGGACTTCTTCTGTAATCATGTCAGTTCTCTGACTGTGATTCAATTTAAGAGAATAACCTGTGTTTTTAAGACTCTGTTTCTAAAACCACCATGGTAGCCTTTCCCTTCAGTTGTTTTTTTTTTTTTTTCCCAAGCCCATCCTAACCTTTTAGGTCCTTAAACTGTGTACTTCTGACTCAGAATTTTAGACCTGCTTTTCATGACATCCATAAAGCTTTAAATTATTTACAGCAGTCACTTCAGAATGACTAAAATCTACCTTTATAAACACTCATTTTTTCTCCCTGGGGGCAATTGTTTTGTTGTTATATGGATATCTCAGAATGTCCTGAAGTCGTGTCTAAGGATGTACCTAGACTGGGATTTATTTGTGGTTGTTGAAACTATTTTTTGCTTTGGAAACTAAAAAATGCTATATAATTCTAGCAAATCTCTCGTCAGTTCCTTGGATTTAGGCAATATGAGTGTATGTAGTGCTACTTTAGTGCAGCTTGACATGTTTTACATGTGACTGCCCATGGAAGATTTAGAATGCTGCTTACAGGAACATCAACTTGGTGGCACTTGAAGATGCATATGATGAAGAAGATGGAGAACTACCATCTTCTAGGAAGTTCCATCTTCACATCCTTTCTGAATCCTGAGACCCTTCACAGAAGAGGATGGCAGCCCCTCTGTTTTCAGATGGTCACTAGCAGGTTTTATATGATAAGAAGTTTGTTTTCTGGTGAAATATGTGAATCTGCAGTCTTTTCACTTGGACCTCAATCTTGCTAGGTATGTTTGAAATATTCTTAGTACACCTGTCTGGATGATGATAGTACCTATGTTGGAAGCCCTAGTTTGGCTTGGATATTGATCTGTTTACCTTTCCCAAGACAGAAATGTGAGGTATTGCATAAACAGTAAAACTATAGGCAACCTGAAAATCCTTTGGGAAAAGTACAGATATCTGGGGGCTTAAGGCATCTGTCTGAAGACTTGTACATTTGAATTCTTGGGATAAGGTGATTTTTTTTTTTTCATAGGGACTTGCAAGAAGATAAGCATTTTTATGTGTCTGAGTTAATTTTTGTCTTGTAAGTGTAGTTGAGTGTCAACACTGTTGAACAGTGAATGCCTCAGAGTATGGGTGAGCTGGAGATTGCTGCTGTACATATGTATCAGGATAGCTGCTTATTGCTCTGATAACTAAGTGCTTTGTTCTAATGATCAGGATGCGCAACAGAAAATACTTTATTTTACTTTATTTTTATTTTCCAGAAGCATATGAGAAATCCATTGAGACATGTCCTGAAAAATTTAGAATCTAAACAATGAGTTTGGGAGGTAAATGGAGATTACACAAAGAGGTGGGCAAGGAGGACTGTAGGTTATTGAAAATAATTATGCCCTTATTCTGGTGAAGCAAATATGACTCTTGCTGGTTCTAAAAATAGTTTGTTGTGTCATCCATAGTGGACAAGGTTCTCAGTGGATGTGAAAGGAAACTAGGTTGGGTTGAATTTATAATAAATCAATTATAATAAATCATACATATTGTAGAAACTGAAATCATACCCTGAAAAGACTAAGATGCGCTGTGAACCTTCAGCTGTGAAGTTCAGGATCTTAATAGGCTTTTATTCGTATTTGGAATGTGTTGAGGAACCTTTTTTTAAAACACACTGTGGCATGGTGTCCTAATCGGCAATGTCTTAGTACCACAGGAAAGTTATTCACGTTAACCAGTGTTTGGAATTTGGGATGCTTTTAGGTAGGAAATAAGCACTGGAATGAGAGAAATGTGGACTGTCTTTCCCATGAATGGCTGAACTAGATGATCTATTAAAGTCCCTTCCAACCCATGTGATTCTATTCTAAGTGCAAGTAAGAAAGTATCTGAAAAAAGTCCTGATTTTAGGACCAAACTTGAAATTATTGTACTTCAGGAGAGATGTTAAAGTGGTCTGGTGTGTGTTTGTTTGTTTTGAAAAACTAAACAGTGGTGAGAAGTATAGAAATAAAATAAAATGAAAGTCTTCCACTTTGTGTGGCAATACCTTTCTTCTTTTTTACTAATTGCTGATTTACTCCTGTTCTTACGTACAGCTTTTATATGTCTCACTTTTGACAGCTGAATATTTTTGTTTAATCTCATCACCATATATGTTAGTTTAATAGCTATCTGCTACTTTTAAAAGTCTAAGAAATACTATTATTTTCTCATGATTCCTATTCTTTGTTACTTTACAAATAGTTCTCCTTGTTACGTTGTGGTATGTATGAGTATTGTAAAGAAAATATATGTTGTTAAGAAACTGTATACCATCCGTTTGTGGGCAAGATGAAAATGACAGAAAATCACAAGTTAAAGAGTGTTCTCTTTTCTGTCATCTTAAACTTGTTGAGTTTTAGTGAAAGTGGCTTTTAAAATAGAAAGAATAAAAACCCCTGGATATTAAGATGAGCACAACTCCCTTTTATTTAGAATACATCACAGGTACTGTTTTCTTTTATTTGCCCATTTTATCTCAGGCCTGAACTCTTTTGTGGTTTAGAAAAAAAACAAAAAGGCATTATGAAAGCATCCTCTTGAAAAAAATGCAAGATCATTATTGTTGTACAGGGCCAACATACTTCCCTGTTTCCAAGGGGATATTATTTTGTGTGTGTTACTAATTGTATTTTAAGAAGAGTGTAAGGATATCAGAGGCCTGTATAGATTAGAGCTTAAATATGTGCGATGAGGTGAAATGACATAACATGATTTAATTAACACATCATTAAACTGCAGTTAAGGTAACACATTTATGCTTTAGCACATGCAGGACTAAGAAATTAGAGGCTGGAAAATAATTTAGGCTGTCGTTTTATCTACTTGGGCCTTTCAAAGTGTGTTCAACTGCATCTGTACTGCTGCTATTTATTTGAACTAGTGTATTGAAGATATTAGTCTAGACAAGGGCAAAGCTAACATGAGCAACAACTTTTCTAAACTGTTCCAATTCAAGTTACTGAATTAGTTGACTCTTACGGTTCTCTCTGGCTCCAAGCAGGTGTTGATAACACATTAGCATTACCAGCAATAAGCTGTAGGGTTTGGAAAGTAAATCAAACGGCAGCAAGAATTTCTTCTAATTAATGACTAAAATATTTATAAATGTAAAGCCAGTGTTTAACCAAGATCAGATCTGGAGGCTGTGTATGTTTGGTTTGTAATCTAAGTATATTTTCATCATCAAAGAGCCTGTATAGACAAGATATAAGTTTCTTTCCTAACCTCTCCTATATAATTTCTTTTAAAAATCACCTTTGAACATCAGTGTGAAGTAGATTGTTTTGCTTATTGCTAAATAAGTTGTCATTTCATATTCATTTCAAAGAAGAAAATGGTGTCAATAATATGCAACTTGATTGGAGAAATATTTTGATATGGTAAGTAATTTAAAGTTGGATCATGCAGGCAAATTTATGTTAGAGTAAAATTAAATTAGCAGAGTATATTTTCCAACTCTTGGAGAAGAAAAAAAAAAATTGCATGTTTGTTCTTCTTCAGATCTTTTTTATATTGCTCTTTTTGGTGATAATTCTTTGAAAAACAGAAATGGCATTTGGGGTCTGTTGGATTTGTATCATAGCAAACCAAATATCTGAATTTCTGTAACATATGTTATTCAAAGTGTTTACTGGAGCATGAGCTCTGGTTTTATGTCCAATTTTAGCTGTTCATCAGCAGAGGGCAATGTAACTTCATACATTTTTGTGAAAGGATTTAATTTGTTTATCCTTTTATTTCTAGTTTCAACTAAAAGAACACCTACTTGTAAATACTGAGAAAATATATGAACTCATGATGAAAAACCAATGAGCTGTGGTATTAGTATTCCTTACGCACTTTCAAAAGGCTGTATAAACTTTCTAATACTTGTACCCTATGGGAGTTGTTCTCAAAGTTCATAAACAGACAGGTAATGTCCAGACTTTATGGAGATGGCAAAGCATAATATTACTTCTTTTTACTGGATTAGATGATGCACCCGTGTGTCTGTGTGTGTCTGTGTGTGTCTGTGTGTGTCTGGTCATTGTTGCCTTTTTTTTTTTTTTTCCTTGTGACAGAATCATGCAAAGCTTGGGAGGTTTTCTGTCATTTCTTTTTATGTGTGTTTTGGTTTTCCTGTAGGACTAAATCTGTTTGCAGATTCGTATTACCTTACATTCCATGTGTTTTAAGTTTAGTGTACTGAGAAGCTGTGCTGTGATATTAAGAGAAAGTAGATTCAGGTCTCAATTAGAAGTAACTTATTCCGTATGTTGTTACAAGAAGAGGATTGTTCTTTTATGGCTGGGGCCCTTACAGTCCTTATGAAGCGTGTGTGTGCCATAACCTTTTAGTGTACATCATATTAATTCTAATCTGTTATGATAATTTTTTGATTTTTTTTTTTTTAATGTTGCTGTTTAAATTTTCATTTAGTTCTTCTTTCAGAACATATCAGGAATCCTAAAATGGATATTCATGTGTGGCATTTTTTTTTTTAATATGCTTTCCTATTTCTGATGCTCTTGAGGCATATTCAGAAAGACTTCAGACATATGGTTTCTTGTTTTTCATCTCCTCCTTTGGGCATCACACATTCAAAGAGTCTGTTTTACTGTCAGAGCATAAATACAATTCCCGCTAACAGCCTGGGACAGGCAGCATTTACCAGTGTTAAAACATGAGACTAGGATTAAAAGATTTTGAGTTCCAGCTCTGTGCTTAGCGTGCTGAATGACCTTAGGCAGTTGCATCCATCTCTTTACTTTTGTTTCAAATGGATTGGATAATGCTGGTCTTCCTTTATTAGTCAAAATTGTTTTGAAGATTAATTTACCACTGTTTAAGCTGCAATATTTAAAATGAAAATAACAATAGAACTCCTTTAAATACCACATGCAGATAAGAATGGCAGAACAGATAATGAAGCCTGTGTGTATCTGATATAAAGTAGCTTTTGCTTTTAAATTTTTGCCAAAGTATTTGTGGTCGTATATTGTGTTCTAATTCCAGATGTGCACTTAATTATAGGATTTCATTAAATAATTCAGTCATTCCTGCTATCACTCTGTTGCAAAATTGGAACAATTTCAAATCTGGTTCAGCAGGTATTGAATCTTAGGCTGAGAAACATAAATGCAAGTAATAATTGCTATGGCTTTGTCCTGGTTTTGGCTGGGATAGAGTTAATTTTCTTCCTAGTAGCTAGTATAGTGCTGTGTTGTGGATTTCATATGAGAAGAATGTTGATAGCACACTGATGTTTTTAGTTGTTGCTAAGCAGTCAAGGACTTTCCAGTTTCTCATACTGGCCTGTCAGCAAGAAGTTGGGGAATGCACAAAAGGCTGGGAGAAGACAGAGCTGAGACAGCTGACCCCAACTGACCAAAGGGATATTTGATGCCATATAATGCCATGCTCAGCATATAAAGCTGGGGAAAGAAGAAGGAAGGGTGGGATGTTTGGGGTGATGGTGTTTGTCCTCTCAAGTCACCGTTACCCGTGATGGAGCCCTGCTGTCCTGGGGATGGGTGATCACCTGCCTGCCCATGGGAAGCTGTGAATGAATTCCTTGTTTTGCTTTGCTTGTGTGCGCAGTGTTTGCTTTTCCTATTAAACTGTCTGTATCTCAACCCAGGAGTTTTGTCATTCTTACGTTTCTCATTCTCTCTCCTGTGCCATGGGGGGAGCGAGCGGCTGTGTGGTGCTTAGTTGGTGACTGGGGTTAAAGCACGAATTTTCATGTAAAAATATAGCACTGTTTATATGGTTATATCTCACAATGTACAGAAATGGTTGATTAAATATAGCATTGTTAGATGGTTAAAATGAACATAGTATGACTGTGCAAATGTAACTAGCATTGCGTATGTTAGGTAAACAATTTAAAAATCACCTAAGTTTCTTAGACTTTTCATTTATACTGAAAAGGTTGTTTCATTTATTAAACCTTTAAGTGGAGTAAATACAAAGACAGGTTTACAGAAATCTCACTCCAGTTGGTGATTTTATTATCTATTATAACAGGGTTAAATTGGAAAAGTTTAGCATAAAAAACCTGAATGACATGCAGAGCTAAACCATTCTCATTCTCAGTGCTATATCCAGGCATATGCATGTGGACTTTTACTGTGTTTTGGTAGAGAGATAATAGCTTCTCCAAATATACTAACTGGATAATTTTTCATCACCCTAGCATATCCTGAGATGCTTGGCATTATGCCATGTTGTAAGACAAATAGGAATGTGTTTTTTTCCAATATTTTTTTTGTTTAAAATTTCCTTGTTATTAAAATGCTCTTAATAACTGAGTATGTATGTCACCACTGTTTCATAATTATAATATATGTGATATTGAACAAATGACTACAGAACTTTACTTTGGAGACTGTAGGAAAAGTTGAAATATAAATAATTTTATCAGGCACATTTGCATTAAAATATAAAATGCTCAGAGTGCTTATTTAAGACAGAGATTGGTGACAAATTAATTTAGTGGAGATGTTCTTGGATAGTAATGTACTAAGTAAGCTTTCAATAGACATTGCCTGAGTTCCGTCTCTTTCTGCAACAGACATTTTAGAGTTGGAGGATATGATTTGTGAAAGAAGTTGGTAAACTAGTCATGAACAGATGTGTCTGTAGCATCTTTCTCTGATTGTCTGTTGGAACCTGCTTTTGAACCAAATAATGATGTGACAAGCATGTTGTCAGGAACATATTTTGATCTGATGCTTCCATAATGTTTTACTTTAGGTAGTTCTATTTAAAATAGTCACATTTTAATTATGAAAAGGTGATGGGTAGGTTTTTTTGTGTGTGGTGTTGTTGTTTGTTTTTTTGTTTTAACTTCATGTCTCAAACCCCATTTATCTATTTGTATAACAGAGAAGAAATGCACAGATACAAGAGAGGTTGGCTTTTTTTAAGTTTTGTTTTTATTTTATTTTTTTTTCTTTCCTGGCAACTGCAATTAGAGATAAATGTAATGTAGTAATTTCTGTGTGATGATGAGATTGCATGGATTGTTATGATAAAACCACTCATTCCCAGCATTCAGTGTATTTGTATATAAAACTGTCAGGTAGCAAAGAAAATAGCAGAGATTCTGTCTCTGTGGTGGTGGTGTTTGTTTGGTTTCTTTTTAGGTGTTTTTAATTTTTTTTTTTTTTTTTAAATCCTTTCCCAGTATCCTATTTTTTGTGGACTTCTTCAGAACAGGGTTTTTTTGGAAGGGGTAATGAGGGCATTAAAAACTAACTTACACTGCATTAGTTGTCTGATCTCAGAACTGTTGAATCCAATTTTGTCTTGATTGTGCAAGACAAAAGGCTGTATGGCTTATTTAGGTGAAAATGGAAATAGAAAATGGCTTATTTAGGTGGCAACACTTGGACACCTGCCTCTTACCAGCTGGTTGCAATCTGAACCTAACACTTGATCAGCTATGCTCTTGGACACCAAAATGAGAAGGTAAAAATTCCAGTACACTTTGCCTTCACCTGCTCAGGTATAGAGAAAACATTTTGAGAGACATGTTTTTCTGGATGCAATGAGGTGCTTGAATGCCTCTGGTTGTCATCCCAGATGATACTCCTGTTCTTCCTCTGAAGGAATCCAGGGGAGGAATTCTTAAAGAAATCTTAAAGAAAATTAACATTTCTTTTTCATGTGATTGTCAATCTTTCTTCCCCTTATGCTTGCTTATGCTACACTTCAAATAGTGTTTTCATTTGCACGTCTTTACTCCTTTAATACTTTACTGAAAGTATGCGCAAGCTGAGACGTACTACACGCATGATGTATTTGTAGAAGATTTCACTGTCCTAATGGTGCTGCATCAAATCTGTTTTTAGAGGAAGCTGAAACAGACTGGAATTCTCTGTAAAATGAGGAGGAGGAAGGGGAATTTTGGGAAAAGCTGGCTGTACCAACCAGAGTAAGGGAAACGTCTTTCCGTTCTTACTGCAGAGAGAAGGGTTGCTTGGGCCTTCAGGGTCATTTCTCATACAGCACCTTGGTCTAGGGGATCCTCTGCCAAAAGGCTGTATTTTCTGCGTGGTGCACTCTTGGATACCTACTATATTCTACTTCCTTATTGCTGATTTCAGGTCTGGTATGTAGATACTAATTTGATATATGGATTTTTGACGTGAACTTGATAAAAATGAAAGGTGGACCCAGAGCTATATATCTGTATTTCACAGATTCCCAGAAAGGGGCATTATGATGATTAATGAGAGGAATACAGGAGCCCATTACTTGTTTCATGTCAGTCTGCAATACCAAGATGCTGTGATATGAATAAGGATGTATTAGTCCAGAATGCAACCTAAAAATGAAATGAAATCTTATGCGTCAAAGTGAGGACTAAGATGAAGTCCTGTGCAAAGTCAGTTTAAATGGGTTTAGCATGGGTTACTCCTAAAACCATGAAGAGGCGATACTGTTTTTCTAGTGAAATTTCATTTTGTGTTTCTACCAGGGTTTCTGCCTGCTATGCAATATCAGTGGCCTACCAGTTTTCAGAGTTGGAACTTCGTTCACAATAATTTCTTTTATTTGATTTTTTTAATGAGTTTTATATATGGACTTTTCTTCTCAGATTCTCCGAAAACACAATTCTTCAGTCTGTTACTGAAAGTACAGATGATGGAAATTGCCAGATAAAACTGAGTTTGAACTTATGGGTTTTTTCATGTTTCTAATTGCATTATATAATTTAAAATAGGTTCTGTTTGAACCTTTACCTTGCCATAATTTTAGTGTTTGACTATTATTTTGGTAATACTTCAGACTTAAGCTTAAGAAAGGATTATGTGGTATCATGTTTGTCGTATTTTCTCATTTTAATGATGTCCATGTGTTGTGACAGCTGATAATTAATTTCCAAAATAAGTTCTCTGCCTGAATCTATTAAAACATGTTAAGGAAATGCTATTTGGTGTGTGTTCTCTGAGGCTATAGTCAGATGGCTTTTCTTTTTTTCCTTCAGTTTTGCTGTCTTAGTGGAAATAATCTCAGCACTGCTGGGTTCCTTGGCATTTTTTAATCAAATCACTGCTTTTACAGAGCAAGCAGGTTCTTGATAGAAAATGGATGGTCTTTTACGTTGTTGTGGTAATACATAGGAGAGGTGGTGCCTACTAGTGAATTTTTTAGAGGCAAACAAAGTTTTGGAAAAAAACTATGAACAAAGTTTCGTGTTGCTTGAAACCAGGCTACTTTCTTATAAGTCTTGACAATTTATTCAATATTATTTTAAAACATTATTCTCAATGGCAATGTAATACAAATATGGCTGCTAAAAAAGCCACTACAATGACCTTTAACCCATTGCTGTGTTTACGATCAATTAAAAGGAGATATCCTGTATCCTGTATTTCTTCCTTAAATGAGAAACCCTATTATGTATCAGTAAAGCTCAGCTTCAGATTTCTATTATATACCTTTGAGTGTTTCTTTAATTAAAAACAAAGCAGTGAGTGACTGTTGAAATAGTTCACTAGGTGGAAACTGTATCATTTGATGACAGTCTTACTGGAGGTCACATATTTTAAAAATAAACAGATACTCATGAGAATGTACACCTTCCATATATACCATATTTCAAAGAAAAATTTATGCCAAGCAGTTTTAAACTTTTTCCCCACAATCGAAACCAAAATGTTGATCACTTTCCAGAAACCTTTCTGGAAATGTATTTATTCCTACAGTGCATGTCCCAGGCTGCAGAAGAATGGTGTTGATTATTTGCTTTTCATCTTTGAATTTCATGTGAAATGATGATTTGCATCAATAACTTTTCTTGTTATGAAAGAAATCATGTTGTCCTTCATTTATGCAACTGAATGTAACTATAAAACAAGTAAGACCATGTGTCTTCTAAGAGGAAAATAATGCTCTCGATTATTTTACTTTTAGCAGTCTAAATCACATATTCCTGAACTTAAAATAACTATCAGGATTAGAATTGGAAATGTATGTGTGCAGCAAAAATATAATAATTCTATGCACAAAATGCACTGCAGTTTTCAACCATGTGAAGTGAAATGAAATAATGAGGATAAAGATACAAAGAGGAACATTTCTGAAATACTCAACCTAGGAGTATGATATAAGAATAAAAATTAGTTTGAGATTTATAATATTGCAGCTTTTCTGAAAACTAAAGGTAGTAAATGAAAATGTTCGACCTTTTAAAAAATTTTAAACCTTGTACAATGTATGCCACGTTTTCTAAAATAGTCACTTAATTTCAAAACTGTAGTATCAAACAAAATAATAGATGACTGATAATTTTACTTTGATAATTGTAATTAATATAATAAAATTCTAAATGCGAATAGGTTTGGAAATTGGCATTCTAGTCAGCATATATAATTGATTTGGAAATTGTTACTTGCTGAGCTATGGCAACTGATAATTGCAATAGTAACAGGTGTGGAAAAAATCTCTAAATTATGAATAGGTAATAAGTAACTGTTACAAAATACGTAATTTCTAAATAAAAATGAGCCATATTTGATTCTAATTGGATTGTAAATGAATTTTATAAATGTGTTTATTTTTTATTATTTTGGAACACAATCTTGTTCAAACTAATGTGAAACGGAGATGTCAACTGATGGCCAGTGAAGTGCTTAATTTGAAAATGAAAGTAGATGATATCTAGATGAATTGGGTTATTGATCTTTTCAAAGTGAAACAATAAAACTCACTGCTGTTTATTGCCATAGATTGTGTCACTTCTGGATTCTCATGTTTCCTCGTTCTTGTCTTCACTCTTTGGGGGGACAGGGTAGGGTGTGATGGTCTGGCCATGAAACATCCAGATATTTTGGGTACATATTCTATGAATTTCAGTGTAAAACAATGTACGCATATGCATGCAAAGTGGATAGACTTGTCTTGGTGCTGTGTGGTAGAATACTGTTTTTAATGCTTTATATTTAGGTAAAGCTTCTGTGGGAGGTCTTTCCAATATCAGGAAATAGTGTAGAGTTCAGGCAGTACTGTATGATTTGTGGCTTTGAGCTGTTACGTGTTTTATTTTAGAATTTCTCTGAAATAGACTAACCATGATTAGTTATTCTACTAGTGAATGATTTTGAGAGAGAGAGCATTTTTTTAATAATTTTATGTCACAAAAGAAACTAAAATTTGCTTCCAAACGTTACTCATCTCTGAAAGACTCTAAACCACAATATAATGCTTTGCAGTGTATATTAGCATTACCATGTAATTTTTGGTGCTTGCTTATTATAAATGAAGAAAGCACTTGATTGTTTTTTTACTGTTTAAGTTATTGTAACTTTTTTTATTTAGCAAAGACATTTGACGTGCTTAGAGATTAGGTAGTTTTTTCAGTACAAGCTCTCAAAATGGTGGAAAAAAAGATAGGTGGGTGGTACAAAGAACTTTGCCCCTGAAGCAGCAGAAGGCACTTTTTCCTGAGAAAGGCAAGTGATACCCATGGTGCAGCTCATACCAAGTGTATTCATAAACTTCTGACACCTGTATAAGAGGAGCAGAAATATTGAATAAAAGCTGTATCCTGCATTTCTTTGGCATAGCCATTTAACTAATTAATTTGAGCTTTCTTCTTTCATTTGTGTCCATTGGGCAGCTCTACCAGCCTTTATTGCCAGTGACAGCTTGGTTTACATGGCCTGTCTAATTTCCACACATCATTGTCATCTTTGCTTTAAGTTCTGGTAGATCTTACATTGTTTGTGTGATGTTGGAAATAAAGATTCCTTCCATTGATTTATTTTGGAATGTGAGCCTTTGACAGTTTTGTTGCGAGTTTTGCTAGAGATGTCTAAGCCTGTAAGTATGAGCTAATGGGGTTTAAACAAAGGCTACTCTCTCAGAGTAGCCTAGTGAAGATCAGCATGGAGAAAGAAGCTGATCGCTCGTAGCTAGTGGTGAGTGACCATACTCAGCAATAGATGACGGACAGTAAAGAATTTGCGTGTCTGTATCCATGTGGCTGTAGGATACGTTGTTTTCAGCTAAGCCGAGAGTTGTATGAATGCATAATTTGTCCTCTGAAGTGCCCGCTCAGTTTGACAGCCTATGCATAAACTTACTTTGTGTCTGAGAGCACATGCTGGGAAGATGATGCTCCAACCAGTGTGTGCTGCTGTACCTGGAGCCCTGTTGGTTGCTTGAAGTTGCTGGGGCATTATGTGTCTTCTCTTCTTTGCAATGTACCTGCAGCAGCAGCAGGAGGATATAAGAGAACAAAAAAGGAGAATAAGAATTGGAAAAACATAGAATTAAAGGGTCGGGGAAAAGGAGATAAAGAGAAAAATGTGGGAAATAACAATGAATACAGGAAAAATAAAGAGAGGGAAAGTTGTCTGGGGAGAATCCATTCTATCAAAGGATGTACTTGGGTGAGAAGAGGTTGGGATTTTTATTTTGTCCTTTTGTGGCATAAATGTTTAAATGCATGGGTAACTTGAATTGTAACAGATTCTTAACAAAATTTGCATAGTCTGTTTGAATAGGAGTAGTGATACTGGCTTCAGCTGGAATGCTGCATCCTTCTCTCTGTCCATTTTGCTTTTTGCACGGCACTGACCGTGAGCTTGTTGAACTTTATTGTGTACTCTTGTTTTGACAGTTTTGCTCTTTTGTTTTCTCCATGACTGCTCTTTGATTGTAAGGAAACACATTATGTCTCAGTGAACATTAGAAAGCATTTTTATTTTATTCTGGCACTGTGTTCTTTACTTGCCCTACTCACTCTTGTTTTTGTTTGTCAGTCAAGAGTCCACTCAGAGATTGCAAGACACTTTCAAAAATCATTATTTGTCATCAAGCAGGAGGAAATGAATTCTATTTGAAATTTGCTAAATCAGTTATTATCATAGTTGCTAAATCTTGATATTTATTTTAGATACAAAGAATTATTTTGAAATGTTTTGTTTCTGTTTCTTAAAGAGAAAACTCAGGTTCTTAAAACTTGGATAAATATCCAGTGAAGACTGGAAAGATTTTTTTTAATGTAATTTAAAAAACAATGAGAAGATAGTTACTGTCTTTAAATTATGAACATTTAATAAAACAGCATTTAATAAATTAATTTAATAAATCGAAACCATGTGTAACAACCAAAAAGACCAAATGAACCATACTTACTTTCTGAGGGCTCAATATTTTATTCCTATGTATTAGATGTGTACTGAGGATATATGTTGGCTTTGTTTAGTGCAGGGTTATTGATATAACAAGTTTTTGTGGAAAACAATATTCGCGAATCATTAAACAACTGCCAAAACTTAGGGCCAGCACACTTTCCTCTGAATTTGTCCAATTTAAAGCGCTGTCATTTCTACACAGAGAATGCTGTGCTGGTAGGAAAAAGGAGAGAAGTTGGCTGATTTCTTTATAGACATTATTGAAATGAGGTGGTTTTTGAAGAAGGTGCACAAAGATGAGGCTGTTTACAAGGTCTAGCGGTGCTGCTAGTATCCTGTTTTGAGGAATTATGTTACAGGAACCAGGAAAGGAGATGTGAAAAAGTACTATAATGCAAACAAAATTAGAAGTGATGATGAGAAGAAGAGAGAAGTAGAAAGTAAATATATCTTTCCTATGTTAAATTTCTTAGCCATCACTTGGATGTAATATGCCTCAATTTTACATTTAAAAGAAAGGAAAGAGATACAACCAATGGGAAGGATCTAAATAGCAATAATAGAAAGAATGTAAAGCATGTCTTTAGTGAATTTGCCTTTTTTTTTTTTCTTCTTTTGGAAAGGGACCACATTGTTTGTGGTCTGGCAGAAAGTTGATAAGAGTTCAAATTGTAATCCTGATGGGAAATTATGGGTTCAACCATATTTGACCAAAAAGATTAGATACAGTCTAATGTGGGTTCATTTGGAATATTTTATTTATTGGGTTCATCTTTGTTTCATTTAATTGCTGTTATAATTGTGAAAAATGTGTGCGAAATGATTCACTAATGCTTCAGAAGACATTTAGTTTTAAGAGAGTTTCATGCTAAACTTGTTTAATACTGTTATTTTGAAATCCATATCCTGTGTTTGGCTTCCCAGGTTCTAGGAAAGATAGAGGCAATTCTTTTATTTGTACACAAAAGTGCTGTTGTTCTTTCAGCTTCATGTGTAACAATTTGCAGGGAAAATGTAGCAGTATCTGACTAGGTACATTTTCAGTCCTTTTTTGTAATTTTGTTTTAGAGATATATGCAATCAGAAAAAGCAGGCTGCTGTGTAGAAAATGTTCTCTTTAACAGTGTTAAATATATTGTAGTGCGTAAAGGAGAAGGAAACTTAAAATCAAGCATCTTTTGATGTTTATAATTGTTTACAATATTTTGCTTTCTGTTGCAGTCACTTGCTAATAGTATTGAACATAGAACTCACATTATTTTTATGGAAATAATTTGTATAAGACATAACATGAGTAAATTCACTCTATAATTTTAAAGAATTTTTATTGTTATCATCAGAGTGCTAAATAAAAAGGTGCTTGAGGGCATGTAGGATGGGAAAAGTCATCTTGCCTGTGATTGTTAGAAATTTCTTGGTGGTATTTTTAACATTATCAGTGTGTCTTTCTTAGGTGCCTTAGGGAAGCCAGTGTTTACTTCTTATAAAGCTCTGATATGGTAATCCACAGTCATCTTCCAAATAGCTACTGGCTTTTGCTGTACAAAGAAAATGCAGTCTCTCACAGCTGGGGTGCTGAGGTCTTCTCTTGGCAATGATAGTGGAGACCTTTTGTGAGTTAGGCTCCTGTATCCTTCCAGAAGCTCCAGTACACACCTGTCTGCATAGTTAGCTGTATAAGTACTTTTAAAAATCAATCTTGAGGAAAATTTATACTTCAGATTGCACGTTCAGATTTAAATCACTCCATTCCTGTATTTTAACACATTCCAGTTGCTAAAAATATTTAAACATGATGAAAACAATTATTTGGAAACAAAGATATTAAATATCTCCTTTAAATTTAAATTGAAACTGAGAACGCATTAACTAGTTAAGCATTCCTGGTTCCATACTTGTAACAGAAGTACTCGAATTTGTATGCTGAGTTTTCTGCTGAGGCAGTAGAATCTCTGGGGAGCAGCTTAGAGTGTTTAGGTACAAAAATTCTTAATTCATCACCTAAATTGAGATCTGTAAAGACTGTAAGTTCAGCTTTTACGGTTGGATGTTAAAAAACTGGAATAGGGGAAGAGCTTTTTATTGTGTCTGGAGTACACATATGACAGTATTTGGAAGTATTTCTATACGGTAAAGTTTCTAACACTAGTCTTGTGTAGACTTCCAGCAAAAAGAAAGGTTGGCGTATTTTTTCCCTCAGTGTCTGAGTTATTAGCTACTTTGATAGTTCTGCCATTAAAAATTGAAGAGTGAGAGAGAGTTGAAGTTGAGTTTGAGTAGCCTCCTGGAGCTTAAAGTTTCCTAATTTCTGAGATTTTTTGAAGAGAGTTTACTTTTACTTCTTTTCCATCACAGATTACTCAGGGATAGAGCAGTACTTACCTTGCTGCTCTAGCTGCTTATCCAGCATCCAGAAACATATATAGTATGTCACATGCTTTCTACCACACGAGAGAAATACAACCAAGTGAAATGCGCTGGCAGTCTGGTGTGACCTGAAGGTGTCCCATATCCTGTGCGTGTCCTGATCAGTAGTCAGTGATCCTGGTGAGCTTCATGTTCACTGTCCGTATGCTACATGTACACACATTCTGTTTGAGAAATTGCAGTTGAAAATGTAAAAAAGCCCCTTACTTTTACAACATGCTAAAATTAAGATGCCTTGAAATCATTCAATAAGGTAAAATACTGCTTGGTGTCAATTCAGTAGGTCCTTCTCAGTCAGCTGTGACTACATCTGTATTCACCTTGGTAATTACAGATGCCTTTAAAAATGTGTTTACACAAATGGTACAATTTCTTTAGAAGTTACTGCTAACACTTATTCAAAGTGTTTAAGATATTTCAAAATACTCCTTTTGGCAAATGTGGCGCAGTTCACAGTTGTAACATGTTAGTCTTACATTTAATTGAGGTTTTACTGAGAGATTAGTAAGTTAATTTGCATTCATATTCTGGTTGCTTTTGTAAATAGGTCTTTTCTAGAAACACCTATCATACTGACAAAAACAAATCAAATGCATCTTTACGAAGTGTTTCACAGACCGCTGCTTTGAAAATGTCAGCCTAAAATTTTCAGACAGTTCATGTATTTTGACTTGTCTGCATAGCAGCAAGATGTTCTCTACTTTTTATTGTCTAGAGAATACTAATATTAAACAGTTAACATCTTAGGAGGTCATTACGTCATTCTTACAACAATGAAGAAAGTGTGTGTAAAAGAACAGCAGTGTTACAAAATCAAGTATTGAAAAAATAGTCAGAACTAAGAGGTCAGTTCAACTTTAAATATTACATATTAACATAACAGGGATGAATTAATTTTATGAACAGATGCATATTTTTCCACAGAACTGTACTCCATTAACAAGATTCACTTATTCAGTATTACTTTATCAGAGCAAATAATGTGTAGTCCTACTGTTAATTATTCAAAGCAGGCACCAACAAGAAAGAAAATGCTTTCTAGATGTTTTTGTAATACTTCCATCGTTGGATCTGTAAACTTCATAAAAATTAATTTAACATCACAGCACTCCTGTGAATTAGTTCATATTATTATCTGTATTTTACAGCTGGGGAACTTTAAGCTTAAAATGTATAAAGGCTGAAATATTTTATTGATTTACGGTGTCCAACATGAGATGCCAATGACTTGCATTTTAAATTTTAGCATTTTCTTGTAGTGCTTTGAACCACAGTTTAGCTGACTTAAACTGCAGACATAGTAGATCATCACTTTTGCAGCTTCCTTTTGTAGTGTTTTATTGGCTACTGCTCATGAAGACTGGATTTTGTGGTTAGACTGCCATCACACAGGAACTCCATGACTGAGTCAAGGAAAGAACCAATTTCTTCTTGTAGGTGTGTTCTTTCCTTAAAAAGTAAAATTTACCATTCCCTGAAGTGCTCTTTGTTGTACTCTCTGAACATCTTCAAGTGTCTACAAAGCTGTGCAACATAAGCAATTACAACATTTTCATTTTGTCGCAGGTCATATCTGCCCTAAGCATTTCATGAAAAATATTTGTTCAGAAATAAGTGTGGTCATTTGATTAAAAAGCATACAATAATGTATAGAAATACTGGAATGGGTTAAAGGCATTCATGCAGTTTTGATCCTAATGTTTCATGTTTGAGAATGCTTGACTTTAAATGTTTATTCTCATAATATTTCCTTTAAGATTCAAATATATTTTAAAAAAGAACTGGAAATTTTCTTGTCTTTGATTTACAATGGGTCTTGGACTTTGACATCATCAGTACAGATCTTTTATGTTAGAGCCAATAGCAACTGGTAGCCGTGGCAGGTTTCACTCTGAATATTAATCAATAACAGAAGAGACGATGCATAAATGCTGCCTTTGGATTAAGGTTTTTTTCTGACAAAAGAGGGCTGTAGATCCCGGATGTTCTTTTCTGAGGCCTGGAGGAGACAATATGCCAATGGTTACAGACCAGCCTGTGACTGGCCTCCTGTCCGTGTGTGCTGCCATCCACCCTGCCCCACCATTCACCTCTTCTTTCCTCACCTGTGTCTCGCTCCATTCTGACTCCTGATTCCTGCTTTTCAGAGGTCTTCTCATTTTTCTCCCTGTTTATTCCTCTGATGCAGATATTTCCATCTTATCTCTGCCTTATCCAAATCTCTTTCCCAGCTGGTTCCCCTCCTGACTTGTATAACTCTCTCATGCAGCTGGATGCTCCTCTACCTGCTGCGCTCTCCCGCCCACTCCAGGTCCGTTCTGCCCAGGTAGCTGTGCCCTCCTCAGATGTGCTGTTGTTTCTGGCAGCATCTGAGAGTGTGCAGCTATTTCATTTAGCCTGAATCTTGAGGAGTGGTTCTATGCAACACATGCAGCGTTGTGAACAAGTAGACCATATATGCATTGTAAGTAACAGAAACCTTGAAGCAGTAGAAAATACATTAAAAAGGCAAGGAATATAAAAAATATGATCTGTAGAAGCAGTGAAAATTCAAACATTTTGCAGATTACACTCCCTCTTGAGTCTTTTGAAAATGATATTATATTGGATGCTTATATTGGATTCCACCAGAATGATGTACCTTTATCACATAACCTGAAATTTTGCAGTAGTTTCAAAGAGCTCTTTTATTAGACTGTGATCAGCTATTTTGTTTTCCTTTGTGGAACTTCCTACACTCCTGTTAGGGCCTGAACTTCTACAAGACTTTTTTTTTTTTCTTTTTTTAACCTGTTTAAAAATCCTTTCTATTAGGACTGTGCCAAGACCTTTTCAAACGGAGTTAGGATACTACTCCCTTTGGACCCAGTTACAGGAGTGTTGAGAGCTGTGTACCCTGTAGGAGTTGGTTTTGAACAGTCTGTGTGCATTCCCAGTGCACAACTTGCTGTGACTATTTATACTTTCTGGGGCACTTTCTCCCTTCTTGTAGTTCAAGGAGTGAAACAATAAATTTGGAACTCAGGTTCTTTAGCTCATTTTTGCTCTGTCTACAAAAAAAGTTTAGTGGAGCTTCAAGCTCACAACGAAAATTGCTGCTTTTCTTTACCTTTGCTGTGATACTCTTTGGTAAGCCTGGGTCAAAATGTCATCTGAGCTGAGAAATGAATCCAAGTAGACTTTGGTGATATATTATTCAAAACAGAATCCAGCAAAACTGAAAATCTGGAAATGAACTGGATATGCCAAATGTGAGATGGCCTATTCTGCATGCATGCATTGCTCAGATGATCATTTCCAGTGCTGACAGCAAAAGCAGATGTTATAATTGTATTTCATACTATTTCTCATGATAGAAAAGCTCAGTGCAAGAGTCTGTAGGAGAGGAAGGTGATTTTTTTTAAAAAAAAACTGAACAGAATTATTTTTATTTTTTATTATTGTTTTTATTCATGTGCATTTGGTTACACTCATTCTCTCATGTTGACTTACTTCTCTTTCCTGAGATGTCCCATCAGTCTGTTTAGGATTAGTTTTGAGGTATGGCAGACAAGGGAAGGCTGCCTTTTGAGTTCTCCTTGCAGATTTTGGTTTCTCCTTGACTAATGATGGTTCTCTGTGATTCCTGCAGATTCTGTGCTCAGGCCAGGTTAAGTTTTGTGTTGTCATTGCTGCTTCTGTGCTGTTAACTTAGATACGGTGTGGCCTGGATGCAGCCAGCACTCTGGCCATCTCCTGCCTGTTTCTTGCTTCATCTGTGTTCTTTTTTTTTGGATTTACAACTGCTCTATTTATTATGACTTGCTCCATGTACACCATTATTTTCACGTGTCATCTGTCATATCATCTGATGCCTTTATACACTGATGCTGTCATTTGCTCTGCATGCATACCAGCACAGCACTGCCTCCTCTTAGCTCAATGCTCTGTCCAGTGTAGAAGATTGAATGTTAAATAGTTAAGTGACAGCTGCATAACTATATGTTGAGACCTAGGAGGTGAGACATACTTATGATTTGTAATGAAAGACAAATATGTATACTAAAACACAAGTCAAGGGACCTTCAAAGATTTCTTTCAAGAAATATATATTTTAATAAATCCAGTTATCAGCGTACTTACAAAATATAAGTGATTTCCTTTAGTTTATCGAGTTACTATATGAGTAACAGACATTGACCTTGATAAGAATTGACTAAGGCACCTGAGGGGGAAGGACTTGTATTTGGCTGCACGTATTTATGTTTATAATTGCATTTTTATTTTGTCTGAAGTATTTGTTTATTTTTTGCTTTCTGTCATTACACAACTCTGCAAACAGCAATATTTTAATGAAGTCTGAATCATTTCACTCTCTCTGGCTCTAATAAATTTCTATCTGAATTGTAGTAAAAATCCAGAACATGCCAATGGTGTGCATTTACTGACATCAGAAGCATCACGTTTGTTAGTCACTGGAAATGTGGGAAGGTGGTGTAATATCTACACAGGATATCTTTAAGGTAGTATCAGAGACAGGGTTTAATTTTGAATGGTGACTACCGTATTTGGCCTATCAGAAGCCTATTTACAGCTGTGATGTAAAAATATTTACTTAAATTTAATATCAAAGGATAGATCTCAGTGTTGGATATACCAGAAGAATGTGTTTTTTCTGTATAGATTAGAAGTTGCCTTCAAATTATATGGCGAGCTAACGTATTTAGGCAATGGGCAATATAATACCTTTATGTGTAGGAAGTCCCCTTTTCTCTAAAAGGCCCCACTGATCAACTAAGAATTAATCACAGTGATAATCACTTTGTAAGAGCAACAATAATGGTGAAGGGACTTGATCACAAGACCTATGGGGAGAGACTGAGGGAGCTGCGGTTGTTTAGTCTAGAGAAGAGGAGGCTTAGAGATGACCTCATCACTCTCTATAACTACCTGAAGGGAAGTTATAGCCAGGTGGGGATTGGGCTCTTCTCCCAGGCAGTTAGCAATAGGACAAGGGGGCATGGGCTTAAACTCTGCCAGGGGAAATTTAGGCTGGATATTAGAAAGAAATTCTTTACAGAGAGCGTGGTCAGGCATTGGAATGGCCTGCCCAGGGAGGTGGTGGACTCACCGTCCCTGGAGGTTTTTAAACTGAGATTGGACATGGCACTTAGTGCCATGATCTAGTAAACGGACTGAAGTTGGACCAAGGGTTGGACTGGATGATCTCTGATGTCTTTTCCAACCCAGTCGATTCTGTGATTCTGTAACTTCCGTAGTCATTAAAAAAATAATGGCTTAACCTAACAAGTTCTCAAAAATAAGGATATGAATTAAATATTAACTTTTAAAATTAAGATGCAAATATGAAGTATTTTTAGAAATACACTGCTGAGTTTTGTGAATTTTTATTAAAAATGTCTTGTGAATGTATCTGACATTTTCAGCAGAAGTTAAATCACACAACTGTGCCATATTAAGACAGAGCTTTGTGGCTAAGACTGAAAAGATGGTGATCAGGTAGCCAAAGATTAATGAATTAAAATTGTGTAGTTTAAACTATGAATATGTAAGTCCTTTGTCCTGTGATAAAGTATCATATATGTAAATGTCAGTAAAAATAATCAGTAAGTAAATGTATTAAGTAGCCAGACAGGTAAATTAGTAGTAAATTATTAGTTTAGTATTTTAATTTCGGAGTTTTGTTGGATTTTTAAACCAAGGCATGTAAGAGCACATACAAATGTATAATGTAATAACTTTTTCAGTAAGTTACAGTAAGTAGAAGTTCCTAATATCATAAAACTTTCACTGTATAGGTTGTATGGTATTACAAAACTACTAGGCTTTATGAGTTTATCATATTTTGGAATGAAACATTAAAAGAACTTCTGGAATTTTACTTTTGCTTATGAGTATACGTCTTCAAAAGCACCATTCCTGAGCATTGTCTTCCTCCTGCTGCAAATACTTATGAGGATTTACATTATATTCCTGGTATCAATAACATGCCAAATTTGATTTTGAGAATCACAAGAAAGCTGAGTACAAAAACTGTTCTTGCATCATCTTTGGTTAGTAAATCAGATACTCAATGTAAGTGACAATGGTGATTCTTAGGTCCTGTCTAACAAGACAAGATTCTTATCTAACATTTTTAAAAGGAATACTAATTAAAACAAAAGTTGAAACCTTTTCATGTCTAGGAGCATGTAGGGAGGAGGTGCTTTTTGGCCGTTCAGCAAAGCAGATTTTGAAGTATGCAGAAGTAACAATGGATAGGCTGTGTGAAACTAGGAGTTGCATTGTTATTTTTCAGTGGTGGGTTTCAGGGAAATATGGTATGACTTGCATGCTAATATTAAAAAGTGGCATTAGCTTTTCACTAGAACCGTTCAAAATGCTCCAACTGTGATTTTCCTGCTTACGATTAAACTGCAACGTTTTATATTCTTATAGACACTGTATTTCTTGTTGGATATTGTTTTGTTAGTGATGTCTCTCTTCTGGGAATCAGCAGTATATAAAAATTCTTTTGACATGTGAGCTTTCCCTGAGAGTAAGCAAAACTCTTAACAATTTTTATACACTAGGCAATTCTACAGGTATGCTATAAAAAATCTTCTATTTTCTGATACTTTTTTCCTGCTGTGTGTTTCATCACTAGAGTTTTTTATTTATATATGTACTAATCTGAATAAAAACATGCATAGTATAACATGAAGATAGTCAATAAAATAGTATATAATATTCACAGTAAATAAGATTTCCATGCATAAATATACTTTTTTTTTTTTTTTTAAATATAGGATAAATAGATTCCAAGATTTAAAACTGACCCAGTAAGTTAATGGTATTAGCAAACAAAGCCTGCTGTAGTCTTAGATAAAGGCCAGAAGTAATCTTTTTTTTCCCCTAACTTTTCTCTTGCAATGTTTCATTATGGATGCTTTATACCTGTGCCATGAGTAAATCCCAGTGTTGTTCTCCTATATAAGATCAACTCTTAATTACTCCACTGTGTGATAGGGCTCATTATAAGATATGAGAACTGGCTGGATAAGAGAGGATTTCTTCAGTCTGTGTTGGGACTTAGACCCACTGGAGACAAATTTATACTCTATGGCTATGTTTGCTTTTAGAAAATGAGACAATTGTAATCGTGATTGTAAACACAGTAGCTCAGCTGGGGTTTACTTCTGAAAATCATTTCTAGGTCAGATGCTTAGTTCAGGCAGCCTTTAAATATCTGTTTCTAAATAGTGAGTTTTAAAAAGTTTACAAATATATTTCCTACAGCTAAGAAAAGAACATGCTTCTTTTTTTTAAGCATTTTGTTTACTTTTCAAAAAAACACTTCAGGGACTCTGTATTTTTTTAATCTATTTGAATTATGGCTTCATTATTTTGCCGTTTTAATCCCTACTCACAACAAGGTGACCTTCTTACAGTTTGCACTTTCTACAGTTCGGCATTTCCTGAAGGAATGTGGACTAAATGTTTCTCTTTTCAAGAGCAGAATCACAAAAAGGAGAGAAATAGAAACTTGCTTTCTTGTTTGCATAGTAGACCGTGAACTCCGTGTTGTATATTTTTGTTTTCAATTCTCTTTCCTCTCAAGGATTTAGGCTGTTTAAATACAGATATTGTTTCAAATAGAACAGGCTTGGAAAGAAAGGGATCGAGATTTCAGCAGGATTACCTCTGCTTCATTGAAATGTTACCTGTCGTGCTTTATTGAGACTTGACCTCAATTGGTACATGACACAAGTATCTCCTTTCCCCCCAAGGTGAGATTGTGCAAAGCTGTCCCCTTGTTCTCCTTTTCGCTATTAGAAATTTTTAATTTTAAGACAGCATGTGAAGTTTAGAAGATGAAGTTAAAACATGCATCTGTACTTTGACTTCAAGAGCATGTGTCATGTCAATAGGAGGACGATACCTGTTTAAAAACACACACAAGAGTCTGACTATGTAGTAGAGAAATGCACTGGGAAGGCATGTCCTACCGTTGCGCTGGGAAGATGACATGACCATACACCCCTTACTGCTCTCTTGAATTTGGAGGTTGTTGTAGAAGCCCTTTCTAGCATTCCTGGTTACTTCAGTGTCTTTCCCGGATGTCACAGGCCATGGAAAAGTCTTCTAATTTCCAAGGTTCATGTTTGATTTTCTTCTCTTAAAAGGGGAAGGAGTGACTTAGAGTCCAGAGTAATTACCATGTTAAAACTTCTGAAAATTGTTCTTTTATGGCAGTTTCTTTAAAGTAAGAATTATAATGGATTTTTTTTTCTCAAGATATTGACATAAGGTATGTTCTTCTCTGAATTTTTTTTGTATTCTGAACATCAGATTTTAAAGCTTTTCATTAACTCCAGATTTTTGCCTTTTCTCTATGTATTAACCTGAGATACAGTGGTGTGATTGTGTTTGGGAGACTTCAATCCAAATCAATAAAGCATTTTTCTTGTGTAGAAATTAGACTCATAAAAGTTATATTTAAGATTTAAAACTACCTCATCTGTCTTTGAGGAGTGTGTTTGTATATTTTGTAGTTCAGCACTGTAAAGTATCATAGCAGTGATAAGGTCACCACTACAAAGCAAAGTCTTATCTAGGTCTTAGGTTTTTTTGTGCTTTTCTGTTTAACAGTGTAGGGTATTTTTTTAAACTCAGATCTGTTGCTATATCCTGCCAAGCAATGTTTAACCTATTTAACCATTTTTTAATGTTGTAGTGCATTTTAAAACGCTAGTAGTAGGGCTAGTTATAATCCTGGTGGTGTTTGTGGATAATAAAGTGAAATGTTTTCTATTGACTGTGAATATGGTTTATTTGTTATTGTCAGACAATCTTTAAAGTGGCTTCCAAGCAATCTTTTGCCTTATTTTTAATGTTACTGTTCTAAAATATAGCTGTAACCTTATTTTAAATGGCTTCAAATACTCTTAAACAATGTGATTTTAATTACTAAAAGTAAGATTTGTTGAAGAAGATTAAAGCAAATGTAATTTCACATTTATTATCCAAAGAGAAGTTCAGTGCCACATGGCAATAATTAATGACAGAAATGTTGCTGTTCACAAAACACATTAAGTAGAGATTTTTTTTCTTTTGTTGCTTTCTACTGTGTAAACGGGAATGGTAGATTTCTTTTTCCTACTGCATTTATTTGTGTAGCATTATATAAGGGATGCATTTATGTATTTGAAAGAAGACAATAAGATAAGATCTCTTAAACTGTATCTTGCCAGTGGTTATGTGTTAGTTCTTATGGCATTGTCATTTCTAATGAGAGGCTTATTTCAAGTAAACTAGTGAGCAACATCCTTCCCCCTCCCCACCCCATATAAACGCAGTCGAAACTCAGACGTTCCAGTGCACCAAGAAACACAAAAAGAACATGAAGGCATTCAGCGCCTTCTGGAGTTGCTGAGAATTCAGCTGGATCAAACTCTAATTGCATTTTAATGTTCTTTCTCTAACAGTTTTATATATCACTGTTGGATGTTCCAGCAGTGTGATCTGAAAATCAAATGGTCATCTTAAAGCTTACACAAGCTGCTTTATAAGCTACTAAAGCTAAACTACTTTGAAAGTAATTTAAACTAGTTATTGAAGCTGAACTCCATCTTGGAAGGTATTTCTGTTAATAACTTGGACTTTTTCACACACTTATTTGAAAACAGTAGTAAAAAATGCATTGAAAAATAGAATTATTAAATGCGAATAGTTTAAGGTAGTGTTGTCATTCATAACTAGAGCTTCTATTTCCCCCCCACCTCTATTGAGTGAAAATGACAGCATCTAATTTTCTGCTAGATCCCATAGGCTTGAGTAGTGGTAGGAGTAGCTGATGTTTCATTGTTAGTGGTATCTTTAAGCTGCTGGACTATTGGAGTCAATCCTGAAGATTGATTCAGCCTTAGATGATACGCTACATATTGGAGACAGACAATGGAGCTTTTAAAGAGTTTGGAATGATGCAACCAGGAAAGCTGCAGAAAATATATATTCTTAAGTGCTCTCTAACCAGTTTTGAATTTCCTTTCTCTGAACATTTCTGTAAAGAAAACAATACCATCATACTAATTGTTCCCAAGCTTGCTTTGTTTACCTTGGTTTTGAAAGCTGTCTTTAAAACCTCCTTCCCCACTCCCCGCCCCCCCCAACTATCCCAACTTTTAGATGGAAAAAATTATAAAATCTGATTATGTAATACTATATCCATATTGTTAAGATCTATCCATTATTAAAATTAAGATAATGGATCATATCCTGAAACTCCTGTGTTTCATCCAATGTTCCCATGCTAGAAGGAAGCCTGACAGACTTTACCAGTTGGAGATTTTTTACGTGAAAGAAATCTCGGATGATGTGGAGCCACTGCAACAGACTGGTGATCCTGTGTTTCGCCCTCAGCAAGACAGGTGTGCAAAGAGACACTCTGTTTTGGAGATTTCTGTTGGTGACCAGCTCTCTGAAGCTGTGTCATAACCTAAAGAAAGTCAGTCTGTAGCATACAGTATTTTTTATTATTCTGCAGCTGGTCTCCAGCTAGAGACAAAAGAAAGGGAAATGCACAGGATACAGTGATAGTTGGAAGCTGCTTAGTCTCCTGAATTCCTACAAATCTTTCAAGCACAGAATAAAGTCTGGGCCAGTGCATTAGCACTAGCTTATATTTACCTGCACAGAATTTCATGATTATTTGATTATTATTCCAAGTTAAATGTTTAATGTTATAATATGCAAAGCATATACCTTCTGCATCTTACTGGACAAATGATCTTGTACCAGCTTTATTCTAAGGACACAGGAATTTCTGGGAGTTACATGCAATATGTGGTGGAGACCAATTTCTATGGTTAGAAGATAAAGTAGGCTTCTTTGTAAGCAAAAGATGCCTAAATATACATCTACAGAAAGTAACACTGCTGGAAGAATTCTCTCTTGATTGCAAAGGAAACATTTCAATTAGAATATACCAGATACACCTGGTATGGCTCCTTGCCTTGTTGCATTACAGGTGAAACTGAGCTGCAGGTTTAATGTCATTGTGTAGTCTCTGAAGGCATTGTGGTTTTTGTAGTGGTAGCTGGACCATCGTTCCCAAAAATAACATTATTTGCTCAGCTTTTCAGCTTTCCACTTTGATTTCTCCTCTGGAATTAGGGGATCTCCTTCCCATGATAGAGTCATAAGGGAGGGAAGAGGCTGGGTTTTAAGCATTACTTCAAGGACAATTTTTTCTCTTTTTCCGACAGCATGAGGGGCTGAAGGTACTTTGCCAGATTCTGGTACTGCAGGAGCTAGTGGGCTATGGGCATGAGCTGCTGTTTTTGGAGATTAGCTGAAGGAGAGTGTGTAGCACTGTAATTACTGCAGCAGCTTCAACTGTAGTGTAGTTGTGAAGACAGTGGTGAGACTTTGGCATTGGCTGCCAAGTGTTTTAAGTTCTTATCTTGAGCTGCTATGATTTTCCTGAGGAAAAACATGGAAGACTCAACAGAATTTTCTGGGACAAAGAAGCAGGAATTCCCCAGTTTTTGAGCATTCACAAATTGAGTTCTTCAGGATCCTTTGTGAGGGGAAAATTAGCTATTTCAGTGCAATACTTGCTACTGTTTTTTTCTGTTGTGTTCAGATAATCATGTTGTCATCAGCACACTTTTTAGTGAAAAAATATTCTAAAGTGGGTAATACTAGTGGCACTTTTGAGCTAGTAAGAAAATTGAAAAAAATAAGGGAAATACTTTTGTGTATAAAGAAAACATCTTATTTATTTGCTATGCAAGCTTAGGCTCAAAGTAATGTTTCTGCTACAGTAGCTGCTTTATCATGAAAATACATAATTGAAAGTTTGACATTTTCTGACATTTTCTAAAATACACTAATTTTTATCTATTTACTGTACACAGCTGGTATTAAACATATTGCAATTGTTAACGAGAATTTAGGGCTTAGCACAAATTCTTCTCTAGTTGCACATACTGTTGCCACTGTTTAAATAATGAAAATTTTCACCTTTCTGCTGAATTCCTGACATCTTGCATTAGCAAAAATGTTTTATGGAAAACAGAGGAATAGGCTATTTCACCTGAAGCTGATGAAGCCTCACTTCGGAGAACACTTTCCAATTTGTCTAGAACACAGTAGTAAGTATTAATATGAAAAAGAGAGAGTAATAGAAGGCAGCAATAGGCAGTAAGAATTACACGATTAATGAAATAATTTGGTTTGATTAATCTGAAAAAGAGAAGATTAAGGCATGAGATCACAAGCGTTTCAAAAGGTTCTTTTATGGAGTATGTAATTCTTTTGTTCTCTGTATGCTGGCAAAATGATAGAGGATATACTTGAATTGCCTGATAGATTATTTACATTACATTCTAGAGAAATATTTTCTTACTGGAAGGCTATCTGATCATGAAATATCCTTTACTAAGTATTTAGGAGAGCTTGTGTAGTATCTAGCACAGCACTGACAAATATTTCTCAGTGCAGAATAAACAGAATCTGAAGTTTCCCCAATTACAATATGTTTACTACTCCTGTGTGCAAGCCACTTCTGTGCAACACCATTACCAAGCACACGCAAGTTACAACCAGACATATTCAGTCTATGTATGATCTGGTAAATAGTGCTGGATTTATTTGTCCTTCAACAGTTTGTTCTCAAGAGATGAAGAGCTATGGAACTAGGAAAGTGTGAAATCTGGAAAACCTGTGCGCATGTGTATATATGCATGTATGTGTATATATATATATGTGTGTGTATGTATGCATATACAATCCGTGAAAGATCTACATGAGAGACTTGTGATGTTTATAGCAGGTAAAGGATTTTAGTATAGGTGCCACTAGTGATCTTTCAGTGAAGGACTGCTGTAGTAGTTTAGGTATCTGCAAGACTCCCTTACAAATGTTGCAATATATTTAGTGTCTTGGACTACCAGTCAGCTTTGCCTTCAGCTCACTCCTTTATTTTTTTTTTTTTTTTTTCCTCTTGTGACCAGAATCTTACTTTAGTTTTCTAAGATCTGTGTAAGTTGCAAAATTTCTATATAGTATTTGCAGGAAGTTATGGCTTTGGAAAACTATTCTAGACTAAGTTGGTGGCAAACTTTGTAAAACTTTTCAATTTTATTTAAGTGTCTCTAAGACAGTTTGAATCCTCTTAACTCATAGGACGTTTACCACATTCTGGTTTTTCTACACTTCGTTTTAAGGATTTCAAGTTTATTTTTGCTTAGTCAATTCATGTCATGTTTTCTTTTAGGTACTAAAGTTCAACAATATCTCCCAAGGATTATGTGGCAAGATTTTCATTTTTGTCAGAAAAACTTCATAAAATTGCAAATTGTGATTGCTGTTCTTCTGTTACCTCATCTCAGCAAACTTAGGTAGATTATCTCAGGTGTGATAATACAAAACATTGCATGCTATCCTTATATGTCAGTTACAAAGAGGGAAAGATATAAATTGAAGGATACGAGAAAGAGCTGAAACTCAGTTAAGAAAGCACAGAAAGAAAATTTCAAGCCTAACTTTGTCTGTTCCCACGTTAAGGAGGACAAGTTTCAGAAGATAGCCTTTTGTGAATTAGTGACGAGCAGCTACGCAGACTGCATGAAACTCAGGCCAAATTTAAACTGCAGTACTAGGGAAGCTGAGGAGTACACTGGTGAAAAGGTTGAATATGCCCCATTTTTTTTAGTGCCACAGGACAGCCTTATGTTCTTTTAGTGAATGGATTTGCGTCTTTAAATTCTATGTAATTTTAAAAAAGCACTAACAACTTTCCTTTGTTAAGTAGCTCAAGCTATGGTTTTTAGTCCTTTCTCTTCAACTCAGCAATTTTTGAAAAGAGAATGCATATCTTTCATGAAGTATATTAAAAACCTCTCTTCCACTGAAATTAGAAAATTGGAGTTTGTCAGCTTAATTTGATGACCTTCACTTCTCTGTTTATTTCTTAGTTTTTGCTTATTAAGTAATACTGAATATGGGCAATATAAATGATTTCTGCACTTACGCTGAAAATGTTGTAATTAAAATATTGCAGACTGGATTAGTTCCTGCTTTTACCTTATCTATGGATTAATGCAATGATTTCCTTTCAATACCAGGAGGAGTATTTGCAATACTTATTCAATCCATCCATTGTTCTAAAATTTTAGTTCTATCATTTGGCTGTAAATAGATTTGTGTATTTATTAAACCATTTAAAACAATGACGTTGGTATCTTTTTTGTTCAAAAAAATTAAAGTGTATTGCTGCATGGAGTTGAAGAGATAATTGAGAACTGCATTTGTTCCTACAAATTATTGTTTCCTTCCCCAGTCTGACAATGAAAATAATATTTTAAGTGTACAGTGTCGGCTCTGATGGTATGCATCAACACATGCAATATTTAAAAATTAACTCTGAATAGTGAGAAAATCCAGAATACTTGGGTCCGGTAAAACCTTATTACTTACACTGGTATCTTCTAATGTTGTTACAAGGCACGCCTACCATCTTTCCTTCTTCTGTGCTTTATTTTCTAGTTTTGTTAATTCTCTGCCCTCATATGGCAAAAGCACATCTAAGATTGTGCTTGTGAAAAATCCTCAGATTTTTCTTTTTCCCTTAAATCTGTGTTTCAAGTTAGCTTCCTGATTCAAATGTCATCTTATGTCTCTCTCTGTGTCTTTTTGTTTGTCTGGTTTTGGTCGTTGTTGTTTTAGGACTTAACTGTTTTGACTGGTCAAGGCTGTAATGTAGCTGGACTGACTTGAGCCATCCTTCTTGTGTACAGCTGAGTTAGTCACCATAGATTCTTCTAGTGTCACCAGAGGAAAACAGGCATTTGCAGACTGCAGTTTCTTTAGCAAGAGACCTTAGGCACGATTTGAAGCAAGACATGAATTGTATGCTAAACTCCATTGACAAGTTTGCCACTGGCTGCAAACACAGTTTAGGGTGACTACACTCAACATAGGAGTTTACATTTAGTCTAAAGATTGTTATTCCATGACTTTTGTGATTATTCTCAGAAATGCCGTGGAATACATATGCCTCAAGCTGTTTGTTTTGGCATTAAGAAAGATTCCAGAAATATTAACTTGTTTGTCATCAACAAACATTTTTGGCAGGATTGTCACAGTTGCATATCTGAGTAACTTTTGGGATACTTTTCAGAGATGGATGGATTTTAGTCCAGTCTCTGTCTATTAAAGGCTTTTTTTTCCTATCTCATGCACTGATATAAACATTCCTGGTTTTCTCTATTATGTGTCTTACCTCTGATATACTTGTTAAAGCCTTTTTTCAGGTGTAGCTCAGTGTTATGTTCTAACAGTACTTCTGTGTGTCTTTTAAAAAATGTGATTGCCTGTATATTCAAGTTATTTCTTCCATACTTAGACTTTTATGGTCTTTAAGACTGTTGAACACTTACTGAGAGTCCAGCTTGACTTATTGTTGCAGAAAGACCAAAAAAATTGGTATGTGAAAATAATGTGTTACAACACCATTTTCTAACTCTGATTCTTGAAAGAGAGACTGGTGCACAGGAAATGTCAACATTGATTAAAAACTTTTTTTACCATGTCTTAAGAAACCTACATATGTTCCTTTTTTTCTTTTTTTTTTTTCTTTTTTTTTTCCCTCTTACATAGTAGATAGAAAGTGGATTCCCATCTGTTTCTGTTTGTCATGGCCAAATGCACAAAAATCTGTTTGGACTGATGGTACTTGCTCATCCAGACTAAAATGAGTGAAACATTCCATTTATGAATTACAATGTATAAAATGATATAATTTTCCACTATGGTTCCAGAGGCTTATTGCAAGGTACGGTTGGTAGGTGCTAAAGGCTACCCACTTGTTGCATACATTTGATTATGCAAATTACTGCTAGGGGAAAATTATTAGTCAAATTATGTTTCTCAATACCAAGCAGGTCTGTTTCTTTGCTGTTTCATCTCACAGCAGTGATGATTAGCATGAACAGTAACTGCCTGTGCCTGATACTCTTTAGCGCAGGCTTTTTAGGAGAGGGAGGATAATGACTTTGGCACTTATTCTTTATTTATAATGCTTTGAAAACACATGTGTGAAAGCTGCCTGGCACATAGTTGCTTAGGAGCATGGTGCCCTACCTAATGCATTCTGGAGTTTCCTCACGGATATGACTACAAAAGTATTAGTGCTCTTTACGGTACATCCAGCCTTCCCGGTTTTCATTTTTTTTTATTGATCTTATTATTTTGCCAAAAGCTCATTTCATATTTTCCCTTTGGAATCTTGTCTCTGTTAGTGTGTTTACTCGAAAATTTCCAGCCAGTGTTATCACTGGTTCAGCTGTACAGCTGGCAGCAGCAGTGAGAGCTGCAGCATACACAAGGTGCTGAAAGCTCTTGGCAGCTTCGCCTTTTTGCTTTCCAAATCTGCTATGAGCTAAGCTTGTACAGCGGAAATTTGCCTCTGTCATTGCTTACATCACTGCATCTTCTGGTGGGTACGGGCAGGTAGTAATAATAATAGGAAAATTCTTTAATAAAATTATGCTGTAAAAATAGCATGGGTTTTCTTCATAGCTGGTGGAGCCCAGTGATAATCCTTCTGTGGTCTGTGTCACGGTTGCCAAGGAAGATTGGATATGGCTCCTTTCATAGCTTTCAACAATACTCTTGTCAACAGTGCTTAATTGGATAAGGAGGTATTTGAAGAGTCAGGTGAGGCAGTGCACCTTGAAAAAGGTATGAGCTGAGTTCTGTGGAACAAGTTTTCTATTAAGAAAAAAAAAGACTTTTTTTTAAAAAATAATTATTTAAAGAAAGTAAGTTGTAAAAGCCCTGTGTTTTGCCTAATAAAAAGCAACCCTTTGGGAGAGGAGAGCTTGTAGAATTATCACAAATTGAATGGTCATTAGAAAACTACTGATTTTATGGAAACAGGAAGCTAACAAACCTTGATATTGTAGCTTTTTAGGATGTGTGATTGTAGTTGTGGAAAACTACAGTTGGAACCCACTCAGACTGACTCTAAAGCATAAAAAAAGACAAGTCTGTTTAAGATGTAGATATTTTACAGATTTAAAGGAAAGAATCCAAATAACCAAACAAGAGATAACAATAAAGGGCGCAGGCATTTCATAATGGAACAATAACAGTGTTAAAAAACACAGTGCAAGTGACCTTATTTCCTAGCAATATTGATTTGACGGTATCACAGAACATTTATATTAATAATTAAGCCAGATTTTTCCAGCATAAATCCTTTTGCCTTGAGTCAGCTGTGTACAGACTTTACTACTTCGTTTACCAATGAAACATAAATTTCTGCATGGCATGTATTGTCTTCATTAAGTGTAGTATCATCTAACGGTATACATCATGTGAACAACAGTTAAATGTGTTTTTGAAAAGCAACCCCAAAAACCCCTACTTTGCCTTTTGCAGGATAAAAGAGTAGACTGTCAACTGCAATCTTGGAAAGTTTTTCTGGTTTCTTGGGTGTTCTAAGATTGTGTGTCTTATGACAAATTTTAACACTATGTCTGCCACATTTGCAAATATTTTTTCACAAGTAAAATCAATTCTTCACAGTATTATTAGGTATGAGGGGAAACAATACAGTGCCTTTGTCCTTGTATAATCTGTGTCCTATTCTCAGCCTAGCCCATTGTAGCCTTAGCTAGGATGGACGCCCACCCAGCCACTGGCTCGCTCCCCTTCCCAAGAGACATCACAGCTACTGTTGTGGGCAAAACACACTCAACTTGTGGAAAAGCAGCTGAATTAATTGCCACTTAAAACACAGGGTGTTTCAAAGAGATGGACCCAATTTAAAATCACTACTGCTTTGCAATTGGGTCCGTCTTTCTGAAACACTCTGTATATTTGGGTAGTGAGGAATAGACAAAAATCAGAACACCACCTTTCTTCCCTTCCTTCCAAAGGTCACCTTCTCTTTTCAATCCCGACTCTTCTTCCCCGAGTCTCATGGGGGATAGGGAAGTATGGTCAGTACACAGGACCTCCTCTCTGCCGCTCCTTCCTTCTCTGCTTTTCCCTGCTCTAGTGTGGGCTGTCCCCACAGGCAGGTCCTTCAGGAGACACCAGCTGCTCCGGCCTCCCCTCCTCTGACCTTGGTGTTCCCTCTCCTGTTTCTCTGTTTTTTTGTTCCCTCCTCCTCTGTCTGTGGGTCAGCGGGGGCCGGCTGGGACAGGCTGTGTCTGACGCAGGGCAGCCCCTGGCCTACCCCCAGTACAGGCCACCCCTGCAGCACCTCGCCGTGAGCACCCAGCACCATGACAGCGTTCAGTTTCTGCTTTTACTCTACTTTTAAAACAACAGTTTGTCATTTAGGAATTGTTAAGAAATTACATTTTCATGAATATGATTTATTTAGTGGTATATACCCAGTTGCTGTAGTGCTTCAAAATCCCTGCATCTGTGATTTGGACTTTTGCTGTATTATGCTGCTGCTGAGACTCAGATAAGCTTGAACCCTTGGAGAATTCACTGTTATTTGAATCGTAGTGGCTTTGCTAATCTCTCTGCTATATTTCATTTCAGAATCTGTCTTTTCTTAAATGCCTCAGTCACATTTACATTGAAAAATATTACATTACAGCTGTGTTGCTTTTGGCTTTGCGTTTTATTATACTGAGGATTCAAGATATGCCTTGCTGTCCATAGGGACTAATGCAATAGTATAACTGCAATTCTCTGGATACCATAACTGATTATTAAGGTACAGCATATTCTGTGGGAAAAACAGTGTCGCTTTATGAACTGACTTGTTCTGTAGTGAGATTTGAGGTGTGGAGTGCATTAAATTTGACCAACATTGACTTCTAGTGCATGTCAAACTGCAAATTGAATGTTAATCATATCCTGTGCTAGGACGTGTACTTATTTAAGTGATAGTGTGTTTCTATAATTGTAAAATGTCTGAGAAATGAGAGTACATGTTTCTGGTAACTATGGATAGCTGAGCTGGTTTCTAACCAGCATTAAATCTTAAGGTATATTTGGTTTTTTTTCCTCCATTATTTTATTTTCTTTTTAACCTGTGCTTGTGCATGAAGGCTAGTACAGGCATGTTAATGTTAGCTGCCATTGTACCCTCTTTTTCCTGTATAATCACACAAAGGTTTCTGGTTTATGTTACAAAAAAATATTTTATATGAAAATAGTTTGTTGGTATTAATTGCAATGTTAAGCAACACCTTTTGTAAATTATTTCTAAGTAAGCTGTTTTCAGAGTCAGTGGTGAGGGAAGGAACAATGAAAAAAAAATATATTCCCCCCTTCTGCCATATGCCTTCTAACTATTACTCTGTTCTTCAAGTCTGTTTGGTTTGGGTTTCAAAATCACTGTGCACTGAAAAAGACTCATGAATGCTGTACATAAAATTGTTGTTACATAGGTCACTCTGCCATAGGAAAAATGTTAAATGTATTTTTTCTCTATATTTTGCTGCTAAACATTGTTTAAGGGAGTCTGGGATTTCCATGTCTGACTGTACTAACGAGATGCCCAGATTCAGACCCCATGCTTTTTAGAAAGATACAGTGAATTGTTAGGTGTGAGGAGTCTGGTTTATCATAGTTGTTTATTCTTCAGAAACCTATTTAACAAACTGTGAAGCTGGAGCCAAAATTAAGTGCTATCTACAAAGATTATAGTTGGAAGAAAGTTCTGTGCTTTTTTTTTGTTTTCATATTTGGACAGATAAGAGTTCTTGGTTCTTGTTTTCATTTTCACTTAAAACAAACTTCTCATTCAACCAATTGCAACAAATGGTCCTTTGGGCCTCGTGTCATCATCACAGGTCTGCAGAATACATTTAAACATCCCTATTGTTCTCATTGTGCATCTAACCATGGTTAAAAGGGTACTGTTTCAGTTCAGTCATGCAGATGCAAGTCCTATGCACAAATAGATTTACTTAGGCTAGTTTGGCTACTAGAGAGGATTGTAAGTTGCCTGGAGGTCTGTGCTAGGTCTCTGTGGTACCCAGGCTATCTTGCGGCATCTTGACCCCAGCACGGTACAGAGAGGTATACGGTAGTTTTGTACTGTGTTTGTCTGCTAAATTCCATCCTTGGATTACCACTCTCTTTCCCTCAGCTGTTTACCTGAAATTGTTTCTTCCCATTTACAAACCAGTCTGTCTGCCTAGCTTCTGTCTGGGCAGGGAATGTGAAAAGGGCATCTGCTGTGCTGCCCCTGCCAACACGCTGCTGCCTCATGGCTGAGGTCTCAGCGTAGGTCAGGGTACAGCATGCCGCACAGCCAGTCACCAGCTGCCGTGCTTGGGTCAGATGTCCGTGAGAGCAGGGATATAACCCTATCAGAAGCCACACATAATGAATCATTGAATTATTCAGCCGTTCATGGAGATTTTTATCTGAATGTGGCTGCCATTAATGATAGCTCTTTTCTTCAAATGTTTTTTTAACAAATGATGTCAGTTTTTAAGTAGCAAGGGGCTGCATTTCTCTGAATAGTCACAAAGTCTAACAAGGAATAAGAAAGCTTAAATATATCAGGGAAAACTACTTTATCAATAGGCAGCCTGCTTATGTATGGTGTAGGACTAAAGATTTAATTTGAATACAAAGTATCAGACCAGACAGCCATTAAAAATGTGAGCAAATTATAATTGCATTAATATTGCATATAAAAAATGAAGACATGAGAATAAGTATACAGAAGAAAAGATAGTATGTCTTTGTGCTCTAGTTTACTGTTACTTCACTCAAATGTATGCTAAACAGTATATTCAAGCAGTTGAAATTTCCTCATGTTCAGCACTGAAAGGTTTTAAATTAGTTCAGAAGAAATCCTCAGTCCTGTTGCTCAGAGGTCAAGTATGTTTTAACTAGGCCTGCTGAGCTATCTTGTTTAATGATTTCTTACTTTTTCTTGGTGATCTGACACTTAATCAGTATTATGGGAAAAGTATTTCCTGCCTCGCCCTCCCAGAAGGACATGCAACTCTTTAAATTTATGGATATGTTAAATAATATTTCTTGAATTTTACTTCTGAATACAACCAGTCTCTTTCATTTGTCCTCCCTTGCTAACTAGTGGCATTTTAAAAATTAAATGCATATCATAACTAAGGAGTTTCAAAATTCACCATCCATAACTACTGATGGGGGAAATTTACTGGCTTTTAAACCTCATGGACATCAGCTTTTCAGTGTATGTTTATTGGTTTTGGGCACTGGCATGCAAAGATCTGTAGATGGAGTTGTCAACTATTTTTTGTGACATAGAATAATTCAGCTCCCTGGGTCCACAGTGCCATTGACAGGGTCTCTGGCTTCCTGGGCACAGGATTCCACATTTGTGAGGACAAATGAAATTTCATAGACTCAGCCCATTCCTTCTACCTGTTCAGGTCTTTCTGAACATCACCTGTGCCATTGCATATCAAGTGGTCCCCTAGCATGGTATCATCTGCAAACCTGACAGTGTACTCCATCACCTCCTACAGATCACTGACAGAAATATTCCTCAGGTCTCAGAATAGACCCCTGCAATACTCTGCTTCTTCCTGGTCTCCAGGTAAATCTACAACACACTAACCACAACTCTTCTAGCTATCTATCTGTTGAGTATTTTACCTATCTAGTTTTCCATCCACCCAGACTGTAAGGTCTAAAGTTGGATGCAGGAGTGTTGTGGGAGACAGTGTTAAAAGCCTTGCTAAAGTTGAGGTGAATGACACCCACTGACAGCCACACACAAATCTGGTCATTTTATCAGGGAAGGCAATCAAGTTGTTCAGGTATGATGCGCCCTTGGTGGCCAGAAGTGCATTCTGAGATGACTCATTTAATCATTTTTCCCTGAGACCTAAGAAGACCATCTGGTCTGCTGTTTCTGGGCTACCTTTTTGGCCTGCTTTTGAAGATGTGTGCAGTGTTTGTTGTTGTCCAGTCACCAGCCCTTTCCTCTGTCATCTGTACAACATTTCAAAGATGACAGAAAGCAGTCTCACTAGATATTGGCCAGTTCCTTGGATGCGTCTTGTCAGCTATGTAGAGCTGGATGGGTTGAGTTTTGGCAGCAATTCCTTACCCAGCTCTCATCCACTGTTGGTAGTTCTATTCCTCCTTGTACTCTGTCATTAAGCATGGAAGGCAGAGGGACCTTGTGAAGACTGCCGCAGAGAAAGCACCTCAGCCTTGTTTGTGCATCCCACCACTACGTAACTCTGACCATTCAGCAGTGAGTGCACACTTCACTTGCGCAGCCTTTTATTACCAGGCCAGTGGTAGGAGCTCTTCTTGTTGCCACTTGATAGCCCTCACCAGTGTCAACTCTAGATGAGCTTTGGCTCTCTTAATACCATCCTTGCATGCCTAAAGTTCTGCTTTTGTAGACTTGCCCTGCCTTCAACCTCTACATGCTGCCTTGTTGCATTGGACTTTAGTCTTGAGTTACTGTTTAGCCAAGCCAGCTCTTGCTACATTTAAACATTCTGGTTTTCCTGAATATCAGGATAAACTATCCATGGACTTGGAGGATGTTTCCCTTAAATGTATGCCAGCTTTCCTGAACTCCTTTATTCTTTGGAGCTTCCTCCTTTGGGATCCCATCCACCCATTCTTTCAGTAAGCTGAAATCTGCTGTCCTGAAGTCTGGGGCCTGTGCTGTGCTACTTTCCTTTCTTCTTATGAAAGGAAATATGTTAACAGGGCAGTTACGGAAAAAATAAAGATAATATATTTTAATAAAGACTTACGTCCAAAGCAGAGCATATCTCAGTGACTTTTGTCACTGACAGTAGAATTCTGGTTACTCAGTGCACCAGGATATTTATTTGGCTAGTAAATTATGGCTGTAGGACATCTATTTTGCACATTATTTTTTTTTCAGTGATTAGTGCAATCTGTCAGTTGTTACTTTTCAGTAACGACAAAGAAAGTGGCTGTTCACTGACCATCTTAAGCACAGAGCTTGGTTTCATGAGACCTCTGTTTTCTGTACCATAAGTGTTAACTTGTGTAAAGGCTCAAGATGCCCTCCTGGAAAAAATCAGCCTTCCAAAATGAAGTCAATAAGTCAATGGTGCTGGTATTTTTTAGGGGGCACCGTGGTGTGGTTTTTTTGGTGATGGTTTCTTTTTTTGTTTTGTGTCATTGTTGTTGTTTTGGGTTTTTTTTTGGCAGGTGCCTTAAACCTGCAGCAGTAAAAGGTGCCATGTACCGTGCTGCATTTTTCCAGTGTGTGAGTTAACTATAAAACTCTTACAGTGTCCGTTAAAAGTGTTACCATGGCACTATCAAACTAGATGAGTGGAATATAAGGTTTGCAACATGTAGCAGTTCAGACAAATACTGCATGTTAATAAGCCTACCTCTATTTATTGCCAGTATTTCATAAGATGGGTACAAGCTATGTCATTGTACAACTAGCTGATAGTAGGAAAAATGGCATTCTTCCATGTTTGAGTAGGTAATGAACTTTTAGTACATATGCAATAGTATCTGTTTATTTTACCTCATTACAGATGACAGAGTTACAAGTACTGTTAGGAGTGCTTGAAAAAAATAATTGTGTTCTCTGAGTAGCACCATTCACTTTCACTGCCTAAGTGAGATGACACGTTCCTTCATCAAAATGAATAGGAAGCTCGTTTGTCATTTGTGTGTATTTGGGTTCCTTTGGATGGTGGCGCAATGAGTACTGATCATTTCCTGAAACAGAAAATACTACCTGGAAATTTCTAAGTGACTTTAAACAAGTCTGAGCATTCAAGAGTGGAAGGAAGTAGGAATGTCTTTGGTCTACGCTTTTTAATCAGTCTTCCCTCTGTCCGTCTTCCCTTTTCTATAAATATTTTCATGCTTGTAGTTTAAATGAGTTCTTAGCCGTCCTTTCTATCAACCTGGGTACCATTGGAAATGGCAGTGATTAACAGAAGACTCTGCTGCCTATCATGACCAAGTCACAATTATACTCAGTTGTTCTCTGAATCTTTTAATAGTTGCAAAGCTGGAACATAAATGTCAAAGAAAATAAAAATCTCTTTAATAAAGAATTTGACTTGTGCAGTGGTAGCATTTTCTTTTGTAGTTGTTTCTGACTGGTAAAACCCCACCAAATTTAATATGACTTTTAAAAATACTGCATTGTAATTTCCCTTTTATTTCATGTTCTGTTTCAGTACAAATTACATAGTGTCAATTTGTTCTGTACCACAGATTCACAGTGATTCTCAGTAGTGTTGTATCTCAGTGCAGCTTACCACAATTTTGTCATTTTCTTATATAAACGGGACCCTGGATTAAAGTAACGTGACACTGTAGGTGAGTTTTTGAGAAAGTATATTGGTTCTAGTATATTAGAATGCATTGTCATTTTTTTAATTAATTAACGGTTAACCACGATAGACTAGAAAAGACCATTCTGGACATATAGAAAGTATTCTTGACATTGCTGAGAATGTAATTTATTTAAATACACCTCACCTTTTTTCCCTGGCTTTTTAAAAATCTTAATTTGATTTCAAAATTTCCATCGAAGTTCTGTAGAGGCAATTAGTTGATCTGTGGAGGGGTTACTATTTTATATTAAAATCACACAAACGAAGTGGTGGTGGTGGAGAGCATGCTGGAGGTCATGTAGTAAAATATTAAAATATCCAGATCTGGAAATGAGGTAAATGTTAAAGTTTTCCTGTCACCTGTAGCTAGTAACTTTCATAACATATATCACCGGGTTAATGGCAGTGCTCTATATGTTGTTCACTTGCACCTTGGTGTGCTTTTTACCTGAGGAGAAGGAAGTGTTCTGAATACAGTGTGTGTTTTGGGAGTCAAAGTGGTTTTAGTTTGTGTTTAAACTGAGGCCTGTAAAACATACAGAGCAGCTTGATATCAGTGTCTGAGAACTGACCTTACAGCAAGTAAAAGATTGTCCCATGACTGTGTTGGAAATGTGCTGCATACACTATATTATAATTCAATAGCAAGTCTGTTAAAGAAGCTACCATGAGGCTATTGTGATGGTTAAATAACTAAATCTCTTAGCTGTTAGGATAAGAAACAATGCGTACATTTTTAATTGAGAAAGCATTTCTTCCAAGCCTAGTTCATAATGATGTATTTGCTTGCAATGGCTTGGAGAGGTTAATTCAGACAATTGGAATAGCTGAAAAAGTATTGTCTGGAAAATGTATGGGAATTATTTGCAAAAATACAGGCAGACGTAGAGATTGAGACTGCACACATGACCTGAGGTGACTGGGCTAAGCTCATGGAAAAAAAAAATCCATGGGCAATGTTTCATTGTTTAAACATTGTTTTTCATTCAGACTTACCTGTTTTTTTAAGATTAAAACCTTCTTTGGTTTAGAAGAGCTGTGAAAGGCTGTATGAATTACTGGTCACAGATTCTGAAACAAAGATTTGCAAGCAGGCTGACCAGTTGTAGTGCATAGTTTGAGCCCCGTTACAGATTTAAGCATTGCTTCCTGTGTTGGCTAGCAGGCTCTGAGAATCATGAACTTTCAGGATGCGTCAGAGAACATCACCTAACAGAGTCCTGGTAGGCAAAGCACAGAAATCTGAGACAGATTCCTTTGCCTGTAATTACTTGGTGTTTCTCATTTTATTCAAATGTAAAGTAGTTGCCACTTTTCCAAGTCTAGAGAAGCTTCTGTTTACCAGGAACCTAGAAATGCTACTTAAGCAAATAGCTTTTTTTTTTTAAGTAACAGGATTTCCTTTAAACTGGAATATTGCTTGTTATGATCCCCTGAAATGAAGCAGTAATAAAATCTCATCCTTCTTAAAAGCTGTCCTTAAAAAATAAGAAAAGTTACTAGTGTGTCTTTAAATAGATGGCTTCTAGTACTTACAGTATACTGCTTGTTTTATGTTTTTTTTTCCAATATCCCCTGTAATCAGCCTGAAATAAACATTAAAAGGAAATAATTTTCATGATCCAGACCTCATTTTTTTTAGGGACCTAGCAAAAGAGGCTAGTTGTGGAAATTCTTGTGGTAATCGCAGGCCTTTTGTTAGGTGGTTTGTTTCATTCCACTGGATACTACATGAAGAATATGAGCTTTTGCTAGAGCTTTTTAGCTCTAAAACAACTTCTAAAATAATATAAATCACAATCCTTGTATCTTCCCTGATTTCATGATTGTACAAGTCTTAAGTTTAAATTATTAGTACTTTTCCAATAGAGCTGGTTACAGTTGAACATCCAGTAATGTTCCTCTTTTTGTGTCATGTCCTTCCCAGCAGCAGGTTTACTGTTCACTGCATGTGTCTATTAAGCATTAATTCTTTAACTGTATTTTAGTGAGAGCAATATGGTATGTTCCAGTGCAAGAATCTTAATTCCTACACGAACATATGGCATAGAATTATCTACTTAAAGATGGAACAATCTGATAATAATTTGGTAGAGTGACATCTGCACAATAAAATAAGATGCTGATCACACTGGAAAAGTAAACACAAAAGTTTTACACTAATTATTCTGACATAATCAGAAAGCCATTCTCATTCCTCCATGGAATGTTAAAATTTAATGATCTAATTTGGTCTTATCACATGCAATATAAATAAAAAATAACCCTATTAAGTATTCAGAGACCCATGCTGAACACAAAACTTTTAAGTGCTGTTTTCTAGAATTTGGACTTAAAGCACTTACATATGTTTAACAGGGATTGAGGAAAAAAAAACTTGGGAGAAAAATAAAAATTCTCTGGTCATTTCCATACTTTACTGAAGATAACTACCTATTGTCTTCTATTCTCTGCATAGTTTAATATTTTGTCCTGTTGATCCTGCCATCAAGATATGTAAGTTAACATCAGTCTTGACTTTTGGGAAAAAAAAAGTTAACACAAGGACATAATTACAACTTGAATCAAATGAGAGTGATGATTCTTTGAGGGCAGTCCTGAGGTGTATTCATGTTAAAATACCAGGCCTGACCTTAAAAAAGCTCCTGCCAACCAGAACATAGAGTTATATTACCTAAACTTACGAAGGTCTGCAGGGAAGCATCACTTTATTTTTGAATGCATAAGACTGAAGATGAAGATGGTAGGTCTTCTGTTTTAGGCTTTGCAACTGAGGATTTCACCTCCACCATCAGTTCTTCCAAATGGAATAGAAATACTCAGAAATTTGTACACTATGTTGAAGTTGAACTAAAATTATTTTTCTAGAGTGAGTTTCTTAGTTGGAACTATTATAGAATGTATGCTATTGTTTACTTTATCTGAAAGACTGGTAGCTTTGTAGATACGAAGCAAGCAAGGAAAAGATCTATTGAAAATTATGGTAATGGGTAACAAATTCTGATTCTTCTGCTTTGAGTACTACATTAAAGGTAGTTCACTGTGTTAAAAATGGTGTAAATATTTGATTACTCGGAGACAAAACTTACTGTTTTAGTGCAAGTCTTTAAGGGGACAGTAGGGCCTGAGTTGATCACAATATTCCGGTTTGATGATACTGAATCTATGTAAAAGGTATTTAATGTAGAATTAGAAAATTAGAATAACCAGTTTGATCTTTCTCTATCTCCCTCTCTCTTTTTTCTTTTTTTTTTTTTTTTCTAAATCTAACTTTCCCACGTCAATTTACGGTGTCAAGTAGCCAGAAAAAATGGCTTAAGCTACTGCTGTGAAGAACGTATTTCCGACTGTAGAATGTATTTATGTAGGTTATCTTCTTGTTAGTTAATAGATCACAACAGGAAAGCCTTTTTTCAAAGTGTAAATAAAAGAACTACGTATAGTGATTTCCTTTTACACATCTATATTTACAGCCTTTTTTTTGGTGTACAAAACGTAAAAATGTTGGTGTTGTGTGTGTTTGTTTGTTTTTAAAACCAGAAATACAGTTGGCCAAAATGAGGTTAAATTATCTTAGATCGGTCTTCAATGCCTGCCAGCCCATTGAACTGGTACCTGCTTTTTAGTGGTAGATTTCAGGGTAGCTGCAAGTGGGAATAAAACATCTCATAGAAATGTATGGGAATGTTGGAAGTTAATACAGAGTTCATGCAGAAATCTCTTTCACTCTTCAGACATGTTCTGTCTGATTAATAGACTTTTCACAGATTAAAAAGCAACTGGGATAGCATACAGGACCATTTGTTTGGTCTTATCAATTCTCTCTCTGCCAGTACAAACCTCCTCTAAAGACTTTTCAGAGGGAAAAGCACGTAACACAATTTTCTTTTGCATGAAATGCAAACAAGATATTTCTATGAAGTTAAAGCCTTTAAATTTCATTGGCAGTTTTATTTATTTCAGGTGGAATAAGTGTGTTTTTAAATGGACTAAAATTGGTAAGAGAATACATTTTATTGTTGGTAAATAAGAACCACAGTAATATGAACTCCAAGCATAAAGTCCGGTGTCTGAATAAACCAAATATTCTTGAGGATATGACGGCATCAGAAATGTACGATTTGGATTTTTATGCTTACCCAAAATCCTTAGTTAAAAATATCCACATTTAATATCCTAGGGGAGTTGATTATTAAGAGGTAAATATGATTACCTGATTGTCTTGAAATCATCAAACACTTATCCTAAATTTCAGATCCAATCCACAGGAAGCTAGTCATGTTTTTGTTCCACTTGTAGATGCTTCATTAGCTTAGATTAGACTTTATGACTACAGAAATTCTTTATCTCCCTGCAGTGTTATGGGGAAAATGTCTTCTATTAATTTGGCAGAATAATTCAATAAGCAGCATATCATATTGTCACTCACAAGCAGAATCCTGATCTTTTGTCAGAACATAAGGAACAACTGGGTGATGGCAATTCTGATTGTTAGAAAATAATTATTGAAAGAAGGCACACAGATCTTAAATGATCCTTTTATCTTCTACAGCCACCAAAATTGAATAATGATGACACATATTCTTTATTGCATTTTGTTTAATAAAAAAAGGAAAAGAAAAAAAACTAAACTAAGCATACTGTTTGATAAAAGCAAATTTGTCATAATAGTGTGATACCTTTTGAATCAATTTAATACAGATGATCAGCATTTGGTTGTATTTTGGTAAGTTCCTCTTACTTCATCATAACTCTCACTAGAGAAGTTTGTAAGCCTTCCATCTTGCACAGCCTTTTGTCCTACCCATATTATGAGATTATTTTAAAGCTTTTGACAGCACACATTTCATTGTATGCAGATTTAAAAATACTAAAGCATAGTAAAGAGGTTTTAGTTTAAGCACACTTGACATGTCACAAATCATCCATGACTACTTCCTGAGGAAGACAAAACTATTTTGAACATGCTTCCTCACAACCTCCTTACGCTAAGGAGTCGTGGTGGTGTTCAATATAAGTTGGTATAAACAAGTCTGTAGTGCAGTCACCTAGCCGAAAATGTAGTGATGCTTTTATGTTTTGCAGTCACACCGATCTCTGGTCGTACTACCTTCCCAGCTTCAGAGCAAGGCTGGAGGATCTTGTGTGGATGTATGGGTGTGGGAGAAAGACCATGGATGTAGGTGGCTGGCTGTCCTTTTACATAGCTGTACAGCTTGTGGTTCTGAAGTTCTTTTAGTGTCCAGTACTATATGGTAATACCTCTCTGCAATACCAAACTTCTTTATTCTGTGTTTCGTGGGCAGCAAAACAAAGTCCTACCTAGTGCATCACAGCGTGAATCTCAGAAGAAAAAGAGAAAAATAGTCTTTTCAGATGTGTATATTTTTTATTGTCTGTGCAGTCTTTGGTGCTATCAGGTATTTCTTCGATCAGTAGTTTGACCATCTAGCGTACTTCGGAATAGGCTAATAGCAAGTCAATGCTTTTATTCCAAGTAATACTGATACTTGAAAATAATAAGCTACACTAGGCTTTGGTAAGACAAAGAGCTAATGGATTGAGAACAGTCCTGCTATAGACTGGTTTAATAAAATGTATTGAACCAAATACATGGCAAGTAATTCTGGTACCTTAGTAAATGGGTTTCAATTTCTTATCTAATAATGAGCCTGCATGCTCCACACTGATCTCTGTGTGCCAGCTTCGTATTCATTCTTACCTGTTGTAATACTCCATGATATTTTAGTTTGTTCTAACTCATTCTCTTTTTATGGGCTGATGAACATATAAACAAATTAAATGGATGTATCTGATACAGCTGCAGAGTTATTGTGTTTTGCTTTTACTGTTCTCTCAAAAGCTTGACTACCACTAGCACAGAATTGTTAGATTTTTTTAGGTAAAGTTCCTGCCTTATATCCATAGTTATCAGCCTATAAACTGTGATCGCTATGGCAATATAACCACTTCAGTGAATAGTGAAGTAATGTTTATTTTCTGAACTCTAGGGCATGGTAAGTTATCTGAGGCAAGAGGAATGTTGGTCATCATCTTCTGTCAAGTCCTTCATTTGATTATCATTCTTTTAGAAACCATAAGCCAGAAAGGCCTGTGTTGTCAACATCATTGTTCCTTCTTTTTTTTTTTTTTTCTTCACTTGAGTGGAAGGAAATTCTGTTCCTTTGAATGATCTGTCATTTTTTTTCATTACGAGTTTAAATTGAATACAGTCTCTGTTTACACTGAGCATTTCTGTTTGCCTATAGTATTTGTTAGCTGGAAACTCATATTTTCTAGGAATGGGTTCAATTTTCCATGACTACTGGCAGATGTTTCTCTAGGTTCTTCAGTGACAATGATGTATTTGTTGATAACCCAGTGCTTGCTAGAAGGGGCTTTGCTTCGCATCAATGGGTCTCTTTTTTGTATGAGAGCTTTAGTCAACAGAAACATTCCATTTCTTCCAAAAATGTCTAGGAGTAATTTTGCCCTATTTTGAATGCATACTTCATGCAATGAATTTTCTTCTGATTCAGGTGCTCTTTCCTCTTTGTGGCAGATAAAGTACATAATGCTCTGGTTCCGCTCTTTTGATTCATATTTTTGCAAGTTATATGTTTGAGTAATTTTAATAGTTGAGCCCAGTGTTCCAAGATACTAACCATAAGAGTTTGGTTGTGAGTTGATTTCATTCTTTCAGTGGTGTTACAGTTTTCATTGCTCAACTTGCCACTTCACTACGCTGGTCAGAACTATTTGAGGGGTCTGGTTTGTCAGCCTGCAAGATGGTTTATACCAGAAGTGTGTCAGTGTCTTAACAGGAAAACTTTTGGTGGGTTTTCCATGCAGCTTTTATTTATTAGAGGAAAATGTCATAGATGATTCTGTAGTATCAATTTTACTGACATTTTCTCCTACTTTCTCATCCTCTCCTACTTTCCCAAACCTAGCCAACCTGTATCAGAAAGCCTCTGTTCTCAACCTATCAGCACAATCAAGTGATTTACTAAACAATGACCCAGCCAGCATGGGTTTAGGAGAGGCAGGTCCTGTCTGACCAACCTGATCTCCTTTTATGATCAGGTAACTCACCTGGTGGATGAGGGGAAAGCTGTGGATGTGGTCTATCTGGACTTCAGCAAGGCCTTTGACACTGTCTCCCATAATATACTCCTGCAAAAGCTGGTAGCCCATGGCTTGGACAAGTGTACTCTACGCTGGGTTAAGAACTGACTGGAGGGCCGGGCCCAGAGAGTGCTGGTGAATGGGGCTGCATCCAGCTGGCAGCCAGTCACTAGTGGTGTTCCCCAGGGGTCGGTGTTGGGTCCAGTCCTGTTTAACATCTTTATTGACGATTTAGATGAAGGGATTGAGACCATCATCAGCAAATTTGCTGATGACACCAAGTTGGGAGGGAGTGTCGACCTGCTGGAAGGCAGGAGGGCTCTGCAGAGGGATCTGGATAGACTGGAAAAATGGGCTGATTCCAATGGGATGAAGTTCAATAAGGCCAAGTGCCGGGTGCTGCACTTTGGTCACAACAACCCCCTGCAGCGCTACAGGCTGGGCGCAGAGTGGCTGGAGAGCAGTCAGACAGAAAGGGACCTGGGGGTACTAATTGACAGGAAGCTCAACATGAGCCATCAGTGTGCCCAGGTGGCCAAGAAGGCCAATGGTATCGTGTCCTGTATCAAAAATAGCGTGGTCAGCAGGACAAGGGAAGTGATCCTTCCCCTGTACTCTGCATTGGTGAGGCCACACCTGGAGTATTGTGTTCAGTTCTGGGCCCCTCAGTTCAGGAAAGACATTGAAGTGCTGGAGCGAGTCCAGAGAAGAGCAACAAGACTGGTGAAGGGACTTGAACATAAGACCTATGGGGAGAGGCTGAGGGAGCTGGGGTTGTTTAGTCTGGAGAAGAGGAGGCTTAGAGATGACCTCATCACTCTCTATAACTACCTGAAGGGAAGTTCTAGCCAGGTGGGGATTGGGCTCTTCTCCCAGGCAGTTAGCAATAGGACAAGGGGGCATGGGCTTAAACTCTGCCAGGGGAAATTTAGACTGGATATTAGAAAGAAATTCTTTACAGAGAGAGTGGTCAGGCATTGGAATGGCCTGCCCAGGGAGGTGGTGGACTCGCCGTCCCTGGAGGTTTTTAAACTGAGATTGGACATGGCACTTAGTGCCATGATCTAATAAACGGACTAGAGTTGGACCAAGGGTTGGACTCGATGATCTCTGATGTCTTTTCCAACCCAGTCGATTCTGTGATTCTGTGAAAATCTTCCTTCTGAAGTTTGTTTGAACGAGATGCTTTTTCTTTGCATTGTGTATGATAGGATTTTTTTTTTTTTTTTAAATTTAATGCCACAGTGCTCCATTGCTTGCTTACTTCGGATTTTCAGTTAAGAATAACACTTAACAATTGGAACAAGGAAGTTATTGATATATAAACAAAGCAATGGTTGACTCAGCCTTCTTTTTGACTCCACATTTACAGAAGCCTACAAGATGTATATGAATGATGAATTTTGGGGTATCTAAATCTTGAAAAACTAAGCCAAGCTTTTTCAAGAATTTATTATATGCCTTAGAGAAAGTTAATGAATATAATTGTGCTTTATCTGCTTCAGATGAGACCTGGCCACAGGTTTTCCCTCTGATTTGAATTTCACTGCTTTCTTTTCCTTCCCCCAGGCAGAAGTCATTATATACTGTGATTCACCATTGGTAACATCAATTCGCTGTTTTTAACATCCCTTAATGCTATGTTCTAGATGCTAAAAGAGGAAATCTTAGAGAAATGTGTCATGATATTTTAGAACATCTTCAAAATGTTTAGGAAAAAATATTTTCTAAACCTTAAAATGTTATTTATCGTGTTATTAATATAAGGGCAAGTCAGTACTCCATTTGCTGTGCAGTGCTTCAGAAGCAACTCTGGGTAATGCTCAGTAATCCTAAGGCTTTAGATGAGTCTCAATAGTATTTTGTTTTCAACATGAACTGTCTGTGAGCATTATTATATGTGAATGCAACCATAATTTTTAATAGTGGCAGCTAGGTTTGCAGATCTGTGAAATTCAAATTGTTGTGGAAAAAAATGTGTCTATACTCATCTGGTTATATTACCATGAATCATCAATTATTGTTAAATCTGAACCTGAATTAAAAAAAATACTTCTGAAAGCATTGACAATAATGTGGCTTGCTGGAGTAACTAGCAACATTAGTAGTGATAAACAGATAGGGTCTTAAATAATCCGGTCGAGGTAACAAGTTTATTTTAGCCAACAAGTGGGTATAGTCAAGGAGGTGTAACAGGCAGTTAAAGCGAAAAAAGGGCTGAGAGGTGGAAGATTTAAGAAGAGATGGGCTTATTTCAGCTGCGTCCTGTCACACTGTTCTGTTGCCAGGTTTCAAAGGAATTTGAGGAAAACAGCCACATTTTTGCAATGGCATCTGATGCTGATGGAATAATTTCTACATAATATAAATTGCATCTTCTTTTTTTTTTTTTTGTGTGGGCATGTGTAGGTGGCATTATGCATAAGTGTAAAATAAATTTGAAATAGGAATAAAGAAAAAACCCACATATTTTGCAATGCACTACTTAAATATTGGACTGTTTAAAAATATTGCAGGATATTGGCCTGTGTATATGTGAATACAAATAATTAATTTATTAGAAATATTTTATTATTCACCCAAAACATTGTGGAATGTGTATAAAAAGAACCTTAGAAAGAGTTGTGTTTTGAATTTGTATTTTTCTTGTGTGACTGATTGTGTCAGGGGAAAAGTGAGTGTACTCTCTACGACCTACCAAAGGAAGGCTGGCTTTATTGAAACTTGCACAGATGGCTAACTGATATCAAAGGTTTCTGCAGCACTGCCTACAAGTTGCCAGAAGGTCAGTGTGAAAATATATCACTGCCTGATTCCATAGCAAGAACAGTTATTGTTACCAGGATTTATTAAATCCTGTCCTCCTAACAAACAGTACCTGTCAAGCACTCCTTTTACAGGTAGTCCAAAGAAAGCAGTTCTACTTGCAGCACCTTTAAAATGTTGTTTATCAAAACACATTTTTTTTTACGTTGTTTGAACATGATTCAGTTGAAGTATTGCATGAAGAGTGGAATACAGTGGGTGAGATAGTCTGTTAAGTGCAGTTGAAGTAGAGATGGTAAGAAGAATCTAAATTATTTAAAATGTCTCCCTACAATAAACACATCATTGCCACTGTACCATGAAGAAACCTTTAACCATTATAAGCAGTGTCTCAGTGAAAAGTGGCTTGATTAGATCAATTTTAGAGTATGTTTTGTGGATTGGGACTTACGTAGGGTATAAAAAAGGTTACCAGCCTAATACTTGCCTTGTTCTGCTAATTTGTTGATTTATTATATATTTTGTAAAAATCCGTTCTGTCTTTACAAAGAGAACTTTTCGTGGTTTCTCTTGACTGTTATTCCCACACATGCTGTTCTACAGGTGTGTATAAGTAGTTTGCCTACACTGTGCAGTTGCAATGTGAGTTGAGTGACTCTTTTTCTGAAATTATTATGTAAAGGAAGGACAAAATTAGCTTAACAAAGTACCATTGTTTTTCTTCAAACTAATAATTTGGAAGAATTTTAACTGAAGTACATTTCAGATATAGCAAAAAACACATTTTAATAAAAAAAATCCATTACTGAATGTAAAATATCCAAAATCCTGTGGATATTTTAAGCTTAATGTATTACATATTGTAACACTGTGGTGTAACAACTGATGTTTAGACTGAAGAGATATTTTTGTGGATAAAGACGTAGTTTCATATATTAGAAGGTTCACCATCAGGTATATTTCATTGAACTGAAAGAGAAAAATGCAAATCACAAAGGCTTGACACTGTATATACATTTCTGTGCTTAGAACTGTGATACTAAGATATATTCCTCTCCTTCAACTAATCAAATAATGAGATAAATCATATATTTGCTTTCTATTGCTGCAAAATATGATACTCTCTACAGAGTGAATATTTTAAGGTTAAAAAATCCACTTACTCTGTTTGATGAAAGAGTTTAATATTAATGATGGTGTATTAGAAAGACCCTTAAGACATGTACTTGATTCTTAATCATATGAAATGTTTATCAAGAGCTGTTCTTAGGTACTAGCATAGATGTTAGTAGGTCAATGTGATGCTCATCAAAACATGAATTCTACAATTACCTCAGTGAGAGCAATTAGTAGGAAAAAATGCCCGTTTTAAAAAGTGCTGAAGTATGTGTCTAATTCAGATATGCGTAAGTGTAGAAGCTGGTTGTAGTCCTTTACATTTTCATGAATCAGAGTTCAAAATGCAAAGAATTTTTTTTTTTTTTTTGCACAAAGTAATTCTTCTTTTTTTCTATTCACAAATAGCAAGTATTGAAAAATTCTTTTGGCTGAGTATGTCTCTCCTAGCTAATTTTGTCATATTACAGATATATCTCACATTTAGTTTTACTAATCAGTCAAACTTGCTGAAACATTTTTATTCCAATTCATTGCTATAAAGGTTTGCCGCTACTAATAAATGGTATTTGAATTGCTTACCCCCAAGCTGTATCTTTATGATAGGATAAATAATAGTAATGGTGATATTGATGATGTTAATAGTAATATCAAAGGCTTGTGAGACAGTTCTGTTCCCTCAAGGATTCTAATTCTCATACTGATATTTGAAAAATATGTATCAGACTAATTCAACTGCATATAGAAAATACTCCTTTCCAATGCAGAGGTTGCCATGTCTATAGCATCATCAGCTCTATTTTACATGGTGATCCAACAACTTGGATTTTTCATCACTTTAAAAAAAATCTGAAAAGATGCTTCCAAAATTACTGTGATCCATGAAGGTATCAATGTATTTTTAGTAGACAATGGCATGTCCCTTTTGTGTCTGTCCCTGGAGACTTCTTCAACAGAATGACATTTTGTTCTACTTTGGAGAAAATCTTTCAGTCATGTTTTTGTCGTGGGAGCAGGAAGCCTTGTAACTGTCAGCTACAAGTCAGTCAAATGGGAAATGAATAAAAAACATTGAAAACCATCACCACCATGACAAAGAAGAACAAAAAAGTCCTCCAGATCATTAATCAAAGCAACAGATTATTTTTTTTTCTTTGCTTATTTTAGGGAATATGAGTAGAAATTTCAGAACATATCTGCTGTCAATGTCTTCCAAAAATTTCTGTCTGCTAGTGCCTAAAAGCTCGTCTTCTGTATTGTCAAGCAAGGAGTAATACTGTTGAGCGTGATGTTTCTCTATTACTTTTTACGCAGAAGTGTGTGCTTTTAACAGCTTTAAAACGTCTAAAAAATTCTGTTTCTAATACCTGCCTGAATAATTTGCAGCAGTGCTATTAAAATGTGGTGGAAAATGATCAAAGATTACTGAAAAACAGAAATTGTGTGCCTCATTTAGATGTAATTTATTTTCAGTCTTTTCATGTATTATTATCATCCCATCATAGAATACATTTTATTTCGCGATGTATTTTCTTCTCTGATATTTCAATGCTGAATTAAATGATTATTTTTTTTCAAACCACTGGAAGTCTTGGTGCCTAACAACAAAAACAATATTCTTCTAATTTTTTTTTTACTTTATCAAACATTTCTAATGGATGTGTAGCAGTATGGCTTAGATATTAAAGGATTTTGTGTGTAAATGGAGAGAAAATGCAGTGTTGGTTGTCTTTATGTTACAAATTTCATTTTTAAAAGTTAAAAATATTACAGTGAACCATCCATGCACCTTTCCAATATACAGAAGTATCTCAATGGCTCTTCTGTTACTTTTCATTGTGACTGATCAAGGACTTTCTGAATGAAACACACTATTTCAAATAAGATTAAGCCTTTTACAGAATATATGTATGTGCACATATACATATGTTTTTTGAAAAATGAAAATTCTAATCCTATTTTGGGTAAAAACTATTATTAAGACAGCTGCATAAAATTACAGTTTCTATTTTGAAGGTTTTTTTTCTTCATTCCATCTCCCATTAGAGGGCAGAGTTGTAGACATACTGCATATTGATGTTGACATATTGAAAGGAAAGCAAGCATTTTAAATAGATCTGTGATTCCTTCTTTTTGTTATATATCTTGTGCTTTTCAGGAGGAAGAAGGTTGGACTAGAAATGATAGATGGAAATAGCAGATAAAGAAATCTGCATCCAGCACACAGAAAGCTAGTTAGTATAGTAGAATAGTTAAATTCTGTCCCTTGTGTGTTTCAACTTATCTGTAATTAAACACCCTCCTTGTCTAAAGGAACAGATAAATTTAGCTGTAGCAAACCAGAAAGCTAGGCCATGCATTTGCCAGCTTTTAAAAATAAATAAATAAATCAATAAATAGATAGATAGATAGATAAATAAATAAATAAATGTATATATCTGTTTACCTGAAAGAAAACACTGTCTCAATTTTTCCCTTTAAGAGACTCATTTGTCTACAACACCAAGTTCTTGAGAAGTTTTTCCATTTGAGAGATTGTATGCTTTAGCCAATCAATTTACTTTCAATCGGAATAGTTGTACTGGGTGTACGTGGCAAGGTTTTTGCAGTGGAGGGGGCTGCAGCAGTTGTTTCTGCGAGAAGGGACCAGGAGCTGCCACCATGTCAGATAGGGACAGGTCCACCTGCTCCAACATGAACCCGCTGCTGCCCAAAGCTGAGCCGGTCAGCAACTCTGGTGGCCCCTCTGTGATAGCATATTTAACAAAGGGTAAAAAACACTGTGCAACTGCTGTGAGAGAGAGGACTGAGGAAAATGTGAGAGAAACAGCCCTGCAGACACCAGGGTCAGGGATGAAACTGAGCCCAGGAAAATGGGGGGGGGGTGAGGGAAGGTGTTTGTAGTGTTGTATTCATCGCTGTCCTAATCTGTTATTAATTGGCAATAAATTAATTTAATTTCCTGAAGTAGAGTCTGTGATGGTAACTGGTCATTGATCTCTCTGTCCTTATCTCAGCCCATGAGCTTTTTCATCTCATTTTCTGCTGCTGTCCTGCTGAGGAGGGGGAATGAGAAAGCAGGTTGTTGGGCAGATTGCAGCCAGCCAAGGTTAACCCACCACAATAGTTTATATGCTGCAGGGATATTGATTTACTGATTGCAGTCTTCTAATGTTAAGTATTTTTGAGTATCAGATATAGTAACTTCAGTCTGAAAATTCTCTTAGCATCTATAGTGTGCCAAGTGAAGACTCCCCCGCATTTTCATGATCATCATTAAGAGTTTATTCAAATAAGTGTAAAACTTCCCACTTATGTGCATAATTTGTAAAGACAAATAATGCAAAAATTCTTTGGGGGACTAAAATCGAGATCTAGAGCGAAGTTGGTGAGGAAAGTACTGCATGAGATTTTAGGGTCTGCGTTGCGTAGGTAGTTGGATTACATATTTATAACACACTCTTTTAGACCTTTAACATAATATTCCCCTCTCTTGCCTGCTGCTTCTTCATTGTAGAAAAACCTGGGCAAAACTGCAACTTGGATAAGGTACATTTTGTTTTGAAGGATTAAAAGCTAGGACTTTATATGCCTATGGAGAACTTTGGGTCAGGTGGATACTACACAAGTTACTTTTAAAACTAAAATCATGCCATTAAAGGCATATGCAGTCTCTGGATTTAACATAGTATTATGCATAAAACTGTCAAGAACAGGTAATAGAGCAAAGAGAAGTGCTATAGTTTCTTTTTTGGACTTGACTCGTAGGAGTTAATCAAACAACAGAGTGTCCATAAGTGCCATTAAGGAATCCTAGTGTGTCACATTTGTTCAGATAGTATCTTCTCTTGAATGATGTTTACTCACCAGAAAGTGAGAAGGGGGTAAAAAGGAAAGTTTTTATTTGAGTAAGTTTTCACGTGCATTGCGGAAGCACAGAAAAATCAAACCAGGCAGATGGCAGACTCAGAGGAGGAATTTATTTTTCCTTTTGCAAACAAAATAATCAGTGGTAAATCAAAAATGAAACATGCTTTTAATAAAAATTACTTTATGCTTCAACAAGCATTCAGTAAACCACAGACTTGGGATACCAAGGGGAATCCAATTACTGCACAGCTATCTCAGGCTCAGGGGATCCCCAGAACTTCAGAATGATGATTCAGAATGTGCATCCGCTCACTCACAAAAATTAAGACTCTCAAGAACACCCCAGAAGATATAATTGATCACTAATAAGGCAAAGGCTCTCAATCCTTGAGGATCTTTCCTTAGATGGCATCCTGGGTCAAAGGAGAAAGATCTTCAGCTGAAGAGCACTGCTCTGAGGAGATAATAAATGAGGGCTCCATTTATACTCTCATTGATTCTGAGCTTGTGGTTATTTATATACGGTCAATGGTCTAGAAGCTTCTCTGAGCAGAGCTGTTTCATTGGCCAAGGCCCTGTCTGTTGACCAGGAGGTGTACACATGACCATAGTGGTTCATTGGTCTAGAAGTTTCTGGTGCTTTGAAGGCTGGGGTGAGGAAGTGTGCCCGCTACAGCATATTTGAGACTTTCTTTACGGCACACCGCAATGTATTCCATTACTTGTCACTTACAAATTCCCATCTTCTCATGCAGTGCACTTGTAGGAGAGACATGGTGACAATATCCATGGACGTCTTTGTGAGGAAGTTTCAACCAGACAGATACCAGCTGTGGAAACAAGGCAAGGATTTATACACCATTGATCATACAAAACCAACTCCTGAATCAACACCTGAAGTAAAGGCCTGGCTACAGAGAAGAAGGAAAACAAAGAGCTTTCCTAAGTGGTATTTATGTTTCTTTATCCTCCATTTAGTTGTCTTCAATATGTCGTCAATTTCTTTTCTTTTTTTTTTTTTCTTTTCTTTTCACTTTCTCTGATGTTTGATTTGAATTCATTTACTTTAGATGAAGTTTGGTGTTCTGTTTTCTGTATTAAGATCAACTTGGAGACAAGAAAATCTTTTTCTCAGAAAGACTTTGAAAAATTGATCCAACTTAAAAGTTGTGTGTGTGTAGCTGAATGTAATGAGCATGGAGAGCACCAAAATGCATTCCATTGTGGTATTTGAACCATTCTTTAGTAGAGATTATTCCATTAAAATTGTCAAGGTATGGATGGTTGCCATTATTTCTAGAGACATTTGCAGTCAAAAGACAAGAGAGAAATCTCCTAAGAGTTGAGGCAAAACTCGTTGCAAATACACCCCTCTCACTTACGGGATGTGCAAAATTTAGCAGTAACCTTGGCTACTATAGCAATAAGTCTAAATCTGGGCCTCTTCTGCATTCCATTGTTACTGTTATCAGCTCTGTAGCGAACAGTGTCTGAAAAACATGCAGCCAAATTCTGAAAAGTGCAGTTACTTAGAAGAACTCAGCTGAAATAAAGAGTCACTAGTAGAGAACTGGTCTTGTTTTAAACAAAACCCAGAGAATTGCACAAACATTTTTTGTACAATAATTCTTTCCCGTCTTACTTAACAGGATCTTTATGAATTTTCTCCTTCATTATCTAATAAAGTTATATCTAATTTCTAGCCTAGGGTGTGTAGTTTTATTGCTATATACTTACTGTTGAATGCAGTTTGCTGGGCTAAAGGTAATACTGATTTTTTTAAGACTTTTTTTTCCTCATTCAAATAATTTTACAATACGATCACTTTTTAAGCTTGCTCTTAAACTGAATTTCTTCATTTTCTATGTAAGTTAATGTATTTCTTGAGTAAAATCATAGGAAAGTCAACCTGTAAAGAGCATCAGCTGCCACTGTAGTGGAACATTCTGGTTGAGAAATAGAAGATTGGGTTTGTTCTGGGCAAGAGTAATTTGTGAGATAGTCCGTTCTTGAAGACAACTAGTGAAGTTGCTGCACAGCCAGTTTGTTAGTATATGTATAATATTAACCTGGGCACACAGAGTAATTCTGTTGTTTAGCTAGTTAAATGCCATTTTGCCCTGTGGTAAGTTTGACCAGATAAATTGTACAGAGTAACTGCAAGTTCACATTTGGACCAGTGGTGATTCATTTGGGACCACCCTTACGGGTTGCCAGTTTTAACTATAAGCAAAGCCTTTATAGTAATCATGTTTAAAGTTTTATCGTAGGAATGCATGGGCTGATTTTATGCACTTAGCTAAGCTAATAAATACAGTTCAAATGCTGCTTAATTCTTGAGTTGGCTTTTGTTCAGGCATAGTAGCAATGAGTATTACAAAGGGACGGGAAAATGTTTATTCAGGTTCATTTCTAGTGTAATGTGTCAATTGAAATTGTTGTCATTTTGATTATGGGAATAATACAAGCTCTAGCAGAATGAAAATAGAAATACCATCTGTGAAAATATTCATAAATATAGTGACAGGGAGAGCTTAACTCTGACATTTATGGCTGAAGTACTTTGCTACAATAGAACAACTAATGACTGCATGTAAACAGTAATAACGCTGTTATATTACAGTGTGAATTGACGGGTGTCTCATACTTTGGCAGGTTTTCTGGAAATTGCTATTTTATACAGAGGGTGTTGAAAGATATACATTGGTGAACATAGGCTAAAATGTAAGCGGTAGCAAAATGTTTTTCTGGAGTTGTCTATAGTCTAAGATGCAGGACCTTGTAAAAGTCCTGGTTCACGTGCCATAGTTGGGTTTTTATCATTTAATGTGTTAGGAGTTTTGAAGCCTGGTCTGTGATGAAGTACATAAAAATCTCCTCCCATTTAACACAGTTGAATTTGAAACTGGACTAATCTCCTGTTGCTTTTATCCCAAGCACATAAATTACAAACCAGTTTCTGACAGAGGGTGCCATTTATCCTGCTTTACCTTTCCCTTCTGCTGCTGAGAATACAAAAACTTATGGTGAAGATTTCAGTTTTTTTACACAGCATTACGAAATATATTGCTTGATATTGTAGCCACTCAAAATATTTGTGATCAGAATTTTTCATTCCTTCAGATGCTTGCTGTTCGTGTTAAAATGCGTATAAAAACTACTAGGATATCTAAACATATCTGATTTTACACAGGTATTCAGACTGTGTTTTATTACCATGGAAATTTGGGAATACCACCCGATTTTTAGTGCAACTCAGGATGTTTTGTCTTCGTTATTTTTGTAAGGGTTATTCTTTTTCAGGCTTGAAAGAATGATTCATTAAAAAGCCAGTCTGGATGATGTTTAAGTAATAGTTACTTAAGGTTATTTTACTTTTACAGTTTAATAACTTTTCTCTAGAATGGTGATAAAAGATTAGAAGGTTAAATCCAATCAATTGTTAATCTATCACTTAATAAATTGTAAACACTATCGCAGCACAAAAAAGATGAAAAATTGTCAGTTTTTTACCACTTTAAGCAGTTCAAAGGGACTTAAATATTGGTAGACATTTTATCTTATCCAAGACATTCTACTCTGACAGCAATATCTCTTATAGCAGCTTCCAGCACACCAGATCTCGATCTAAAAAGCTTAAAACTCCAGAGGACAAGAGAGTATCTGCTGTGGTAGCTGGTGCAGAAATCATAGTGACGGAAGCAGCTACTGATGGTTTCAAGGTCAATGAAGAACCTGGGAAAAAAGTGAGACTGGTAAACACAGGAGTGCCTTCTGGGCAAGAAGAAAACAGTAGTAGAATGCAGCTGGATCAACATTTATTTGACAATGTAAAGGTTGCAGGTGAGATAAAGACTGATTATATTTAACATGTGAGTTGTAGGCTGTTGATACTCTAATGCCCCTAATCACTGCATGTTAAAACATAGTATTATCCGAAGTAGAATACTGAAATGCTTACAAAGTCATGCAGAGAAGATTGATACTCAGTAAGAATGAGAAAATGACAAAATTAATATTCTCAGGTGAGAGTAATATCGCTTAAACTGTTTTAATGAAGTGGTTTTTAAAGGGGCAAAAAGGAGGAGGTTTTGTAAATTATATTTCTTCAATACACTGACAGATTTTACAGCCTTTTTTTGATACAGAAATTAAAGAGAATGTCTTAATGCTTATGTAAACAGTACAATACCGGTATGCTACATGGATTTACATGAAGAATGCTGCATCTTAGAAGTGGTTTATATTAGTGTACCAAAACAGAGAGACTGCATGTTTCTTGCCATTTCCTGTTGAGCTGTCTGATGATTCAAGATACAAAGGCTTTGCCAAACCAAAGTTAGTTATTTTTTTCCCCACAACTAAATGTACTTGGTCTATTCTGGACTTTATTTCTTCTGTTCCACTTTTCATTGTAGTTCAGGTATGGCTTCACATTCCTGTTCAGAAAGGAGAACAGTTTTAACATGAAGTTTGTGAGAAGTCCCATTGGTTTTATATCAATACTGAAAATTTACTTGCAAATTGGTTATGAGGAGTATTTCCATGATTGCAAATATTAATAGATATGGTTATTGGTTATTGGTATTGGATATGGTTATTGGTTATTGGGTATTGGATATGGTTAATGGTTATTTGGAGGTGGTAAACACAAGGACTGATCCTCATAAAGATAATTAAGTATTCCAATATGGAAGCTTAGAAATTCCTGCACACAGATCAGTTGGTGTTCTATCAAAGCCTTTCCAGGTCTGTTCTAATGATATTTTTTGTTTTTTAAAGGTGCTATTCCTTTACAACTTCCCCCAACTTTTAATAGCGGTTTCAAGTGTTTGTGACCACCAAAAAATTAGTATTTAGTTAGCTGCCTTTCTGTGTTCACTGACAAGGGAAGGAAAGGCAGAGAAGGGTGAAGTGCTATCCTCTTTCCTCCATGCTATTAAAGGATAGTGCTTGGACCGTTGTAAGGAAAATGGCCTTTTCAGCTATGATGATGGAAGTTCTAGTATGCAAGTTGGAGATGGTCATTTGTCCTGTGTTATCTCTGTCTAGTACAGCCATTTTGCCCAACTGAGGCAGGACTCTTTGTACCCAGAGATTATGTTTTGGCATTGGATATGCTTAATATCACTACATTTTATATTCATTTGACCTGAAAAGGCAATTTTTCAGAAAAACAAGTTCTAATAACCATTGTAAAGGAACAATGGGAAGGGACTTCAGGGGAACTATTCAATGCCTTGGATTTGCTGCGGTGTGTACCATAGAGTTTTTCAGGAATATGTTTTTTTTCTGTGACCTCTCTAACCCATTGTTCTGTCCATCCCATGCAAGCATTAGCAGATGAAGAATGTTAATAAAGGAAAATCCACACAGTTTCACCCTTCAACATCACTGAAATATAAAATTATGATAATTGTTGAAATATAAAATTATGCTAATTGCTTTTCAATTTTAGACTGGTGCTATTGTTTTCAAAATATTCTTGGTACCTATTTGAAATATTTTTTCCTGATTATAAACCATCAGTCTTTATTTATTTCCATTTTTAAAACAAGCATAATAGGTGTAAGTGCAGGGTATAAAGTTCAATATACCAAGCTTTTATATTATTTCTTTCAAATAGTTGAAGTTCTTTTGGGCTATCAGAATAAACAAACTATAAGAATTATTGTTTATTTTGAATGACATGACAACATGTTGTAATTCAAATACAAAATACCAATTACTTGATGAAAACTCTGTTTCACACTCCAGACTGAAAACGTGTACGTCCTTGTACCAAATGGTTTTCAGTATGATGTCTACATGAGGAACCGTGCTTTGACTTCGAGTAACTCAGATTGTTGTGAAGTGAAATAGAGTGATATAAAGTGAGATTTATTAACAAATCATATTCTTGGTCTACAGGAAGCATCCTTTCAGACTTACTTCCGAGCCCTATTCCTGTACTAGAGAAAACAAAACTGAAAGAAGAGGACAGGACAGATTCCAGTCATCCTCACTTTACATGTGAAGATCCTGTGGCCTGCATGCCTGCTTCTGATAGCTGTAGAAAAGAAGAGAGCTTGAAATCTCAAAATCAATCTGTTTCATCCATAGTATACCTTAAGTCAGAGGAACATGCTTCTGAAGCAGAAAACACAGATAAGGAGGAAAATGTCTCGATCGAGGATGATGTCAGTGACCTAGAAAGCTTTGGAAGTAGCTTGGAACATGGAGAAGTGCCTGTTGTAAAAAAAGATGAAGATGATGGCATGGAAACATCCAGTGTATGTGGATCAAATTACATCTTTATAGTAACATATTCCTGATTTAATGAAATGTGAATGGACATGTTTGTAATGAAACCCGATAGCTATTATAAAGTGCTTAAGAATATGCATGATTTTAATCAGATGCTAATTTTAACATATTTTGAAGCATTCAGGTAAGAGGGGGAATTTGGATCTAAAAGCAGAATGTTTCTGGAGCTTGATGTTGACATATTTTCCCTCTTATTTTAGATATCTAGTAATTTCACTTTATATCTTTGAATCTGAACTGTCGGCAGCTCTTCTCAGGCTATTCCCATGTTCGCTGCCTGCCAGTATGAACAAGGCTATCAGCTTTAATTATTGCTATTGACATGAAATTGAAATTCTTACACATTATTGCTGTATTTGGTATCATGTATTTATGTTTCAAAAATGGCTGTTTTGACTGAGTCTTAAGGAGAGTTAACAATATGTTGGTAAAATGTCAGCAGGATGGGTTGATTCTGAGAGACTTACTGTCCAAGGATAGAACATAATGGTGTGGAAGCACGTGGTAATTTATTTTTGTACTGATGCCCTTCTCAAAGAAGTAGATGAAGCAAAGCAAAGGAGCATCTCTGCATCAAGATAGGTAGAAATAAAGTTTGCTTTTCATTCTATTATATTATCTCACACAGTTTATGAAATCTTATGGACTTGCTTTCGTTGAAATTGTGTCCACAGTATTGAAGTTGGAGAAGGTGACTCTTCAAGACATGGCTATAGCAGGATAATATGGGCAGTGTGATTTTATGGTCTGAAACCTTCTGTTCTTGGATTTTGAAAAGGGCCTAAAACATGTAAAGGAAAGCACTTGAAGGAAAATATGCCTCTAATAAAAGGAATTTTTAAATAGTAGTTTTAATAATGTATTCTTATTGGGGCACCTACAAATTTACAGTCTTTTTTTTAGTCTTGCTGTTCTGCTATGAAAGGTGGGCAGCTTTGCCTTTGGAAAAGCATAATGAAAAATTAAGTTGTGGTGATAGCCCCAGTAGCTTTTGTAGTTGTGAGTTTAGTCCCACTTTGGCAGAGAGAGAAAGAGCAGGAAATCCACTGCCAGATTGGCAGACTTAGTGGGAAATACATTTTAGAAGCCAAAGTAAAATCATGGTGACCCTTTCACAGACATGGACAGTGCACTGATGATATTTTTACACTGTTATGCATTTTAATAATCTTGGCTCCAACGCTTCCACTGTAGTAATAAGGATGACTATAAGCATCTGAGTGTTTTAATCATCATGTATTAGAGATTGTATTTATGTCCTTATGAGCCTTTCAGGCTTTCATATATGAGGTTGCAGGTATTCTCCACTATAATTGCATGCTCTTTAATTTTAAGTGAAGAAGCACGTTGTACAGATGCAATTAGAAAGGCTGATCTTCTTTCCCTTTTTACTTACTTGGTAACTTTTTCTAGATCATAAACCTGTGCTGTGCACGTCTTCCTCCCTCTGGGTATCATAGCAAATACCATGTTGTTTTGTAATTTGCTTCCCATTTTATAGAAGTAATTTTCAACCCACAAATCAGTCAAGGGGGATGTGTGTAACCTGCTGGTTAGATTCAGGGTGTTGAGGAGCAGAATGCTGTGGTACCTAGGAATCTTGTGAGACTGTCCTTCACACTCTTCTGCCAGGGTGCTTGCCCTTCCTCTGCTCCTGAACCCCCAGATACCATCAGCAGCTGGTTTACTTTGTGATTCTCTCACCAGCACTCAGTTCTGGAGTTGCGAAAGCTGTACTTCATTTCCTCAGGAATTTTGTACTCTTTCACAAATGAAGCCAGTGAATTTCTGCTTCATTTCTCTAGCCGTGGTTAGCCGCTGTATTATACTTCTGGTTCTGCAGAATTATTTGGGCTGTTACTCCTCTCAAACATCACCTGAGCGAAGCAGGATTTATACTCTGTAATTTGGGAAGGGCTGCAGTAACTTATGCCTCAAACCACTTGTGTTTGACAAGGATTGCTGTTTTTTAATTTAAGTATATATTCTGAATTAGAGACAAATGTTTTATTGGTACACTAAAGGTGCTTCAAGTACTGTGATTGTATTTACAAAATTGACATCTGTGCTTGTTTACAGAAGAATGTTTTTGCTCATGAAAATTAACTTTGCAGAATTACACGCTAAATTAGTTGTGTTTTTTCATTTTCAGTCAGCAGAACTTGAAAGAAAGAAAATATCTAAGAGTTGGCGTCATCCACTAAATAAACCTCCAGCTAGATCTCCAATGACTTTGGTTAAACAGCAAGCAAATAGTGACGAAGGTGAGTGTACTAAGGAATACATTTTTCTGACAATATTTCTCTGCCTTTGTGACGCAATATGTGTAGGCATTTGCAAAACCAGTCTCGATTAAATAATTTCTTTCTGCATGGGAAATGTAAAGAGTGAGGATTCGGAATCCACAGACAGGTCATGTTCTCTTTGCCTGTTTTCACTCAAATTCTTCTAAAACCATTGGATCTCTCTTTGCAAAAAGCTCTGAAAAATAAGACACTGTTTAAAACAAATATATTCACTGATCAAATGTTCCTTATTAGAACTCACAGCAGTTCTGTTTAAGAATTAGTTCTTAATTGTGTAGACATAAATAAAAGGACATAAGAATCCTTTGGATATGGACCTTAGGTGTATAGTCACGTATACTGCTTTAAAGCTACATTTTCCTTGTCTGTTTTTTGATAAACATTGGACATTTTGGAGTCAGTGTCTTAAAATACTGTAGTTCTCATTCAAGGAAAAGCTACAGACTTCTGGATATCATCAAAAGCTTATCAAGAGTCTTTACATATGTTTTGATTTCCAGGCTTTGCCTAGTTTCATATGGAAAGAATGAACATCACTTTCTCTGTAGTTTTGGTAAATCCACTTTACTCTCTTGATTTGAAATAGTCATTTAAAAGCCAATTTTGATGCATATGTCACCTACATGTCTCGTATCTCTACATATGCTTTTAACTGTATGTAAGTGGTGTGCAGGTTTGTAAGTAGTGAATACTGTGTAAGAGGTTAGAAGTACCATAGTTGCACAAACACAATAAGATGTAGAAAAAACTAGTTCTGTTTTTAGATACAATGAAAATAAACTTTCTGTATGAGAAAGCACCAAAAGGTCTCCTCTCTGTTCCTCAGCAGAACAATTCTTGAGAAATTTTCTTAGAGCAGCTTTCTGCTTAATTGTAGTTGGCAAAAACCAGCTGGAAGCAGGATAAATGGTGGTCTAAGGGAATGTGTAAGACTGGGCTTCTCATTTGGCATTTAGGTGCTGTAAGTTTGTTTTTTTTTTTTTTCATTTTAAAGTAGTGATCACAAAATTCTGTTGTTTAACTTAATTGCATAAATAAGAAGCTTAATATTAGGCAGTCATTTTGAGTATGGTTGTGCAGATCTCCACTATAGATTGGAGATATGCATGTTACTGTATACTGTATATGCCTTCGGGCACATCAAGTGATAGAGTGAAGTTGAAATTAAGAAGAACCAGCATGTCCAGAAATAGTGTTGATAAACGACAGTGATATATAGAACAGAGTTCTGTACAAAATAGGTAAGTAATTCTGCAGCCCTGAAATTTAGTACTCTGTAACTAGATATCACAGTGGCTGAGGAAGCTACAACATTACTCAGAATTTCTCAGATGCTCTTTTTAGGAGCTTACTTGAGCAATTTAACTTTGGAGAGCCACGATCTTGTGCAGACAGGCTGCAGAAGCCAAGAAGTTTACCCAAGGCAGGGCTTTGCTTCTTGGAATTAAACATAAAAAGTGAATCTGCTTTACTGAGGAATCATATACACAGCCAGCCGAAGCCAATGGATAAAGCTACATTATTCTATCAAATGTGGCTTGTGAAGCTTATCAAACTGTGCATCAAAACTGTTCTTCAATATGGAAACCACATACATTCCTTTTTCATATTGTCTTAGCATTTTGGTTCTGTAACGCACAGATTTTTCCAGTACTTTTCTCTAGAATCTCTTCAGTTAGCAGAACTGGAGATTGATCCTCTCACTTCAACAGAGTTGATATTGTGTCTGTGGCTACAGGTCCAACTCCAGCATTGCTGTACGCTTCAGTGTTTACCTGTTATTTGTACCTGCATTTTGCTCGGAGCTCTTAGTTTATATTTTAAGTGATACAAAGGTCTTATGGGACTTCCTGATCTTTTTCGTCCACCCGAAATCATTACCTCTAGTCAAAAATAGCTGTTTGTTACAGCTACACATCAACCGTCTTCACTTCAGAGACAGCATGTCTGTTAGTTCATTCTTCTTCTTGTAACTAAGGAGTATTATGCTTTCATTTAGCACCATTTTAGGCATTGTTGAGCTGGATGCTGTGATTTTAGCTCGTCACTCATCAGTACATCTTCCTCCTTGTTCCAAGACTGAAGTCATTGATTTGTTTCTTCCATCTCACCAGTTTGAGGAAGCCATACACACTCTCTCGCTCTCTCTCTCTCTCTCTCTCTTTTTTTTTTAACTAAGCCTCAGTTTTGCCAGGCAATTAGCTGTTAAGCATCTTTCTGAAAATTAGAGAGAGCTTAGCCCATGATCTATATCATATATGGATATGTTTGGATACCTTGAGGGCTAGACAGAGCATATTTCAGAAAGTGTTATGGTAATTTACACAAAAAGGATAGCATTAAGATTCATCTAGTAAAGTAATTAAAGATTTAAATATATGGTAGTTTGCAGTGAAATTGCTCTTTTTTAATTAAAGATTATATTCTTTTTGCCTGCTGATGCTTTTTCAACATTATAATTAAAACATAGTGTAAAATTCTTATTTAAGCAAGGATTTTATATGATATAATCTGACTAGATGATGATGTGATGATACTGGTTTGTTAATCTCGAGGACCCTGCTCTTCATTTGCCACCTTATCCAGTAGTTGATGTCTTTTATGTGAACGTAGCAGCATCCCAACAATAAGTCATATACCTTCCAGTGTTTCCTGGTTACATGACGATTGTCCTTCTGGTAGATGAGGGTGTATTTTTGTTAGGAAAGAAAACTTTGTCTTGGAAAAATTTCAAGTATCTGTTAAGCACCTGTCTGCTTATTGATTGAAGAGTTTTATGTAACATGGCAGTTACTGGTATTTCCTAGGTGGAACTGGAATTTGATATTATTTTCATGCATCCATTTCTCATTGTGATCTAATTTATCAGCATGCTTTTGTAAGAACATCAGAATAGCGGCAATAAATTTTGAGTGAGCAGAATGTTTACATCCAAGGCAGAGACTGAAGAACTGCTGAGGGAGACTGGCAAACTGAAGCCTCTTTAGCTTTCCTGGCACATGCTGTCATGTGAGTTAAGGATCTGTGGCTAGATGAATGCCAGTCAAAGGAGATTTTTCTGATCATGTTCAAGAATGTTTGCTGTCAGCTATCAGGGGAGTAATAAGTACAAATGTACTAATGACTGTGCTCCTCTTTATGAAGGTGCTTCCTCCATATTCTGGATTCACCAGGAATGTGATGCAGCATGCTCACAAACTCAGTTCTTGTTCTCTGTGTTTCTTGAACAAAAATGATGCCCCCGATGGCTATGATACTATAGTCTCTTAGTACCATAACTTTTGAATTCATCTATTCCTTTACAAGGAGGATTTGTGAACTGATACATTAGTTTATATTTTAATTTACATGAGTCCAATAAAATCATAAATGTAAGGAAAGTGGAAGAATAAGACATGGGCTAGTGCTGTTACGAAAAATTAAGAAATCGGGGCTTTATATTTCATCGGCAAATTATGTCACTTTCCCTGAGTTGGATAGTCTGTAGCCATTTCTAATACAGATAGTTTATATTCAAATTAGTATATTTGAAGTCCTTCAGATACTGGAGTTCTGTTAGGAAGTTTCTATGAATAGAGGTGGTCAGAGGCCATTAATAATATGAAGGCAGCATTCTTCAACACCGTCAACTATTTCGAAATCATAATTTTGCAAATAGAATACTATCATATTTAAGAGCATGCTTAAATCTTATCAGAGACTTTCTGGATTCACTATTAAAACAGAGTTCTTTGTCAGAAATTGTGGTTTTTTGCACAGGATCACTTGGACATTGAGTTTTGTCTTTTTATCATTGTGTAGGCTTTTTTATTTGTTTGTTTCTTTAAGATCTGATTGTTTCTTCTGCAGAAAAATGGTTAATTGTTTCTTTGTGGTCTATTGGTGTGGATTTTTTTTTTACCCTCCCTGAAGCCTTTTCTTTCAAAGTATGTCTGACTTCTGAGTCTCCTTTATTATGATTATATTTGCAGACTTAATGTCTAAAGGACTGAGCAATGAGCAATGAGGAATCAATCCCAGAAATTATAGCTCAGACTGCCACTTTAGAAAAATAAGTGCAGCAGTACAATGTGAGCTCTGTGTCACACTCAAAATACTTATAATTTTTATGTAATGAACCTTGGTCTTATGCTCAATGCGGTATATTAGCTTGTGGTAATATTATTCTTCTGTATTTAATGCAGTTGTATTTCTGCTCACTTAAGCAATAAAAAGGCAAATTCAGCAGAAGGGGAAAGCATACTGACTTTGGATGCACATTGATTGGTTCCAGAGATTCCTTTCCAGCAATATTTGGGCATGCAACATTAGAAACTGTTTTTAGATTCAAGTTGACTAAGATTTCCCATTGCCCTAAATGATATAATAATAGTATATAGATTGAATTCAGTATGGGTTTCTTTGTATATGTTTTTTAGTGTTTTAAATGCAGCTCTGAAGTTCAATGTCATTTTGCTTTTGTTACTTTGTAAGATAAGGAAACAGAAAGAGAGGAAAGCACTGTGAATTGAAAGAGTGGCTTGGACAAGTTTGATTTGTGAAGATTGCTGATGTTACAGCTGTAGTTTTCCTTCTGCTATAACATAAAATAAAGCTTCTTTGTTTTTTACATTCACTCAGCATCCTGTGAGATGTGCTTGAGCTGATAGTAGCAGTTAAGCCATATAAGGCATGTTCAGTAATGTCATAAATAGGTTAAACATGCTGAAATAGGAGAAAATTACACTTGTAGCTGCAATTATGATTCTTTTGCTTCAGAGCTTAAAATGCCAGATTCTGCTTGAAGATTCTTACGTATTTCAGAAAGAAATGTTAACTTTTTTTTTTTAAATGGTGTTACTTGGGAGGTAGAGAAAAATTTGGTAACCAGTTGAAAGAAGCATGTTTATTTTTGCCACATTATATTATAAATTGAAGTATTCTGTTCACTCCCATATTGTACTGCTCTAGTTTTGAATGGAGTTTTACTTCTTTAAAGTTGTGTGAGTATTAATTAATCAAGTACAGAATCTGCATTTTTCATATGGTATTATTATAGAAAAATGTGTTTTCTCTCCTCTGGTACTTACATTGCTTCTGATTTATTTAAATTCAATTTTCAAGATTTGGTTACCATAAGTTCTAGCACTTATATAGCATGTGGTATCCTGAAGACACAAAAAACTTTACAAAATTGTGGTAGAATCTGTCATAGGTATTTGGGAAAGAGAGCTGTTGAAAACTATAAACTTTTTCTGAATATTCAGTACCCTAGTCAACCTTGTGGGCTAGCGACTGATCACTAGCGATTTCTAGAACTGACAGCTCTGATTATTGCCACTGGTGGCTCTTGTCCGTTGACACCTTTCACAAGGAGCTCTTATCTGCTTTAGAGTGGGCATCTACAAACACCAAGGCCTAAAAGTAGCCATTATTTTCATTCAAAAGAGGAATACAAACCAGTTCCTCTAGCATTTATGCCTCATTTGCTGGACAGTGGTATGTGTAGTGATCATTAAAACTCACCATCCTTTAGATGAACCTTACAACTCTAACTGTGCAGCTGTCTTAGCTTTAAAATATAATATTTTACTTCTTAAAGGAGTGGGTAGAACTGCAGTCTTAGAGAGAGAGGCATGTATAATTTCTCATTATCAAGTGTGCTAAAAGGAAAATGGTCTTCCTGGTGCATGAGTGAAATCTCCCAGTTGCCTTCTCAAGGGTAGCTGTGGAGTTGGTAAGCAAACTGGATATGAAGTTTGCTAAGGAGACAGGTGTCTCTTCTGTGAGATTATCTTCTGGAGTTGAACGTCTGTTAATTATAATTACGGACCAAAATGAAACACAGAAAATGTGTAACTTGTATTTAATGAGGATTAGTTCCCCAAGGTCTTGGTACAGAGGATTGTCTAATATATTATCCTAGTTCCAAGATATCATAGTGGTATTTCTTTTTCCAAATACAAAAACAATCTAGCCCATAGTGTCATCATTGCCTTTGTCAGAATCAGAAGCTGCTTTGTAAATCATCAGTATTGGAAGTGTCTTGTTTTTAATGCCAATGGGGTTTAACTCAATGCTTTTTCTTGGCTGGGAAGTATGTGTAATTTTTTTTTTTTTTTTTTAAAGTACAAAATAATTGTACTTAAGAAATTGATCCTTGAGGTAACCTGAATGCAGTTGTTGTCTAGTGTATGGAGTGTTTATGGGATAATTGTTTTAGTGATCTGTGCAGGGACTGTAGCCTGAAGCTATTATTTTATAATTTTTTTTATAATTCTGATTCAGGCATTGATTTGCCACGTGAATTTGGACCAACATTCAAATCTTACTGTTACACATCTTCCATACTTAAGTTATGCAGATAACTAACTACCCGAGGCCTTGTTTCAGTGAAGAACTTCAGCATAAACTTAACTGTAAACATTCAAGTAACCTGGTTCCTCAAAATTTCGACTATGTTTTACCCAGGGGCTGGAATGTTATATTGACATAGGTTAGATTTGTACTGCCTGAGATATAAAGTAACCATAAAACATGTTTTCCCCACTTGGTACTAGTTTTTGCCCCTAGAGTGGTATAAAACAAGAGTATATTGGTGAATCTGCTCTGTAGTATTTCTAACACTCTAGACAGCTTTAAATACTTGGGTATTTATTTGACTGTATAGTACTCTGCAGTATGGTCAATGAAGATATATTTTAATTTCTAGAATAAGGAAGAAGTACCACATACTTAGTGACCCTTTTAATAGGCAAGAGCTGTCTTAAGATTGAGAAAAAGTATTCTGTATTTTTCAACTTTCGTACAAGATGCACATACCAATTAGTAGGTTGGACAAGTTCCGTAGAGTGTTTTAGAAAATAGTAAGAATTAGATTGTATGCTAGCTTGGAAAATTCTTAGAAGGCAGAAAGAAAACTGGGGAGAAAAAGCCTACTAAGCTAATGCTTTTACACTGATAATATAATGCATGGCATGTTTGTTAACTCCAGTGGGTAATTGCACTCCAGTGTTGGTTTTCAGGGGTCATCCCTTAAGGTTCCAGAAATTTGTGAGATAGTAACTTTAATTAGTCTTTTATGTAGAGAAGTGTATGTATTTCACTGAGTCCTTTATGATACACTAATTTTATGTTGTTGACATCATGTGTATTAAATATTTGGATAAAGATACAGGTGATCAGGCCTTCAGGTTCAGGTAATCCTTAATTATATGAAATAAATGTATATCAAAATACATATTCTACATTTGGAATTGGTTAGCTTAAATGAGCTTTACTGAGCTTTTGAAACTATATGAAAAACTGGTTTTTCGTTAGTAAATCAGCATAGCAATGTAGATCAAACAGATTTTAGTTACTTTCCTGTTCGTTAGAGGAAATCTTGATTATGGTTTTCCCATCTCTCCTTTTCAAAGTAACTGGTGAGATTTTTTTCAGCCTTTGCTAGTATTTGTAATAATTCTGTCTCCTCTTTTAAATGGTAGTGGTCCGGTGTGCAGCCAGTCTTATCACTACCTGCACTTAATCACAATTTAGGTTTTCTCTGCAAGGTTCTGACACCAAATTAGAATTCATGTTTTAGCCAAAGTAATCTTTACTGCTGTAATGGGTACTGATCACCCTTGGGAATATCCTGCTGGCTATGCCAGTTAATATCAGAGCATAATACACCCTGACTAGGTTCTTTTAAATATTCGATGTATGGAGGATTTAATGAACAACACAAAATTTTCTTACTTGAAATTAGTTGAAGTTACATGGGATTTTTGTTTAGCAGACTGATACAGCAAGTATCAGCAAGTGCAAGTACAAATTATGTTTAGCAGTGTAGCCAATACGATACAGAGCTCAGTCACAAAAAAACCCATGGATTTCATTATAAGATTTTAATGATAAGCTCAAGAAAAATTGGAATACCCCACAATCTAAATGCATCTTTCAATTCTGTCAAATGGTCTTTTAAAAATTTTTTTGAAATCTGAATTTTTATGACCTTTCAAAACATTTTGACATAACTTTTTTGATATTTTACTTTTCTCTCTCTCTCTCTTCGCACCCCACCCTCCCCCCCAGAAAGCACCCCATTAGTTTCTTTCTTGAGCTAAACCTTATTTAATCCAGGAGCTCTTAGGTTTACCTTCTAGAGCTCTGATTCAGTATGGCTATGTTTACTTAAAATTTTTATGAGAAATGAAGTATTAATTGATAATTCAGCAATTAGACTCTCTAACCAAAAATGTATACATAATTTACAGTACTGTTACTGTACAGTACCATACAAGAAATTAAATTTCTTGTACAGTAGAAGAAATTAAAAAGTTTAGAACTTCATATTTTGCTATGTAATCTGTGTCTTTCATTACAGAAAAAAAGCCCCACAATTTCTGAAACTGAATTTGCCGATACACTGCAGGAACAGTTTGAAGTTGCAAGTCTTTTTCCCGATTGCCTTTTTTTTTTTTTTTTTTTTTAATTATTATTATTATTTCCTCCAGGACATTTGAAACTATAGATAATGCCTCCCAGGGCTGAGATTATGCTCAACTACCTGAAAAATAACAGATGCTGCTGTGCTCTTCATGGTAGAGAATGCTGCTGTACAAAGCCAGGAAACATCAGTGGAACATAACCCCAGGCAGCAAAATCATTGTTGAGATTGGCAAAAGCAAATTGTACTGTATTAGCGTCTATGGCTTTTCACATCTGCTGGGTTAAATCAGCAAATACTGGCAACAGCCCATTCTGCAAATGGCCCAAATGTTTTCTGAGAATTTGAGTTTAACTTACTAAGCAAAAACCATTCAAAGCAATAGTATCAACTACTGGAGCAAGTTTACCACAAACTATTAAACCAATAACGTTAGTGAAAGCATTTATTTCATTCACTTGCCCATTTGGAAAGCAGCACAGTACCCGTTTACATGTACTTTGTTATAAGAATATCCTTTTTACTAACACAGATTCTGGGCTATCATTTTCTTTTTGTGTATACAGTTTGTTTTAATGAATTGTTTCAGTTTTCTTAAATATGTAAAGGGATACAGATGCATATAAATAATTGCATAAATGAGAACCAGTATATAAAAAATTACATTAAAGAGATTAATTAATCCTATATTAGTATCCTTTTCAGGTACAAATATGATAGCTGGAACTAGTATGGAGTTTGGCGTTGTTAACTACCTTATAGTATCAGTGCTACTATGGCTCATGTATGATACAGTGAGGTTTATAGCAACTGTTACACTTTATTTAAATTCATTAATTGGTTCATCAAGTATTTCTGCTTTTCTTTTGGAAAAAAAAAGAGCACCTGCTCTATCCCCTTAGGAAACAAAATATTTAACCTCACTATGGATTGTATCAGGTAAGGAAATACTACAACAAAGCATTATACTTGCAGTGAAGTAAATGCCGTGGTGGTTAATGGACAATTAAGATCTGTGATCACTTGTGATCAAGGCACCCAGAAATCAATTTAGGAAGGCAATAAGCTCCAAGCAGATTCTGTTCTAACCAGAACTGTTTAGCAGAGAGCCAACCAGAAACAAGGTTTATCCAAAGTTACTCATCACTCCGACATTATAAAACATAGGTTCCGATGCCATTTAGGAGTTCAAGTACTACACAGCTGATTCAGATGGAAGGGATCCCAAAAGTCTAGAATGATGATTCATAATGCACATCTTGCCACTCATACAAAGTGAGGACACTCAGGGGTACCCAGATAATCACTTACCAATCAGGCAAGGTGTCTCAGTCCTCGAGGAACTTTCCTTAGGCGGCCAGTCTAAGGAGGAGACTCTCTGCAGGCCTGCTGGTCTGAGGAAAGCCAGCTCGAAGGGTGTCTCTGTCAGGCTCCATGTATACTCTAGTTGAATCTGAGCTGTGATAATTTATGGTAGAGAAGATCATTGGAAAAAAATGTGCATACTAACAGACTTGCATGATAAGGTCTCCTTGGGAGGCTATAGGAGGCAGACATGTCACTCTCACTATGTGAAGACCACTCCACATAGTTATTTTCAAAGCATACCAAAATCAGTGATATATTTAATGATGTACTGATAAGGTGTTTGAGTCCAAGTGTGATATATTCTCAAAGTGTATCCAGTAAAGGGTCTTTGAACTTGATTTCAACATATACTCCAAATTTGAAGGTTTCTGTATTATTCAGGAATTTTCTGGCTGCTTTAAACTGTAATACCTGACACTCTAGCAGAAGTCAAGTCAGTCTTTTTGCATGTAAATACAATTTAAGTACCAGTACTGAAGAATTGGATTCTGTGTTCCTTGTGCCAGAGTTCCATAGTCTCTGACAGGGTTCTTTTAGATGTTCCACACAAGCAACGTACTGAAATAGAAGTATGAGCACCATATAGCACGTATATTGCAATACACGGCTGGATCACAATAAAAATGTGATTGCCATTACTGGTCTTTGTATGCTCACTGTCATGATACTGGTGTCACCATTTGCTGGGGAGGAATACATGGGTTGAATCAGCTCAGATCTGTTGTCATTTTGTTCAGTGTTGAACTTTTATACTCTATGTTGAACTGAACCATGTACACACTTCCCATATTCTGGTCTGTCTGGCTCAGGATGACATTTGCAATCCTCTGATTAACTCAAGGAAAAACATTTATACAACTAGCGGATTCACCCAGCTGATACGACCATTTATATAAAACAAAGGCCCCCCTTATGTTGAGATAAATTCTTCTTACTTTGCAACATCTATGAGCAGTTACTCTCTAGATTTCTTGGAGATTAAAAAGCACAGAGAGCCCTTTAGCACGTCCTCTGAGCCTTCTTCAGTTTCAGTTGTTTATTAATTGATCACCTTATACATGGAACATTAAAGTGTAAATTAGAGGAACAGTGCCCTGATTTACAATAAATTATAAAAAAATATTTAAAAAATTATAAAATATACCTCCATCATCAAGAAGACTGCCAGTGTTTGTTAGGCAGAATGAAGGAGTGTCTGTTTAATAGTAAGTCCTCTTCCACATATGGGATGCCCAAGATCTCTTCTCTGTCCTAGAAACTATTAATTGAGCATGGAGCTCCTTTCTCTGACATCAGGAAATTATTGAAATTCTGAAATATAATTTCACATTTGTTTCCTTTGAGTAACACATGCTTGTTAATGAACCAAGTCACGGAAGATCCCTTTGGCCCTTATTCATGTCACAAAGGTGATAAGCCTAATTTACAGCTGCAGAGGTACGGGCTAGTTTGAAATTAGAGTTTATTTTATATTGTGCACTTAGAGAGATGTTTTGAACTTTACAAGGATGATAAGCTGTAGAAGTTGTATGATATTTAACTTTGTTTCCTGACTGTGATTGTTCTACCTTAGCAATTAGTTTTTGGGTTCTTGTCTATAAGTTTTTATTTTTCTTATACAGTGTCTCATTTATTTTTTTTTTCCTAAAATTTAGTTAAATTTAATTTTTACACCGTGCAAGATGTCACACAGACTTTTAATGTAAAAATTGTTCATTTTCATGTAAGCTGTTTAATTTTTATTTTATGTAATTTCTCAGGTCTGTCACATTCCAGATAATAAAGGCTTCATGTGAAAAGCAGAGGATTTTCATTTTCCCAGTTGAAGAAACCCTCCACTGTATTTTTATAGTAATGGAACTGAGAAAAGTGTGCTGTATGGTTCTTCTCATAGTTGCACTTTGAAGCAGGGAGTGAGCACATAGATCTTAGTGTAGTCAGCCTCTGAGCTCAGTGCCTTATCTGCTGGAAGTTCTCCAGACAAAAATGGTCTCAGGAAAAGAGTGAGCTTGACTATAAGAAGGTGAATCAGATAGTTATTGTTGTGTTGCATTGTTAGCAATTCTGAATTCCTATGAGTAGTGCTTATATTTTAAATTAAGCATAACATTTACACTTTAACATAGTGTTGTGTGGGAACATGTTCTGCTAAGGAGGTGTTTACTTCTGTAGTTGAAGTGATGGCTTAAATTTTTTATATGACATTTGTTGCTACAGGAATAATTACTATATCTAAGGTAGTGTTATGATTCAGATGGAGATTAAACAACACAAATAGATTAATTGAAGACTTTAAAGATGGTTCTTTGAGTATTTGTCAGTGTGCGTATGTGTTACGCATGAGAGTTTGCAATCTCTTCAACAGCACTGTTAGTTGAGCTGCAAATGTATATTGAATTCCTTTGTCATGGCTAGCAGGTTCAAGTCCCATATTTTCTTTCATCGTCTCTGACAGCAAGGCATATCTGGTAGTACAGTTAAGTTGATTTCATGTTTCTTTACCAAAGAATAATGAGAATGCATTATTAACTTTTCTTTTGATTAATTCTTAATTTGGAATGTGAGTTACATGCTGAAAAGCTGAAAAAAGCAAATGGCACATCAAAGTTCTCACCAGGGAATTCTGCTATACACCTGTACAGTCCTGTTCCTGCATTTACTGGCAGTGAACTGTGAGGAAGTGTCAGTGATATGACTCATGTTACAGCAAACATAGAAGTCAAAATAAATTGCTTAGCTCCGTTTCAAGTGTTACATAAATACAATGCTCTCCGTAGACATACATTGTGTTTTGTGTCACTGCATTGGTTGGCCTGAATCTTTGGGATTGTCTGGCTTGGGCCATTGTTAGCTGCTCTTAGAGCCAGGCCAGTTTATTGCAAAGAAGATTTGACTAAATAATGACGTGGATTGTAGAGCATTGTTGGTTGGCAGCATTGCATAAGTGACTGTACATCAAAACCTCTGCTGGAACTGAGGCAACATTCTCAGGCTCTTTCAGAAAAATGCCAATATGTAAGATTTTTTTAGTGACGTATTGTGTTCATTTAGCTTCATGAAAGATTACGTACTGGTCTTGTAAAGTAGATGTATGATTTTTAGAGGGCACTGTTTTAATCTGTTTCACTGTGGTAACTGATGCTTCCACCATGGCTTTTGCAGGCCTTGAGTACTGAGAAATGGCACTGATATATAGTTGAAGTAGAAAGTATGCCTGCTTATGACAGTGGAGCTTCTGAGATTTTTCAGTCAATGTCGACACCACAGATTGATCTCCATTCTTACCCTGAGAATCCTCAGTTAAGGTGGATTCTGAGTGGAGGTATCTGGAGTTTGCAGTTGCCTTATGTGCTTTATACCGTTGCATATAGAAAGCATATGAAGGTACGTGGCACTTCCATACTTCCAGCAAGATATACCTGGTCAAAAAACACTGAGCTCACCTGAGGCACCTGAATGTCTACTCTGAAACCACACATACCAATATGAATCAGGAAAGTAAATTTGTTTTAGGCTAAGTCACTGATTGCTTTTGGTTACATAGTAAGTAATGAAAGGACTCATTAAAGAGAATAAGAGGAAGTAAGAAGCACCGAATAAATAGCAAAAAAAAAATAAATCTAAAAACCCCTTAAGTTTTCCATTTTTTTTCAGGACATAAATATTACATTGGAATTACCAAATGAACAAGTGAAGAAAAGCTATAAACTGCACCAAGATGGCAGTTTTGGTTACATCAAGTGGTTTTATACTCTATGCTTTCCTTCAAACAGGTTGAAAGCTAGTTTTTCCTTGCTTTTTTTTTGGGTAACCAGGTTCTCAGTTTTTATTCATGGTACATGACTTCTCTGACTTCATGGAAACCAGGAAGGTAACTCCAGTTGTACTACCTGAGAAGCTGACCTGGAAATTCTTCCTGTCAGTGATATTGGCGCATCTTAGAAAAACCACACAAAGTGAAACTGCTTAAGTTCTACTGATGTAGAATATTTACACATATGTTTGCCTGTTTTATCTGGTGACAGAGTTGTTGAAGGCAGCCTTGTTGTCATATGTTGTAATGGGAGTCATGTCCTCTGTAACTTTTTTCCTACTATCAGTTTCTTTTGACATTTTGTGGTTTCATTGTGTGGGTGGGTGAATGTTGACTGTAAAGAAATGAACTAATATTTCTGAAACCCTTGAAGAATGATAAATTAAGCTTGAGGTTGCCTAGGAAATTCTTGAGAAATGAAATACACAAACCATACAGTAGTGATAACAGAGGGTCAGACAAAGCTTATGTCCCTTAAGAGCATCTGTTCTGTCTATTTTTAATTTTGTGTGCTGATCAGGTAACAGTCCTTTAAGAAGTACTGGGCTCCCTGTAGAAGGAGGAGGCATTTTTATTTCCTTGGCTGTGCTTCTGGGCTTGTTATGGCAGAAAAGAGTGAGAGATTGCAGGACGTAATATATAGGAGGATCACATCAAAGAGGTTGAGGTCCAAAATTCATGCAGTAAGGAGTGTTGAGAAGATAGTAATACCTTAAAGGAGGTGGAATACATAATTAGATATGATAGAGATCAGAGGCAAATGAGGAGGTTTGCTTCTGGTAGTTGCTCTAAACATAATGTAAAGGGGAAAAACATTTATTAAAATAGTGATAAATTTTTTTGAGGTTTTGTAAGATGCAGTCCAGTACATCTGCATATGACACTTTGTCCCTCCCTTCACTGGAATGTGGTTTGAAAATAACTACAAAGCTCTTGGAAACAACAAAATGTTTTAAGATTGCTGCCAGCTTTATTCCTGGCTCTTGTATTCTTTCACTTCCCCGATCTGGAGGGGATTTGTAAACATATACAAGAGGTTACTGAAATTGTGGAGTTTATTCGTAGTTAAATATTATGTAAATATTATATATATTTTTAATATATATAAATATTATATAAATATTGTTCTCATCGAAAGCAAAACCAATATGGTCATGAGTTCAGTAATGTGCTGCAGGCAATGGGAAACCAGAGCACTATGTGAGAAAATTACAGCTATTGTCCTAGAGTTGATTCCTGGACTGGAAATCTGAAGATAGATTCTTGACTGAAGAAGAGCATGATAGGCTGATGTTCAGAGCAAAGACCTCGACCCTCATGGGAGAACTATTCAGCAGTGATAAGGAGTGGTGCAATCAAGTGATGTCAATTTCCAAATGAATAACAGATACGGAAGATGTGAGTTAGAACCTTAACGACGAATTTTGTGTTCCTCTTAGTCTTCATCAGGCACAGTGAAGCCATGAATTTTCTGTGAGGTCACAACTACAATGAAAATATTTAAAGTGATGGCAGTATAAGCTCCTGAAAGAAAATAATGTCAAAGAAAGGATTTGGAAATTAAGTTAGCAGAGATGAAGCCATTTGTGAGACCATTCCATAAGAGAAAATTTAAATAGATAGAAATGGAACTAGAGACATAGATTTCAGAGCTCTTTATTTTACAGTTCTGGAAAATTGCATGCAATAGAAAAAAATATGATGGGACAGAATGTTTTTAACGAAAACCTTAGTTAAGCTTTTAACTTAAAAAAAAGGAATTCAGAAAGCTATAAAAGTGATGCCAGCATTTTATATTTCCATCTCTTACTTGTGTTCAGCTATTTCTTCACTGCTATTCTTTTACAGCTACCTTATTCACCATAAAGCTCTGCTGCTGAATATTGAGTTGGTAACACCTTTTTTTTTGCAGATCTTTTGTGTTTGTCCTTCCACCTGGATTATTGGCAAAAGTTTATTGAATTGACATTAATTCTCTTGAGGAACTATAAAAAATTGTGTAAAATTCCAATTCGGGATATATCAGTTAAATTGTGTTTGCTACACTTAGCTCGCTTGTAGATAAATACTTTAATCCATATTTTATTCAAAACTGATAATAATGGTATCAACTTGATAGTGCTTTTGTAGCAATGTGTGACAATTTATCATAGGAGGAGACCCATAAAGCCTCTGCTTTTTAGTAAAGTCAACGAAGCCAGTGATGGGCTGAAGGAATGTGATGAGTCAGCTTAATATACTTCATTAAACATTTCTCTGTTGTTGGAATTTTCTTATTCTGAAATAAACAATTTTTCTAAAATACATTGTTAGAAAAGCACTGTAAACTATAGACCTTTTTTGCTACCTGAAATTTCTGTTCAATAACTTTTCACATTTTCCTTCCCACAATCGCATTATTTTAATTATTCTAATTGATACTTACCTGCCTTCTCATTGATCATGAAAGATTTAATAGGCACTGTCCACTTGAGTGAACAGAACCACAGACCTCATCATTAATCAGAGCAGCGTATAAGGACACAATTCAGAAAAAAATAGCTAACATCTCCTGTCAGCAATACTTTCTCCCCTAGAATGAAAAGACACTTCTCTCCTCGTAATCTGTACATTTTGCAGACAGCAAAGTTGCAAGGTTGCCTGTGAAGATACCTTGAGGTTTCTGACTAGCTCAGACATGTGACTAGGCTGAAGTTCTGGTGTTAACAACTGGATCATTAATAATTATACTATTGATTTCACTGGGGAAAGGGTTTTACACCCAGTCTCCTTTTCACAGCTTTCCTTTTCCCACATCTTTCTCAGTAGCAAATGACTACATTTTTTTGTTGCTTCTATTGAATAAGCTATTTCTCTTGAGTTTCAGTCTCACTTTATTTGCCACCTTCTCTAGAGGCTTTTAATTTCCTAAGGTCACCTTTACGGAATTCTGCACAGAAACACTGCAAATAAATAAAACAAAATTTTCCAGCATCCACAACAGATCACTGATATTACAAAATATTTTTTCCTGTAGCGGGGTCCAGCATACATGTCCACCTACATCTTATATCTGTTTGTTCACCATTACTTCTTGGCTAAAACGTTTGTCTCTTTTTCCTTTTGGAAAATGAATGTCAGTTCCCATAAAGAGTTCAGAGGTGACATTGTGGGTGAACAGTGATTAGACTGGTGCTGCTTGGCAGGTTGCAACTTATTTCATCCATAAGGAGTACAGGGCAGAGCACATGGGGGGATAGATGGTAGATGTTGGAGGAATTAAGAAGCGGGAGAGACTCAGATATAGTGTTGTGGATACTGTAAGCACTAGACCTAGTGACCTGCTCTATGTGGAGCAGTCAGCTTGTGACACCGGTGTCAAACCACTTTTTTGTGTGCTTGCCGTGTTGCATAATTCTTTGAGCCTTCTGCCTTTGTATTCACACACAGAATTCTTGTAGCATTGTTTTGTCATGACAAAATTGTTGGCTGTCCTCATTGCAGGACTGCAGTGTAAACACTTTTTTTTTTTTTTTTCTTTTAAATTCTTTAAGAACTGCCTGAGACTACCTTAATTGAAGAGGAAGTTCAAGAGACAGAGACATGGGCCAGGCCTCTGGTCTACCTTTGGCAGACACGAGTACACAATTTCAATGCTGAAAAAGAGTACAATGCAGCTTGTGCAGAAAAGGAACCACACTGTGCCGTTTGCACTCTCCTCATGCCATACTACAAGGTAAGCAAGACTGGAACAGCTCCATCTCCAGGTGAAGTGTGAAATAGTTGCACAGCTACTTCATGTCCAGTAAACTAGAAATAAGATAAGCTTATGAAATTGATTTGTGTGAGAAGTAAATAAACTCGCTATTGTTGAAATTCAAACTGATACTCTCTTCACCTGCATTTATTCTTGGTTGCAGACAGTGTAGGCCTTCTACTAGGGTTTGTGCGGGATTGATGTTGACTGTATGTGTGCTTGCACTTTAAGTTACACTTTTGGAGGTGGCAAATCCACATAGGTTTGTATCATTTAGCTATATCTTTATATGTGCATTTTCAAATGGTTTTTATCAGAGCCTCTTCTATGTCTCTTTCCTGCAATGTTGAAGAACTGAGTGTTTTCACAGTACTTATGTGTTCTCGGGACTAATATTCCCATACAAACAGTGGAATACTGTTTTATACGGACTTGTGGAATTCCTGTGTGAAAAGTGAGCTAAAAATACTGCTGTAGTACAGTGGTACTGATTCTGAAGCTGCTAAACTGGAATCCCTACTGCATGGGAACGAGGAAGAAAACTTTTGCTTCACTGGACCCAGTTAAAGGGCTCAAAGGGAGACAGAGGCACAAGCGTTGGTGAACACGGCTGCAACAACACTAGTTTGCAGGCTGAGTGCTGTTCTAGATTTCACAGTTATTTGAACAGAACGGGAGCTATAGAATGACTGTGATAGATAGCTAGAAGCAGTTAATTTTCTCATAAAACTGTTACGTTGTTAGTACAAGAGCTGGGAGGGGAGAAGTCGTTTGATCAGTGTCAAAAGGAAGAGTAAGACAGACTCTCCTTTCTGTTGCTTAAATATAAATTTTGTTTATTTTCCAGCCAGGCAATAATGATGAAGAAACTCGTACTTTTGGGGAAGCAAACTCAGCAGAAACATTGATGACTGAAAATGAAAAGACTAAACCTCTTATTCCAGAGATGTGTTTTATTTATAGTGAAGAAAACACTGAAAACTATCCATCAAATGCCTTTATCGAAGAAGATGGAACAAGTCTTCTGATTTCCTGTGCAAAGTGCTGTGTACGGGTTCATGCAAGTAAATAAACTAATTGTTCAGTTGGTAGAAATGTAATTTCAAATTTTGTTGTATTGATAAATAATATTTGACTAGGCTTCTAGTATGTCTTATGAAGTACTTGAAGAACATTTCTTTATGTAATCCTTCCATTTCTGGCTAAATTTATCTACAACTATGTTACTTTTTCTGTTTCTAATTAATGATTGCTTTGAAAATAGTGAAGAATTAACTTCTCTGTAAACTTCCAATAATCAGGAAATTGTGATTCTTCTTTCAGTTTCAGGCTGTTAAATTCCTCTTTTACTTATGGTATTTTAAACCACTGTGTGACGTTACTATGTTCTTATTAAATAGTCAGGATGAAATCTTTCTGGATTTGTGAATATTACTATTAACTTTAGGTATGCAGTAATTTCCTTTACCGTGCATTCTTTTTTATGTCAAGAGTGACTGATGAATGCAAGTTTTTTTCTCCTGTATCTTCTACAGACAAGTAGGACTTGAATAGTTAACTCTAAGAACTCTATGCGAAATTCTTACATGGAAGTGTGGTATAATAGGCATTTTATACTGCAGGGAGAATTGGTCATTTGCTATTGAAGACAGAAAATAAGAAATTCCCTGGGGTTTGGGTATTGGGGTGTTTGGTGTTGGGTTTTTTTGCATGTGTTTGTTTTCTGTTTGTTTGCTAGTGGTTTTTTGTTCGTGAGTTAATTTTTTTTTTGTTTTGTTTTTAGCTTTAGGAAGAGTGTCTATGTGTCTATTTTATATATTTCATGGACTATGGGATTAGCAGTAGGCCTAGTTTGGAAAAGTCTCCTTGGTCACAGGAGATGTTTATTACTAGTGTTTATACACAGCTGAATTGTATGACATCATAGACAGAAAGGCAGAATATATTAATCAATTCTGCTTTTTGATTCTAGGTTGCTATGGTGTTCCTTCTCATGAAATCCATAACGAATGGTTGTGCTCTCGGTGCAGTAAGGAAGCCTGGACAGCCGTAAGTTTCACATGTTGCTTAGTTATCTAACCCCTTAGGGATTAAGGAAAGAAAAAAAAAGAAACAGCACAAGCATGATTGCATGTGAAATCTGGCCTGTGTATTTTTTTCTGAACACACTTGTTGGGGAAAAACTATTTGTAAAATACAATTAGATGTAAAATGTAAATGTAAAATGTAAAATGTAGTAGTATAATATTTTGATAGACAAATTTGGATTAGGTTTATACACTCTAGAAGAGGATCATCTAACAGAATATAGTTGTGTATAGAACATTGTTCAAAGAAACAACTGAAAATTTAAATGCAGGTAAGAAGGAGGAAAAACAAGATTTCCTCTAAATATTTTAGACTTTGGAGTGTATGTGTGGGCAGCTGGAGAATGAAAAAAGGGAAGAGAATAATAAATTACAGTCAAGAAGTAAATTGTTCGTTTGCAGCAGGTTTACTGTGCTGTGTAAGCAGAAGGTTTCACTTGTGAAGATCCTAAATGCCTATTTTGTTTAAAATAAGGTATAAAATAGTTCTATACAGCAAGGAATAAATAGACAAGAAATTAATAGTTCATACAAACCCTAAATGTATAGTCATTAAAAAAAACAAATCAAAACAAACAGTTTAAAATTTTACATTTTACCAATCTATCAGTTGCCCTGCTCAGTGATCTAATACTTGTTTTTGTTAAAAAAGCTTGAGGAAATGTGATAAACAGTAAACAGTTTTGATGGCAACATGGCTTCTTTTCACTCTGTTGTTGAATTACCACCACATATTTTGGGTGCCTTAAAATGTGAATCCTTAAATGACATCATAAAATTTTTAGATATTTTGAAAAAGCAATGAGAATTCAAGCTACTGGAAAATAAAATATTTTTTATGAGAGCCACCTGTAAGAAGTTCACGATCATAGCATCAGCAAACTAAAAGTAACAGTAAATATATATATATATATATATATATGTATGTATGTATGTATATATTTTTGTTTGTTTGTTTGTTTACACTGTCAACATTTTAAGGATCTTTCTTGAATGCTGAGAGTTAAGGAAACAAAGGAGGAATTGGTATTTTTAATCTTCATATTACCTAAGCTGGGGAAAACAAAAGGAAAGAAGTGATTGCTCATTACAAAAATATGGTCCATCTCTAATGTTTAGTCCTATGTTCTCTCGATTTATAGCTATTAAATTATTTATTGAATCAATTTCTATCTCTGTAATGTGTTTTCATTTTAGTAGGAAAGGCATTCTTACTAGGTAGAATTCAATTTTCATATTTCATTGATAACCAGAAAACTTCATTATAGTTTCCTTAGCAGACTGGATGAGTTTCAGGATGTCTTGAACAACTTTTGTGACTACTGTTCGGAAGTCAGGGGAAAAGCATAAGCTTGCTCTAGCAAATGACAGGTAGCTGTTAACTCAGAATCTAATTATCAGTTAAACAAACACTGCTAGAAAGCCTTGCTGCTATATGAAGAAGCTTTGTTAATTTCTTTTCAGGGGAGATATGCTACAATGTGCAAGTATGGGAATTCTGAGTTGTCATTCATTAAATACTGTGTGTGACAGCAATAGGACTGAATCAGATTTGTTATTAAAAAAACGGAAAAATTTAGAACTTTGCCTTGGAGTCTGATGTTAACTGCATTGTGACAGTAACACATTTGAGGGAAAATTTGGGGAGAGTTTTTCCCTTTTGACTACAGTGCATATTTTAAAATCAAAGGTTCTGAAAAATAGTAAAACATATTTTTTTTGTAATTTGTTAACACTGTGTTGTAGAAAGGATTCTAAAATTGTCCTGGGCTTTTAAGGTTATTTTACAAATGTTCTTGAAGTGAAGAGGGTATTCAGATAGTGCAGTGGTAGGTGAAAGAAAAGAACAAAACCGTTGAGATAATGACTAGTGTGACTCATTTATGTTCAGTATGGGACAATAAAGGGGAAACTGGGTAAAACGGTAGAAAGAGGAAAATGTTGGTGAAAAGATTAAAGCTTTATCTGACTGGGATTTTTCTTTTACAAACTTCTGGGGCAAAAATTTGCACACAAGGACATTAATTTGAGAAGAATTATGCACATTTTACTGAATAGATTTAGTATCTGCTGTGATGCATATACGTTTCTGAAAATAAGGAAGATCTTATCTTTAGGGAAAGTTCTTTTTGGCCAAATTATTTGAGGAGATGAGATGAAGTAGTGGAAGAGATACAAAAAACATACAGAAAATAGCTAGATGGAAACTTTATGTGAAGTGCTTTTAGTACTGTTGTTTTTTCAAAACACACTCTAGGAACTGGAGAGAGTCACAGAACGGTTGGAGTTGTAAGGGACATATGGAGATCATCTAGTCCAACCCTCTTGCAGGTTCATGCAGAGCAGGTGGCACAGGATTGCATCCAGGTGTTTTTTTAATATCTCCAGAGAAGTAGAATCCACGGCCTGTCTTGTGGAACCTCACTGTTCCAGTGCACTGTCAGCCCCAAAGCTTCTCCTGCTGTTCAGAGTCAGAGAGCCACACAGCGGTGGTAGCAGCTGGTTCCCGTGGCTGAGCACGGGATCGTGGCAGACATCAGTGTTCCTGGAGCCGGGGACACCTGAGGAAGATTCTGCTGTGGCATTCGTGCCAGGAAACGACAGCTACTGCAAGAGAGGCTGATGAGGGTTTTGCAGGAGATTCAAATGGTTCTGGGGAACACAGGCGACGAGGAGCACAGTGAGCAAACACGGAGGTGGCAGTGCGGCACTTTGCTCAGGCAGGGCGTGCAGGATGATATGGAGGGCTATCAGAAAATGCTCTTGTGTTTGAGTAGGTGTGATGTGCGTTGGTAATGTCCCTCATTGGGTTATTAGTCGTATAGAGTGTATGAAGTGGTTAATAGGGTTGCAACTCCAGTTAAAATGATTGTAAGGATAGATCAGTTGAACAGTGAAATTGTAATATTTAATTCTGCTATTAGGTTTGTTGGTGGGGGGAGTGCTATGTTTTTGAGATTAGCTAGGAGTCATCAGGTGGCTGTCAGTCATAGGAGTTGCAGGATTTGGTTGTGTGTGCATTCATAATACCTGAATCTAAAACCTCAGTGCCCTTGCTTTTAAAGGATAATAGCAATCCGCTGGTCTTAGGAACCATTCATTTTGGTGCAAATCCAAGTAAAAGTAATGGAACCTGCCCTACTCCCTAACACCTCCATTCTCCTCACACTAACAATCATTCTAACACCAATACTACCCTCACTAGCATAAAAAAATTCCCAAAACTCACCAACCATCATATGTACTCAGATACGGAAATTAGCAGTTCTTGTTGGTTAAACATCCCCTTGGCAGGGGTGACAGTGAGTTCAGGTTTTAAGGTGAGAAGTAGTATAGTTTGTATTGGCTAAGCAGAATAGTATAGATAAGTTAATCCTTAATTCAGTCTACATCAGTCTTTACTGCTAAGGCCGGCCCTCAGGAGTCCCAGGCCTTGGAGGTAAGAGGGAAAGTCTGAAGAAAGGAAGACTTTCCCTTAGTCAGGGGAGATCACATTTCATTCAGGCAAACCAGACACACACAAATCCATGACCTCAATGGGATGTACCCATGAGTGCCGGGGGAGCTGGCAGTTGTTATGCTAAGCTGACTGCCATCATATTCAAAAGGTCATGGACAAGTGGTGTCCCTCAGGGGTCCATGTTGGGATCAGTAGTGCTTAACATCTTCGTCAGTGATGTAGACATTCGGATCAAGTGTACCCTCAGCAAGCTGTGGATGACACCAAGCGGAGTGGTGCAGTTGACACACCTGAGGGACAGGATACCATCCAGAGGGGCCTGGAAGAGTTCAAGATGCAGGCCCATGTGAACCTCATGAGGTTCAACAAGGGCAAGTGCGAGGTTCTGCACATGAGTCAGGGCAACCCCAAGTGTCATTACAGGCTGGGGGATGAAGGGATTGAAAGCAGCCCTGCTAAGAAGGACTTGAGGGTACTGGTGGATGAAAGATTTGACAGCGGTGTGCACTTGCAGCCCAGAAGGCAAATCATGTCCTGGGCTGCAGCAAAAGAAGTGTGGCCAGGAGGTTGATGAATGTGATTCCACCCCCCTACTCCACTCTGGTGAGACCCCACCTGGAGTCCTTTATCCAACTCTGGAACCCTCAGTACAGGAAAGACGTGAACCTCTTGGAGTGGGTCCAGAGGAGGCCACAAAAATGATCAGAGGGCTGGAACAGCTCTGCTGTGAGGATAGGCTGAGAGATTTGGGGTTGTTCAGCCTGGAGAAGGCTCCAGGGAGAACTTATTGCAACCTCTCAATACTTATAAGTACACTTATAAGTCTGTCCCCTATAAGAAGGGGACAGACTTTTTAGAAGGGTGTGTTACAACAGGACAAAGGGTAATGGTTTTAAACTAAAAGAGGGGAGATTCAGGTTAGACATCAGGAGGAAATTTTTTAAAATGAGGGTGATAAAACACCTGCCCAGGTTGCCCAGAGGGATGGTAGATGCCCCATCCCTGAAGACTTCCGAGGCCAGGCTGGACGGGGCTCTGAGCAACCTGATCTGGTTGAAGATGTCCCTGCTCATTGCAGGGGATTTGACTAGATGACCTTTGAAGGTTCCTTCCAACCCAACTATTCTATGATTCTGTGAACTTACGTGTTTCAGTTTGTGGCCCTTGCCCTTTATCCTGTCATTGAGCATCACTGGAAAGAGTCTCACCTCATCCTCTTGATACATGCTCTTAAGATATAAGTGTATAACTATATATAACTATGTATGGTTATATGTAGCATATATATTTATATAGTAGACATATATATATAGTAGATATATTTATATAAGTATAAATAAGGTCCCCTCTCAGCCTTGCCTTCACTGGGCTAAACAGATGCAAGTCTCTCAGATGCTCCAGTTCCCTGATCTTCTTTGTAGTCCTCTGCTGGACTCTCTCCTGTAGTTCTGGTTGAAGACTTAGTGGATTTATGGAATTTTATGTGGTAGGTGACAAGAAGATGGTAGGAATGAAATGGAGCACCATTTTCACTGTGCAAAGGCTGGACAGTATGTGTTGCCCACTTGGACAATTTATTTAATGTAACCTTTGTCTATTATATATCTAACTGAATTGCTGTGGTTTTTTAATGTATTGATTACTGTACAGCTAAATTGTCAGTACTGACAGCTTCATCTTTCTACAGCTGGTTTGGTGACCTGACTGAAATGAACTTATGCCCCAAGAGACCTCTTAATTGAGATATGATTATGGAGTAAAATTCACATTTTTAATATCATAAGTTGTCATTCAGTTGGCAAGTTGTAATGAAATGTTGAAGATTGAATAGACCTCACCAATATTAAGTTTACTTAAAACTTGTCCTCCATAGTCTGCTATCTTGTGTGTGTTGTTATTACAAGTTGTTCACATGTCAGTGTGAACTGTTCATTGTCGGCAGAAGGATGTAGGAGTGATAGATAATAGTCATCTGCTACCTGAGTTAAATAGCAGTTTGAAGGATCTGAATAATGCTCTGTTGTTTAATCATACATTAACGATACCCAGTTCACTTTTATTAACAGTAGGGTCTTTCAAAACTCTTCAGATGCTGAAGCAATCTCAGAACTATTAGTGATTATCTCTGAGAGTTTTTGAAGCTTAAATGAGGTGCAAGCAGCATGGAAAATTTCATGTTGCTTTTTAAAAAGGGAGGAAATGGGTGACCCAAGGAATTATGCAGCAGTCAGCCTATCTTGGATCCCAAGAGAACTAAACAAATGATGAATCTATCAATTTCTGAACACCTAGAGAGTAACAAAGATACATGTATTTAAGAACAACCCAACTTTTTGCTGTAACAGCTCATGGGAATACAGAATGAGCAAAGGATTTCATGCGTCCTAACTTCCACAGGGTTTTACTAGTGTTTTAAATCCTGATATTCAAGGGACAGAAGAGATATGATATAAATCAATAGTTGCCAAACATATGGAAATATGGATTTGCTTTCAACCCACAGTACCTCAGGCCACAGTCATCATTCTCTTCAGACTCTTGACATCACTGAGAATGATAAAGTTCTGTGCATCATTTGCTGAACACTTTTAATGTCCTTATGGAACAAATGTGGAAGTCTAAACTGGTCTGCTTTAGGTCATTTAAGATGAGCCTGTGGGAGATGGGAGAGTATATTTCATGTGAAGTTATCAAGGTATAAACTTCCAGAATACTGTGAAGTATGTCTCAGGCATTATTCAAAATATTGTTTTCTTCAGTTATTTCAATATTTCAATGAAGTGAAAGGATTAATAAGAATCATTCCTGATGCATTTTCTGTAAGTACCAAGGGTGTTAGGCATTTTGTAGGCTGAAGTTCACTATAGTAATTTGGCTTCCATATAAGATGGAAGTACCTGCCTAAGCAGTAGCTCCTGCTGCCAACTGTAGTTGTGACCATTCTGGTTGCAAACTGAACCTATGTCATCAGTTCTATAGAGCATGAAACATTATACCAGGATGTTTAATCCTTGCACTGGAAGTAAAGCCTGAAAACCACACAGAACAGTCTTTCTGTTCTCTTCAGCTCCGATGAGAGCCCAGCTGAAGAACTGTTTCTAACAGGTGGCGCAAAAAAACATGAGTCTGAATGGGATCGAGAAAAAAAGAGGTGCAATTGAAATTGCGAAAAACAAAACCCAAAATTCTTTTGATCATTCCTGATAGATCTCAATCATTCCAGAAGGGAGGACTGAAAAGAATTAACTTAGTACAGCCAGGGGAAGTCAGAAAGGAAATAAGTAGCATTCTCTCATGTAAAATTATGTGTGTATATCAAAGAGGAACACAATCAATTGCCATTTTCTCATTTTAGGGACAAGATGACTCGTAGCAACTTTAAACTGCATCAGCGGAAGTTTATGTTAAAACCAGGAAATTTTGCAATTTTTTATTTCTAGAAATAGTGAACTACTGGGGTAGGATCTGTAGAGATGTTGTAGAATCCTATAATTTATGATTTCTAAAAACATGTTAGATAAACATTTTCCAGGAATAGTTGAAGAAGACTTGATTGTGCCTTGAGCCAGAAGGATGAAGTAGACACTGGGGATTCTTTTTTCTATGGTTCTATTTTGCATTTGAATAGTGTTATTGTTTGCAAAGTAATACGAGTGTAGTTCTCTTTGGATAAAAAATTATCAGTTTAATATACAACTTACATTTATTACTGTATTTGTGCTTGTATGGAACCTCATTGCTGACAGCAGCATGATTAAGAATTGCTGATACTTATTTGGGTCCTATTTGTCATTTTAGGATAATGTTACTGTCTCTTTGGAGTTTGGGCAATAACCTTAGCTTATCCTAACAGCTTTCACTTCAAAATAGTAAAATACTTTTATGTAATCGTAGCATTATAGTTAAGATAAATGTGGTTCTCTTTTAACCAATCTTCTGTACATCTATAAAAAAGACAGCTTAATTGAATACACTGCTGCCCAGAATACTCCTTTCTCTTTTAAAAATCTGCAATTTATGTTAGTTGTGCCAACCTGCAGCTGAAAGTTTTATGCTACCTTTGAATTATATGCGTATGCTTCTTTTATGAATCAGGTTTTTTATTTGTTTAATTTTTTCCATATGTGTTGTTATACGTATGGTATTTTGATTGTATTTTAAATTGCTATGTGGTACCATAAGTCTCTCTGGAGAGGGAGACATAATTAAAGATAATTACTTATTTGCACAACTTTTTTTTTTTTTTTTTTTTACTGTAGGAAATAGTGTATTTTGCATTCCAACTAACATGGTTCAGACTTCAAGTTTCTGCATGAAATGAAAAAATTGTATTCATCCGATTTCTCATTCAGGATAAGCACTCTTAAAAGCTGCAGCTGTTGCAGAAGATGTGAAACTGTGATTTGAGTCATTGTGGGAACTATATATCCACATGCCTTGAAAAATTCAGTTTTTGCATCAGAAAAGTGCACAAAAGGAGAAGATTTAATTATCAGAAAATACCTATTATTTGAAACTCCAGTTTCCTGAATGTCTGAATTGTTTTCCTTCCACTTCACATTGATTCCCAGGAGAAGGAGATGTAACTGAGGAAGACCTGTCTGAGGAATTCCCTCTGGATAGGGCCTTAAATCCTGAAAGGAAGGCTGACTGGAAAACAAGGAGAAATAAACGTTTTGTGCAGTGGAAAATAAAATGGAAGTTATGAAACACTGGTACAAACATTGCTTCAAAGTTCACAATTCACTTCTTAGGAGGGAGAGTTCCTTCTCATTCCTCTGCTTACACAATTAAATATTGGTTTTAGTTCTGTTAAATGATACTTTATATTATACTAGGTGGTAGGTCCTGTTTGGTGATGCTTACTGATGAAAAAGAAGAGCGCTACTGAATTTGTCTGTATGTGGAGGGTTTAAATTGCGGGGTGACAATAAAACCCTGGCAGATGTATTGTTAACCTCCTCTCCCCCCCACTTCCCCCTTTTTGCCCCTCCCTCTCCCCCCTTCCCACTAAGGACAGGTGATTGGGAGGGAAAGAAGGACAGAGAGAAGAGAGTTGGAAAAAATTAAAGATGTTTTACTAATGCTACTAATAAGAATAGAGAAAATAATACAAAATATACAAAACCAATCTTGAAAGTCTCAGCAACTGCAGAGCCGGCCCCCCAAAGTTCTGGATTGGACTCTGCAGCCAACCGGAGCTGGATTCAGTCTCTCACTAGGCCTCAGTTCACAGGGACGACTAGCAAGGTCCTCTCCTAATGTCAGCCATGAGGAAAAGAGAAAAGGGAAAGGGAAAAGGGACGAGATCCTCGTGATCTCCCACTTTTATATGAAGTATTCACGTGAATGGAGTGTTATACACAGTTGGTGAGTTTCTTGGAGAAGTAATGTTATCTGCAGCGACCTTGGCAGAGGAGCTCTGCGGAGGAGCTGTAGCTTCAGCCTGTGAAGCCGCGGTTGGGGGGGCCAGTGGCTGCAGTGGCAGCTTTCGCTGTTTTGCTCTTTCTCGAGCGGCTCGGAGTGCTTTTTGCTAAAGCTTCCGAAGACACACCGCAAATCTCAGGACTAAAAAGAGACGCAAACCCCCTGTTGAACCCCATTTCTCTTAACAGTAACATAAACTGACACACATTCAGAAAACCAGATAACACCATCACTGTTCTATCAAAGCTCCAAGGATATTCAAAGTTCTCTAAAACATTTGCAAACTGTCCTAGCGAAAAAACAAAAGTATTGTTACTCAGCCTTTCTAAAGATTCGCTTGACCAATTAGCAAACACAGAGCCATACTGCTCTTTAATCTCTCCTGGAGGCTTTTCAATGTAAAGCAGAAACAAGTAGAAATTCATTAGCGGCTGCAATATAATTAAATAAACCAGTGACAAACCACACAAATATCATCATGATCATTGTCCAGTTTCTTGTTGTTATATAATGAATACTTCGATTTAAAAAGAAACACCAACACATATATGGAATCAGTGAGCACAATGTAGAAAATAACTGATACAACTTATGCCATAACATCTTTAAATCAATGTAATTCACTTTGCCTTAATACCACTAAATAATGTCTGAAGCAAATAGGTGTGCGAGTATCACAACTCTATGAGTTGGTACCGTGCCAAGAAAATTGAAAGGTACGTCAGAGCGGTAGAAAAGCCAAAAATCTTCAAATTTACTCCTTTCTCTCGCCCCACGTTGGGCGCCAATTATCTGTCGAGGGTTTAGATTGTGGGGTGACAATAAAACCCTGGCAGATGTATTGTTAACCTCCTCTCCCCCCCACTTCCCCCTTTTTGCCCCTCTCTCTCCCTGCTTCCCACTAAGGACAGGCGATTGGGAGGGAAAGAAGGACAGGGAGAGGGAGAGAAGAGAGTTGGAAAAAATTAAAGATGTTTTACTAATGCTACTAATAAGAATAGAGAAAATAATACAAAATATACAAAACCAATCTTGAAAGTCTCAGCAACTGCAGAGCCGGCTCCCCAAAGTCCTGGATTGGACTCTGCAGCCAACTGGAGCTGGATTCAGTCTCTCACTAGGCCTCAGTTCACAGGGACGACTAGCAAGGTCCTCTCCTAATGTCAGCCATAAGCAGAAGGGAAAAGGGATGAGATCCTCGTGATCTCCCACTTTTATATGAAGTATTCACATGAATGGGATGTTATACACAGTTGGTGAGTTTCTTGGTCACTTGTTTCTCGTCGCCCCTCTCGCGAGATGTCCATCCGTGCTTATCAATAACTTCTCATTCCATTGCTAGGTTTACCAAAACATGTGTCTGGTTCTCCAGGAAAATGCAGTTAATATGAAGGCTTTAGCTGACAGGCAAAATTCACTGAAAGAGAAACTTGTTTTTTATCAAAACCAGGACACTATACTAATGGATAAAAAATAGCCATAAATCAATCCCCCAAGACAATTAAAAAAATCAAATAATATTAAATAAGTCATCTGCATGGCTTCTGAAGGTGTAACTGTATTCATACAAAGTGCCTTGATTGGGACTAAGCGCCTCATTAATCTTAAATGCTTCAGCCAAAGAAAGCTAGTGAAGTCAGGAAGAATAATGACTGGCATTATAGAGAATGCAGCGTACTGTACATTGTGCAAGGATGTGGTCACCTAGTAGCTGTAGTGCATAAAAGTAAGTGCCTTTGTTATTTAGAGGACAAAAGGATTTGGGACAATAAAGATTTGGGACAGGAAAGAGAAAGAAGAGCAAGTAAGGAGACAGGTAAATGCACTTCAGTGCCTTACTTCATAGTAATGAGGTCGCTAAAGAAGCTGCATGACTTTTCACAAATTATTCTAACCCTCCATAGCACTATAGAAGTAGTTTATCATGTAATCTGGTCAGTTTGCAGTGATTTTGAGAGCAGATCCTGTGTTGAATAACAAGTATTAAACAGTTTAGCAGAATATTTTTTTCGGTAGATGAGCTTTTTCATGCTTTATATTTTACTGTTGATATTCAGACTTTTGGTTTGTATTTTGTGCTCAGAGTAGCCCATTACTTCAGCTGAAGGAATTTTTATTTTATTTTATTTTTTTCACAGGGCATCGGTAAAGTGGCACATGAGAGCTTTCTGCATTCTAGCTCAGAAACTACCCTTTTCACCCTACTGAAAATAATGGTTTTGAACAATGTTTTTGTAGTGATGCCTTTCTCACTGATACAGTGCCAGCATTTCTGTTATTAACTCCTGTTTTCACAGCCTGATTTCACTGCCAAAATCAACTCATTACATCTGAGTTGGTATACAGTCTTAATTTTCAGACTGTTTTTGCTACTAAACTTTAAAAACATTTGGGTATTGTTCATAAAAAGAAATTATTGGACATAAAAATCTGGCTGTAGCAGGAAAAGCTAAAACTTTAGGTTTTCTGTGCTTTTCTCTTTTCAGAACAGTAAGGCCTGATTTTTAAATTTTTTTAATCTGGATATTCCTGAGCCTTCTCTGCAGAAAGGTGATTTACTGGCAGAATTACTTACAAATGCTGCTGGTAACCATGTGTGGACTTGGAGGTGTGTAGCATGGTATTTCTTTCTGGTTTTGGTGTTAGTCTAGTAACAGGATATACATTGCTTACAAAAAACAGCCTCTGACACAACATGTTTTAATGGGTTTCTAAATACTGGGTTTCCATTATGGTGTCACAGAAACTGAATTAAAGACTGTTAAACCCAGAGAATATCTTTTTAACCTAAGGGCCATAATGCTCTTACCCAAAGGCCATTTTGGCTTTGGATTCTCTTCATTGCAGTTTACCAAATCAACTTTTGCCACTGATATCCGTGTGAAAAGTCTTGACAGCTGCGGGTACCTCCAGGTGTGTGGGTACTCTCATTTACCAAGGAGGGGTTTGTCCATTTCCTGGGGGGTGAAGCAGGATTTCAGTCCGATGAAGCTTTGAATCTGGCTCTGCTTGGAACTGGAACAGGACCAGAGAACCTCCACCAACCTCATCCTATATAAATTTGTCCTCAAAGACCATGTTTGACCTCCAGGAGTACTGCTGCAAAATCACTGAGCGGGGCGGGGGGGAAAGGTGTAAATGGCTAGGAACAGCATATCCTGCCTTCCACAGTGGGTGCTGGGCTGCTTTCTTGAAGATACAAATTTTCATCTAAAGATGTTGACGTTTAGGTCTAATATTTACTGTCACTTCCAACTATTGTTTTATAATAATAGGAATAATCCTAAATATTGTTTATCAGTGGAAATACCAGCACTGCATTTTTGTTTGTGTGTTTGCTAATCGTTTAGCCTCAGTTTTATCCTCTGGCACTGATTTTCACAGTCTCATATTTTGCAGGAGGAATGATCAGTTTTGTATTTTGTAACTACTTTTGCAGAAAATATTTCATATTCAACACTGTCAACAATAGTCTCCAATTCACACTTTAATGTGTTTTTTAATTTGGATAAGCACATTTTAGTGAGAAGGGACGTCTAGGCCCCCCTGCATAGTGCGGGACTTATTTTTAAGCCAGTTATCTGTAATGAGTGTTTTGATTCTGATTTCAGTTGCCTCACACCAGTTCCCATTTGTTCTCTGACAGCAGAGTTCTCTCCCTACTCCTGTTTCCCTACTCTCATTCCCCGTCTCACCTCTCTTTCCTGTCCTTCTCCAAGTCTTCTTATCCCAGCCAACTCTCTCCTGCTTTTCACATTCTTGCAGTTCAGTGTTCTCAAAAATGCTATGTCATGGTCAGCACAACAAAAGACCACTTACCCTGTGTACTGTTGCGTCAGCCTGACATGACCTAGGAGCTGCAATTGCAAGGAAATTTTTGGCCATCCGTGAATCAAGGACAGGACAGACTCAGTGTTTGCTGGATTAGGCTACTAAAATGTGGAAACGGAGTATCTGATGATGTGTAAACTTTAAATTGCCAAAGGTGGATGTCTTGAACAGATTTGAATGCATGTAAAAGAATAAAATATTCATCCATAGCAGAAGTGCAACCACCCTCAATTTTCAAGACGCTTACCACCAAAGATTATATAAATATTAACTTGTGTTGGATTTCTCTTTCATGGAATTACTCAGCCTCCCCAGTCAGTGTGAACTTTAAGCATCTACAAAAGCTAAAAGAATGGATAATAGTTTATCCTTTTGGACAGTGTAAGATCTTCCTTTAACTTTTTTCTTATTAAAAGAAGTTGAAATGCTTTTCTCAAAGTTCCTATTATTAATAAAAATTTTGGCATTGTTGAGGCAGATGGTGGTGGAATTTTGACAGCATTTATATACAACTGAAGATTGAGAGTTTTAATGGTAGCATCTGGCAACTCCGTGAAGAAATGGTGTTCTCAGACAGGAAAGTGAGTTGTTTTACTCGATAACCCTCAATTTGCCTGTAATTTGTTATTTTTAACAATATTAAAACAATATTAAAAACTATTAAAAGATGAAGTTTGTCACTGAAAAGCTAATTTTAAGGTGATAGATTTAAGTGCAGAGAGTAGTGGTGTCTGAATTGAAATTAAATAATTCCAAAAGCTGTTTTCTGAGTGAAAATTATTCCCTGGAGTGGAAAGATTAAAATATTCCTTAGTGGACCATTTCTGAAAATGACATTTTCAAATGTGTTAAGAGAAACGTGAACACTTTTCTGTTTACACAAGGATAAATACAGACACAAATATAAATAAGTCGGGGAAATGACATAGCCAGTAGGGCAGCAATGCCATATCAAAGTGCACATCTGTATTAATACTATTAGGAATTGTGACCTTGGGCATTACAAGGCAATTGAGAGTGAAGGTGGAAGACTAAGGGTCTGTATTTTCAGTTCAAAGGTTCTGATCTAAAAAAAACCTACCAGAGTGGCTTGAAGAAAACAATATGTTTACCACCTTAGCCATCCAACTTATATCTGTTTGACTTAGCTGTGGCAGAGTTCAAGTTTAGATGTCTGTTTTAATTAGTTAGGATTTTCTACAAGCCAGCTACTTTTAAATGAGACTAGTAAGCCAGCGTTATTGTGACACGGCTTTGTACCAGTTCACTCTTAAAACTGAAAACTGTTCTGACCACTTATTAGAAATATTTGGGGAAAAAAAAAAAAAGTCGTAACCACTTTTCTTAGATTTTTGATTGCTTTTAGACACTAATCAGAGTCAACAGATACACAGGGAAAAGAGGTGATTAAAAAAAGAGTAAACCTATTGTTAACTGGATAAATAGTGTTCTGTTTAATGCTGGAGACCTTATCAAAATTGAAATGCATCAAAGCACTAGCCAAAATGTATATTTGAAATTATTTGTTCTGCTATCACTGCTAAATAAAACTGTGATAACACAGTTATCACAATAACTTTATAATAATCATAAAGTTTGGTGAATACGTTCTGTTTGTTTTTCAGAATCACAAACCTTAGGAACAAGTGATAATTAAATGTATATTATATATAATGTATATTGCAGTGTGTACTTGGCACTTCCACTTGACGCAATTTTCCTAATACTTAGGTATCTTTTCTAAAACATTTAAAAATGTGTTTTGTGAAAATTTAGAAATGGCCAGTTACATAGGATTGTAAAATATGCAATAATGAATTAAACCAAAGTGTATTGTAGCCTCTTATCCTCTCTTTACCACAGCCAGAAAAGAGTACCTAGGGAGGAATATAAGTCTTGGACAAGCATTCCCTACTGCTCCCTCAGTCTCCTACAATAAACGAATAAGAAACTGCCTTAGCCAAAGGTAGTATCTTTTTATTTATCAAGTAAAAGGTAACATTTGTGGATTTCTCTTTCATGGACTTTCATGCAGCTACTTTTTCAAGGGATGTAAAATTGTAGCATCCACATCTGACAAGCAGTCGTACTCTTTGAAGAATGTTTGTTTGTTTGTTTTGAATCTGCTATTTTCTGTTTTCCTTTGATAGCAACCACCTAGTTATTGTATTGGAGTACTTAGTCAAGTCCCTTTCTAAGACCTTCGTGATTTTACTGGCATGTCTCAAACACCACCCTGTCTTCTCTTTCTGGCCTGATCTACCACAGCCTCTGTAGTTATCACTTCGCAGCTGATGTTAGCTGAATACAAGCTTTTGTTTTTTGGTTTTCATTTTTGTTTTTTTTTTTTTTCAAATGAGGACTGTGAAGTTAAGTTAATTGGAAACGCACAAGTTCTAGATAAATTGTTGAGATATTCTAGCAAACAGGATGTAGTTAAACAGAGAAAAGTGCAAGATACTAAAGCTGGAATCGAGACAAAGGAATGAGGAACAGTGCTATCAGCTGCTGCTGTAGAAGGGGTCCTGAAGGTTGTAGTGGGTGAGCTTAACAAGTCACTGTGGCCCAAAGTTGAACACTGTGTGAAAACATCTCCCTAGATGTGGGAGGCAAGATGTATCAACTAAACATGGTTTGCCTGACATCACTGAGGATTTGTTGTCTTTACATTTCAGACAAGAAAACATGGCTGCAGGTGAAGACAGTAGGTGAAAGAGTTGTGGTTGTTTAATGTACTAAGGGCCTGCAGATGGAAAAGGGCAAAAAGGAAAGGAACAATCTGTTTTTCATGTTTACGGTACATAAAGTAAAAAGGCTTAAGGTACAGCAGGAATCTTCAGGTTAGCTGTCATGAAAAATTTCATAACGGCAAGGATGTCAAAGAGTTGGAAGAGATTGTTAGGTTGATTATGGAGACTACATTTTATGAGGAAATTGTTGTATCAGAAAATATTCATTAGAAAGAACATACGTTCTGTTTTACCCCATCTTCATCCACCAACATAAGTTATGTATGTCATTTAAATGGATAAACATCATTCTTTGGAGATACAGTTGTAGTTTATAGGGTCTTAGAGGAAAGGAGAAACAGCAGTTTATCAAGAAAGGTGATAATGTCAGGCATGTTCATAGTTGT